>NC_090265.1:1348206879-1348823546 GCF_040414725.1 Anabrus simplex
AAAAGAGAACGACCAATAGAGATTAGGCGAAAGTTGCTATGTTCGATAGAAACCAAGTTTCAACCTATAGAAGTGAGACATTGCTGTGAGTTTGAAATTATAAGATTAACCTCTTCTACAGCATAAAACATTGAAGAGAACAACTATTTATCATTAGACTAAAGTTATGATGTTCGGAAGAAACCAAGTTTCAACCTATAGAGGTCGGACATGGCTGTGAGTTTGAAATTATAAGATTAACCTCTTCTACAGCATGAGGATTGAAGAGAACAACCAATAGAGATTAGGCGAAAGTTGCTATGTTCGAAAGAAGCCAAGTTTCAACCTATGGAACTCAGTCATTGCTGAAAGTTTGAAGTTATAAGATTAACCTCTTCTACAGCATGCTGACTGAAGAGAATAACTAATTATCATTAGACTAAGGTTGTGATGTTCGGAAGAAACCAAGTTTCAACCTATAGAGGTCGAACATGGCTGTGAGTTTGAAATTATAAGATTAATCTCTTCTAAAGCATGTTGATTGAAGAGAACAACTATTTATCAATAGACTAAAGTTACGATGTTCGGAAGAAACCAAGTTTCAACGTATAGAAGTCGGACATTGCTGTGAGTTTGAAATTATAAGATTAACCTCTTCTACAGCATGAAAGATTGAAGAGAACAACTATTTATCAATAGTCTAAAGTTGCTATGTTCGGAAGAAACCAAGTTTCAACCTATAGAGGTCAGACATTGCTCAAAGTTTGAAATTATAAGATTAACCTCTTCTACAGCATGAAGGATTGAAGAGAACAACTATTTATCATTAGACTAAAGTTGCTATGTTCGGAAGAAACCAAGTTTGAACCTGTACAGGTCAGACATTGCTGTGAGTTTGAAAGTATAAGAGTAACCTCTTCTACAGCATAAAACATTGAAGAGAACAACTATTTATCAATATACTAAAGTTGCTATGTTCGGAAGAAACCAAGTTTGAACCTGTACAGGTCCAACATGGCTGTGAGTTTGAAATTATAAGATTAACATCTTCTACAGCATAAAACATTAAAGAAAATAACTATTTATCAATAGACTAAAGTTACGATGTTCGGAAGAAACCAAGTTTCAACGTATAGAGATCGGACATTACTGTGAGTTTGAAACTATAAGATTAACCTCATCTATAGCATGAGGATTGAAGAGAACATCTATTTATGATTAGCTTAAAGTTACGATGTTCGGAAGAAACCAAGTTTCAACGTATAGAGGTCGGACATTGCTGTGAGTTTGATATTATAAGATTAACCTCTTCTATGACAAGCAGATTAAAGAAAATAACTATTTATCAATAGACTAAAGTTACGATGCTTTAGAAGAAACCAAGTTTCAGCCTGTTGAGGTCAGACATAGCTATGTGTGTTTGAAATTATAAAATTAACCTCGTCTATAGCATGAGGATTGAAGAGAACGACTATTTATCAATAGACTAAAGTTACGATGTTCGGGAGAAACCAAGTTTCAACGTATAGAGGTCGGACATACCTTGAAATCTTTGCGCTGCAAACTGTTACTCGGATGAATAAAATGCGTGCGTTTAAGCCTGAAACTCGGATGATAATATTCTAGTTGTACCTAAAAAGGAAAAGAACCAACATATATGAATGTAGTGTAGGGTACGTCAGCTAGCCTAGCTATCTTTACAACTCAAAGTTCGAAAACATACCTTAAAAATACACGTGCTGTAGACTGTTACTCGGATGAATAAAATGCGTACTTTCAAGCCTGTAACTCGAATGATAATATTCTAGTCGTACCTAAAAAAGAAGAAACATATATGAATGTAGTGTAGGGTACGTCAGCTAGCCTAGCTATCTTTACAACTCAAAGTTCGAAACATACCTTAAAAATGCACGTGCTGCAGACTGTTACTCAGATGAATAAAATGCGTACTTTCAAGCCTGAAACTCGAATGATAATATTCTGGTCGTACCTAAAAAGAAGAAACATATATGAATGTAGTGTAGGGTACATCAGCTAGCCTAGCTATCTTTACAACTCAAAGTTCGAAAACATACCTTAAAAATGCACGTGCTGCAGACTGTTACTCGGATGAATAAAATGCGTACTTTCAAGCCTGTAACTCGAACGGTACCTAAAAGAAAAGAACAAAATATATGAATGTAGATGTTTATTACCTAGCGTAGAAGTTCTTTGCAAACAGTAACTAACAGTTCAGGCTTACCTCAAGTTGAAGGCCGAAGAATAATATTCACAGCGGACAGTACTTAGACGGGAGATGTGCACGTAATAAACGCATACAAAGAACTGTGAGCGCTTCACGCAGATGCAGCGAGTAAATATGCTGCTTGTTACCAAGCGGATATCAAGAATTACAGACGTTTGCAGTACAGTCGGAACGAAATGTTTATGCAACAAGAGCTCTCCTGAGGGTCTTACACTGAGTTCTGCAGGCTGACGTATTTAAGCCGGGATCGAACCTGCTGTTGATGCCGAGGTGTCAGAATTTAAGAGTTCTGCAGCGGATGAGCCTTGGAAAGTAGGCGCGCGATCCTCGACGTCTAGACTTAAACGGGAGGGTACTAAGCTACATCCGCGGTATTCCTTACCTGTAGGCACTTAAAGGTATTGAGCTAAAACCGTGTCTAGCTAGATCATGTAATTACACGTTATGACGATCGCGCCGGTCCCTCGCCTAGCATTTGCTTTTTTACGGCTTCCGACATTAGGGGTTCGAACGCGCTATCTCTCGAAGTAGCGAGAATGATTGCGGGCACATGAGTGTTGAGGGTGATTCATTTGTCGGATGGAGGCGATCCTACTGTTGCATATTATATTCTCAGGTAGTTTCGAGGGCGTGCAAAAAGCCAGCATTAAGTAAGGGCTGTTGATGGGGACGTTAAACCTTGTGCAGGTTCCTTCGAAAATGATTGTGAGTACAAGATGTTGATGGTGATTCATCTGTCGGATGGAGGCGATAAGCTGTGTGCAGGCTTCATCGGTAGGAGTAGGCTATGTGCCGGCACTGGGTTTTCCCCTCCCTACTGTAGTATATTACATTCTTAGGTAGTTTCGAGGGCGTGCAAAAAGCCAGCATTAAGTAAGGGTTGTTGATGGGGGCGTTAAACCTTGTGCAGACTCCTTCGAAAATGATTGTGAGTACAAGATGTTGATGGCGATTCATCTGTCGGATGGAGGCGATAAGCTGTGTGCAGGCTTCATCGGTAGAAGTAGGCTATGTGCCGGCACTGGGTTTTACCCTCTCCCTGCTGTAGTATATTACATTCTTAGGTAGTTTCGAGGGCGTGCAAAAAGCCAGCATTAAGTAAGGGTTGTTGATGGGGGCGTTAAACCTTGTGCAGACTCCTTCGAAAATGATTGTGAGTATAAGATGTTGATGGTGATTCATCTGTCGGATGGTGGCGATAAGCTGTGTGCAGGCATCTTCGGTAGGAGTAGGCTATGTGCCGGCACTGGGTTTTAACCTCACCCTACTGTAGTATATTACATTCTTAAGCAGTTTTGAGGGCGTGCAAAAAGCCAGCATTAAGTAAGGGTTGTTGATGGGGGCGTTAAATCTTGTGCAGACTCCTTCAACAGGAGTTGCCTATATGCCGGCGCCGTGCAGGCTCTTTCGATAGGGGTAGGCTATGTGCTGGCACTGTCTTTTAACCTCTCCGTACAATCATAATATTTTCTGTTAGGAACTTACACCAGCTAAATGCTACACAGCTAAGAAAACGTTCCGTGAGTTACAAGTGGCTTATCAGCACGCAGTGTCCTCGTTCAAGGTTACTACAGCCGGAAGCCGAGTGTACAATTTCAGTCAACGCATGCATTCCGAACCTCGCTCTGACTGACTGCGCCGATACAACTTCAAAAATAGTGTTCTATGCGGTAGAACAAAAAAAAATGTAACCCATAGCCTGTTCCTAAAGCTTAACACTGTAAATGTTTGGAGCTCCTTTCTTACAGCTAGATGTGGTTCCTAACGTGGCAGGGCCCGGATTAAAAATATGTTTTATAGCCGAGTGCCCCTTCCTAACATGAGATTTTAAATCGCAAGAATCTGTTTTACGGCCGGTTGCCCTTCCTGACGCTGAAAGACCAGGATTTAGCCAGTTACCCTTCCTGATGTAACAAGACTAGGATTTATTTTTTTAGACTGCACTTAGCTAGAAATAGCTACACGAAATTATTATATAGAAAGAGAATTGCCGGCTCCTACAGTTTGGTTTAGTGTGCTTGGCTCTCACCCGGTAGTCTCGGGTTCGATTCTCTTGGGATTAAAATATGTTTTACAGCCGAGTGCCCTTCCTAACATGAGATTTTAAATCGCAAGAATCTGTTTTACGGCTGGTTGCAGTTTCGGGTTCGATTCTCTGGGGATTAAAAATATGTTTTACAGCCGAGTGCCCCCTCCTGACGTAAGAGTTTAAATCGCAAGAATCTGTTTTACGACCGGTTGCCCTTCTTGACGCTGAAAGACCAGGATTTAGCCAGTTACCCTTCCTGATGCAACAAGACTAGGATTTATTTTTAGACTGCACTTGTCTAGAAATAGCCACACGAAATTATTATGTAGAAAGAGAATTGCCGGCTCCTACGGTTTGGTTTAGTGTGCTTGCCTCTCACCCAGCAGTCTAGGGTTCGATTCTCCTAGCACGAAGGTGCACCCCAAGCACATCATTCAATGCTCTGATCATATGTTGTATCGATTATATTCTTAATCACTTCTTTTGTGATATAATCTTCAAGTATTCGATAAAGCTATGCCTTAACAGAGCAGGGAAAAGGAGGTTATAACAATCGCTATCTTACGCAAGCCGTTCAGAACTGTAGTCTTTTCTTCTCCTAGAACAAAGGTATTCCTTGACATGTTCTTTTTAAATTGTCCACTACTACGATGAAGAGCGCAGCACGGTGCTCTCAGATGGCGGGTGTGGAATTTGTCGCCACCACATGTCAAAGAATAAAGATGCCAACACAAAGATCGCAGCACGGTGCTCTGTTCATTAAAGATGGCGGATGACAGCTAACGAAATTGCCCCCGCATGAGGGCAGCACGGTGCTCTGTTCACTAAAAATGGCGGATGACAGCTAACGAAATTGCCCCGCATGAGGGCAGCACGGTTCTCTGTTCATTAAAGATGGCAGATGATAGCTAACGAAATTGCCCCGTATGAGGGCAGCACGGTGCTCTGTTCATTAAAAATGGCGGATGATAGCTAACGAAATTGCCCCGCATGAGGGCAGCACGGTGCTCTGTTCATTAAAGATGTTGGATGACAGTTAACGAAATTGCCCGCATGATAGCAGCATAGTGCTCTGTTGGTTAAAGATGGCGGGTGACAGCTGTCAAAACAAAGCACGTGGATTTGTTTTCAAACAAGAGCACGTGGAATTTGCCACCACCCCATAGAGGGCAGTACTGTACTCTGTTGCTTAAAGGTGGCGGATGATGGCTGTCAAAGAAAGCATGTAACTTTGTTTCCAAACTAGAGCATGTAGAATTTGCCGCCACCACATAGAGGGCAGCACGGTGCTCAAAGATGGCTGTTGTCACGTAGAATTGCCTGCCACCACAGGTATCTAGCTAAAGAGGGCAGCACTGTGTTATATATATTAAAGATGGTGGATGACAGCTGCACGTGGATTTGTTTATCTCACGCTAGTGAGGTTAAGTTGGTAGCACTAAGGTTTAGGCCCGCCAAGATGGCAGCACTGTCGATGATAGGTGACGAATTTGCAGCTACTGCGATAAAGATTGCAGCACGGTGCTCTGTAGTTTAAAGATGGCGGATGACAGCTGTCAAAAAAGCACCTGGATTTGTTTATCTCGCGCTTGTGAGGTTAAGTTGGTACCACTAAGGTTTAGGTCCGTCAAGATGGCAGCACTGAGGTTAGCGATGCGTTGTTGTCTGTCAAAAAGCACGTGGCTGTCAAAAAGCACGTGGCTTTGTTTACATCGCGCTAGTTAGGTTAAGTTGGTACCACTGAGGTTTAGACCCGTCAAGATGGCAGCAGTGAGGTTAGCGATGCTTTGTTGCCGATGACAGCTGTCAAAAAGCACGTGGCTTTGTTTACAAATTCAAATCTCGCGCCAAAATTCAAATTTCCCGCCAAAATTCAAATTTCCCGCCAAAATTCAAATTTCCCGCGGGAGGAGGAGGAGGCGGCCGAATCCCTGTATTATACTACTTGCGATCATAGGGTGCGACGTGATCGTGGGTTGTGTGAGCCGACACTGCCCAAAGAGAAGCTGCATACTCTGACAGCAGTATACAGTACCCCAGTACAGATGTACGCAGTGTCACTGGCTGTGCTACCCAAGTAGAACTGGTCAGTTCGGGAAAGATATTGTTTTAAAGCACACTTTTCCTCTTAATTCGGACAATGGTACTTTCACAACAAGGTGTGTTCCAGCATTATTTCGAGGCAATTGGAGGTTGGTCAATGCAGCAATCGATCATCTCTCCACAGATATCAAGCTCTCTTCTCTCTTCTCTGGTTATTGGATTCATAATAACGACGGCTTCTCCAAAGCTTCCATCTAGCGTTGTTTCAATATCAGTAAAGCTCTACCTTGGGTGGTTACTGTAGTGTCATAGTTTTGTATAAAGGTTCGTGTGTTTACTGAGTTAGGTTAGTCATTACTGTAGACAATGCATAGCAAGGAACCCTGTACACTTCCCTGTGGCAGTTCGCTTATTCACGTTCTCCACCGGCTGTTCTTGCCGTAAAGATACATTTGAAACCTTATATTTTGAATAAAGGCGCCAGTTTGGCCAGTGCGTTTAATTAAATGACAATATTCCTTGACTTGATATAGCTTTCTTAACAACATTCTATTATTGATGATCATTGATTTTTGTTACCGAACTAGTGCACGATTGTACTAGTATAGCAGTTCACAACTAATAATAACGTCAGTTTCTGCTTTCTGTTCCCTCGTTGGAGAGGTCACACCATCTCCCATGCGGAGAGAATGACAGTCTGTGTGCTTGCGTAAACATCATTACGTTCAAATCCAAAGGCATCGTGTTGGACTGCAATGAGGCGTACAGTGTGCGACCGTACGCACTGTTTTCCGTTTGAACAGTACAACGCTGTCTCAATAGCACGAGCACAGCGTGATGTCATCGATACCAACTGCTAGTCTTTCGCGTGACCACAGATCCCAGCATCCAGGAGTAAGAGTCAAAATTTAGTAAAATATAGCAATATGAGAAGAATTTCTCATTCTATTGGTTTTTATAAGCTGTACATAAAGTGATCGCATTTCATCAATGGTTACTCTTCTGGATGGTTTGAGGCCCTTTTTATTAAAATGCATTAGGAGTGACGTCAAAATGGTAAAATTAAGTCGTTTTCGGAGGAAAGAGGACTGTTTACGCTGAAGACGGACAGTGAGATCATTGAATGAAAATGGCTAACACATTCTCTAATAGTTAATAGCTCACTAGTCAGTACGAAAATAAGTCATATCCTGGTTCTTTAATAATCCCAAAACAGTTAATTAATTAGCGTGTAAAGTAATCGTTCCTGGTATTACTATTTAATTGAGACCATTCATGTGAGCCTGTGAGGGAAGTAATTTTTAGAACGATAGACTGAGTGGCTCAGTCATTAGTGCACTAATCGACTGAGCACGTGTTCGTGAGTTCGATTCCGGCTCAATTCATTGGTGTTTGATTGTGCTCAAATGCGCCAGATTCGTGTAGGTAAATTTCCCGGCAGGTATGAGGAATCCCGTGGGATAAAAAATCGATACCTTGGCGTCTACGAAAAAATAAATATAGTTAGTGGGACGTAAAGTCAAACCATTATTTATTTATTTATTTATTTATTTATTTATAAATTTATTTATTTATTTATTTATTTATGTATTTATTTATTTATTTATTTATTTATTTATTTATTTATTTATTTATTTATTTATTTATTATTCACTTAATCGGTCAACTAGGGACCACAATAAGTTTCATTGTACATTCTGGCGTTTATTCAATTGTCGATTGATCCAGAAGTTTATCATTAGCTAGCTATGTCCAGCATGGCGTCCAACTAACCACTTTGCACCAATTGTCCATTTATCTCCCGGTATGTCCCAAAAGTTACTATGGTTGCCGAGTACCCGTTTGTGCACGTCAGCTGGTCGTAGGCCAATTACTTCAAGGTCTTTCTTCACGTTAAATCTCCGGGGTATTGCTACTTTTGGTTTTGATTCAAAATTGTTAAAAATGCGTTTTGGCCATCGAGAGTCGTCCACCCGTCATAAGTCACCGTGGATGAAGGCCATTTGCATCCGGGAGATAGTGGGTTCGAACCCCACTCTCAGCAGCCCTGAAGATGGTTTTCCGTGGTTTCCCATTCTCACAGCAGGCAAATGCTGTGGCTTTACCTTAATTAAGGTCACGGCCACTACATTCCCACACATAGACCTTTCCTATTCCATCGTTCACACTAAAACCTATATGTGCCGGTGCGACATAAAGCAACTTTAAAATAAGAAAGAAGAGAGCCTTACGTTTGCACATTGCGTCTGTGATCTTCTCTCGCTTAGAGTTGATGTATTGCCTGGATTTTCTTACGTAGTTCCCTTTAGTAGTTCGTGTCAAGTATGTTGTGGGGAATTTTTCTCTCTTATTGCTATAATTTAACTAGTGCACATTGTGACGCATAGAGAAATACCGTCTTAATGGCAGTGTTGAAATGATGAATGTTGGTATTTATATAAGAGCACCTTTTTTATCATACATATTGTAAAAGGAAACGCCCGTACTTTATGCTTGATGAGCATGAGATGGTACGCAGGGCGTGTACGGCTCATTAAATTGGAGTGGGTACAGATAGTGAGAGGATTTTCTGTGAATGAAGTTCTGAATTCTTTTAAAACTCTTTATTTTATTGTGAAAAGTCAAGTTCATATCACCTCAGTACAGTAAAACATGAATTGGGCGTGACGTTTCTCCATCCTGCAGCTGGCGATATCCCGCGTTGCTCTGCTACTCCTTTCGTCCTCAACATGGATCAGCTCTCGGCACCATGGAACCACGTATACTCGAAAGAGAGAAGCTCTATACGTTCTTGAAGTTCTAGATATTCTTGAAGTTCTTGAAGATCTTGAAGTTCTAGTAGTTTGGTTCGTCGAGAACACTCACGCAGGAGGATAGCGCGAACACACGCATTTAAGCCCTTGGACATATTGGACGTATTAGACTGAGGTGTAATGTATGAACTCACTTTAATCATTCCCATGAAGGAATAAGAAAATAAATGCAATGATGCCGTGTTGAATGTCAATGAAATCGAAAACAAATATTTATTTAAGGCAAATAAATGGTCACTTGAGAAAATAAAGAAATTAACGTTCATGCGGCAAAATATCAATAAAATCGAACCCGCATTCTTCTTAACGTAAGTTAAACATAGCACAGATTATGATATTGTTCATGCGAAACAAATAGTACACTTGTGATTTTAATGTTCGAAGAAGGCAACTCAACTATTTGTAAAGTTCTACTGCTTTAGGATTGCACGTATTTACAAAGTTTGTCAAACACTGCTATGACACAATTAATGGCGGTTAGGCCTACTTCACTTTCGTAGAAGAAGTTAAATGCTTTACATGCAAAATTAGATCCGTTCACACGCACTGTTATGTAGGCATATGGCAAGAAGTAGCAGTATTATACAATTAATAGAGGAGTGAAATTAGTCGCGTTCACTCACCCAGTCACGTTTATGTTCAAACACGATTAACAACACTGATATGACTTTGATAGTGAAAATTAGTTCTGTTCGCTAATAGTCCTCGGTTCATTTAAAGATAACGTGAAATTACAAGTTAATTCACACGTGAAGTTTTAATGTTTTCCTAACATTCAAATTGCTCTTGAAAAATAAAAGTCCAAATGCACTGTACATGATTCTAATTTCGCTATCAGCATAAATATTCCAATCACTTCGATATATTTACCACTTGAGAAAGTCCTAGTGCACTGTAAAATAGTCTAAGTTGGCTATCTGCAGAAATATTTAATCACTTTGAGGTAGTTAAAATATGGCACTTCTTGACTCTACGACTAACTTCGCAAGACTATTGAAATGTTTCAAAGTTCTCCACACCGTAAATTCGCAGAGATGACTGTAGTTTCGATTCCGTAATGTCACAGCGTGGCACAAATTTCCATCAACCAACCGTCCTGGTTGAATGTGGGACAAGACTGTGTCGTGTCATATTCTCGCTTCTCTTTTATACCAAAGTCGCGGAGATTTAAGCTGTTACATTTTTCTCAATAATTCCCTGAATACGAAGTGGATTTTAGTGAAACATAGTGGCATTGGAGATATTAAATGGTGTGTACGGTGATGTAATTCGTATATTAGTATCATAATTCATGTCCGAGTTATTTGTGGTAGAATGTTTGGAAGGTTCTATGGATGACGCAACTTAGCCTTGGCGATCTGGACATGGCCCCTACGTCACTTGCCTTACGTCACTCGCAATTTGTTGTAGCCGGCTGTTCTGATGGCGCGCGGTGTCTATTTTAAGTTTGAAATACTTCAACTCTGATGCTGGACCAGTGTTTCTGGTACAATATATATCGTCCCTTTTCTGCCAAAAGGGCGAATGTTACAAAGCTCCTCCTATCCATTATTTCCCTTAAGACTGGTCACGCCTTCCAGCTATATATTGATATGCGGTCCATCAGAACAATTTATGTTGAGTTCATTTTCCTATGCGCATGTGTAAAGGAAAATGAACCTTAAATACATCACACTCTAGGCGTGGGTAAATGTCAAGCAAACATAGATTCGTTCAGTATGGTACAGTAAGGTTTATTTTCCTTTACACACGCGCATAGGAAAATGAACTCAACGGAAATTGTTCTGATGGACCGCATATCAATATATGGCTGGAAGGCGTGACCAGCCTTAAGGGAAATAATGGATAGGAAGAGCATTGTAACATTCGCCGTTTTGGCAGAACAGGGACGATATACTGCTGTTTGTAGAAAGTGAAACACTCAGAAGCAATGGTCTGAAGCATGCCAAAATCAGAGGACGTGTAGAACAGTGGGATCATAATAAGTGCTTTTAATTGCAGAGAGATGGCGTGCACGTAGGCCCAGCAGTTCCCTTCTGTGTGTGACCGGCCAGTCCAGTATTACGCAATGCTCAGTCAGTGCGAAGCCGTCATACGAAGTGGAAACGTGTACCTAATTGCCACTATGCCTCGCCGACATCACAGGAGAAAATATCAGCATGTGAGTGCGTTCGAACGGAGCAGAATGATAGGGCTCCTGGAGATGTGTCTGTCGTTCCGTGACATTGCGGGTCGTACAGGGTACGCTGCTTCAACAGTGAGGCGTATGTGGAACCAGTGTAGAGGAAGAGGGCCGTACACAGCCCCGACAGGGTACTGGAGGACACAATGTGACTACAGCGCGAGATGACCACCACGTTGTCCGCTTGTCCGTAACGGACAGAACATCTTCGTCCACGGTGTTGGCTCGACGTTGGAACACTGCAACGGGTGTGGGGATGTCTGTATCGACGATTCGACGCCGTGTTCTGAGGGCCGGACTAGTGGCACGCATGCCATTGCGCCGGCCTCCATTGACCAGCAACCACCAACGCCGTAGACTGTGATGGGCACGTGAACACCGACACTGGAGTGCTGAGTGGCAAAACGTAGTTTTTTCGGACGAGTCCCGCTTCAACTTGTCCTACAGTGATGGCCGCATACGCGTTAGGCGCCGCCGTGGTGAATGCCATTCGGCAGACTGTATTGGTGAGCGGCATAGTGGACAAACCCCAACTATGATGGTTTGGGGCGCAATTGCCTATAACATGCGATCTCGTCTCCTACGTCTTGATGGCAATCTGAACAGCTACCGCTACATCAGGGAGGTTTTAAAGCCCGATGCACTGCCCCTCCTGAAGACCTTCAAGACGCCATATTCCAGCAGGACAATGCCCGGCCGCATGTGGCGAGGAATGTGCAAGCCTTCTTCGAAGAACGACAGATACCACTGCTTCCCTGGCCTGCCCGTTAGCCGGGCATGTCACCCATTGAACATGTTTGGGATATGGTCGGTCGGCACCTTGTTCTTTCAGGTTCTGCTGCAGCCACTGTTCATGATTTATGGACGCGTCTACAAATCGCGTGGCAGTATTCTCCAGCAGCATATTCAGGCGCTCATTGATTCCATGCGACGACGTCTAGCGGCTCTGATTGCTGCGCGTGGTGGCGCTACGCCGTTCTGAATTTCCACGGCCACCGTGCGTGTACAGTTCTGTAACTGTAATCATTTGTGTCTTGTCACGTCTCTAGGATGTGGAATAAATTGCATTGTGATCACAGCTTTCGGTCTTGGTGTTTCACTTCCTACCAACAGCAGTGTATTATATGTGTGCCAGGTGGCTTAGAAAAAACCTCCAAGTTTTCCGCTCTGACCGCTTAGACCTCTGTATCTAGTCCGTTTGATTGGTCCAATCACCAAGGTATTTACATTTCTGCGCACCACTTATTTTTCCATATTTGGTGTTCAGATGGGTCGTGTTGTCTTTTATGTTTGGCATCACTTTGGTCTTTTCAGAGGATATCCACAAGCCTGTTCGTAAAAGCTAATCAATCTATTTCCACGTATTTCTTCTTCGTTCCAATCCTTGAAGGTCTGAACAAATTTCTATCTCGGAGTATCTGACGCCAATTCTGTATTTCTTTCTCCAGTACGCAGTTGAACAATAGTTGTGATAGTCCATCTCCCTGCAAAACACCCAGTTTTTTTTTGGAAAGGGTACAGAGAAGCATCCATGAAATGTTGCTGAGGAGATGGTATTATTAAGGATTTTCTCGTATTCTCGCCAGCACTTTTTCGCTGAATCCCATTATTACACATCCCGATCAATGGTGTCGTTTGCCTTTAATAAGTCTACAAATATACACACGTATTTTATGCATCCCAACGTAAAGTCACCTCTGTACAAGAACAGGATAACTAAGGATACTTATTTGAAAATTTCTTCGAAAATTAACCTTTTAGCTGTATACAAAGGCTTTTAAATAATACTGAATTTATGGACATTTAGTTATAAGAGTTCAGTACTTTGAGTTTTATTCAGATATTACTTTAAAATCTGATTTCTTTTTACTAAAAAGGAGATATCTACCGTTGCACTTGACCATATGGCGAGTTACTAACTTGTGATTTCCAAAGTAAACAAATTGCTAACTACCAAAAGCACATTTATTTACAAAGAAATGTTGAAATATACAGAAATATACAATTATTTACTATAATGCTGAATCTTCAGAAATGTCCAAGAATTATTTTCACTTATTCACCCTCAAGCATACTAATCATAAAATTGTAAAATCATTATTGTCATTATCAAAACACAGTCACTCGCGTATTCAGATGATGATTCAAAATATTTTGAATCGCTTTCATTTAGTAGATTTTTGTAAAGCGTCTTGTATTCTGATCATAGTGCCGGAGGCATTGACTTGAACAGGGCCATCAAATCATTGTACTTTTCCTTTGGATATGGAGGACGGACGTGTACAAAAGTGTGGTGTTTGACAATGACATATTGTGTACTTTTTAGTTTTCATGTTACAGTCCAGAGCTCTAAACTCATCATCATAGTGTTCACTAAATTGTTCACATCTTCTTTACCAAAAGTCATGTGGCGATTAAGATGACACTTTCAGTAGATAAACTTCTCATGGGTGCCTTCGCGAACAACATAAGTTTTGTCGCCCTTCCTTCTTGCACTTCTGACATCTATCTTCGAATCGGAAGGCCAGCTACTTTTCCGAACCTTTTTAGCTCTGTATTGAAGGCTGAATGCACTGAGTCGCATTCCACTTCACTATGACCAAGAATCATGAATTTAAATCAATAGTTTCTACATTAGGTGTTTCCTTAACAGTGGACACAGACACTGCAGCAACAAATACGTATAGATTGTGTCCTCCGCAACGAATGCTTAAACAGGAAATGCGTTTCTCAATTTTTTACGAAGAGTTATTTGAAATATTGGTACAGTAAGCTTACTACCTTACAGCTTCCTCTTTTTCCCTCCATTTCTGACAATATAAACAGTCTCCTTATTTAGATTTCACGTCACACACGGTCAAATTAAAACATTTTATATCGTTGGTTATAAAACCTAGCATTGTTGATAAAATCGATTTTACCCAAAATTACTTGCTTGAGATCGAAGTTAGTGTACAAAATTCCCTTCTGACTTTCGTGCTGGCTCACTATCTTATTGTACTCTTGAGTCCTGACTCTTGCTAAAAGGAGGGAGTCATAATCATCTGTAATTTCATATTTAATGACCCCAAATTTATTGAAAGCCATGTATAGACGACATTGGTCTCTTTTTGGATGATGAAAACTGAGATTGAATGTCTCTCTAAATATCTTCCTGTAAATATGGACATTATCAGCTTCAATGCCATTTTATGTGCGCACTGATTTGTACAGTATGTTCAGTAGTGTGATTTTAGGGCACGGACTTAGGACCTTTCTTTTTGTCCCAGAGTGACAATAGTAGCATTCAACAACTCCCAAACATTCCATGTGAGTCCTCACACTATCCAAAAGCTCAGGTAAGATGACGTTCATTACTTAGTGGCCCTTTATTTTCTTCTCCACTTGTTGTTTTCTTCATCGCTATAACAACAAAATCTTCACAGATTCCAAGTATATTTAAAAGTATGGTCTCACAAAATTAGATTTGTTCTCTGCTTCGTGGCAAATAAAAGACCACAATGAAGTTTCATTTAGAATTCACTCGTTTTGGTCTTTTTAAAGATCTTGTCTGAGTGACTGTGAATAAAGTCCCTTTTTATCTCATACGTCCAAAAATGATAATATATCTTTAAAAAATGTCAGTTTTTCAGCATCTGTGAACTTTTGATAACACTTTCTTCTGGAGTTGTCTCGACACGGACCTTTCATGCATGCTCCTGGAACATTCACTTTCTGGATTAAACGTAGGATTCTCCTCGCTGCCGTCTTATTTTAAAAAGATTTCTTGTTCATTGTTCTGGATGTCTTAATCGTTGTCTAGTGTTGCCTATTCTTAAAGGTGTTTATTCCATGCTGTCTTACATCTGTTCTTTAAAGGGCTGTAAATCAGTAATGTCATCTACAGCAGTTGCTCTTTTCAATAGCTCCTGTTCTACTTCGTTAACATCAGTCGGCTTTAAATGCTTTAAATTTACGCCACCTTGTTTGTGGCTCTTCATCCGATTCATCATCGAATGATGATTGGTATTCCGAAATAGGAGGATAGGTATCAAATTGTGATTCTAAATTAGGATTGGCGTGATTGTCGTCACTCTCATACAAAGTGGAAGGCAAAATGGCACTTTCGTGTGTTTTTTCTCAGGACAGGCAAAGAACCAACGGATCCTTCAGAAAAACAGGTACACATTTTAGAATATTATCTATTTTATAATATGTAAACGTTCCTCACTATACAGTTTAACAAACATTACAAGATAGAATATTAAAAAATTGAATGTTTCCATGAATGTATAATTTTAAAAATGAAAGGAAACAGGAAAATTAGATAAAGATTATGAAAATGATTTCAAAACTACGGAAGTTGAGGTCAGAAAATTACTCCAATATCTACCAGCATGAGATTCTAAATTCCGAAGAGCTGCTTCAACCATTTTCATTCCCCTGCAACCCATGACTAACAGACAAACACTATAAGGCGGCTAAGAAATCACACAGATACACCTGATTTGATCACTCTTTACAGAATGAACTGGATATTCATGTAAATAATGTGTGAAACTAACCCTTTCCAACAATCGATAACATTGTACACAGTATTACTGGCACACAGGCTACATACATATCTCGTTATTGAAAGCTAGTTAAATATTACAATTAGGTAACTCAGGATATCTACTGTACTTCTAACATCAAAGTCATTGGAGGTTCGGTTATCGGCATAACTGGACAAATTAACATATCTGTGTGTGGCATAAAATACCGTCTGGTTTAATATTACCGAGATGTTTTTATTTGCTAGTGGCTTTACGTCGCACCGTCACAGAGAGGTCTTTTGGCGACGATGGGATAGGAAACGTCTAGGAGTGGGAAGGAAGCGTCCGTGGCCCTACCCGCACGGCCAACTCGCCCGGTGCCTAGATGATGAAATGCATAATGTTTCGCAACGGTACATCTTATGAGATATAGAGTTGTAGCATTGAATAGAACCCATTAAGTAGGCATATACTGTAGGTACCACAAGAAATACATTTCATAATTATTCCGTTTTGTCAGCCTCAACAAGCTAGAAGGTCTTAATGATTGAGTGACTCCACCTTTACAATACAGTCCAATGTTATTCCTTTTGTACTTTAATTTAAAAAGGGACATGTTTCGTCTCCTCTTTGTGACACATCTTGAGCCTAAAATATTATGATGATAAGCACGTGATATTTTAGCAGTAAAAAAACAATGACATGTCATTAAAATGTTTAAGAGTCAAGACTCAATCTGTCATATGGAAACACAGTTTTGAAAACAGTTCATGTAGTTAAAAATTGTATTAAGACCAATTAAAAAATAATGAAAGTCCCAATTGAGTTTTGATACTCAAAATACAAATTAATATAATGATCACATTGTTCTAAAATCGGAGTTAAATCTTGAAATTAGGTCGATGGCATCTCACGTTGGAAGCTTTAATACGTTATGTTTATGTGTCTGGTAAAACAGGGCTTATATTTTTGGCGTAATTACTCAATATGTCGGTGATGTAGCTGGACAATTCGTGCGATCCATATAGTATTGGTGTATGAAAGATTCTAAACAGAAAAAATGAGGAAAATGGTAAGAGACTTCTGCGAAATTCTAAGGTAAATAAAGTTTACAGCGTCTGAGTACTTAATTCCCCGCCCTGTTTACCTCTGTCTCTTGTACGGCGGGCTTCGTGTGTGGTTCAGTGTTGGACTGCTGTTTGCTGTTGATTGTAAGCTAGAAGCAGCTTGTTCTAGAGTAGGGGTGAGGGGTGTGGTAGTAGGAGGAGTCGAGTGGAGAGGAACGGAAGAATTAAAAGCGTTAGAATTGTTCGTGTTCTGACAAAAACATTTAATGAATTCTTCAAACAGAATGTTATAAGTTTCAGAGATTTCATTTTGGTTACTATTCTTTGACCGATGTTAATAAAAATATTTTCATATATTTTGAGAAGCGCAAATTTATTAATTACTTTTAGATAGAAAGATCTTGTTGAATGTCGGAAAATGAATGGTTTTAGTCAGACATGTGACTACTCATGGCTGAGAATCTACCGTATATTTTGGCGTTAACGTGCCCTAGATAATGACCTGTTTGTCAAATATAGCTGGTGGGACAGTGAGTACAAGTCAATTTGTAGACTTCTGAATTTGAGAATTTAGATCTTGTATTGATTTTATAACGAATAAAAAACAAAGTAGAATTATTGTTCACGGTCTTAAAAGCCATATTAATGTTCTGTCTTTTAAAAAGGTTTGTGATTTGATAGATCTTACCATTAATATAAATGAGATGTAGTTCACTCTTTTTTCGTTTTCGTTCCTCTCGTAATAGTAGTCACAGGCTTATTTCTGATTTTATTGACAATTTTTTCAATGAATGATTGAAACCATTCATGATAGTTACACTATAGATTATGTTCATATTCTTCTTTAGTTTTCTAGCCGATAAAGGGACACTGAATGCTATACTGAAGAAAGTCGTTCAATTTTGGGCTTCAGAGTGGACACAAAACTGACAAAATCGAATTATCTAGTCGTTGTATTGAGGTAACGAATGATATATTATTATAGTTTTAAGATTGTGGTTCTGCTGTGCTACTGATCGGCCTTCCCGAAAACCTCGAAGTATTCCCCAAGCATAAGCTTAGTTTGCTGTTTTCGTCCTTCTAGGATGAATAATGATATAATCGTGTATGCTACTGGGAGTAATGAGATAACATGATAGTTATTTACATCGTTGATATTTCCTTTCTTATGCAAAGGATGGATTAAAGTTGCCCTCCAGTCCTCCGGTTGTTCTTCCATCCATGCGTCAATGACGGTCTTATGAAAGATGTCTATAACTTACCCCGGGTGGTATTTCCATAGTATCCTGGAGTCTGCATCAGAGGCCTTGTTGTTTTTGGGCCCTCAAATATGGTTTTCTGTTTCGTCCCTATTCCGGAGAGATGACGGCAGGTTTTTGCATGGTGATTTATTGGTTCTGATGGGGTTAACTGTTTTTTTTTTTTTTTTTTTTGCAGAATTTCGAAGTTTGTAGAATACTTGGAAACTACCTCAAAGTTTTCTTTGTTTGATTTTGCTATAGTCAAATCTTTATTTTTAAAGCAGAGGGTGGGAGGCTTGCACCATTGTATCTTTAAAAAAACTCCTGTAATATTTTCGGAACTAACTTCGCAGGAAATCTTGCCCAGTCTTCCTCATTTGTTCCTTTACATACTTGGGTTTCCCAACTCCGTATTATCTTCGCCATTTGTACCGGCTGAGTTATTATTACGTCCCGATCTTCCTCTCTTTTGGACATATAGCATACTTTTCAGGTATATAGACGCTCTCTCAAGGTTCGTTCGCAACTCCCGTTCCAAAAAGCACGTTTCTTCCTCATTTTAAACTCTGATACATTTTTGCAGCTGAAAACATATGCCTATTACAGTGAAATGGCGTATGGCTTTCAGTACCGGGAGATCCCAGGACGGGTTCGGCTAACCAGGAGCAGGTCTTTTGATTTGACACCTGTAGGTGACCTGCGCGTCATGATGAGGATGAAATGGTGATTAAGACAACACATACACCCAGCCAGGGAAATTAAGCAATGATGGTTAAAATTCATGACCCTGCCGGGAATCGAACCCGGGACCCCTGTGACCAAAGGCCCGCACGCTAACCATTTAGCCATGGAGCCGGATGCCTTTTACAGTGTTAAAGTCCAAGTCCACTCGCACAACGAGTTCTTTGAATTCGTCCTCTTTTACTCTGAGTATTTTGCGTCGAAGTGGATTAGGGCATGTTGTTTCTTTTTCCTGTTTAAAGGGAAGGGTCTGAACTTAACACCTGAAACATAATGGTCTGAATAAATTTCCATCTCCTTTTCTACTACGCCATTCATTATTTCGGGACTGTACTTTCGTGATATTGCTATATGTTCCAGTTGGAATTCTCCTATTGTTGTGTTTGGGGATCGCCGTATAATTTGTTTCCTGGGAATGTGTCGAAAGTGGGTGGAGATCATCTGGAGGTTACGATTCTTACAGAATTCAGCAAGAGGTTGTCCATTCTTGTTGGTTCTCTTATGAGTCGAATATTGCCCATTGACGTCTCTGTATCTCTATTCCCGTGTTAGTTGTGCGATTAAATCAGCCATTAAGGTCTTGAATTGGTGTTTTAGAACTTTTGTGATTCTGGTATCGATGGTGTTCTAAAATCTGTCTGTGTTCTCAGAATTGTTTCGGTTTCGTTAGTCAGGACGTTGACAATGATTTGGGTACACTTTTTGTTTCCGCAGAGCAGGTATAGTAGGGATATCCGATCATTTATAGGTTCAAAGTTTGATACAAATTTAAGGATTGGGGCGTTGACTGCAAAAGCATTACTCAGTTTTGGGCATTGCTCTTGAAAAAAAAAAAACGTACCTATCTTATTCGAAAATTTCTTCGTCTGTGAAGAGGTTTTTTTTTTTTTTTTTTTTCAATGGTATTTCAGTGATGTTTTCATGGAGGGTCGTGATCAGTTGCTTCACTTTGCCTATTTGTGTGAGAAAGTTTGTGCTGAAGTATGCCAGAAAAGTCTTAGATTTGGGTTTCAGTTTTTGTGACTGGGGTTTCGAAGACGCTCCGACCCGTTTGATCATGACGCCGCAACCACCCGAAATCCGACTGTGATGCGTGCGTGATTTATCACCAACGATAGATCCTTGCAAAGAGTTACCATCTGCATTAATAGTTTCTGTTGTGTCATCATGCTTGTAGACTTCAATTTGACTTTGAGCAACAGCTCACTTCAAATACAATCAGCTTTGTTAGCCCTGGAGGGCCATGGTTTTTACTGAGGCATATGTTTTACGGCCTAAAAATGGCAATCCTCCTCTTTTTCCGGGCTGGGCTAGTGATCTACTCAATCCACCCGGTAGTTACTGCAGGTGCTGGTGGTGGTGATTATAGTTTAAGAGGAAGTACAACTAGGCAACCATCCTCTATATAACACTAATCAGAGAGAAAAATGGAAGGGGTCCGACACTTCGAAAAATGAAGGTATCGGCCAAAGGAAGACAAGGGCCACGAAGGGCCTGAAAATGAAAGACTCCCTAGCCCTCGCAAACCTAATAGCGCCGGGGTCGGAAAAGAACAAGAGTTGACCAAGGGAGGTCGGATAGGATAGATGAAAGTGAGGAACCTGGCACAAGTAAGTGGAAGAAATGCCAGCACTCAGCTGAGGGCCCTGTGGTCGCCAACCGACTCTCCAAAGTTCAGAGCCCCTGAGGCCACTTTTAGTCGCCTCTCACGACAGGCAGGGGATACCGTGGGTGTTATTTTACCGCCCCCACCCATAGGGGGAAGTTACTGCAGGTGGAGTTAAAAATAACAATAACAAATAATAATAATAATAATAATAATAATAATAATAATAATAATAGTAATAATGGTTTTACGTCCCACTAACTATGGTTTTCATAGATGCCGAGGTGTCTGAATTATGTCCCACCAGGTTCTTTTACTTGCCGGTAAATCTACCGACATGAAGCTGACGAATTTGATCACCATGAAATATCATCGGGCTGAGTGGGGATCAAACCCTATAACTTGAGCTCGGAAGGGCAGAGCTGTACCACCTGATGCACTCATGCACTCAGCTCGATATTATTATTATTATTATTATTATTATTATTATTATTATTTTTATTATTATTATTCTTTTTTCGTATAGGCCAGCTAAGGACCACGACATTCAACTATTGCATTTTGGAATGGGCTTGGATGTTTGCCCAGTAGTTGCGCATCCTCAGGCTGTGTTGCTCCTTCCTCTCCTTTGTCCAAAGGGCGCCAGTCTTCTTTGTTGGTAATCTGTCCTGGAACTTCTTATGTTTAAGCATCTTCCTGAGTACTGTACGATCCTTTAAGATTCCTTCTGTTATTCCCAGTTCCTGTAGATCTTTATTCACTTCCATCAACCATGGTGACTTGGTCTTCCTATTTTGCCAGTAGCTGTGAATCCGGTTGGTCAACCTGGTAGGATGCATCCTGCAGACGTGTCCATAGAATGCTAGGCGTCTCTTTCTTGCTACACTTGATGTAATACTGATTGCAGATTGAGTATCTGTTCTGTACAAGAGCGTCCTTTTCTAAATCCTGCCTGGTACTCTCCTAATTGTGGGTCTAGTTGAGGTTCGGCTCTATTTAATAAGGCTTTAGAGAAAATTTTGTATGTGACAGGTACCAATGAGATTCCTCGATAATTATTGATGTCAGTCAAGTCTCCTTTCTTGTGCAAGGGATGAATCAATGCAGTGGTCCAGTCACTAGGTAATGTTTCGGTCTAACAGATGTTTTGTAGAATTTCTGTTAGCTTGCTTACAGTCTTGTCTCCAGCTTGCTTCCATAGTTCGGTTACTATCGAATCTTCTCCGGTATGGGGGTATTGTACTCGCCTTTTACCCTGAGGCCTTGGGTTCGACTCCCGACCTGGATCTGAGGGCTGGTTCGAGGCATACTCAGCCTAAGTGATTACAAACTAGGGACTATCTGATGGTGAGACCACGGCCAATAGAAAGCCAATAATAACGTCCGAGAGGACTCGGTGTGCCGACCACACGACACCTCGTAATCTGAGGGCCCTCGGACAGAACAACGGTCGCTTGGTAAGCCATGGCGCCTCGGGGCTTTTGGGCCAAAGAGTTAGTTTTTAATTCTTCATTTAACATGCCCGCTGCTATAAATGGCTATTAATACTACTATAAATTACTGTATACAGGGTAAAAATTAAAACACGAAGAAATTAAAGGAAATGTATTTCGCACGGTGTATGGCAAAGCTGAATATTATCACCTATTCTATATAACATCTATGATGAATATGTGTTCAAAATTCATCGTCACGCAACAGACTTGATGAGACAATGTTGACTCGATGACAGTAACGGTTACGAAACGTAGTGTGTTTCCATGGAATACTAAATCACCTGTTTACGTCAATATTCGATACGTAATCATCATCATCATCATCATCATCATGAGTTGTGTAACTCATTGCTGAGCGTCGTGACCCCATTTGACTTCACACAATATTCTTGATTAATCGGCGCCAACTTTGACGATGTTCAGCTTCTCTTAAATCCAGCTGCAGAGTCAGACCGGTGGTACACAGAACGTGATCAATCCACCTGTTTAATGCCCTTCCTCGTGGTCTTCTGCCGACACCTGTGCCTTCCTTGATACACTTCTCCTCATCTTCACTATCCCGCCATACAAAATACCCGACGAATTGGACGATTCTCCTTATGACGCAAGAAGAGTGACGTTCAGAGGTATTCGTTCTTGAATAATAGATGCATTAGTTCTTTTTTACGTCCAAGGTACACGGAGTATCCTTCTCCAACACCACATCTGAAAGGCGTCGATACGGTACTTATCTCTTGCCTTGAGTATCCAGGTCTCGGAAACGTAAACGAAGTCAGAGAACATAAGTGAATGAACTAGTCTAATCTTTGTACTGTTACTTATTGCTCTGCTCTGCTCTGCCATATTTTTGTGAGTTCGCTCATGACTCTGTCAGAATTCCAGGTATCACAGATATTCTACCCAAGGTATATAAAGTCATTTACCACCTCCTGTTTCCTTAATCGACCTGTCAGCTGGATCTGTGCCGCTCTGTCTATTACCACCAGTTTGGACTTTCTCACGTTGATCAATAGCCAATATTCTAAACTTGCATCTTTTACCCTTGCTAGTAATTCTGCAAGTTCATCTTCACTGCTGGTAAGGAGAGTGATGTCAACAACAAAGTGCAAGTTACTGATTTTTCATCCCCGTATTTATATGCCTCCAGTCCAGTCGTTGATGGCTTTATTCATCACATATCCATCATAGATGTTATATACAATATGCAGCTTTGTCATACACACTGCGAAATACTGAAAAATGATGAAATGTCGCCTTGTCGTAATATCTAGCTGTTAAATGAGAAACTAACTCATTTTCATGCATGAAGTGGAAATAACTTTGCACAGATATTGTAAAATAGGATATAATTTCTAACAACTAATTCGATAAGTGTTTGCCAAAATAATCAAACAAAGAAAAAGAGTTCATCGATTTATTTAATCGTATCGTGATTGCTCAGGATATATAAAACTACAGAACTACATATTAGGGTACACATTCTGAAGCCATCTAATATCGTCCGATGTCCGATGTGGGAATGAACCGGCCGTTAGGACTTGCAGGGTAAGAACGTAGATTGCAACGTTGGATAAGGTGCATTATGTTTGCTAATTCAGACCACAGCCGCACGCTGCTGAGGTCATCCAGCCACGCCTGAGTCGGAATCAGTTGCAACAGCCTTGTCCAGTCGAAGCCTGTTTAAGACGGCACAAAAGCATTCTTCAGTGGTCAAAGCATGATGATGTTACAGAATACAATCTATAAAAGCAACGTTAAAACTTCTTATTATAAATGATTTAATATAATGGTTAGCTTGAATACTGCCTTATCCTAGAGCGTTTCATTCGTGGTTCGTTGGTTATTTATGTGCCGTACAGAAAGTGCAACGCAAGTAGAAAAATACAGTTTTTCCAAACAAGGCGCATTTGAGTGCTCGATATTGACTAAATCTTTAAAGTTCTCTGAGAATTTGATATATCAAACATTTTAAATTAAAAGCTCTTGAGCAAGTTAGATTGGTTTCAAAAGTAAAAGATGCAATATCAACTCATTTTTCTTATACGCTTTGCCAATTTAAAGTGGAAGGTTACAGGGTGGCCAGCTTTATTATCAAGAAATTTAGGTAGGCCCTACTTTTCTTGATGTGAATGATATCCCAGATTTCGTTTAGCATTTATTTATGATCACGTATTATATTCAAGAGTCTGTTAAGGTGTTTTTACGGCGCCGTCAGGGGCCTAGGGTGCTGAAGTTCGACTTTCGAATTGTCATCGGTCCATACAGAGGCCGCAAAACTGGATTTATCGATTCATCGATGGATGTTCACATCGTTTGATAGAGATTAAATTGAGACTCCTGTAACGGTACGAGCTGCAGGGGAATGCCAGACGAAAGTAATCATTACACTCTTTACATACCGTCGTTATGCTTCGAAATACCAGTATGTCAAATATTCTCGAGCCGGCCCCTTGGTGTAGGGGTAGCGTGCCTGCCTCTTACCCGAAGGCCCCGGGTTCGATTCCCGGCCAGGTCAGGGAATTTTACCCGGACCTGAGGGTTGGTTCGAGATCCACTCAGCCTACGTGATTAAAATTGAGGAGCAATCTGACGGTGAGGTAGCGGCCCTGGTCTAGAAAGCCAAGAGTAACGGCCGAGAGGATTCGTCGTGCTGACCACACGACACCTCGTAATCTGCAGGCATTCTGGCTGAGCAGGGGTCGCTTGGTAGGCCAAGGCCCTTCAAGGGCTGTAGTGCCATGGAATAAAAAATAAATAATATTGTCGCAGATATACTGACCCTTAGTACATGACTTAGAACGAAAATTCTTTGATGCTGTTGATGCAATACTGAACCTTAAATGGCAGAACATTTCTGGTCAGAGTTCTAAGCTGAAATGTATCACATGCGTTAGCGGTTTTTCGAGGCTCGGTAACAATTTGTCATAGGAATATTTAATATGTGGCTTTTTTAGGTACTGCAATGAAATGGGTGCTCTGAAACTATAAGACTTATCAGTACTTACCTAATTACAGGTTGAAAAAAACTATAATGTAATACAGTTTCTATTAGCACACTCATTGTTATGATAATATTCCTCAATTCGTGATCATAGTATCATCCTTGATCTGTTGTATAAGGTTTTTTTTTTATGAGATACTATTTGTTCGGGGCGTCGTCCTAGATAGATCTCTTGCCACTACTTGCACCATATGTGAGGAACCTGCGTGTATTTTGTAAATGGCGGAAGTGTAAAGTGTTGAATGTGAGGAAAGGAACGTTAATGACGACACAAACACCCAGCCCCCAGCTCAGGGATATTAATTATTTACAATTAAAAACCCCCGGCCGGGAATCAGGCGGACGCGTTGCCCCCTACAACGCGGGGCCGAACATTGTGTATGGTTACTACTAAGTTAGTCAAGTAACTGGAGTTATATAATTATTGTGTTTCTCAAATGGTACAGCTAATTAAAATATGAAAGTTGTTTTGCTATGATATTATACCTCTATCGATTCATGTTTCATATTTACTGATGAGAGTGTATTACAACTGGTGTGAATGTACTCAGTCATGTGCGCAGTATTCATCTCGTATCTAGGCAGCAGAGCCGAGAAGCTAATTCCCCTGAGAAACGTAGAAGAGGAAGTCTTCGGAAATGGAGTGAGAAACATGGATGGTCAACATCAAAGCTGACCCGTTGAGAGATTAAAAACACATATTTGAAACCAGTTCGTGAGTAAATATGAGATATGGACACACACACACAGAGGCTATATTCAAAACGATGCGTGAGAGAGATCTTTAATATTAAGGAATGAGCTGCGGTTTTCTCCACAAACCAAATATCAGTTGGTTTGAACATTCTACTTCTAACCACAAGGCGTTCTTCCACAGTTAGGACGTGGATTTTTTACAATAACGTAGCTATATACAGTAATAACAGTATATAGTTCGGTATTAAGACATAAGTATGAATTATGAACAGACCTTCTTACTCTATACCTTCGGTGAAAAATATACTCGTCATCCATTATTTCTGTTAAGATAGGTCACGCCTCCAGCCACATATGGATATGCAGACCATCAGAACAATGTTCGTTGTGTTCATTTTCCTATGCTAAAATGTAAAAGAAAGTGAACTTTAAATACAGTACACTGCAGGAGTGCGTCAATACGTCACACAAACATTTCTACAGGACGATGCGGCATGTTTCATTGTTCTTTACAGACATGCATAGGAAAATGAACACAACGAAAATAGTTCTGATGGGCTGCGTACCCATAGTTAGCTGGAAGGCGTGATTAGTGGTACGGAAAATAATGGATAGGAAGGCATTGTGAGATACGAGATTTTGTTTCTCCAATGACGATATTATTCACATCGCCCATTCGTTAATGGGAGTACCACTCCTAAAACTTTACAGCATCATATTGTAAGACCGAGAATCTCGTTGTTTTTCCGACCCTACCAATGTTTTGTAATGTCCAGTGATATCGTAACCTATTATTTGTATTTTTACGATCAAATCAATATGATGTCACACAGTCCAAAGGGAAAGGAATTTCATACTACAGACCTGACCAATCAACTTCGCCTCAGTAAATTTGTACTTTCATATTTATTAATGCACTGTTGACAAAACCCACAGATATATAGATAGTAGACCGAAAATGATCAGCTAATGGCGAAAATGGAAGCTTTCAGTCGCCGACTTTGTTTGTCACTACACTGTTTCAATGGAATCGTAGCCGAAGTAGTAATATTGGAAGGGAAATAATTACAAACATCGAAATATTAAATACTAATCATTATTTAGGCCTAGTGTTTCTTTTGACTTAGTTTTAAACAAGAATAATCAGGATTCGTTTTAGAAATTTTTAAAATTAGCCAAACTGTTATACACTAATCTACGGTCTGATGATGATGATGATGATGATGATGATGATGATGATGATGATGATGATGATGATGATGATGATGATGATGATGATGATTGTTGTTTAAAGGGGCCTAACATCGAAGGTCATCGGTCCCGAATCTACGGTCTAATCTGCTTCCATTATTCTCTCCTACATCATGATTGATAGGAATTTCCAAATTAACTGATAATATTACATTAATGAGGCGATATATGTGTGTGTCTATTGGTTTGATAACTGAAAAGTAAGCGTGCTTAAACTTGAGAACATATGCATTTCAAACAATTGAGCTGTGACTTTGGTAGGTGTGTTCTCTTTCTTGACTGGGTTTAAACCACGCATTCCCTCTAAAATACGTATAAGAAAGGGACTTTCAGGTAAATGGGTCTATACTTTTCCTACTTACTGTACAATACGTGAAGGTGTCCTGTGGAATGTTAATTTCCTGCAGGTACTGGGCCAGATATTCAAGCATTCTCGAGAAATCAGCTTTGACAAATTCCAAGTACCTTATATTACTTTAACGTCGGAGAAGTGATAAGGGAACTTGTGGACCGGTGGGTAGCACCGGAGTTTAATAATGAAGGCGTAGCGATGATTTGTCGTAGGAATATTAATATATGGCTATTTAGGTATTGGAATGGGTGCTCTGGAATTACATGACATTTCAGTACTTATCTAATTACAGGCTGAAGAACTATAATATAAAACATTTTAATTAGCACACTCATTGTTATGATAATACTCCTTAATCCGGGATCAGAGCATCGTCCTTGATCTATTGTGTAAGGTTACTACTAAGATAGTCAAGTAACTAGTTTCATTTCCCTTCCCTACTTGGTTTCCACTCGCTGTATATTCTATGTAGGTATATTTGCAATATTTCGAAGTAGAAATGTTTGTAATATTTCAAAGTATAGGTAAAACATGAGAAACGTTGGGTAAAAAATGGAACCTATTATTTGTATTTTTCCAATCGAAGCAAAATTTAAATGTTTAATTTCCTACCTGCAGTGTTCCATAAGACACACATTTAAACAACTTTTGAACCATAGCATATATTCTTACATTCTCTGTATTTCGGAGATCTATCTCAGGAAATGTATATTAAAAAGGGGTGGTGGAGGAATAAAACACCACACACAGATGGATTTAAACGAGCAAGTACTCGTAGACAAGACTACGAGGCTACCCACTGAGCCACGCGCTGCGGTCACTTGACAATTCGTTAACGTTTAGTTGACTTAAGGCACTTGAAATTCGTCAGTTCCTCCATAAGGCATGGATATCTTGCCACAAGGGTTTCGAACATTTATTTTGGATAGGTAAAGTTCGCGTATTAAGTGCCTATGGAAGTAGTTGTGACCCATGTACCTGAAGGCACCTTTACAATAAGTTGCAGTAAGTCGGAATTAGGTGGTCTCTATCTCATACATTATTAAACATCTTTAATAGTAAATACAATTACATTAATAACTAATACTTCTTCTTCTTTATCTGTTTATGCTCCACCCTCTGACTCAGCGAGGGATCCCACCTCTACCGCCTCAAAGGCAGTGTCCTGTGTCGGGGAATACAACTGGGGAGGATGACCAGTACATCGCCCAGGCGGCCACACCTGCTATGCTGGACAGGCGCCTTGCGGGGGGATGGGAAGATTGGAAGGGATAGGCAAGGAAGAGGGAAGGAAGCAGCTGTGGCCTTAAGTTAGGTACCATCCCGGCATTTGCCTGGAGGAGGAGTGGGAAATCACGGAAAACCACTTCCAGGATGGCTGAGTTGGGAATCGAACCCACCTCTACTCAGTTGACCTCCCGAGGCTGAGTGGACCCCATTCCAGCCCTCGTACCACTTTTGAAATTTCGTGGCAGAGCGAGGAATCGAACCCGGGCCACCGGGGGTGGTAGCTATTCACACTAATCACTACACCACAGAGGCGGACTAATAACTAATACAAATAAAATTATGGGAGAAAAAGGAACCATTTATAGGTTCATTTGAACTCCTGTTCCTTTTCTGACTTGTTCGCGAACAGAGACACCTGTACCGAAACACTTCAGGTATTCACTATTCTTCCACTCTTCAAGTTGCTGAAAAATTCTTTTGAAATATCTATAAAAGAGCAAAAGATAAAGCTACACTTTACACAGTAACGTAAGTACTTACTTGATATTTTTATATTTCGCCTATTTGCTTCATGCCGCACCAACACAGATAGGTCTTATGGTGACGATGGGGAAGGCCTAGGAGTGGGAAGGAAGCGGCCAAGGCCTTAATTAATGTATAGCCCCAGAATTTGCCGGGTATGAAAATGGGAAACCACGGAAAACCATATTCAGGACTGCCGACGGTGGGATTAGAACCCACTATCTACCGGATGCAAGCTCACAGCTGCGCGACACTAACCACACGGCCAACTCATCCGGTAAAATCTTTATTGATGTAAGATGGCGGCGGACGCAAGTTTCCACCTGCACAAGCACCAATGCTACAAGATACAGTTCTGCCAGTATATTTGCTATATATATAGGGTGGTTCACCAGCCCCTTACGTTTTTGGAGGTAGGTAACCTAATTAACGCGTATATCATAGTCATCCGAAAAACATTAGTGCCTGCTTCTTTATGACTTTAGTAGAACCATACCGTCTATATAATGCTCGCGAATATGGTAGAAATCATTAACGGCAGTGATATTTCTATTACCTAAACTATAATGAATGTGGAAAACGATCACAGCTACGAATAAATCTTACGTTTGGACAGGATGTGTCCATAAGGACTAAAATGTGCCAGCTACGCACCGCGGCGCGAGGTAGCTAAGATGGTTAAACCACGCATCACTGCTGTTGCATTAGCCGAGCTGTGTGGTAGTAGGTTCGAATCACACACTGGTACACTTTTGTTTCGATTAACGCCGTTTACAGTGACGGCAGCATAGCGTCTTGTTCCGATTCAGCCACGAAGTCAGCATACATGATGTTTGCTAGAGGCTTGGTACTTAAGTACGGCCGTTCCAACTCGACCGTTAACATACGTGTCATTGTTTTCAATGGAGGTTTACAGTATTGATTTAACTCCCATACATTACAGAGCACATGGTATAACCTATCAATTGGATCATTTTACGTTACCTGTGTTATTTCAAGGCGCAATAAATCACATGTTTGTAGAAGGTTCCTTAGTATTTGGCGCGGAACTTTGCATTGTAGTTTTTCTTTGAGAGCCTCCGTGGGTCAGGTGGCAGCACGTCGGCCTCTCACCACTGGGTTTCGTGGTTCAAATCCCGGCCACTTCGTTTGAGATTTATGCTGGACAAAGCGGAGGTGGGACAGTTTTTTCTCCGGGTACTCCTATTTTCCCTGTCATACTTCATTCCAGCGACACTCTCCAATATTATTTCACTTTATCTGTCATTCATTAATCATTGCCCCAGAGGAGTGCGACAGGCTTCGGTAGCCGGCACAATTCCTATACTCGCCGCTAGATGGGAGCTTCATTCATTCCATTCCTGACCCGGTCGAATGACTGGAAACAGGCTGTGGATTTTCAGTTTTATTCTTTGCTAGGTCGATGGATCAATTTACAGTGATAATTCACAGGGAGGGGAGAGCCTTATTGACGATAAGGAGAAATTCCAAGTTATTTGGTGTACATAAAACTAAATTATAAGGATCTTTAGATTATGCGCGTTAATTTGGTTGCCTGTCTCCGAACCACCCGGTATATGTACGACACACTTGAATGACCGTTTGGAAACGGGCGTCATATGAAAATAAAAATTTTAAATATATGCGTGGTGCGGAATTTTTTCTACGTGAATGAAATTTCGTCAGGAAACAATTCGAAATTTTCAAACGTTCTCAAAATTTTGTTCAGTTTTAATGTAATTAGCATAAAAGTTCAAGAGGTATTTTTTAAGCACAGAAGTGAAGTAATTATAACGAGTTAGTGTATAATGTTGTAATATGTAATAGCTCCTTTATCTTCTTTCCCCAAATACGATCCGGTGCTGGAGTCTGACATATTTTCAATATTCTGTGTAATTTTCCCTATTATCATGGATTGTAATCTGAAGTTTGATATCTACTCTCAATATCTGTATTTAGAAATTAGTTAGTTCCGAAACACAACATTTCCACACACAAAAATGAGGTGGGTTTCTTTGAATTCTTTGTAGCTGACTGTTTAATACAGAGAAACTTTCTGTTCCTTAAGTGATATTACTCTGTATAAATGACGCAAATAACTTGGTGTTCTGTTCCGAAAGTGGGTATGGTCACAGCATTATTTTGTTCCATAACATGATTTCGTCGTTGCGCCTAGAAAAATCACTGTGTGATATATTTCTCCCAAGTAATCTGACCAGAAAGTTTCTGTCACCTAAGATTCAGTATCGCTTGAACTATATCAACGAATTCTTGTTGAGTGAAATCTTACTAATCCAGTGTCTGAATATTTTTTGTGATTTTTTTTTTCACCACGCGTTGAAATGCGAGAAAAATATGTTTGCAACTAGTAATACTTAATTTAGTTAATCACAAATATATTATTTTACTGCTCACATTGTCGACAACACAAGACAGAACAATAGTAGTTTAATTAAGTTCATTAACGGACGTTACGAATAATGCAAAATATTATGCAGTGTGTTTTGTTGGGAAGGTGTGTTTTTTATGTATTTGTATATATCGTAAGTAGAGTCACGGGGGGCATTTATTCTATATAGATACCGAGGCACACGGACGTGACATTACGTTTCATAAATCCCACATGCATTGTCCAGAATTCGAGATACTTCCCCTTTAGTGAAAAACCATCGTCTAAGTCACTCAGGTACCATTTCACCGGAAAAGTGAGGAACACTGCTCTCCGACAAGGGAAATTACTTGCCATGATTAAAGTTCCAAGATCTTGCTGCAAATCGAACATACGGTATGAAGGGAAGAATTATATCGTCGCTGCGGAAACAATACCACGTATCTAGCAGTGCTCTTCTTATCCCTTATTCCTCTTGAGACTGGTCACTATTACTGTTCGTTCAGGGAGATTTCGACCATGTGAACATCAATGTATTAGATGAGGCGTAGAAAAAATTTACCATGGACAGCCAGTCAATTTCCAAAAAAAACACGTAATGTTGTATGTTAACTCACTTCGTTTCGTCAATATTCGATCAATTCAGCCAAAAATCGTTTCTCTTGTCCAGGTTCCCGCTCAGTGGATGGGTGTAGACTTCAAGTTGTTTTTCGAAATCTCATATATATTCTATTGTTGAATTTATTTCGACTTTTTATACGACGTTATGTTGTAAAACGAATTTTGGATAAGCAATTTCAAGTTCTGGAGGTAAAATATGGACTACCGATCCGGGACATGGAAGAAAAATGAAGGGATATCCCTACATTGAAGAGAAGTACAGAGAAATCAGCATGATATTACTATAAGCTATGACTTCCACTAGTATCATAGAGGAACGTATCAGTATTTCTAAATTAGTCAGACTAAAATGAAGAGCCAACATCGCTTTTTAAAGTACAATGTCCCAATTTTTATTGATTTCGGGCATTCATCACAATTTCTGCCTAAGGTGTCCATCTATAACCACCCTACAATATACGTATTGAAGTGCAATAACCGTAGAATGTAAATGATAATAACAAGAAGACGAAGAAGAATGATGATAATAATAATAATGATAATAATTTTTAGACAAATAAAATTCGTTACTTTTTCTGTATTGATGTCAGGCCTAACGTCTTCGCAAAAATCACAGCAAGTAAAACGTTTGATTGAGTATAATAATTGTACGAGATATTTCGTGGACTGAACAAATTAAATAGGTCCGCCTCTGTGGTGCAGTGTTTAGTGTGATTAGCTGCCAACCCCGGAGGCCCGGGTTCGATTCCAGGCTCTGCCACGAAATCTGAAAAGTGGTACGAGGGCTGCAACCGGGTCCACTCAACATCGGGAGGTCAACTGATTAGAGGTGGGTTCGACTCCCACCTCAGCCATCCTGGAAGTGATTTTCCGTGGTTTCCCCACTTCTCCTCTAGGAAAATGCTGGGATGGTACGTAACTTAAGGCCACGTCCGCTTCCTTCTCTCTTCCTTGTCTATCCCTTCCAATCTTCCCATCCCCCACCAAGGTCCCTCATTAGCATAGCAGGTGAGGCCGCCAGGGCGAGGTACTGGTCATCCTCCCCAGTTATATCCTAGACCCAGAGTTTGAAGCTCCAGGACACTGCCCTTGAGGCGGTAGAGGTGGGATTCCTCGCTGAGTCCGAGGGAAAAACCGACCCTGGAGGGTAAACAGATAAAGAAGCAGAAGAAGAAGAAGAAGAGGAGGAGGAAATTAAATATTCTCGTGCTCCATGACCTATGTTCTAGATGAGTGCTGAGAGATGCTAACCGTACTCTGTTGAAAATGCACGGTTTACATCATCTACTCCTTTTGGGTCAAAGCTCTCCATTTGTAAGCCCGGCACGAGCACATTATGCATGCCCAGTGAACCCATCATCCTACTGCCATTCCATCTAAGCTAAATGAGCAGATATAAACCTGCGCTTCACTTTCTTTAGATCGTTCGTACAGACTTCACGCTTGAGCTGCCCTCATTACTTTTCTGACTTTGAAGTCAGAGAAAACGAAGTATATTACCCTCCCCGAGAGAAACAAAGCTATTAATACCATTATGCAAATATCGTTGTACATGGTCAGCTAGCTTAAACAATATCCTTGCTATCCCATTGTAATAAAATTTATTGCTGCGAGGTTATTGAGTCTGCCAAAACTATTGCAGTATAACATAAATTTTGAAAATACCTGAAAAAGAAAATATTTATTAATAGATTATACCTGATAAAGGTGCGATTTCACGTATAATCTTTCATTGAATGTTTCATTTCCTGGTATGTTTTACATTTATATTATAGTCTACTGAGTTTGTTTCGAATGACTGGAGAATCATACATTTAACGGACTAAGTTAACTAAGTCGAAACTGAAGAGAAATATCTTCCATTATAACGCAATAGTGCAATGGAAGGTACAAACTTTCCTTCATCCACCATTTAACCCAAAATTTGATGGGGTTACGGGTGCGAACCGTGCCACGCCTGTGGTCTTGGCTCTCTTTCACTGCCTGCTGCCCTTTCCGAATTATAATCTGGGATATGCTGACGACATGGTCTTGATGGCTGATTGTGCCGAAAGTCTGCAGTCTAATATCTTGGAACTTGAAACTGATGCAATGAGTATGGTATGAAAAATAGCCTTTCGAAGACTAAATGGATGTCAGTAGGTAAGAAATTCAACAGAATTGAATGTCAGATTGGTGATACAAAGCCGGAACACGTAGATAATTTCAAGTATTTAGGATGTGTGTTCTCCTAGGAAAGTGAGATTGAATCAAGGTGTAGTAAAGGTATTGCAGTGAGCTCGCAGTTGCGATCGACTGTATTCTGTGAGAAGAAAGTCATCCCCCGGACGAAGCTATCTTTACATCAGTCTGTTTCCAGGCCAACTTTGCTTACGGGAGTGAAAGCTGAGTGGACTCAGGATATGTTAATCATAAGTGAGAAATAAGAGACATCAAAGTCGCGAGAATGATTGCTGGTACAAACAGGTGGGAACAATGACAGGAAGGTACTTGGAACGAGGAGATAAAGGTTGAGTTAGGAATGAACTCGATGGATGAATATGTACGCATAAAACGGCTTCGGAGTTGGTGCCATGTGAGGATAAGTTACCTAGGAGAATAATGGACTCTGTTATGGAGGGTAAGAGAAAAAGAGGGAGTTCGTTCGGAAATAATGAAGGCCATTAATTGGCAAAAATAGTATTTTATTAAAATACTTCTTTTACGAATTAATACCTACGGTTATCCTGAAGAAATGCTAATGGATCAGCAAAAGAAAGTCAGTTTCGCCCTAGAAAGTTAAGAGACAGGTACTAGTGGTCACATATTATTTTCCCAGTCATCGTGAATCCATTTATTTGGAATAGTAAACTGTTTCAATTTATTTCTGGACACTTTTCACTAAATAATATAAACAGTATGACAGAAGTGCGTTGAGAATATGGGAAGGGATGCGATACTGAATCTAATAGTGGTAAGGATTTCTATTTTAAGAGAAAATTCGATGTAATTATCGGGTTGGCGTGATAAAGAAACTCTGAATTAAGGAGGAAAAGAAATTATAACAGATATTAAATGTTGGTATTCAAATATTTACGAAAGAAACCTTAACCAATCGGATTAAATTAAAATCTGTCTTAGTTACGAAAAGCAAGAAAATATATCTATACTTGCATGTATGATGAGTAAATAACAAAAAAGTTTTCCCAATGTCATAATCGGTGGTATTTTGGCCTAGTAACGTCAAGCAAACAGCTAGATTCTCCAAACAATTGTTTATTAAATGATTGTCAGTGCTTAAAACAAATTATAAGTTACAATAAACATAATTATTTTAAACTAATCTAAAATGAAGCAACATTACCGATGAAGTTGGCCATTAGTACAAGGTAGCTGGCCTTATTATTGCTATCAATTAGGGACTGCGGTAAGAGAAGTACCAGGTGTTATTTCAGTAGTCAGTATTTAGGTTTGAATGAACATGTATTACCACGAGTGGTATTATATTTTTAGACCATGTTGCACAGTCGGAATTAATTACCTCTTTCATAAATGCAGCAAAGTTAACATCTCATAAAATACCGTTATTCAAATTTCCACATAATGTGATGGGCACGTTAGGATCGATACAGAACAATGCAGACACTGCTGCATTCAATGTCCATATCCATAGATGATTTGTGCCGTTCGACCGTTAATGACGTAGTCGATTGTACTCGCTTCCCGCGTGCCGTTTTCTGACGTACGTTCCGTGTATGCTATTTGCCCCACAGCGTTAGTAAATGCCTTCTTTGGACGTAGAAATGTCTTTCATTTCACTCAGGCGCTGAGCGTGTACTAGCTATATCTCCGTATTTATTAACGATATCGCCGTTTTAATCATATCGTTGTAATGAAGAACTCTGCAAATACGATTTGCCTTCAAGTATATTCTGTAATATGTTCTCTCAAAGCAAGATGGCCACCAAATAAGACCCAATTTTGACAGTACAGTGCTAGAGGGCAATCGTCGTAACTTATTAACAGTAATTTCGATAATCAACACTGAAGTGTCGTTTGGAAACCTATATAATGCCCTACAAATCTATTCAATATAATTTTCGATAATGAAGCCGCTATGAGTCTCTTTGAAGACAACATTTTCTGAAATTTTCGATAGAAATTCATAATTTTCAACATTAAACCACAAAAAGTAGGCCTAATCTAAAACGTCTTATTGCTCCATCGTTGATAAGGGTACTACATTTGAAGGAAAATGAAAAACAACAGCTGTGTAGGACTAAAGTGGCCACCAGTGATCAAAATAATATCATTGAGCCCAAGATCCAAACGGCAGTCTTTAGTGTGATCGCGTGAGTGCGCCCGTGGAAGTGTGCTAAAGCATGGATACTACTACTCGATCGGTCAGCAAGACATTTGCTGCGCATATCAACACCAGAATCATCAGAAAAGGCGTTTTCACGCCTTTGAAGTTAACGGCAATCTCCACTGATTTGTTTGCGTTCGCCGCGAGATTTTCTCCGTTGGTCACGCCGTTGGAGGCCAAGTAGAGTAGGTTTCGGGTTAACAGCGGTTAGTTCTACTAGCCATGAAAATCTACTTTCGGGATCGCAGGGGACGGAGCTCGCCATCGGCTGACCTGAGAATGGTTTCCCGGGGTTTTTCACTCTCCTGTACAAAGGCGAATACTGGGACAGTTCCTACTTTAAGGCACGATCGCACCTACCTCACCTTATCCGCAAATAACATCATCGATACATATCTCCCGGCCTGAGAGATTCCGTTAAATATCTTAAGAGGCCCGCCGTATTCTGCTCGGGTAAAATCATAGGATATGTGAGTAGCAGAGGCCCGGAAGCACTTTGCCTGTACTTTCCAGTCCTCTCAGCTCTAGTCACACTGATATGGTCTTTCCCTGGGTTTTTCGATCCACCTTGTCAGTGTGAGCACGTTTCCTAGACATTAACTTGGGTGAGTCGGTTATTGTAATGTGATGTTACTTTAATTTTCCACTAACATTTATTTACACGCTCACAACAGTCACAGAGAAACTACTTATTATATATTCATATTCGGCCTAGGAAATAAGGTTACTTAATAAACATAGGCATTTTATTCTAAATCATACAAAGCATGTATCCAAAGCGCCTTCTCGAATTTGACTGTGCGCCCGAAATTGTACTCCAGCCATTCTGACAGCACCTCCATCCACACGCGAAACCCTTCACACTCACCACTGGGAGATACGCGTTACAGGATGATGTCCGAAAAAAAAAATGAAATCCATAAGTAACTTTCTCTCATACGAAGAGTTCGGGCTCCTATAGAAATTCGCTATGTCATCATCCGTAGTCTGCACCCTACAGGCGGACCGAGTTTTAAGACCGTATCATGTCATAACTTTTGAATGTCTCAACATCGTGGTACATGCACAATTAATATTAAAGTGGTTTTGTCATTTATCTTCGCTATAGATTACGATGTACTACATTAAGGAGAGAGTTTTTGACTGTGAGAGAAGTTTCTCATTTTCGTTCATGATCTGCATTCAATAAATAAAATATATATGTCTGCTCCTCAAACACGTTTCCAATTACGGCGCCGAAGATGAGGTGAGATGAAATGATATGTCATGTTTTACGGCTGGATGCCTTCCTGATAACCCAAGTTGAGGATCTAAATTCAATAAAGAAAGTAAGATACAACATGTAATATCTGTTCTCCTAATAACCTGAGATATATTTGTGAAATATCTCGTTAAATGATGATACATCCTGAACAGCGTGTACAAAATAGGCTAATGTATAGACTAGTCCGAAAGGCAACTAGTGAATGCAAACATGACTGTTAAGAGATCTTGGCGAAAGGATTGAAATGCCCCGCCTTTCATGTCTGTAGCTTGCACCATCCCCAAGGAAATATAATTTGTATATGTTACGAAGTACTGCACAGAGACTGTGTGCCTGCGACGGGTACTAGCGCACATGCCGCCAACTTGTTTTTGCACAACCTTTTGGACGTCCAAGGTCAAGCTTTCATTGTAAGCAGCAACAATTCGCATTTCCTCCCCCTTGCCCTTCGATTGGCAGATGAACGACATAGTGCAACAAACATTGGCACTATGTACACAACTGTGTGGACGGAAGTGGCATCCGAAAGGAACTTTCATCCGTGAAATGTGAAGTTTGTGTTCATTATTGTGCTTAAACTAACACCTCACCTTTTGCAATATAATGTATCTCACACCATTTATTAAATGAATGTAAACTGAAGAGTCCACTAGCAAAACAACTGGTATTTAAATTAAATTAAATGTAGCTTGCTTTGCCCCAATTATAATACGATAAAGATAATGCATGTGGTAGAATACATAAAGAAGGCAGAAGAGTTAGTGTACATTCTAGAGCAGGGCCTCTCAAACGCCCAAAATCTCACGCGTGCAGAGCGAGGCGCAAGAGCTCCGTGCACTGTGCATCGGTGCCGCTCGGTATGGCTCGGATCAACGCTTCGTCTCTGGGCTACTCGGCTATGTTCGGCTCTACTCGGCTATACTCGGCTCAACTCAGCCCGGATTTGGAGCGCTACGGCGCAAGTGGGGGTGAGGAAGACAGGCGGAGCGAGCGAGACAGGCGTGAGGAAAGAGAGAGACAGCGCTATTGCTCCAAATCGAGGAGTGGGGGTCTGCACTCTGGTCAACCAAGCCAAGTCGTCTTTTGCACCGTGCACAGTGCATGCACCACGCGCATGCACCCTGAGAGGCCCTGTTCTAGAGAGTGACGAACTCAAAAAAGTTCGTTCGGGGGAAACGTCGGAAATTGTTACAGTTCTCGTCCGAAATGTTCATAATCAGCACTAATATATGCTCGGCTCCTTCGGAGAAAATTGCCTTGGGCTCGATTCTGTACCTCTCGGCTATGGCTACTGTGAGAAGTTGCTAACACACGTACCTATACTCCTCACAAAGTTTATACTTCTGTGTGATACACATTAGATTTCACTTGTCTCTAAAAGAAGCAATGGCAGGGGTTTATATAGTAGCTTCAGGTAGATCCGCTGTTACGTGTCGCCCTGGTGACAGCACGCTATGCTGAATAGACCAACATAGCGGAACCACATGTGTCGTCCGGTGCTGAAAGGAATATCCATTGTAATGGTAGGAGTGTGTTTTCCGGAAACTGCTCGTAGGACACGCCAGTCAGTACTTGAGGTATTACCACGATACCTTGCCGTATCGTACGATAGGACTGTATGTTTCGTGACGTATTTACGCACTCGTGTAATGCATTTAAGGTTCATTTTCTTTACACATTCTCATAGGAAAATAGGCACAGTGAAAATTGTTCTGACAGACTACATGTCCATATGTGGCTGGGAGGCGTGACATGCCGTAAGGCAAATAGTGAACAGGGAGAGCATTGGGAGATACGTGGTTTTCTTAGTAACCCAACGATATTAACAGTCGTGCTTCCATCCTTCCATCTTCATTCGTAAGAAGTACGAACCACCCAATCCTTATTAGCAACCCATTGTGTTATTGAATGGATCTGAATATATACATATACTTTAAACGTGCTTCCGGCCTAGAGAGGCAAGGAAAACGGCGAGAGGCATAGACGTGCTGACCACACGACACCTCATAATCTGCAGACCCTCAGGCTGAGCAGCGGTCGCTTGGTGGGCCGTGGCCCTTAGGGGCTGTTGCGCCATGGGGTTTGGGTTTAAACGTGCTTCACGATACGAAGGATATACATTCCTCTTTCATATTGATCCGAAAGAAATGCAAGCTTAGAGATATATGTATATTTTATTTTACAAGCAACAAAACCTATGGTCCTAACTTGAATACGAACCACTGAGACGTTAATAAATTGCACCTATGGACTGACCATTCAATGGAATTTCACTATAATTTTCAGACTCAGTGTCCTGTGATGAACGGATACGTTATATTCCCCTGCACATTTTTTATAGGCTGAACTAGAGAGTTTTGATAATACGTAAAGAGTTCTGCTCGAGACAACTGTGTTCCCGAGCTGCCTTTGGAAAGAAGGCCTTTCATTTTCCGAGCACAGGAACAAAGGATGATAGCAGAATAATTTTCTGCATACGGAACATACTTTCTAGTCGCTGAATTAGGAAATTTATGCTAGCAATTGGGGGTGTAATTTCGAGTTCCGATAACCTGGGTGTGTACCGTATGCGTTCTCGTTTTTCATAGTTCAGTCTTATCATTCCTGATCGCCGCCTTAAAAAAATGCAAAATGTTAAGTATGTGGCATTACTCGACTAGATTATTCTAAAAAAATATATTGTAGACTAGTAGGGCAAAGTTTCTAAAATCACCCAGAAACATGACATAATTACATAAATACACGTTTGTAGTACAGGCTTAAAGTTCCGTGTGCAGGAGCAGAATTCGAACCCGTGACCTCTAATTGACAAACCTGTTACCATAACCACTTTCACACAAAACATAGCTGTGGATAAGTAGGTCAAAGTCGCTACCTACCCGATAATCATGTAATTTCTGATTCAGAATGGACGAGACATTATTATTACTACTATTATTATTATTATTATTATTATTATTATTATTATTATTATTATTATTATTATTGCGTGCCTCCCTGGCCCAGGCGGCAGCTCGCCGGCCTTTCACCGCTGAGTTCCGTAGTTCAAATCCCAGTCACTCAATGTGAGATTTGTTCTGGACAAAGCGGAGGCGGAAGTGGTTTTCCTCCGGCTACTCCGGTTTTCCCCGCCATCATTCATTCCAGCAACACTCTCCAATATCATTTCATTTCGTCCGTCCGTCAGTAATCATTGCCCCAGAGGAGTGCGACGGGCTTCGGCAGCCGGCACAATTCCAATTCTCGCCGCTAGATGGGGGCTTCATTCATTCAATTTCTTGACCCGGTCGTATGACTGGAAACAGGCTGTGGATTTTCATGATGATGATGATGATGATGATTATGATTATGATTATTATTATTATTATTATTATTATTATTATTATTATTATTATTATTATTATTATTATTATTATTATTATTATTAGCTTTTTTCCGGCTGCTTTGGTGAATGATAAGCATATTGGCTTTGGATCAGAGGGACCTGGATTGAATTCCCGGTCCGGTCATGTATTTTAACTGTGTACATTTAATTCCTCCGGTTCGGGGGCTAGGTATTTGTGTTTACCGCAATACACACCTTCACCTACGAAAAATGTATCATACTACAAACTAACAAAGTAGTATACGGTAATAGTGAATACATCCTTTCACATAAGCATGACGTCGGGAATGGCATGCAGCTGTAAAACTGGCTCGAACCCACACAAAGTGCCGACCCCAGACAAATGATAAAATTATAGGAAGAAGTAGATCATTATTAGCTTCTGATGACCCTACCAGCTTTAGGCTGAATATTTAAAATATGCGAGAAGTAAATACATTTTCTTTGTTTTACTTGAAACGGAAAAAGCCCAAAATATTATCACGTCTACCTATACGACCCATATTATTATTATTATTATTATTATTATTATTATTATTATTATTATTACGAAACATTTAATTGTTTTGCTAGTTGCTTTACGTCGCACCGACACAGATAGGTCTTATGGCGACGATAGGACAGGGAGGGGCTAGGAGTGGGAAGGAAGCGCCCGTGGCCTTAACTAAGATACAGCCCAAGCATTTGCCTGGTGTGAAAATGGGAAACCACGGAAAACCATCTTCAGGGCTGCCTACAGTGGGGTTCGAACCCACTACCTCCAGAATACTGGATACTGGCCGCACTTAAGCGACTGCAGCTATCGAGCTCGGTACATTTAATTGTATTCAGATTATCTCAATTATACGAATTAACAATAATGAACATGCATCAGCTCTATCAATGTAACTAAGAAAGCTGTACGTTAATATATCAAATACCCTTGCCCCTTACAGTGATTGTGTTAGTAATATCAGACAGCCAGTTTCAAATAAGAGAAGTGAAATGAAAGCAGTAGTCGTACTTAATGTCATGGTAACATACCCAGGTCAGCTCCGGAATTTGAGAGCTCTGACGGGTCAGAGGTACCCTTCGGGGCAGTTACAGCGTGGGGTTTGGTTTGGTTTATGTCTCCGAATTGTATTACACTGAAGCCTTATTAATTCTCTTTGCAATTTGACTGTAGTCTGTTCAAAATTGACAGAAAAGGGCGTTATTAAATTATTTAATTTTAACATTACTTCGACTTTTCCAAACCAACAGTCGAATTGTTTGTATAATTGTTTGAAGACTTCACAGTACAGTAACTATACGTGTTATAATCGGACAAGTCACACGATTTTTTAAGATGGATATGCTTCAAAACTTTTCCCTTAGAATTGTTTTTAACAATAAAATTGCCACGTTAAAATCACGCATTTTGTCCCATAAGGCATCAAAAACACAATATTTCCCTTGCAAACAAACGATTTATGATATTGTCTAAAATGGTAAGACCAGGAACGCGGCGTGTGAGTGACAGACTAGTAGGTAGACACGGGGCTACGTTAGTGCTCCTTAGCCCTCAAACGCTGAGTTGGAATGGCCTCCCGAATGCTGAGATGCTGCCTAATTAAAATGGATAGGCTCGTGACGGTCCACGGACACAATGCATGTTCCTAAAATGCATTGATTACTTTTATTTTTCTGTTCCTCTCTACCATTGCACCTCATTCCTTCTATATCAGTGATTACATGTCCGGATCCATGGCTAAACTGTCAGCGTGCCGGCCTTCGCTCCGAAGGGTCCCGTGCTCGATTCCCGGCTGAGTAAGTATCTCGAGAACTGGGTGTAAGTGCCGCCCTCAGCATTAAAAGTCATCATAGATAGGGCCCCATCCTCATAGACAAGCAGGTCGCATATGAGAAGGCTTCTCCTCAGGCCACACGCCATTATTATTAGTGGCTAGGTTATTTATTTATTTATTTATTTATTTATTTATTTATTTATTTATTTATTTATTTATTTATTTATTTATTTATTTATTTATTTATTTATTTATTTATTTCCGAATAGCTTTGTGTTTTAATCTGCATTATACCTTGCTCCACTTATTTGTCCTTGCATGAACTGTGACCTTCATGTATCTTGCCGGAAGGAAGCCATCCAGCAAAATTTCAGAGGCAAGCTGATATAATTAACATCGTTAAAGAAATAAGAGCTCACTTGCAGCAAGGATTACTTTCAAAATGTTATATTATGGAAGCAGCTGAAGATACCTTATAAACGAACACAGATGAATTAGTGAATATAACAATTCTAAATATAGCAACTTTCGAGAAGCACCTGTAACGTCAAAGTTATGTATGTATATTGGTTGCTTTTGCCTCATCGCAATGTATATTGTAGCTGATCAGAGGGGCTTCGCATGGCAGTAGTTGTCCATAGCATGAACAGTATCTGGGTCTTCCTGTCATATAGTTACGATAATTTATTGCAATCTTTATGTAAAAGTGAAAACGCACTGACACACTGACTGATCACTATACCTCAGGAACCCCTTGAGCTAGGAAGTCGATGTTTTGCAAGAATGTTTCCCTTATGCCCTAGGCGATAGTTGGAGATAAACTGTTTAACAATTAGTAAAGCTTAAATGTCAATCTTCAATGCGAGTCTCACTCGACAATATACGTGCGTATTCACTTCACGCGGCTGCCCCACGTTACTGTTTGTGTGCGCAAAAACGTTTGTGTTATGAATAACCGTGCTCGAAAGTTCTTTTGTGTATATGCTTTACACGATATTTGTCTGTGATTGACGCTAGTTCCTGAGTTCTCTCGCAAGCGCCATGAATTTTACACGTGCTGCGGCTGACTTCATATTGAAGTTCGAAATAATCGAAACCGATAAGAAACCAAAACGAAAAGTAATGATGTGGGATGAAAATTACTAAAAGACATACGCAAGACATGACATATAGAGCGGTGCAGAACACAGACTTTATAAGCCTACGATTTACTGATAGAGAACTGAGCAAGGTTAAACCTAAGTGAGTAATGATGCGATGAAAAAGAAAATGAAATCACTTTGAACTTGCTGTAGATAAGAGCTTAAGGAAATGGATGACTCAAGGACATGGGGAACAGTGCTGCCAACTTAGCGAAATTTCCGCCAAATTTGGCGGATTTTAAAGTGGGAAAGCGGATAAATTTTCCATTTAGCGGACAGTGGATTTTTTGACGGATTTTTAAACTACTTTTAGCGATTTTCAGCAGTAACAATATCCACCTTTCATCGCCAGGAGAAACAAATAATATAGAACTTAGAATAGAGAGTAGGAAACGAAGCTTTCTCGCAGAGTTACTCATATTCAGAGTGTTTCAAAAATGGGGGGCATAATTTCAGGTATGTATTTGTTACATGTAGACAATCAAATAGTTCGTTACAACATGTGTCCGGAAATGCTTCATTTCGGAGTTATGGAGTTCACAACATTGAACTTTACCGGAACGTTTTTCTTCCGCAGGTCATTGTCATTACAGAAGAAGTTCAAAATGTCCACCTCCTGCTTGAATACAGACCTCACATCGATGTCTCATTGACCTGCGAACACGATCCCAAACTCCAGGAGTATTGCGTATGTCCTCACACGATGCCACAATTCAATTCCGATGGGTTTCCACATCAGGCACCGGAGACGAATACACCAATGATTTTAAATGGCCCCACAAGTAGAAAACGAGAGGGTTCAGATCAGGTGAGCGTGGAGACCAAGCAATCGGGCCACCTCTACCTATCCATCGATCAGGAAACATTCGATCCAAGTCAAGACAAGACTCTATGCCCCATTCAGTTGAAAGAGGAGGGAGTGTTATTTCAACCTTCAATTCATTGCGGAGTTATGCCGTATTTCTGCACTTTTCATACGACAATGTGTCCATGCCTTCCCCCAAGCCTTTTACTTCGCACCCAGACTGCGAAGAATGGCTTAAGACTGTAGACTAAAAGCACTGAAAATTTAAAATAGTCGCCGATTACTGACGCATTTTAACGTTTGAATGGAAGTCCGATGTCTTCGAAGTTTGGAAACGTCGAATTACTTGATATATCCGTATCTATGAGAGAGTAATAATAATTAGTATTCAAGTGAGTCGAGGATTTGGTGTTGTGCGCTATTTTCTATACTGCCTCAAATACATTACAGATCCGAAATATTTTTTCGGGCGAAAACATGCTAAGTAGAGCAGATTTTTATTTTTTCCTTTCTTTACACGAATTGCCATTTTATATAAAAATGTCGCTCCGAAAAGTCACCATGTTTTTCCACCGTTATAGCGCCGTTTAATTTCAAATAACTGTTGAGATTATTTCACAAATGTAATTATATTATAATTTTTATTATTAACAAACAAAGTAAAAATAATCTGGTATAAAATACTTATGATCATTACAGGCGTAAGGGGTTTCCGAAAACCGTTCGTATGGGATTACTATCAGTGCTGATAAAATATTCAAATGCCATTCGTATTGGCTTGGGACTATATCGTGCATATTTCTTCACAATGAAATTACAGTTAATTAATTGTATTCCTTGATTAGGAAAAGCCAGTATAGCCAGAATATTTATCACAGAAACATCTTAAACAGTCCCTGAAAAAATGTCAACCGAGTCGGCGTGGCTTCTGGATGTATTACTCCACAAACTACATCTCCTGGAAGACGAACACATGTGACGTCCTGTCTCTCCTCCTCGTTCAGAGTTAGCCTAAATCTAGGTACCAACGTTACCTGACTCCCTTTCCACCCGGAGTTATCATGATCGTAAATGTACGTTGTAAATAAGACAAATATTCAAGCTACGAATATCAACATGGTAGTAATTGTTAAGCTAGCCAACGACAACAATTCAATTAGTGATTGATGCAGTGATATAAAATAGAAATGGTCTTTTTGCTAGGGGCTTTACGTTACACCGACACAGATAGGTCTTATGGCGACGATGGGATAGGAAAGACCTAGGAGTTGGAAGGAAGCGGCCGTGGCCTTAATTAAGGTACAGCCCCAGCATTTTCCTGGTGTGAAAATGAGAAACCACGGAAAAACATCTTCAGGGCGGCCTATAGTGGGACTCGAACCTACTATCTCCCGAATGCAAGCTCACAGCCGCGCGAAAGTAGAAATGGAAAGAAAATGGACAATCAGCCTAATCCCAGATATCCAGGAGGCAATCAAGGACTACGGAAGGAGTCCAAATGAGGAGGACGATATATAGTAAACCAATGTCGGAAAATTATTTCAAGTCACCGCGAGAGCATATTCTTTTCCTTAACGTAATATTTCAATCTTTTATTCTCCATTCATTTCTTTTTTAACATAGTAAGTTCATTTTCTAATTCCAAGAACTCTTATACTTTCATTTGAACTACTTTAATTAACTATGTTTCGTTACAATGATGAAGCATTTGAGGCGTCTGCTATCAAAACAGGCCAGGTCACTGGAGGCATATTTTTCAGTATAGAGACAAAGCATTGATAGTCACGAAAGATTCCTTTAATAGTTTAATACTTAAGTTGCGCTGTTTTGAGAAATCTGACTCATAATGAAACCATCTTTATTATTAATACAAATTTTGGCTTGGCTGTTTTTTGTTCCAATTTTGTATAATTTTAGGCTTTTTTCTAAAACTGTATTCAATTTAAATTCCAAACCCCTGTGAAAAAAGGCAGTTAAATGAAAATAAATTGATATTGTATTACCTTACTTTTTTGCAATATAAAAAAAAATTTCAGTATAAATGGGATAATAATATACGAAGAAGAACATCAGAAAGCTGAGGAGAACACAAAATAGAATTTTTCTTACTAAAAGTTTGTAGTTCACTTAGATCTTGAACATGCATTCATTATTATTAAAGACTGGTATGCCTTTTAGCGTTCAGTCTGCAAGCCTCTGAGAATTTACTAATCGTCGCCACAATCCTCTATTTGCAACTAGTGCTGTGGCAATATTTAGTTCTATACCTCTTATTGCAAAATCGTTAGAAACCGAGTCTAACAATCGTCGTCTTGGTCTCCTTCTACTTCTCCCCTCCATAACAGAGTCCATTATTCTCCTAGGTATCTTATCCTCCTCCATTCGCCTCACATGACCCCACCACCGAAGTCGGTTTATGCTTACCGCTTCATCCATTGAATTCATTCTGAAATTAGCCGTTATCTCTTCATTCCGAGTACCCTCCTGCCATTGTTCCCACCTGTTTGTACCAGCAATCATTCTTGCTACTTTCATGTCTGTTACTTCTATCTTATGAATAAGATATCCTGAGTCCACCCAGCTTTCACTCCCGTAAAGCAAAGTTTGTATGAAAACAGACTGATGTAAATATAGTTGCGACACCTTGATTCAACCTCACCTACTATATTACCATCCTAGGAGAACACACAACCTAAATACTTGAAATTATTGACCTGTTCTAGCTTTGTATCACCAATCTGACATTCAATTCTGTTGAATTCCTTACCTACTGAAATCAATTTATCTTCGAATGGCTAATTTTCATAATATACTAATTGCACCTATTTTCAAGTTCCAAGATATTAGACTGCAGGCTTTCAGTACAATCTGCCATTAAGACCAAGTCGTCAGCATAGGCTACACTGCTTACTACATTTCCACCTAACTGAATCCCTTCCTGCCATTTTATACCTTTCAGCAGATGATCCACATAAACTATGAACAGCAAAGGTGAAAGATCACAGACTTGTCTAACTCCTGTAAGGACCCTGAATCAAGAACTCATTCTACCATCAATTCTCACTGAAGCCCAATTGTCAACATAAATGCCGTGGATTGATTTTAGTAATCTACCCTTAATCCCATAGTCCCCCAGTATCGCGAACATCTTTTCCCTCAGTACCCTGCCATATGCTTTCTCTAGATCTACGAAACATAAACACAACTGCCTTTTCGTCTCGTAGCAAACTGAAAATGTGATCCTGACAGCCCCTCTGTGGTCTGAAACCACACTGGTTTTCATCCAACTTCCTCCCAACGACTGATCGGTCCCTCCATTCCAAGCTTCCAGTGAATACTTTGCCTGGTATACTAATCAATGAGATACCTCGATAGTTGTTGCAATCCTTCCTGTTCTCTTGCTTGTAGAGAGGTTCAATTACTGCTTTTGTCCAATCTGAAGGTACCTTACCAATATTCCATGCTAATCTTACTACTCTATGAATCCATTTCATCCCTGCCTTCCCACTATACATCACCATCTCAGGTCTAATTTCATCTATCCTTTATGCTTTATGACAATGGAGTTTATTTACCATCCTCTCCACTTCCTCAAGCGTAATTTCACCATCATCATTTTCCTCATCCCCATTAGCTTGGCTGTACACAACACCACCAGGAAGATTTCCTTTTACGTTGAGAAGTTGTCCAAAGTATTCCCTACACCACTCCAGAGATTCCCTGGGATCTATTACGAGTTCACCTGAATTACTCAAAACACTGTTCATTTCCATTTTCCCTCCCTTCCTAATATTCTTTATTACTGTCCAGAAAGGTTTCCCTGCTGCTTTACCTAGCCTTTACAGGTTATTACCAAAATCATCCCACGACTTCTTTTTGGATTCAACAATTATTTGTTTTGCTCTGTTTCGTTCATCCACTTACAATTCCCTGTCTGTATCAGCACTTTTGGAGCCATTTCTGATAAGCCTTCGTTTTACGTTTACAAGCTACTCTCAGTTCATTATTCCACCAAGATGTTTGCCTTTTCCCATCTTTACACACAGTTGTTCCTAGGCATTCCCTTGATGTTTCTACTACAGCATCCTTGTATGCCACCCATTCTCTTTCTACATCCTGAATCTGCTTACTGTCTACTGTTCGAAACTTCTCACTGATCATATCCATGTACTTCTGTCGAATTTCCTTGTCCTGGAGATTTTCTACCCTTATTCGTTTGCAGACAAATTTCACTTTCTCTACCCTAGGCCTAGAGATACTTAGTTCACTACAGATGAGATAGTGGTCTGTATCATCAAAAAGTCTCCGGAAATCTCGAACATTTCTAACAGATTTCCTGAATTGTAAGTTGGTTAAGATACAGCCTATTATGGATCTGGTACCCCTAGCCTCCCATGTGTAGCGGTTAATAGCCTTATACTTGAAGAATGTATTCGTAACTGCTAAACACATACTAGCACAGAAGTCCAGCAAACGCCTCCCATTCCCATTAGCTTCAATATCTTCCTCACATTTACCAATTACTCTTTCGTATCCTCATTTCTATTTCCAACTCTCGGATTGAAATCGCCCATTAGCACTATTCTATCCGTGCCTTTGACCCTGACCACGATGTCACTCAATGCTTCATAAAAATGTCAACTTCATCCCCATCTACACCCTCATATAATGAATACACCGAGACAATTCTTGTCCTAATTCCTCCAACTGACAAAATCTACTCACATAATTCGCTCATTTACGTGCCTAACAGAAACTGTGTTGCGTGCAATGGTATTCCTGATAAACACAGTAAAATGAAATGATCAGCAATAATATTCAGTCATACTTAAGCATTCATTATTAAGATAGGTACTGTTCACACATACTAAGTAATATTGTTGTTTAAGTCTTCAATTTGCTCTTATTTACAACACAATGTCAGGCATTTCGCGTGGACTATTGATGCAGACTTCAGAGAGGATACTGGAATTCACGTGACCAGTGAAAGTTGTTGCTAATATTATAGTTTTATAAAAATACAGTGATGGATGAGCTTGCCGTGCTGTGCCAAAGTGGTTCTGCAGGAGATATTTTTATGTCTTTTATTTTAGAGACAGGAAGGGTAATGCCTTTGATCATTTTGTAAGGTGTCATTTGAGCCAAAGATTTTCCTCTTTTACACAGACCTCAATACTTCCCAAGATCATTATTGTGAAATACCTCACCTTTTACACGAACAGAATTTTGTGCGAGAAACTTTGATAATCTGCAGAAAAATAAAATGAATTAAATATTATTCTTACCACTCTCACTTTCGTTACGAGTATTGTGAATTGCACTGTGATAATATATCTTGTTCTCCTGCTTGCACTTGATCTTGGGGTTTCATCTATTATGTAAGACAAGGTATGAAAATAAATTATTCAGCTCACCTCTCGGAAAAATATACACGTTTTAATACACAATAATGACAAAATACGAGCACACAGGAAATAGGATTGCTTTCGCTCAAATGACAGCAAGAAGCCTGGAATATGTAAATCAGTGCTGCAAACGAACAAAATACGAAATATTATGACTTCATAGAATATACAATATAAGGAACGATTTTGCCTACTGATAAGCCTTCTTTTTACGTTTACAATCTGCTCTCACTTCAACATTCCACCAAGATGTTCGCCTTTTCACATCTTTACACACAGTTGTTCCTAGGCAATTTGGTATGTACTATTATTATTTAGATAATAACTTCTTTTATGATTGTTGCGTAATGTAACAACATAAGATTCCAGACAATAACGCTGCAACATGGTATGGCTGGTTATGAATTCACTGCCTGCATGACTTGGCCCATTCTGTTACATGACTAACAATTCAGTGCTCCGTAACATGAAGTCATGTATGATTTTAAAACATATTCTTGTTTCACCTGATAGTGCCATACTTCTACTTCAAATTGATAACCTTAACTCATCTTCGTAAATGTTGTGACTGCGGGTTTTGATACTAGACGCCTCATTTAATGATTGGCATTCCACCTCGCCAGACCTGAGAACATTTAAGACTGTCGGTTTCTAAATAAATATTTTATTTGAGTTTTCAGCTCAGAATTGGCGCCACCAGATGAGTTGGCCGTGCGTTTAGGGGCGCGCAGCTGTTAGCTTGCATCCTGGAGGTAGTGGATTCGAACCCCACTGTCAGCAGTCCTGAAGATGGTTTTCCGTGGTTTCCCATTTTCACACCAGGCAAATGCTGGAGCTGCACCTTAATTAAGGCCACGGGCGCTTCCTTCTCACTCTTAGCCCTTCCTTATCCCATCGTCGCCATAAGACCTATATGTGTCGGTGCGCCGTAAAGCAAGTAGCAAAAAAAAATATGTGCCCATCCCTTGACAAATAATATTTATGCAGGTTCCAATTGATAAACGGAACATAAGGTCGCCCAAGAGTGTAGTGAATTAAAGTGAGTAACTACGACACGCCACAACAGCTAGAGGGCCTGCCTGGTCGAGGTGGTAAAGGCATTCTCGGTTCGCCCGGAAGGACGTGGGTTCGAAATCACCGTCAACAAGTCGTAATGTTCAAGAAATGAGATTTCCACTTTCGGAGGTTCATATGACCCTGAGATTCACTCAGCCTACATAAAAAGTGAATACCAGGTTAATTCCTGGGGACAAAGGCGGCTGGGCCTGGAGCTAACCACTCTACCCTATCAAGTGCTGAGGTTAGGAATAGTGGAAGCCTTTGCATTCCACCACTCCCAGGGCTTTCATGGCCTGTACGGAGATGACTTTTTATAACTGAGCTAGGTATTCTAATACCACCGTTTGCTCCATACCGGATTGCTATACACCAGTGACAGTGTCACATTTACCTGTACTTAGAGTGGACAAGAACTGGTAAATATTCGTTTAATTTCGTAGTATTTTTACTTCCGTTTCATTGAGATCTGTGACATGGCATAATTGGCACTGAGTAACTCTCAATATTTACACGGAGGGACTGTGAATATGGATATTATTCTTCGCACTAATAATTATATATTATTTTGTCTACTGAGTTGTGAAGTCAAGTTCACTGTACAAGTTTACACTGTTTTTTAAATCCAAAACACTCTACAAACCAACACTTGTCAACACAACATCTGTGCAGCGCAATAGCTACGGGTAGCACGTGGTCAATGTAACTATACCCTCAGCAGTACTGTTTTATGAAATCTTATTTAAACTGGAGACCAATTATATTTTGATTTATTTTCAGGTGAGGATCATACGATAGTGGTTCACGTAATCTGAAAATACCACACTTTCAACAAGAGAAGGGATCGCAATTTGGTATGTACTATTATTATCTAGATAATGACTTATTTTATAATTGTTCATAAATTTAATTTCATATTTCCATTGTTATATTCCTCGTTAACTTCAAATTTGTCACAAATCTAGAACTTGTGTATACAGTTCCGGAGAATTAATTAATTTGAAGATCAATAGTAGTGTGTAAATCAGGTTAAATAATTTTACGTTAAAATATCAATTTCAACACTGTATATCCTAAAGCTGTCCGCCTCTGTGTTGTAGTAGTTAGTGTGATTAGCTGACACCCCCGGAGGCCCGGGTTCGATTCCCGCCTCTGCCACGAAATTGGAAAAGTGGTACGAGGGCTGGAATAGGGTCCACTCAGCCTCGGGGTGTCAACTGAGTAGAGGTGGGTTCGATCCCCACCTCAGCTATCCTGGAAGTGGTTTTCCGTGGTTTCCCACTTCTCCTCCAGACAAATGCCGGGATGGTACCTAACTTAAGGCCACAGCCGCTTCCTGCCCTCTTCCAATCTTCCCATCCCCCCGCAAGGCCCCTGCTCAGCATAGCAGGTGAGGCCGCCTGGTCGAGGTACTGGTCATTCTCCCCAGTTGTATCCCCCGACCCAATGTCTCACCCTCCAGGACACTGCCCTTGAGGCGGTAGAGGTGGGATCCCTCGCTGAGTCCCAGGGAAAAACCAACCCCGGAGGGTTGTTCGTTACAAGGTAGGGGTACCGATAAATGCAAATGAAAAAATAAAAACATATTCTGGGCATGTGATATTAAAAATATAATCTAAAAAAATGAGACAAGTGACCAATGTTGCAGTTTATATAACAATATAAAATTCTAGAGCGCTCGTTCTTGCTGTTAATCATGCTAGTGGATTTTGTTTCCACAAAGGGTAGAAATATTTGCGATCCTTCCCAAAAGTCAACATGAAAATTACGTCGACTGATTTTAAAATATTGGAATGACAGTAAAATATTTGTGCTTTTGATCTAAGATACACCAGATAGTAGGGCCATAAATGAAATTCCATTATAGAAACTATTTTGTGAATTTTCCTTTTTTTTACACTTTCATTACGCGCAGATTTAAAATGGAAATCTTTGTAAGAGTTTGTGGACATTCAAAGACTTACTTGTGACAGATATACAGCGAGAGAATGAGAGGGTATAAATATTCTTGAAACTGAATCATGCACATTGTAATAGTACTAAAATTAAATGTTTCGAGAATAATATAATTAACTCTTCATAAATATTTTAAAAAAATATAAAGACAGTATTCGGAAAGTGCAAAATCATCCATGCTTTGACGAGCTCACTGATACACTGGTGCGATACCTTGGTAATTCCACGATTGGAAAGGCCTAAAGAGTGTGAATGTGTTTAATGCAATCGGTGAAATTAAATTATCGTTTCCTTCTGCGAACCTAATTTCCACAAAATTTATTGAAATAAGTGTTAAATATTAAGATCGTTCGTAGGATATTACAACTGGAGTAAATATTGAACTTCTTCAAATTGTTCAATTTTTACATGAAACAATTTTTTCGACCTGTGTTACAGAACTGAAATATTAGGTTAAGAATTATTTGCGTTGATTGAAGAACACAATCCTGAATAGATACTATAACTGCATAAATCTCTTAAGGTCTGTTACAGGAATTCACATCCGGAGCTAAACAAAAAACCTAAAATTGAGACAGATTCGAAACGTTCGAAACACGACCATGTGATGTTCATGAGAAGAAGAAAAAACAATATATGACCTAAATACCTTCGTTGCACCTAGAAAAATCACTGTGACATATTTCAGCGTAGAACCTTGGCCGCTAAGTTGCTGTCATATATTAGGTTCAATATCCTGCGAGTATGTTCATCCTCGCTCTTAATGAGGTATGTGCTGCGGGTCAGTATTTCTGCCCCAGCATTATAATAAATCGGTTTTTCATGGGGGTAACAACGATATCTTAATTAAATCAACTTGAATAACAGTTGGATGATATTGAAGTCATTGTATTATTGGTTGGCGCAAGAGGAGATATTCAGCTCTCTTTCATCAAGTTCTGCAAATCATTTAACCTCGAACAGGCATTACTAACAGAAGTTGCAGTTACTGCTTTGAAATATACAATCCAAATCCTGAAGAACCATACCTCCTAAAACGTTTTCATGAAATAACATAATGTCAAATGTACTAATGTACATTATATAATCAACTCCTCATAATAAATTTTAAAATTTTTGTTCTCACGGGCAATCTCCGGTTGGGTAAGTCGAAATAAATAAATGTTGACAATCATAATTATGAATGATGTACCTTTTAAATACAATTCTAGTGTTCTGTTGTCTTTATTGCCATTTATTTCACCAAATTTTGATATATTTAACGGTTTCAGTTCAGTTAAAGATCGAATCAGTAGATTTTAGCTTTCGTGTCTGTTTGTTCCACCACCACGGGTAACGGCAGAATATATCTCGACCAAACTTCATATTTAGAGTCTACTCATCCAGGAGCAGGTTTTGATATGCATATATTTTAAGAATCACGTAACAGACTGGGGGTTTTTAGGAAGAGGAAAAGAGTTATTTTGCAATTTTTATTTTACACTATTGATTATATATCTATAAAACTTCATATGTAGAGTCTACTCATCCAAGCGCAAGTTTGGATAAGCTTATCATTTAAAAATCACTGAATAGACTGGGAGTTTAGAGGAATAGCACAAAAGTGTTTTCAATTTTTTTCTTACATTATTGATTATATGTAAAATCTGTTGACTATATACGGAACACGTCCCTTCGTTTTAAATATTGTTATGCACATAATTTCGCTTACTCTTCAAATGACAGAAACAATTACTATTATGTACAGACTTCGTGCTCTGCAGCCAGTGACGGACAGCCTCGCAGACGTACGTTATTTAAGGGATCCATAACAGAAATAAAATCATATTTCCCTCGGATTTAAAATTGTCCCCACTTAATGTATCCGAACACCGAGGTAATATGAGATAGAACTATTTCCCTTTTGTGTCTGCCTGTCTGGTCATCTATCTATTTGTATATTCCTAAACGTGAAAAACTCTTGGAATTATTTCAACCAAACTACGTATTTAGATTCTACTCATTCAGAGTTGTGTTTTCAGGTGCATATGATGACATGGTAATCACATGGATTTTGTGTTTACAGGAAGAAATTCTCAAATATTTTCGTTAACATTATTTCTATCGAAAGACTGTATACGACAAACGTTTAAGGACAAGTTATTTCCGTTCCTTTATGCCGTGTACTTATTTATCGTATGACGGATAATAACCCAGACGATTACGAAAAATTGGATATTTTGTCCGAGATCCGTGGGACATGTCACTTCAAAGTGAACTACGGGAAAACTAAGAAGCCATTTTACTCTTTTGGATAGGACAGATATTAAGGGAGGTATCATCAGTGTCAGAGCGCCACGCCAGCGGTCAGAGATGCAATAAGCAACCTGAGGACGCTAGAGAATTTCGCACAACTTCAGACCAGTAACTGTACTGTACAATAAATTCGGTATTCGTCATCATTCGCTCTTGACTTCGTTCAGCTTCATCGATATACTTTACTGCCACGCGCTTTCGTCGGAAAATATCATGTTAACATATAGCATTAAACGTGTGAGTAGAGCCATGTTGCTTCGCATACATTTCTCAAGGTAACATGTAAGCTACTGCAAATTCCGGTGCGAAGAATGGTTCAAATGCTAGTATGACAATATAGTTGTCATGTACTCTACCATAGTCCGAAAGGAACATCCGAAGACATACCTACGCCTAATTTCCACCAGTATAATCATGGATATTAATTATTAACTAGGTGAAACCGTCAAGACGACGGTCAAAGGGGTAAATATTTATTGAAGTATTCCCTTATATACGACATTCCTTGTACGTTTTTTTTATCATTTTCTGTACGTCGCACCGACTCAGGTAGATCTTACAGGGACGATTGAATAGGACATTGCTAGACGTTGGAAGGAAGCAGCTGTGGCCTTATCTAAGGTAGAGCCCGACCATTTGCTTCGTGTGAAAATTGGAAACCATGGAAAACCCTCCTCAGGGCTGCCGACAGTGAGGTTCGAACCTACGACCTTCCGAATGCAAGCTGCTAGCTACGTGACCCAAACCACGCAGCTACTTGTACAATTATATTTTGACACTATTGCAATTTAAAATATATCTCTCTTGACATTGCTACTGCACATTTAGCTGGCTATGGCGGAAAACAGGCTGACGTAAATAGAAACCTTCACGTGCTTTATTAGTCGTGATACATAAAGACAAGAGAGTTGGAAAGTGATGCCTGTTGAAAGAAAAGGAAATATTTTATCGGATGTTATTAAGTTAATTCAAGGGATTAGAGGTCTCTGTTGAACATTATATCCACGTAATATTTCCGAATCTAATCAACGTTCGTAAATATTTCGTGCAACACGCGGATAGGATATAGACTGCTATACTCGACGCCTGTTTCAAATGGTAATAACAATAATAACAGTAACTATAATACCATTAATAATAATTTATAACTTATGAATAAGACATTCTGAGTTCACCCAGCTTCCACACCCGTACAGCAAAGTAGGATAGAAAACGGGAAACTTAAATATTAGATGACATGAATGACGTGATATATGACCTTAGGAAGGGAGCCGGTGTAACCCGGTGCATCGTCCAAGCGGCTGTGCGGTTCAGATCACGTAGCTGTGACCTTACATTCGGGAGACAGTGGGTTCGAACCCAATCCTGGCAGCTCTGAAGGTGGTTTTCCCTGTTTACCTATTTTCATACCAGCTAAATGCTGGGGATTTAATCTAGGCCACGGTCGCTTCTTTCCCGCTCCCAGCCCTTTCCTATCCTATCGTCACCATAAGACCTATCTATATCGGTAGCGAAATGGTTATAAAATGAGTAAATATAATCATTGCAAACACTTGAGCAGCCATACTATGCTATAATTACAGAGAAGCTGTACATAATATTCCTCTGTATTCTAAATATGCAACAAGAATGAAGTAATATTATATAGTTATGGACTTATATGAATGAAACCATGCTTTGGAAATTGAGGTAGATTTCGATACTCTTGCCTCAGGAGCATTGCAATCAATAATTAATTCGTTGTTACATTGTACTAACTTCCAAACCGCGAGTGAATTTCGGGTCTGTGAGATTTAAAACGTAATTTTGCAAGGTTACTTCATTCTCTTTTACTATACTTAAATACAAAAGATCCTCTCGAGAAGTTACCTGAACTACGAGGCTTTGGGAAGCGGTGGTGCTAAATCTGCACGTGACTTATGATCGGATTGGATGAAACCCACGGTGTGTTATTGCTTGATACTCATTTCTCGGCATGTCCCTCAGGCCCAGTTTTAGCAACACCGCCTAGAAAGGCCCATTTGGATTCGCCCGCGAAGCAATCTGATTGGCTAACGTCAGCAGTTGATACATTTACAACGGCGCGAAATATCAACGTATTTTTTAATTACCCATCGGTATGACCAACGCTCTAACGCTAATGTACGTTTTTCACGTTCCAAATGAAAATGAAGCAGGAAGAAGACAGAATGAAGTGCTAAGAATTAGACATTAAGAAATATTAATACCACTGACATCCCACCGAGATTGAAGTTATCAGTCGGATAAGGCAGAAGAAATCTAAAATAAGCGTTCATAAATACAAACCAAGATATTTCACAAACGTTAGTAAAGCAGGAGTTAAGGAGTAGATCCAAACATGAGCTACCACTTACTTTCCGTGATATATGTGGAAAACTATTGGGGACACAAATTAAAAAATAACTGCAAATTTTTAACTTGATCTATTAGCCATAGCATACCAACATGAACATTTGAAATGCAGCAATGATCTAAATACAAATCGAGATTTAATCAAAGTGTCATTTTGTTAGTTTTTCATTCAGTGGTCTAAAATTATATTATCTTCTTATCTTAATCTGTTTACCCTCCAGGGTTGGATTTTTCCCTCGGACTCAGCGAGGGATCCCACCTCTACCGCCTCAAGGGCAGTGTCCTGGAGCTTCAGACTTTGGGTCGGGTGATACAACTGGGGAGAGTAACCAGTACCTCGACCAGGCGGCCTCACCTGCTATGCTGAACAGCGGCCTTGTGGGGGGATGGGATGATTGGAAGGGATAGACAAGGAAGAGGGAAGGAAGCGGCCGTGGCCTTAAGTTAGGTACCATCCCGGCATTTGCCTGGAGGAGAAGTGGGAAACCACGGAAAACCACTTCCAGGATGGCTGAGGTGGGAATTGAACCCACCTCTACTCACTTGACCTCCCGAGGCTGAGTGGACCCCGTTCCAGCCCTCGTACCACTTTTCAAATTTCGTGGCAGAGCCGGGAATCGAACCCGGACGTCCGGGGGTGGCATATAATCAGACTAACCACTACACCACGCAGGCGGACCCTTTAAAATTATTTAAAACAGAACAAGAAATCAAGGCATTAAGCGCAACAAAATGAAAAATCACAGTAATGATACTGAAGACAATAAATGCATATAAATAATGCGAGTATACTGCGGAAACTATTTACAAAAGCCACAAATATGTCGTTCCTTTTCTGCACCCGCACAGTAACTGTGTGCCCAAATAGAACACATAAAATTCACCGGGAGAGTCATCAGAAACTTTTCCCTCGCAAAACATGCATAGAACATCATCACCTCGAAGGCTTGCATCTCCCAGAAAATAACCCATATCAATATATCCATCATCATCCAATTTCATGGATATGTGTACAGACTCTTCGAAATCAGACTATGAACTCCATTCTGAAAGTTTCCGTTTTAATTTAACTTGGAATGTGTGTCCGCCTTTAAGTCGGTTTGACCCTCAATTTTCTTCCACCACCTTCTGTTCCTACATCAAAATCAAGCGTCCTGCTGCTCTTGTTTCGCTGAATCGAGACTGTCTCATCTCACACCTTTCTAACACCATTTGGCACATACCTCGGCCTTGATATAGGCATTCTGTAACAAAAATAGTCTCCTTATACCACTTCCTTCACTGGTGCGAAATACGGACCGAATATGCACTTCTCCTGATAGTCGTGCGTGTCACGACAAGTGTACTTGGTAAGTAAACGGCGAGTTTGTTTCCAGTTCTACTTGTGTGAATTCCTTTAATTATTGCCAGTGAAATTGTTAAACGATAAGTAATATCATGGCAACAAAATTTGCACGGAGAAATACTATGAAATGCATATTTGAACGCGAGAATAATCCATCGGCGTAGTATGTACATATTTGGATCCTATCACTTCTGAAACTCTCATCTGACCAAATAGACATGATTCAGCTGGGCAACCTGGAAAACACAGCATACATTAAGGTAATTTCAACAGTGATTTATAATCGATTGATATATAACTATCAAGACATTAAGAAAATAACATTAAGTGATGGTCGTATGTGCCGAAATCGTGGTGTAGCGGTAGCGTGCCTGCCTCTTACGCGGAGGCCCCGGGTTCGATTCCCAGCCACGTGAGGGATTTTACATGGACCTGAGGGCTGGTTCAAGGTCTAATCAGCCTACGTGATTTAGAATTGAGGAGCCATCTGAAGGTGAGATAGCGGCTCCGGTCTAGTAAGCCAAGAATAACGGCCAAGAGGATACGTTGTGCTGACCATGCGACACCTCGTAATCTGCAGGCCTTCGGGCTGATCAGTGGTCGCTAGGTAGGCCAAGACCCTTCAAGGGCTGTGGTGCCATGGGGTTTGTTTGTTTTGTTTGATGGTCGTACAGGGAAAATTAATGTGATGCCAGCCGACAGGGTACAGAAGAATGTCTTAATACTGAATGTTCCCCGCGGAAGTACCTATAGAGTCCATTTCATTAGTGTTAGGTAAATACGGCCAAGTGGTAGACCACAGGGAAGAGGACTTGTCACAACAATGCCCCTTCAATGTTCGCAGTAGTATACGTGTTACTTTTAAAAAAAGATATTTGTTCGTGGCGTCGACCTCTGCAGATCCTTTGCCACTACTTTCACCATATGAGAGGAACCCGCGTGTAAGAGCAATTGCGGAAGTGTAGAGTGATTTATGTCAGGAAAGGAAGTTAAGGACGACACAAACATCCAGTCCCCAGGCCAGGGATATCAACCATTAAAATTAAAAAACCCTGATCCAGCCGGGAATCGAACCCGGGACTGCAGGGTAACAGGCGGACGCGTTGCCCACTACACCGGACATTTGCATTATTTCAATTAAATTAAAAGGCCCAATACCTTCCTTCTTATATATTGAAGGATTTAGCGCACAGGTAATTTATGACGGCCAGACTAGGACATGCCTTGCTTTCAATTCGCCCAGGAACTTAAAGCTGGACTGTCCGCTACGCCAGAATCGCTTAGCAGAGAAAATTAATATAAAGACTACAACAGACACACCGGTGAACTCCACCATCACCATCAGTGAGCAAGGCTACGCTAAACCACTTTCAGCCTCTCTAAGCTATCCGCACAACACAGCCAGCAAACATGCCCCGTGGGCAGATATAAACAATGCGGAAAACACAGCACACAACCCGGTTATTAATAGGAATGAATTTCCTACGGTCTCGGAGAGTCTGAATAAACGTCCGAAGACTGAGTTGGTACCTAGCATTTCCAAATTCCTACCTCATGAAAACTGTGAAAATATCAGTGAAACTAAAGACGTCCCTACCATATCCTTGGCCACAAAAAGATATAAACCTGCCCTGGAATCCATAAATGACTTGCTGGATACACCAAGGATCTCCTTAATGCTTGATCATAGCCAGATCCCGAACTACGTATGCCCTCCCTCTAAGATGGAAAATGAATGTATGGACAGCGCAGATACACCCGACAGGGAACTAATAGGTACTGACATGGCAGAGGACGGTATGGAAAACGAAGGGTGTAATGGAACAGAAAAACAGAGTAAGGTGTCTTCACCTAGAATGCAAAACACAAATAAGACACACAGTACGTCATCCACGGGGGCCAAAATCTTGAAGGGGAGTCAACAATCACACACTTCCTTAAGCCATAGGGACCCACGTATACACACAAGAAAGAAGAGCGTCGAACGGAAAGTGTCTAATGCTAAATCATCTGTACCTAACTGACTCGATATAGATACCTACGCAAAAATGAATATGGCATCTTGGTCATTGGCTCTCTCTCTCTATCTTTTCATGGTGTGTCTTCTCACAACTTACGCCACCCTTAATACTAACGGAGCAAGAAATTTCACAATCCTAACCCTGCTTAGTCGGTTCCTGAAGGAATATGATATTGATATATTTTTCCCCCAGGAAGTTAATGATAAAAACTTCCACTTATTATATGACTATGCTTATATAACGAGAAATAGTATACAGGAAAGGAATTCAGCTCGCATGTGTCATCATGGACACTGAGGGAAGGTTTCTACCTGCCACCTATAATAACACACGACTGATAAAACTTATATAGTCCATACGGGTCACTGTACAAACAGAAATGCAAGCTGTTATTTACCAATAAAATAGTGCCCGATTAGTTTTAGTAGGTGATCTGAACTGCACTTTTCACCCATGAGAACAAACAGGTACTTTTAACGTTCGTCCAGGCCTTCATACACTCACAGAGTCCATGCAGCTCAAGGATGTTTGGCAGCAGCTACACTGCTCGCATGTCGAATTTACATATTGCCGTGGAGACACTAAATCCAGGAGAGATGGAGTGTACGTATCGACGTCACAAGTATAGCACCTCGATAGCTGTAATGTGATTCCACAGAGCTCGATAGCTGCAGTCGCTTAAGCGCGGCCAGTATCCAGTAATCGGGAGATAGTGGTTTCGAGCCCCACTGTCGGCAGCCCTGAAGATGGTTTTCCGTGGTTTCCCATTTTACACCAGGCAAATGCCGGGGCTGTACCTTAATTAAGGCCACGGCCGCTTCCTTCCACTTCCTAGGCCTTTCCTATCCCATCGTCGCCATAAGACATATCTGTGTCGGTGCGACGTGCAGCAAATAGCAATAGTAATGTGATTCCTGTGACCTTTAGCGATCACCATAGAGTTCTAGTACTGATGAAGACAAAAAGGAGTGAAAGATGCTTCATTGGGAAGGAAATATGGAAGATGAATAGGTCTGTTTTCAATAATACTAAGGATGTCAAACGTTTCGCAGAGTGTTATCACCAATGCAAAATAGAGCAGAGTACGGTTATGGACTGGTGGACATATAAACTTAAACCTGCAAATAGATCGCTAGGAAGAACAATAGTGTACGGGCACAAGCAGAATACAAGTGGGAAAAATTAATTTTATGACAGAATTATGTTTGATCTGCATTACAACGAACACCAAGGCCAAAATATCTCTTCAGCACTAAACTCTATTAATAGAACTATTTTAGGGATTAAGGAAAGCAGTTTAGAACAACTACATCAGCACGTGAAAGGCACTTCTCTCATAGAAAGAGAGAAAATCTGTATCACATTGCTAAGAGCAGAAGATCTGCAAATAAGCAATTTGCAAATGGATGGGATAATGGAAAATGGACAATGTTCAATACTAACGAACAACTCCTCGCAGAAAGTGAGAGGTATTTCCGTGAAATGTTTGCAGAAGAATGCGTCTCACAGTTCAATATTGGTAGGCACCTTCATCATCTCCAGAGTCATCTGGAAGGAGATGATATCGGACATCTTACTAATAATATGCTGGTATCCGAAGAAGAAGTGAAGCAAGCGTTAGACTATACTACACCAAATAAGACGCCAGGCTATGATGGGACCCCGTATGAATGGTATAAGGCATTCTGGAGCTTTATCGGTGAGGACCTGACACAATTTATTAATAATGCCTTCAGTCACACGATAGGTGCTTCATTTACAGAGGGAATCATCATCCCAATTTCAAAACTCTCCAGGTGTACGTTTATCAGTTACCATAGACCTATTACAATATTAAATACGGACTATAACCTACTGGTCAAGGTCTTATCAAACAGAATCAGAACGATCCTCCCTTCATTGATTAATAATGGACAGTTGTGCATTATACCTGGGAAAACCATATTACATAATCTACTGGCAATTCGAGATGTAATCATTTATCATTCAATTTGTGACAGTGCTTCAGGAACACTGGCTATCATTGACCTCAGCAAAGCATTTGATAGGATAGCACACTCTTAGTTTTGGGAAGTTTTAAAAAAGTTCCGGTTTCGAATCAGTGTCATAGAAACAATACAGCGCATATACCAGAAGGCATCCTCACGATTTATGATTATCTCAGCAAAATTCTCAATAAACAGACCCATTAGAGAATGATGCCCATTATCCATGGCACTTTTGTTTTAGCAATAGAACCCTTCTTCAGAATTGCACAAATTATTTATTCGGGCTAACTGTTAACAACGAATGCTTCAGAGTACGTGCGTACGTGGATGACATTACCCTACTGTTGACCAGTGACGAAGATGCTAATAATGTACAAGAGACTCTAGAGGCCTTCTGTAAGGCGCAGGTGCAAAAGTGAATTATAACAAATCCTTATTGTTGCTATTGCAGTAGGTTCAAATAAAAATCGACAAATATTTGACAGCTCCAGGATTCCAATTGTAAACCACTGCAAGATATTGGGTATTACCTTCAGAAACAATATTTCAGAGACGATAAAGACTAACTGGACATCTGTTCTAAACACCATACGCTTTCAGCTAAAGGAGAAACTGTCAAGGCGGCTAATTATTTTCGAAAAAGTTTAGCATATTAATATTTTTTCTCTGTCGAAGCTTTAGTACCTTGCCGAAATTCTTTCAGCTTCACGAGGCATTTGCCAACGTGCTGAAATGGCAATTGCATTTTATCTATGGAAAGGCTGCAGATACAGAATAAGGAGAGACCAACTTCATCAGACTGAACAGGATGGTGGCTGCGACTAACTGCAGTCGGAAAAAAAGGCATAACACTCTTTCTGTCACATTTCATTAAATCATTGTACTCAAGAGGAGATGCATTTGATAATGCAAGGTTAAAAGTGTGTGCAACAACAAACCTGAAACAAAAAGTTCCATTTCTATGCTGCTTCCAAAACGCCTTATCCATTCTACTTCCTCCCCCGGACTGACGCCTCTAGCATTCCTGCATTTTGGCCCTAAGTCCCATACGTTCCATCACTCCCTGCAAGGCTACAGCATCGTGCATCCCTAATATAAACACTAGCCCATATCTGGACCCTATCCCAAATTTGGACCTCCTCCTCTATGGTTCTAGGAGAACGTAACAAATGATGGGAGTTCAGTTGGTAGTTTAGCATTTTATAATTTCCAAATAGACTTGTTGTCTTCGTGAAAAAATTCAAGGTCAAACTGTATGACAGTCTCAATATTTCCAAAAACCTGCCTTCCTGAATATTGAAGATTGAGATATAGAAAATGTTAATTATTTTACTTACCTATGTCAGAAGTTTATGGAGAATGGAGAGTTTACAAATGAATTTAAATGTTATTGCTCAGGTGGAAAGAGATTTTGTACAAAATAGGAGATTGCATCTTACCAGTCCACTTAGCCATCCCCTCCGAATGAAAATGCTACATGCATGAAACAAAGACACTAAATAAAAATAAAAATAAAAATAACCGTCTTGATTCCTTTTAGATGTGTTGCTACCGTAAAATTATGTGACGTGGAGTGAACAGATGCCAAACACCAGAGTTATAGACACCGTGAACCAACAAAGGTCAAATCATTCGCATCATCAAGGTGGGGCCACAAAATGCGCGATGCCAGTTTATTGAGAACTGTTGCAGAAAGCTTCATTGAAGGAAGACATCCACGAGAAAGAGAAATATCCTTCTTAAACAAATTCCAATTGACATCCAGGCACAGCATTATGTTTCAGTGAAGGAATCAGCAATTAACAGGTTGATCTGGAGATGGCGACTCATCAGTCCTAGGAGTGCACACCAATGTCGATGATAATGATTTTCGATTCATTCACTTCAAATATGGTTTTCATCGCGGAAATGCCAAACATTCTCCCTCAGTACATGAAGTGGAATGAATTTCGAATCAGCGGTAAAGTAATATGTTTGGAGATTCGATGCCTGATGATGCTTGTTGTTTTAAAGGGCCTAACATCGAAGGTCATCGGCCCCGGTTTGGAGATTTATTTTCTACTATAAAATACAAAGCTTGCATCACTTCCTGCAGTAGTCCGGTAATAATCAACAAGTTTTCCCATCTCTCATTTAAGACGTTATAGAATAATTAGGTATCTGCTAAAGCTATTATTTGTCCATATCCCCGTCTGAATAGCCAGCGTAGGAAAATGAAACAGCGTATGGAGTTTAGTGCCGGGAGTGTCCGAGGATAATTTCGGCTTAGATGCAGGTCTTTTGATTTGACACCCGTAGGCGACCTGCGCATCGTGATGAGGATGAAATGATGATGAAGTCGACATATACACGCAGCCCTCATGCCAGCGAAATTAACCAATCACCGTTAATGATCCCGACCCTGCAGGGAATCGAACCCGGAAACCCTATGACCAAAGGCCAGCACGCTAACCATTTAGCCATGGAGCCGGACGGTCAGCGTACGGTCCTTCCGTTGGTATGGTCTGTTTAATTTATCCGACTCGGTACTGCGTGTTTATGTCTGTATCTAAACAAACGTCTTCATTTACCCACAGCATATCACAATACCAATCAAGATAGGAACACGCATTAGTAAATCCGTTCCGCTACCTCACCACAGTCAGATCGGTTCTCGATAGGTCATTCAATATAACCCGTTGCCGCCGAAATGCTTGCAACGAGACAGAAACCCTTGGACATTTGCTGAGTTTCTGCCAGAGCACTGAGCTAATGCGCAACAATAGCCACCACCGTGTAAGAACGTCGATTGCTCATGCCTTGGGACAGCGTGGGTGAGAAACGTACGAGGAAGTTCACTGCACCTCTGCCGATGACTCTAATCGGAGGGCTGATATCATATCCATCAATAGAAAGGACATTCAAGCAATGGTCTTAAATCCCGCCATTCGCTTTGAAAGATACCTAAATCATACTCGGGATGTGAAGCTATTAATGTTCCGTGCTTGACTTACCTGTCAACAAAGTATAAAATACCTATCGATCGATGCATTGTCAGAGGCCTGCTACTCGGAGTAATAGGCACTTTCCCTAGTCAGACATCGACCCTACTACAAAATTTGATAGTTACATGCTGCGAAATAGAAAAAAAATAGTAATACAGATATTGAGAGACTATCTACAAATCATTCATTTCCATCTATACCTGAGAACGCGATTAACATTCCTCCTCCACTAACCCTGGAAAAAAGAAGATAACTGAATTAACGATTCAATTTTCATTTCTTATATTTTTAAAATCCATTAAAATGCAACTGTATTCCGGATCTGAATGGTCACCCTCAATGGAGGACGGATTATTTATTTCTTTAATAAATCTCTCTCACTTGGTATCAGGAAAGGCAATCGGACGCGAAACTAGGTTAATTACACTTGTGAGACACATATGGCAACCGTGAACCAATCAGAATGTGGGAAAAGTGTCAAAGAATAATGTGGAGTAGAAAGTGTATTGGCTTTAAAAACCCAGTATCAGATAATGTTCTTACAAACAAGTTAATTGGATTCAACAATGGATAATATTGTCTGTAATTCCTTGCTTAAATTTCACCCTGTTAAGATCCTGTGGCATACATCAAAGGTCAACGCAGGACACTCGAACGTAAAATTGAATGGAATATGAACACCTGACAGCATGGATGTCGTACGTGGTTCGGCAGAGAATTGGTAGCTGAACATTGGAGCATATATATATACTCGTCTGTCTTATGGTGAACAAACTGTAATGAAATTTCAAAGTTATAGCAAGAAGTCAGAAGAGAAGTCTTGTAAAAATGAAAGTCAATGTCAGAAGACGAAGAAGGAGTTTGACTTTATACATGAGAGTCGCCAAGCCTGACTCCTTTACCCAGAGGGCAGTGTGGAGTGTAATCTATAGCTTTGAAAGTTAGACAGATATTGGGAGGCAATGTCCATAAAGCTATAAAGCTCAAGTGCTGGATATGAGAGTGTTACGAGGGGCAGGCTGGAGGTAAATTGAAGATGGAAGGGAGGTTGTTCTTGTAGCATCACAAGGATCCTAATAAAGATATCCTAAAAGAGATTTAAGAATTTTGCTGCGTCACAGAAATTGGAAACCAATCGAAGACTTCTGCTGCTGTGATGTAATAAGGCAATTCCTTCTTTCTGCCTTATGTTGAATTACGGTACATTTGTAACTTGAAGATCACCTGGTTGTAATCATAATTGTACAGAGAGAACATGATAAGAATTTCGATGTATAGTACTTACATGAAATTATTTCTACCTAGGTAGTGTATGTCATTTATTATCCTAAAACGATTATTATTCACAGAACTTGCCTCTGTTGAAGGTTGCAACAATTAACAAATACATAATTACCAGTTCTATGTAAGAATGACCTACGAGAAACTTAAATAATTTACCACGTTAAAGAATTTCAAGACGTAAAGGTTTAAGTTGTACGTAACGTAATCGAGATTCAGTATTGAACAAGTTATCTGTCGCTAATTACTCTTTTGAAAGAAAATTAAACTATCTTCTGTAACTACAGCGATGTCCGTTACCATTCGGCATTAGGGTGTGAAATTTAGTTAGAAGTCATTTCCTCGGTATCTTTCTATTTACGGAGGCAACATTTTACTTATCGCCCACACAAGCATGTTCCTGATTGGACATTCAAATGTCACAATTCACGAAGTAGCAAAAGCATGACATTACATCAGCCAAATTTAGTATCAGTTAGTATAATTTAGTACAAATATTTTGTAAGTAGAATCTTACGCTTTTATGAACTGAAGAAGTGTACAAACCTTCGTAACAATTAAATTAACAAATACGTAATAAATAATAAAATATGTAACATTAATATTCTGAAGGAATGTCATACTCTCTTTTGTATTATACATAGCTACCACAAAATGTTCTACTTCATAAGAATTATTGGTAATCTGCACATTCACGTATATTCCGGGATACATTGTACAATTTACTTTTGTAAATACTTGTATAGGTGCCATCTATTATGAGAAGATCTGATTTACCCAAACAAATTCCTTTTCCCCTCACACTCTAAGATTTGTTTTACTGTCCAGAAAGGTTTCTGCGCTATCTGCGTCACTTACTAGTACTGCTGGATTACCAAATACTTTGTGTTGATTCTTGAGTCTGGCAAGAACTTCTTTGTTTGGAGACGATTCCGTAGGTTATAGCAATGAATACTTCGTGAAGTATTCAAAGACAACTATAATATTTAGTCTTCAGGTGTTTATTCCAAGAGTCCCAAATGATCAACAAATAAGTGTGCAGAGGAGTTACCTCTTTATGTAATGGGTGCAGGTACCCTTCTTTCGTCCCTTGCTTTCTGTTCATTAGTGTGCAATGGATGAAATTATTTATTCACCTTTCAATCTTGCTTCTCAATTCAGGGATGTAATATAACGAGAGAGTTCGCCGTGTAGATAGAGGGGTATAGCTGTGTGGTTGCATTTGGGAGATGGTGAGTTCGAATCCCACTGTCGGCAGCCCAGAAGATGGGTTTCCATGATTTCCTATTTTGATACCTCAGGCACACCTCTTCGGAGGTTCGGACCTGCCTTCGGGCAGAATACACCCTTACCTTACTCGTGTCTGTATGCCTGTTTGTCTGTCTGTTTGTCTTTTCCACCATCACGGTGAAACGGCTGGTTAGATCTCGACCAAACTTCATATTTAGTGTATACTCACCAAGTAGCGGGTTTAAATATGCATATGGTTTAGAAATCACTGAATAGACTGGAGGTTTATAGGAAAACCAGACGGTGTTTTTTTTCAATTTTCTCTTATACTATTGCTTTTCTCTCCGTGTGGCTCAGACGGCAGCGCGTCGGCCTCTCACCGCTGGTTACCGTAGTTCAAATCCCGGTGACTCCATGTGAGATTTGTGCTGGACAAAACGGAGGCGGGACATGTTTTTCTCCGGGTACTCCGGTTTTCGCTGTCATCTTTCATTCCAGCAACACTCTCCATTATCATTTCATAGCATCTATCACTAATAAATCACCTTGGGAGTGGCGACCCCATTGTAATAACAGCCCATATATGTTTCGTTCATTACATCCCCTGATCTGGTCAATGACTGGAAAACAGGTTGTAGATTTTCATTTTCACTATTGCTTTTCTGTTAAATACATAGACTATATGTGAAATTTCCCTTCATTTTAAAAAAAACTTTTGTTATGTACATTATTTCGCTTACTCTTCAAATGACGGAGAAAATTATTATTTCTTCCTGTGCACACACCGACTACTAACCTACCGGTTACCATGACAATATATAAGGCTGCTTCTTAGCAGGAAAGTAACGTAATGCTATTCGTGCTCGATGATGCTGAAATATAAAAATATTATATGCCAGAAAACTTAATGAGACTCATTGTAGTTCCAGTTTCATTATGATACAGGTTCTCCACCAATCTGAGTTCAGATTTTCATTATGATACAGGTTCTCCACCAATCAGAATTAAGATTTTCATTATGATACAATGAAGTTTCGCACTTGTTTCAAATCAAACATGTCGGACACACATATTAACATTACTTCCAACATTCCACAACCACATAGCACATTCCCGCAAATTCACTTCACCAACTGTACAATAAACAATTTGTATTTGAAATAAAACTAGGTTTTGATAATCTTCTATCAAAACTTTGAAAACACCTGACATTGTCAAGGTCTCTGATCCACTCACGGAAAACCAATAACCCAGGGCATGCGCTCTGAGCTCTGTTCAGTAAACACAACTGCCAAGCGACATCTCGACAGAAATTTATGAATATTTAAAAAATAGAGTTATAGCTATCGTCGAGCATTAACAGTCGTATGCAACTCGCCTATAATGGTAATTAAGACACTCGTATGGGAATTATAAAACGAGCGAATAAACATACTCGGGTCTTAATTATTGCCGTTATAGGCTTGTTGCATATTGTACTATTTCGTCGTATTTCCTGAAAACTCATGGTTATTCGTTAGGTAGAAGGCGAGAGAGACGTCAGCTGCCTTTCTGCGGGAAATTTGCAGAATACCGCTGGAGGTTACAATCGTCTTCGGATAGCACAGAGGGTGGCTGTTAATATTTCATCAGTACCGCGGAGTGTAGCCCATTATTTGACACCGTAAATTGTTCTAATGAATTTGTTATAATTTTATTGTATTTCTCTTCTACTTCCGTTTTCTGCTTTCATTTCTTACCTCTGCCTTGCCTCTTTAGGCTTAAGTAATATCACAGTACCTTATTTTCTAACGTGTTTACCTATAAATCCTTGCACCTAAATTTCTCCTCTAGAGGCGCGCGGCTGTGAGCTTGCATCCGGGAGATAGTAGGTTCGAATCCCACTATCGGCAGCCCTGAAAATGGTTTTCCGTGGTTTCCCATTTTCACACCAGGCAAATGCTGGGGCTGTACCTTAATTAAGGCCACGGCCGCTTCCTTCCAACTCCTAGGCCTTTCCTATCCCATCGTCGCCATAAGACCTATCTGTGTCGGTGCGACGTAAAGCCCGTAGCAAAAAAAAAAAAATTCTCCTCAGATATCGCTTTCTTAACTCCGCAGGACCTCCTGCATGCTAACCCAAATCTCTATCCAATGCACCAATTATACAGCACGACTAAAATGTGCTGACAGAGGTAGTATGGTTAGTGTTGCCAGACTGCCACTCTTCAACGTCATTTTTCTGCTGGATATACTCACAGGACGAACTTTTGTGAGAGGATTTTTTATTTTTTTTGCTGGCATGTGAGGAGTCGCGCTGCGACGCCCGAGTGCGTGAATTTCGGTTCATCCTGTATATGTACACTTTTAGCAATGAAAACTACAGCTCTGTGAGAGACGATTACAGTGACATTATATGTATACATCATACGGTACAAGGACCAAAGTTTACACTCATTGCTTGCTTCGATTTGTAGAAAGAACAGAAATCAGTACCTGTGGATCCTCTCTGGACGAGAGTAACAGCTGTTAAATGGTGCAGTATATACAGGAAATGACGTTGGTTATCTATTAGGATACTTCAGTTCATTCTTTGACTTGAATGTATGTCTAGGATACGTCAGTTCAGACGAATTTGACATCAGTATTCTGTACCCACCGATGATTTGTGACGAGGTGGTCGTTTTGCATTCATAAGCTAGAAGTGTTCACAGATGATACTGTAGATCAAGTGAGCTTCTGGGTGAAGGAAGAAATTAAACACAGTAACAATCCAGGAACTGTCTACTTTAACGTCACACATTGCAACGGTGAAAGGCTCTAGGATAACTTCGAATGTAAGAGAAATGTAACGGAACCAACATTTTATAGATACGATTTTGGCTGTTAAAAAAATCCTTAACTAAGCAGAGTGGTCTGGTCGAACGTGATGATCATGGTGCTGCAGTTTTACGACTGTCAAGGGAAGTGATTATTAAGTATGAGTACTACGGACTAGTTATGTTGGTTATGGTTTGGAAGTATATATCGGTGTGTCGCAATTGCCAAGGTACTCCCCAAGTTACGAATCAACAAACATTTCATATTCTCCTTGTCTGCAACCTGTGACCTGCTACACGCACTTTAGATTAATTGTTGCATGCCGTAGCTGAAACTTAAGATCTGGAAATGCACTGGCAGGCGTTGACAAATCACAAGTTTACAATTGCTCATAGCGATTATAGTACCTATTTCTAATCTTGTTCTTCTCTTACTTTAGGTGACATCTGACACGATTTAATAAACAGTGAGATCATTAGTACCCTTATATTATCCTATTAGTACTACCAATTAGTGTGTGCGCTGATTAATAAATGTAAACAGAATAATGGAGTATTGGCACATTACTGTTTCTAATTGATCTTATTCTGCTTTCACAGAATTACTTCCAGTCTCAGTTTTTATACTTCACCTTTCACCGCTCCAGTTATCTGGTTCTCGATGCCATTTGGCTCCCTATTTCCTCTGCTTGCCTCCAGTGAAATATAACCCGACATTACGAGAAGCACAACAAGGAGAGTTGCTGTCATATTGCTTGTGGTGGAGACTGCAGCAATAAGACGCTAGCTGACGTTCCTTACCTGGCTCCCTAAGCGCTGGCCGCTCGTAAGCCTCCAGCTTCATAATGTATGATGCTATTTCCCTGGCTGCACTCGACATTCATCAATCGACATGGTGTGAGCTCTGCTATTGCCAAGCTTGGTGCCTGGGGGCAGGCGGAATAAATTACATAGTATCCTCTGGGCGGCAGAATTCAATTGCCAAAGCCGTGAGATGAAGCGACATCATCGGAGCGATAAGGTTGAACGCCTCGGGACAAGGAGTGGAGGACGAGCTAGAGGTCAGGCCACAAGCGGTTTCTATTCCAACAAATGTAGTTTTCTTTATAAACACATTGATTTTAAGTACATTGACATGTAGCCTAAATGTTAGCATATTAAAAACAGGATTATTAATTGCTCTATTAAGATAATAGGGGCTGCCTGGCCGAGGTAAAGGCGTGCTCGGTTCGCCCAGAAGGACGTGGGTTCGAATCCCCGTCACGAATCGTAAAATTTAAGAAACGAGATTTCCACTTCCGGAGATGCATATGGACCTGAGGTTCACTCAGCCTACACCAAAGATGAGTACCAGGTTAATTCTTGAGGGCAAAGGCTGCCTAGCGTAGCGTAGCTAACCACTCTACCCCATCACGTGCCGAGGTTAACAATGATGGAAGCCTTTACCTTCCACTCTTCCAAGGGCCTTCATGGCCTGTACGGAGGTGACTTTGCTTTTCTTTTGCCATTAGGATAACACTAATAAATGGAAATATTACAAGTTATTTGATAATATTACTGTAATATCACAGTATATAAGTAGCAGGGATGAAATATCTCTTAAATTTTATTGGTAGATTTCTTTAATGAAGGATTTAAATTACCTGTTAATTTAGTGTCAAGTGAATTTTTATAGATGCCTTTATTGTGACGTTGATAGTTCTTAACCATTTTATCATTTTAGAGTTACTTTTGTGTGTTTATTTAAAAGATTTACTTTTAGATAATTTTTTTCGCGTGGAAGCTTGTACTTGCTGAAGTCCATATTGTCCGTGTAGTAGCTGGTCCTTTCAAACTATTAATAAAAGTAAGTGATAATTGTACGTATTTACGTATAGATATGATATACCCGATTCCAACTGACTGAGCTGTCACCAATTATACTAGCGAACCAGGAAGCTTATCTCGATCATTGTTGCCTTTTTTTTTTTTTTTCATCCTTTGTGACCCCCATGCCTAGGGAGGCTGAACTTGGACTTAAACTACATTCAGAGTGTCACAACTCATATCATCAATATCGTAAAGTATGTATTCGACACTAATATATTTCGATGATATTTACATACCATTCTTTCCCAGCCCCCACAGTATTTCTCTCCAGATAGTAAGTCACATGTGTACCTATTTCGATTGAGAGCTAAGCTGGAACATACACACACGTCAATAATCTCGGTCATTTTGGATATTTTCTTCACCCCTTTGACCCCCAGTGCCGACAGAGAGTTAAACTGTATGCGGAGTGTCACCATTAATCTCAGATATACAGAAAAGTACGAATTTGACACTAATATTGGTCATTTTCGATTATTATGTTTTCGTATCGCTCCTTCCGAACCCCTCACCGTAGGGGTTTCTTACCCCCAGATTTCTTTTCTCCAGTTAGTAAGTCACATGTGTACATAGTTTGGTTCAAATTGCAGGTTTGCCTATAATCTTTAATCGTTTGGTTTCACCGATATCTTTAAGTAAACATGTTACTTCTTAACTCTGCGAAAACCACTAAATACAGAATGCACTGCGGGCAAACCTTCGTTAGGAATTATTGGAGTTGTTTAATGGTAGGATTACTGAAATTTGACTGAAATTTGAGACCTGTCAATGTCTGATGACTCACCGGCGGGGAATTCTGGAGTGAATTCCGGTCCAGTATAACGGCCGGACGGACTGAATAAATCTGTTTTTTGTATACATTTTTAACATATAGATTATAATTATAACTAATATATAACTATACTATTTCGACATAGTTTTAACCCCATGTGGAGGGATGTACTCATATTTTCGTGCTCTTGTGGTGGTTAGTAGTGTGATGAGTTGTGTCTATAATAATAAACTAACTCCATACACTACAGCGCTGAAGGGCGTTGGCCTACCAAGCGACCGCTGCTCAGCCCGAAAGTCTGCAGATTATGAGGTGTCGTGTGGTCAGCACGCCGAATCCTCTCGGCCGTTATACTTGGCTTTCTAGACCGAGACCGCTATCTCACGGTCAGATAGCTCCTCAATTCTAATCACGTAGGATGAGTGGACCTCGAACCAGCCTTCAGATACAGGTAAAATTCCCTGACCTGGCCGGGAATCGAATCCGTGGCCACCGGGTAGGAAGCAGGCGCGCTACCCCTATACCACGCGGCCGGAATAATAATAATAATAATAATAATAATAATAATAATAATAATAATAATAATAATAATAATCAGAGTATTCATCGTGCAGAGACACGAGACTTTCATACTCACGTTGGTTTTTGAGAGGAATGCGGTAAGACTGATCGCCATTAATAAAATCATTATAAATATCTCAGACTGGAACAATCAATTTCCATCACCTAGTATAGGTACAAACCTTCAGGTTTCCGTAACAATAAATTCGGTACGATGTTTGTGGTAGAGAAGCGAGAGGACCAAGAAATGTGAAATGGGAAGATGTAAAGGAGAGAATCTCTACTCTGACAGAAAGAAATTGCGAGCGCTTGTAGACCACACCCGGAAAACTGGAGCAGGAAAATGATGAACGTTTGTATAGTCAACGTGAAATACTCTCGAGAAACGACGAGTCCACGACTGATCGCTTACCCATGTAGACCACAGCTAAGAGTCGTCACACCAAACGGCGCATGTGTGTGTGTATGCGTGTGCGTCCTTTAGAATACCTGCAACGCACATGACCGGCAGAGAACCGGTGGGTGGCCTTCAAGTACTGGCGAACGCTTTCGCCAATCAGAAATGCTGAATGTTTTAATAATTTAAGATTATACAGCAGTATATTTTTATGCATTTAATGACATTCTGCAAATCTATAGGCCACGAGCTTTCGTCAGAATGCTTTACGATGTCGATAGGTTCAGCCGTTCTCTCAAACCAGCTGTAACAATAATCAGCCTATTGTTTTAAACGTACATAATTTGCAATATTTCAATTATAATTCAATAAATTAGCGAGCAATTGTCAGGAATTATTTCAAATAAACAATATATTAATAAATTGTCCCTACTGAACTAAAGGGATCAATCAGTATCTTGAGATATAATATATATTCATCCTCATGTTAACACACTAGCGCTACAAATCAGAAATCTCTCGTCTGGATTTTCATATTTCAGCTTCATTCAAAACATTCACTAATAGCTATACTTAAAGGTTATTCCAAAAATTAATTGAAAGAAAGCAGTGCATTTTAATTAAATGAATTTACACTCCCCGTGATGAAGATATTAAATAATTCTGGAGAAGTGTGCATAACTGTAATATTGCAGATCAGGGTTTGGACAGAAAATGATGTTAATTCCAGAAGCATTTTCTATTTAACTTCATACAAGAACATCTTCGTTGCAGATGGCACCGAAATTATTGAGCCATTTTTCTTTAATATATTGACCAAGCATACTTCATTATCTTTTGAAATACTGTAAGTCATGAACATGTAAACTAGTCTAGCTAATGAGTAGCAGTTGTGCCAGACCTGTAGTTTAGATCCTTTCCGTCAGAAAAATTATGACCTATGCCACAATTGTTCAATTGGATAAAGCAGTCCACGCGAAATTGGGAGGTTGTGGGTTCAGATTGTGTATGTAACATCTTTTCACTATGTAATGAACATGACCTAATTAATATATTGAGAGTTTATTTCTAGTGTAACATACAGTATATCATAACATTTCATAACAACTGTTACATGCTTCAATGACTTGTTCTATAAATATTTAAATTTCAGAAAGGCTTACAAATAAACTCCACTGTATTAGATTTCATTATTTTCCAGCAAGATTAAGATTCTAGACGTATGGCTTTTTTAAATATCCCTCAAAACTTCTGAATGGAAATTTTCTATAAAGATTTAACGCCACATTATCATGTACCTGTTCATGGGAATGGAGAGATTGTAAAGTGAAAGAAGTGGCAACCATCGTTTTAACTGAGGTAGATCTTCAAAATGTATCGCTGTGAGCATAGGTAAATTGAGAAAATCAAATTCAAGGCTGTCAGTGACGATGTTCGAAACCATCATCTCTCAAATAGTATATGACAGCTACACTAGACATACCACGTGCCCAACGCACTCAGTATTCTGAACGGAATTGACTTGAGACCTTTCTAATTATAAAATCAAGCTCCACGGATTGGAACTTTGTTGTAATGAAAATCATGCGCTCTCACGTGAGCTTATAACTCCAGAATGAAGTATCCGATAAAAATGATTGAGGTACGGGCAAATGTGACCGTGAGAGAACATATGACTGTCAGGACTTCAGAACAGCGACAATTCTTAGGTATATAACTTGGTTTTCAGTTGTTGACTAGCTGCCTCTGTGGATCAGCGGTCGAGTGACGGCCTCCGGATCCCAAGATAGCGGGTTCAAACCCGGCAGAGGTAGTCGGATTTTTGAAGTGCGGAAAAAATTCTATTCGACACTCCATGTCGTACGATGTCGGCATGTAAAAGATCTCTGGTGACACATTTGGTGTTTACCCGACAAAATTCATTAAATATCAGCCATAGACGCCGAAGAGAGTTTCGGTTTACTCGGTCTCCCATCTAGTGGGGGCCTAGAGTAAAACGGAACGTCGAAATTGACGAGCAGACAGCCAGATGGCATCAAATTGAAATGTCTGCACACGGTAGCTGAGGCCATACGGTTATTATTATTAGTAGTAGTAGTAGTAGTTGACTCTCAAACCGAAATATAATTAAAGGTGGTTAAGATTCTAAAGATAGAGGAAATTTGATGTGTTACATTCGTAAAAGCAAATTGTTGGAATTCCTAAAGAGAAACACGGAAATGGAAGGATCAAAATTGTTATGTTATTAAAGATTGGGTATTACAGCAGCAATTACGATTCCTCATATAGGGTATCAATAGAAAGCACTGTCTGATATCGAAATAATAGTTGCCCTACGACAATTAGCGACGACGTTCTCAGGGGATTAGAAACGTGAGAATTTCTAAATTTGCTTCACGTGAATTTCTGAATATACATCCCCAACTATGATTTCATAATTTACAAAAAGTCCAAATGTTTTGAAAACTATTCGTTTTTGAGATAATTGTAAACAAGTATTCGAATAGGATTGAACTGTACCATCATACATTTTCCAAACTTTAACATAACAAAGTCATATGGTTCAGTGCGGTTATGATATGTGAAGCTGACGCCTGGGGTGATTTATGGTGACATGCACTGTCTGGTATGGATTAATACGGAGTAGTACGGTTCGCACTTGCCGAGCCATATAATTAACCGTACTTGCGGCTAACCAGCTAGCCAGCCCACAAGTATACCAATCGTCTCAAAGTGTAGTTATCATCGGCCACTTGCATATGAAATTGTACTGAACCAACTATCTAACGTGTCTTTAATTTCACCCATGAAATTGTATTGAACTAACCATCCAACTTGTCTTTTATATTACCCGGAGTTAGAATTGCGTCGCGCAACGTGTCACGAAATTGCAGGGGTATATTCCCTCATCTGTCCCGATAAGTATTTCTCTTTCATTACAATGTATTAACATAATTCAGAAACATTTTATAATGGTAAACTGATTACATTAATTAATTTCGTGTGGCTATTTCTAGCCGAGTGCAGGCCTTGTTAGGCAGACCCTCCGATGAGGGCGAGCTGCATCTGCCATGTATACGTAACTGCGTGTTAATGTGGTGGAGGATAGTGTTATGTGTGGTGTGTGAGTTGCAGGAATGGTGGGGACAGCAAAAACACTCAGCCCTCGGGCCATTGGAATTAACCAATGAAGGTTAAAATCCCCGACCCGGCCGGGAATCGAACCCAGGACCCTCTGAACCGAAGGCTAGTACACTGACCATTCATCCAACGAGTCGAACAGCAGATTACATGACAAAAGCTCTTTCAACATTACTGGATGGTCATTTCCAGCAAATTAATTTGGAATGGGATTACTTAGTGTCTTGGGTCGGTTTTTCCAATGCAGTTAGGGAGGCAGTTATGTGTGATTGTGGTGTTTTCGTATAGTGGATGATGTACTTGAATCGTGTCCTTTATTGAAAGATATAAACTGTCAGGGAGAGATTCAGCATAGGCCGATGACTTGGTCTAAATATCAGATTGTGCCGAAAGCCTACAATCGAATACCTTGGAGCTTCGAAACGGATGCAGCGGGTAAGATAAGAAAATTACAATTTCCAAGATTAATGTGAAGTCCGTAGAGAAGAAAACTAAGAGACTGAAAGCCATGTAGGGAATACGAAACTGGAACAGACGGATCCTTTCAGGTATTTGGGATTTATATTTTTCAAGGATGGTATTAATATTGATTGATTCTGAATCAAGGTGCAGTAAATGCAATACAGTTATCTCACAGTTGCCATCAATGGTATTCTGTAATAAATAAGTGAGTACTTGGATAAAACAAAAGAAGTACGCGAATTACATCTGAGTGTACTTACGACAACATTTCTGCAAGTTATAATAAACTGACATGAAAGTAGTGAGAGTGGTACATTCTCGGCGAAGAATTATGCTTTTGGTTTTACGTCACACCAGCAGGGATAGAAGGTCTTATGGCGACGATGCGACAGGAACGGGCTAGGACTGGAAAGGAAGCCGCCGTGGCCTTAATTAAGGTACAGCCCCAGCATTTGCCTGGTGTGAAAATGGGAACCCACGGATAACCATCTTCAGAGCTGCCGACAGTGGGGTTCGAGCCCACTATCTCCCGAATACCAGATACTGGCCGCACATAAACGAGTGCAGCTATCGAGCTCGGTCGGCGAATAATTGGCAGGAGGGTAATCGTAATGACGAGACGAAAGCTGCTAGGAATGAATTTTAATAGATGAACTGTACATATAAACTGACTTCGGTGGTGGGCGTCATATGAGGCTAGCGGGGGTGGATAGTTTATCCCTGAGAATAACGGACTCAATCATGAAGAGTAAAATAAATAGAGGGAAATCAAGATATCGATGATAAGGCTCAATATCTTGCCCATTACCCAAATACCTCGTGCCGCATACATTTTAAAGAAGTTTGTTTATCTACATGACAGCTACCCCTTGCAATCGTCTACAGATATCGGTGTACCACTTTGTCATTGTGATGACGTCCGACTCGTTGACTGAATGGTCAGCGTACTGGCCTTCGGTTCAGAGGGTCCCGGGTTCGATTCCCGTCTGGGACGGGGATTTTACCCTTCATTGGTTAATTCCAATGGCCCGGGGATGGGTGTTTGTGCTGTCCCCAACATCCCTGCAGCTCACACACCACACATAACACTATCCTCCATCACAATAACACGTAGTTACCTATACATGGCAGATGATCCCCACCCTCACCGGAGGGTCTGCCATATAAGGGCATCACTCGGCTAGAAATAGCCACAAGGATTTTTTGAAATGTATTTGTATTTATTGAACTGAACATAACAGGCTTTCGCCAAGTTATAATGTTCCAATATGCTATTCAAATTAACACTTAGAAACTATTTATAGCAAAACACTAACTACTTAACTACCTCTAAATCTACTATGTAGCATCTTGCACATGGGAGGATCGCCAGCTCCACATGCAACACACCACCTCTACTTATAACTAAGCTAACTACTTTACTATATTAAATATATACTAACTCTATCCTAAATCTGTCTTACCGCAACATCACCCCTGGTGAGGAACTCCTACCACCCTTCCCTGGGATGTCACGATCAGACATGTCTAGTGAGGCTCGGAAACCGATACCTCATAGACCTCTTAAGCTGTCAATGTTATTTCCTCACCACTTCTTCATGTATCAGCCCACATGTGTGCGGAATGCCTAGCTCTACATGTAGGCTGACACGCCTGTATTCCACTGCAGAGACGGATTCCATAACTCGGCTCATCTTTCGCTGTCTCACTGACAACTTACTTCCTCTAACCTAACACTATTCACTACCTTACTCTACTCTACACATGCAGACGTACCGAATCAAGACTTTAGCTTGAGATAGGTCAGGCCTATCTCCCCCTCTTCCAACTCTACTGTACGTCAGCAGCCAAAACGAACTAACAAAACCCAAGTAAAATAAAGCAGGCAGACAAACAACAAACAACCTCATTAGAAGGAATACAGTACGGCTTACCTATCAATGAACTGAATCTACTAATTAGAAATATACAATACCTAAGGAACAATGGAACAAAACTGAACAAATATAAAAAACGAAACATAATACTAAACTTATAATTATTGTCGCCCTTACTTATTAGTGAGTTAAACTCCATAAAGTTCCATATCTGTGAATCAAAGTTGTTTTATGTACATACATGGTTACAAAACTTCGTTATTATTAACCCATACAGAGATGATACTTCAGAGATAAATACTTTCCGTATGTTTTCTTCTACTGATTATAATCAATTTTAAACTTCTTATTCAGTGTACGGGTAACTGATCGATTTGGAGTCTCCCTCTTCCAACTTCGGTCGTCCGAGGTAGGCGAGCCGAGACTTGGTTCATCCTGAAATACTAGCATGCATTCCTGTATGTGTAGTGTAAGTGTCCCATAATATCCTTTTAACCATGTGTACTCGTGCTGATTTCGCTGTTTCATTTTTTTCAGCAGCATGTTCCCCTTCCCTCATTCACCACTTTCATTTTTTTCTCCCACAAGCCTTTTACAATTGTCAATAATTTTGATAGTTTCCCTGGCCTTCACCATTCCCTGTTTATTAATTGTATAAGAACATAGTACTCAGATTCTCTTTCCATTTTATTTATCTCTTCCGCTTCCAAGTATTTAACCCGTAATGCTCTTGTACTTTCACACTGTCTCAAGAAATGTGCATTTCCCAACTCCTTTTCACACAATAAAAACGTATTTGCAACTTCTGTAAATGCCTTATTTTTATAAACTCCCATCAACCACCATATCATTCCCCTGTATTCTCTTTTGGTTAATTTATCATGTATTATTTTCATACCTGGGTATACATTCATGAATTCCTCCAGAGTTCTCATATTATAAACCCTCAGCTCTTAGCCTTTGTATTTCTATATCTGCTACCCTCTGTGCCACTCTCCCACAAACTTTTCTTTCTTCTAAATCGTTGTCCCAATAGTTCCCCATCCCAATTCCTTCTAGTATTTTCTTTAAGTTGCCCGCCCAGTACCCATCCTGATACCTCATTTGGTGTCGGTAAGCTATATCTAGAATTTGTCCCCCTCCTCCCCTTTTCAACCTAAACCAATATTTTATTAGTCTCTTAATTATTACCACTTTTATATTAATGTATGTACACATTAATCTTGCTCCACTATTCGCTGTACATATTGGTAAGCCTGTAATTATTTTAAAAAATCTACTAGTGACTGAATCGAGCATTACTATTTCCTTTTCCGTGCCCCATACTTCTGAACCGTATAGCATTTTGGATTTAATCACAGCGTTGAATACATTTCTTTGTACCCTAAAATCAATATTAGGCATACTGTTATCTAATATTCTTATACTAGCTAGGTCTGCTGCTCCAATCAGTTTTGCCCTCTTGACGTATTCAGACCAATTTCCATTTCCTGATATGATAATTCCTAAATATTCTAACCTGTTAACTCCTTCCAGATTTACTCCTTCAAGATACCATATTTCCTTTTTTGCTAATTTGTTCCCGTTTTTGCACACCATTACTCTAATTTTCTGTGCGTTAATTTTTATATTCCATTCTTTACAGTACTTCTCGATACCATCAATACTTTTTTGCATTGCAACTGACGTTAGTGTGAACAGGAGTATGTCGTCAGCAAAGACAAGACCAGGAATATCCTGATTTTCTAAACACGGCAGTGCTAATCTTTCCTCAACTTCAAATTCTAGTATATCGTTAATGAACAATAGAAATAAAATCGGTGACAATTTACACCCCTGTTTCAAACCCATTTTAGAGATAATCTCTCCTATTACTACTCCTTCTTTGACTTTCACAGTACACTTTATTCAGCATATATCTTTTCTATAGCCCTTATCATTTTACATGACACTCCTACTTGTCTCAATCTAGTAACGACTGCCCCCCTATTCACAGTATCGAATGCTTTTTCTAAATCTATTGATGTAATATAGAGCTTTCCACCTTTTTTCTTTACATATTTGTCAATAAGAGTTCTCACAATAAAAACATTATCTGGTGTTGTTCTCCCTCTTCTGAAACCACTTTGAAATTTCGACAGGATTGAATGTCTCTCTGCCCAGTTCCTTAGTCTATTAGCTAGTATACCCGTATATACTTTCCCCAATGTATCTAATAAGGTAATTCCCCTATAGTTTCCTGGATTTAATCTATCCCCTTTATTTTTGTACTTGTTCTTCCAGCGCCTGTATCCTCTGATTTATTATAGCCTTTTCTTCCTTGTCTTCTTTTATCTTCGCCTTTATTTCTGTTAGATCTTTGGTTATGCTGTCCTTCATATCGTTGATTTGTTACAACAGTGCTTCTAACATTCCTTTGGTCTGGTCAGCCTAAGAAGCATCACGGACAACTTCCTTGATTGTCTCCATGTCCTCCCATGTCAATGGGCCTGGGTTCATCTCGACGCCTCCGATGACTAATAGAGTAGCCACTATAGCTGCCGCCATCAACAGTTCTGTCAGTCGTATTTCTTTATTAAATCCTAATTTACACTCCGTCTTGATCCACTTGACCCGGTTGTGCCATCGCCCTATCACGCTCTTATACTACTGCACTGTTACGCCCATACTGCTTTTCCTGCACTTCCGTACCGTTACCACGCACGTCTGCTCACTAGCTCAGCTCAGCAAAGACTGATATTTTTAATGTGGTATCGGCCCTCAGCCTAATGAATGTTTTTTTAACCGAGTCCGCTGTCTCTCATTTCAGATAGTTCCTAGGTTGGTTTCTCGAGTCTGAGAGAACTCCGTTCTAGTCCTCAGTCTAGAGTTACAACCTACATCCATTCGGTGATAAAATCAGGAATCACTGGTGAGAATCAGGCACGCTACACATATCCCTCGTTATATTTGCCGTGAAGAGAGGGAATTTAAATCACAATACACTAAAATGTATATCTAACTCTAATGCTGGTGATGGCAGTGATGTCTGACATTTGTCGCACTTGTTTCCATGAACATCACATATATAAGACGTAGGTCAACACTTAGGAATAGCTATTTAAAATCAAGTCATGAACTGTTACCATTGAAATATTATGAGCTTCAGTCAGTTAAATAGTAAAATATAAGTATTTTTGTCACGTATTGTTATTTTGTTTCAAACTGTTGATGAACCGAGAACGTTGCATGAAACATGGTACCTAGTGAAGATGATCCGAGAAAAACTTGTCTTAACATCACTACCAGGCATCTGATTGTCAACAGGGATGGATACACCGGAATTTACACAATGGAATATTTGGAAAAACCTTTCAGAGGGCCAATACCTGAAAGCTGTACTTTCTTACCCAAGAAAATCTCCGCCAGTAAGACGTCATGAGCCACACCAAAGCTGCAGATACAGCTTTCTTCTTGCTTGAATCATTGTCTCGTTTCTAACAAAAGTAAGACTTTACGAGACATTGTCCGACCAAGCTTACGCTATCGCACGGAGACATGGCCTCACATGAAACTCTACTGACACCTTCCGGCAGTCTTCGAAGAGAAGACAAGGTGCTGCGACGGATTTATGTTACCAAGTTCGTCCATGGAATGTGGAAACAACGTAGAAACGCGGGTATCCGAGCAAAATAAAACAGACGAAGTATGCACGGCAATGGATCGGTTGTCTAGAGCGAATGTATGATTACAGAGCAGTGAAGACAATATAGGAGGGAAATATTAAGGATAAGAGACCTCTGGAAAAACCTCAACGTTAGTGATCTTATGTGAAAGGAGACCTGTCAGCTTCTTGAGGCCTCACTCGTACTGGATAGAGACTGACGGAAAGCTACAGTGAGTCACCCCAAGAGTTACTCTGACTGGTTGCGCCAAGTGGAGGAAGTATGTATGCATGATGAGGATACTGAAGATAAGTGAATGATCTCATCATTTATTAAAGGCTCATTGACATGAATTCAATGGGTCAGTTAGTGAAAATTTGATTTTAATACATACATAATACTCTGCATTCGAGGCAGACGTGCTGAATTATCCCGAGCAAATTAAATATATAAATAATCCTCCTGAGACTATGGAAATAAGAGAAACAAGAAAATTCATTCCAATATCCACCCAATTCAATAAGTTTAGAATAGATAAGATCAAGTTTATCATTGCATACCTTGACGGGCACAGGTATGAGAAGTGACACTACTGTGAATTAACCTTAGACGTGCCTGCTCCTGACCTTAGCCTGGTTAAGATACCCCACATAGCCCATTTATCTGCGTGGACAAGAGCTTCAGACCCTTTGGGTTCCGTTCGGATCGTCAAATGGAGTCTTTCTGTTGTGGTAATTCGAACCAAGGTGTTCTATGAAAGCTAATTGAAGGCCAGTTGGATGTGAATATAGTGTTGAGGTTTGACGGTTTTGGAATAACCTGACAGGAATTATACACATAGTTATGAAGGGTATTTTCAAAATACCTATTTGTGCTAATCAACAGAGAATTTCTTTACAAATCTCTATTTTGAGATGATGACGATGATGATGCTTATTGTTGAATGGGACCTAACATCTATGTCATCGGCCCCTACTGTATTTTGGTATGACTTCAATTTTTCGCTGGCAGAGTAATATATCTCAGTGTATACCGTACTTATATTACATCTTTGGTCTTAAGTGGAATTGATTATTGCTATAATACAGGTTTAAGATCGGAATTTTATGATTCCGGGTAATGAAGGGTATTTTAATTATCGTGAATTTGAAGTTGGTAATTGTTGGCTATTAAGAGTTCTGCATCACAAGCAGCACTCAAACCTGTTTATTGGCAGCTTTTCGGAATTTGTATGAATTAATTCATGCGCAGCTAATGCATATTATAACAAGAATAACTAAATAATTATGCTATTTTCAGGTTCTCCAGAAAAAATATTCCTACCATTCATTACGTGATTTCAAATATTCACCGATAATATCAACATACAGGAGAGTCACGATAGTTGCATTGATGTTATTGTCGTTTTTCAGAGCGGTATATCAAAGGCTATTTTATTGTTATGATTACTGACTAGTATACTCTATACGTCGTCACACATATTATTTTAATACCTCTATCTCAGTTAAGTAACTCGATTGTATGAGTTTGTATTCTGGAAGCACAGCAGAAACAAAATAGTGCGCTCTGATTTCACTGAATATTTTGTTCATTAAATTATGGTTTAGTTAGTGTCTCGATATTTATGCCGTTTTCAGTGCAGTATATCTTAAATATACTTTACTGCCGTTATTATTCAATCCCGACTCTTTGGCTGAATGGTGATCATCCAGGCCTTTGGTTAAGAGGGACCTGAGTTCAATCCTCGGTCAGGTCTAGGATTTTCATGGCGTATAGATCATATTCTGCCTTGAGGACTGGGTTCGTTTGCCTCAATACACTGCTCTTCATCTACACACCAAACTACCAACCACTGCAAATACATGCAATTGTGAATGGACAGCTTCACATAGGGTGGGTGTTAGGAAGGGCAACTAACCGTAAAATTATGCCAAATCCACAACAAGTCGTAGTCTCAATATATTTGGGAAAGGCTAGGAAGAAGACCATTATTAAAACAGCTGCCTTAGTTAAATAAGTCCATTTAAATATGTGGCCTGGAAGCACAGAAGGGAACAAAATATGCTTTGATTTCACAGGAAATTTCGTTGACAAAATCGTTGATTAACTAGAAATATTATGAATAGTAATAATAATAATAATAATAATAATAATAATAATAATAATAATAATAATAATAATTTTACGACACACTGAATACTCTTACTGATTTCGCCATCGTGGAGGTCCGGAATTTTGTTTCAAAGCAGTTATTTTACGTGCCAGTAAGTCTGCCGAAAGGAGACCGGCATATTTCAGCAACTTCGAATACCACTGGACTGAGCCGGGATCGAACTACCAACATCATTTATATATAAGTGGCCCTTATAAGCCAGATTTCACTTCATAGTACCTATTTATTTATTTATTTATTTATTTATTTATTTATTTATTTATTTATTTATTTATTTATTTATTTATTTATTTATTTTGCTAGTTGCTTTACGTCGCACCGACACGGATAGGTCTTATGGCGACGATGGGATAGGAAAGGCCTAGGAGTTGAAAGGAAGCGGCCGTGGCCTTAATTAAGGTACAGCCCCAACATTTACCTGGTGTGAAAATGGGAAACCACGGAAAACCATTTTCAGGGCTGCCGACAGTGGGGTTCGAACCTACTATCTCCCGAATACTGGATACTGGCCGCACTTAAGCGACTGCAGCTATCGAGCTCGGTAGTACCTATTTAAGTGCCCCACTTATTGCTGTAAGTGGACCTCACCCACACACTTAAGTGACTCACTTATGTTGCAGCAAGACGGAGGATAATACTTTTGTTGAATAGGTTGTAGTTCATTCACAGAATGCCTTCCGTACACACAGTAGAGATGGAAAGGCCTGTCGAAATGTAATGTGGCCAACAATTAAATAAGGTTTCGCATTAGTAATGTAAGAGTTATGCCTATTGCTCACGGTAAAATCTTTCGTAAAATTTGTTGTACAATTAATTGTATAAAATTTGGTGAAAACAAGTTGTGTTGCTCACGGTAAAATGATTTTATAAAATCCTGAACAAGGATGTGTATGTGCTGCCATCTATCGATAAACTTTTAAACCAAGAATCAGCTGTTCAACTTACAGTGTGTTTGAGAGTATGGCTCCAACAAACAAATCAAACCTTGCTGCTTTAACTGCAATTATATGTTGTACAGTGGTAAAAAGGAAGAAAAGAAATGCCAGGAAATGCTGGACTCGGGATTGGATCAAAAGAAGAGAAGAGGGTAGTGAATTGCTGTTCTTGGTCGAAAATTAGTTGAGGTCAGAAGACCAGCGTTCATATAGGAATTCGGCGATTGTGATTTTTGCTCCTCTCCTTGCATTTCTGTTGTGGTAAACTGGCTTTTTAACTTCGTACAAACAAGAATGTTTCTGGTATTCGTCCAGTAAAAGACTAGCAGCTTCCTTAGTCCACCCAGATCCTGCCATTTTAGAAAGAAGTGTTTGTTTACAATCGAGCTTCACAATCTTCTCACGACGTAGCACCAGCATCATCGCTATGTCAGCTTCGCTGATTGGTTCGTTTCGTAAAATTAATTGTATGGTATAGAACATGCCCTATTTTATGAAAAGTTTTATCAAGGGTTTTATAAAACTTGAATTTGACCATGAGCAACATAAATTTTATAAAATTAATTTATTGTACAATAAATTTGACAGAAAATTTTACCGTGAGCAACAGGCATTATGATTATTGCTGTTCCTTTGATTGAGAGAGTGAGCATAACCTCTAGAGGACTGACTATCTCACCATTAATGATGACATTGTTTTGAGATTTAATGTCACCTTTTAATTTCAGGTTATTATTATCACCATCATCATTACAAGTTGATAAGTTATAAAGACTGTAGTCCTCTATATTAGTAAAGAAAAATACTGAGTTATAAGAAAAATGAACGTGTTGCACTATCACCATTTATGTTAAGGTTGATTTTTGCTAATTATATCAGGTTAGTCAACCAACTGTTTGCCGGATTATGTCAGAAGTTTCTGAAATTATGTCATCGCGCATCAATACATACTATTTACATTTTATTGGGGAAGTAATTACTCCTACTACACGTAAGGGCTATGGCTATATTTATCAAATCATTAAGAATGTAAGGTTATATAATCTACATTTGGATGATTATTTGTATAGGTTCGAGTATCTGGATAACTATAAAAATATTATATTAAGACGAAAATTAGACTCTGGGCATTTTCGTAGTTTGCATTGTCCACAACAAGTTTTCCCCACGTCATTCATATTCTGATTAGAAACTGCGTCGGTCTGCTTGTTCTATATTATGCACATTTACTTGCAGGTGCCGTCTCAGCTCGCTGTTTTCTTATCCATTCTGATAACCAAATAAAATGTAGACGATAATTTTTCTCAAAATTGTCGCGCAATGTCCTTCGATAAACAAAACGCAATAGATCATCCCACTATTCGGTAGCCAGAACTTCACGATCTGGGAAGCATGGGCATTATAAACAGCATTGCCACATCTCCAATGAATACTTACTGTATCAATGAGTGTGCTCTTTAAGTACTGCACGTGAAATGTAAACATATGAGTGAATACTTACTATACTGATCCCTTATTACTTAAGGGTTCCACCTGTGTATAAGTGCTGATCATGAATTCGGCCCTTAGAGTCGTCTTGCAACCGCGAAATCTATTCATATAATTTTGCACATATTAAAATGCTATTAGTTCAAAAGTGTTTACAGGGTATCTTCCACGATTCTTAAGTTCATTTAGGCTCAGAAAAATTTTCAACATTGAATGAGTTCACAAGAAGCTCAATGACCTTAAAGAAATGTTTGTAATTAAATATGAGGAATATTTTACTACTTGCAGATGATCTCATGAGGAATAAGAATGGTTTCATTTTGAGATTTAATATTCACGATTACTAATTACAAAAACGGTTTGATATATCAATAAAAATTTTAACGCTTAGCTGGTTACTTGATACCATTACAAAAATGATTTTTCCGCCGGAAAGTTTATAACAGCCTTAGATTATTTTAGATTTTCATAATTTGCTTCAAGTTGCACCGACACAGTTAGGTCTTATGGCGACGGTGGAATGGGAGAGGGATAGGAGTGGGAAGGAGGTGACCTTGGCTTTAATTGAGGTACAGTCCAAACATTTTCCTGGTGTGAAAATGGGAAACAACGGAAAATCATTTTTAGGGTTGCCGACAGTAGAGTTCGAACCCAGTCTCTCCCGAATTCAAGCGACACAAATCGCAACACCACTTGCTCGGTTAGTATTAGGTATGAACTGGAGAATTAGCGATTGCTATTTTCCTGATCCTAATGTGTCACATAACCTAAACAAATATCTTGAAATACAATATTTCATTTACTAAATTTGAACTAATAATCTTGTTACATTATTTTAACTACTAACAGTCAATATGGTTTCCCTCGTATTACAATACGAAAGACTTGCACTGAATAATTCAATAAAATAATGCACATTTGGTTTTACCGAATTCTTTGGTATTCATCTTAAATTAGATTGCATCTGTGACACAGTATACAATAACTTCTACTACTAAACTACTGCTATTGTTGAATAATAGATACTAGTATGTAATAGAAGTATCTTAGATCCTAAGCAAGTGATAGGTGTATTTGAAATGGGATAATTCTCCATTTACGTATGTTAAGTTTGACGTAACGTGGAAAAAATGAGATACTCGTTTATAAAGGTAGATAGATCTTATATTCTCATTCTAGTTGTACCATGTAGAGCATGTAATGTCTTGAAGTTCACTCCTTGCTACAGTCTGGAGATAATCACGAAACTTACAACACATATTTTTTTAAGAAAAAGGAATTACAAAGAAGCTGCCCCGAGTGTCTGCTTATTTAAAACTCTTCGGTAGCAAACAGTACAAACTCTAGAGGTGTAGCCCTATAACTTACTCGGAGATAAGGCGTAGACCCGCAGTATATATATCCCAACCTGAACTTTTCTCGACCGCACTTTATAATTCATGAGCCCGACGACGGGTGTCCTAGTGCCAGCACTTGTTGAACCTGCGCAGGACTTGAATGATTCACTTTATGTTACTGTCACCTCTATAACGACACCAGACTTTGGTGAAATGTCACGAATTATTCTGCAAATGTGCCTCTTGAATTTTTCTTGCAGTGGTCCGTTTCTGGTGTTCCTTCAGAGGAATGGTCCAATGAGCTTGAGTCTAGGATGTCTAGGATTTACGGACATACATATGAGAGGAATAGTGATAGAGTGATATCGTTACTATATTTCTGCCATGGCTGCTGCTGTTATAATAACGGCTACTAGTGTATATGTGGGAATTTAAAAAAAAAAACTAAAGATTCATGCCCATGTGGATTACACTCTACTTCAAACTTTAGGTCCGTGGCTAATATCATTATATCAACAGTCACGTAAATCTACAATCTTACTTTGTCAAAGAGAAAGCGAGCACGCTGAAAAATCCTCAGTACAAACGTACAATTACGAACTTTTTCACATGCAACGATGATGTATTATTTCTGATTTCGATACTCGGTGGCTATGAAACATATGGAAGTTATCATCGTAACTAGAGTATCTACGAGTATGAGAAGCAATTAGATTGCACTGTTTCCTATAAATGGCTGCAAGTACAAGGGAGGTGGAATGTATCAGGCTAACTAATAGATATGTTAGCTCGAGTACGCCAGTGAGGAGTCTGAAAGACGCAGGGTTGCAGTCCTGGCAAGTGCGAAAGGAATAGAAGTTCGCTGATGAGCAGAGGGTTTACGGCCCTGCGTTTGCCGAGGACTACATACTACGTGAGGGCTCGAATGACATATTCTCTTATAATAGCACATTTACCTCGGCGAACGGTAAGCTTGTTTCGCCCTTTCGGCACCCGACACAATCCAGCATACGTGGCCGAGCACCGGCGCTCTGTCAGGGTATCCGTTTTGTGTTTAGGTTGGATCAGCTCTCGCGGGATAGGAATATTGCACAGGATCGAGCAACGTCTCCCATTCGTGTAGGTGCTTCATCCCGGCTGTGTTATACAATTTCAATAGACTTTTCTCCCATTCAAACATCCCGATTATTTTAGAAACGGTTCCCAAAGTAAGGTCAGGTCGTGCTTACCGAATAACCTCCTGTTAGGCAGTCATGAAACACAAACATGATAACTGTTGCTCAAGACGAAGACAGTAATGGTGGACACCTCGCGCTGAATACCAACGACACTCTCTGGTATGTGGCAGGTGACGACAATACGTAAGCTTTTGTCCTAATCGATTCCATGACCACACGCCTGGAAGAATCCGTGTACAACGGTGGTGCATGTTCCTCTTAATTAGAGCAGTCTTGTCAACAATGGCATGATAAAACAAGGAATGTTACGTGAATCGCCATTTAAGTCAGTATAGGAATTAAAGAACATAGAAATATTTTTCCCTACAGGGAGTCGAACTCTCTACACCAAAGGCAAGTTGTAGAACTCAACGTGGGTACCACCTTGGCTGAAAGAGACTGCACGTTTTGAGCCACTTCAAAACATTGTAACGCAACCACCGGATAAATCACTACAACTAATGAGGCCACTACATGGATGAATTATGGGCAAGGTTGGAGGACGTAACAAGGACAACGAAATATAAAGTTTCTCGATAAGACCATGTTTCATGGCCTATCCTCAGACCTGCGCGTGTTGCGGGCACCCATATCTTTCAGAGGACGCTTACTTTCTGCGTCAGCAAGTGTACGTTACCTTAACTCACTTGTTTCGTCATAATGCGTAACAATATCAACACTGCGGAAAAGAACTGAATGTACCATTTCGAATTAGAAAGTATGTCTGTGATAGTAGTCGATATGGCATCGTATTCCGTTGAACGGCATTAGGTAGCCCCAATGGGACGTACTAGAGACTCAATACGGGTACGACAATCGCGGGGAATAGGAATCACTTCTAGAAAAAGTTTGGAGTTTTACCACAGGTGAGAATAGCGTGAAAAAATATGGAGTACGAAGAGGAAGATCCACAGTGAGAAGGGAAATTTGCGTCAACATGCATATTATCTGTAGAAAATTCGCATGTTAAATTAACACGTAAACACTCAGCTAAACATGGTATACCTCGTTAACAACACAGGTCCTCCTGATCAGGCCATCAAGGATCCCCGACTTGCCCATATCATACAAGGTATTTTCTAGCTTCATTGAGGAAAAAGTTAGGCAACATCGGATGAGCTACAAGGTACTACGATAAAAGCGTATATGACTATTACGGAAGTTTTCTTTACGAAACTTCTCATGGTACATCTCATTGTACTCACATGTGTCACGATAATGGTGTTGCTCACACTGATATCTTGGACATATTGAACCCATAATTCTACGGTGAGAAAAATTTTTATTTTTCCCAAATATTTATTTGGTATTCAGAAACTACTGTATGTTTGAGGGCAGCCATTTTGCGCTCCCAAGAGCCCGATGTTGCGTGGGAAGGTTCCCGCAAGGCGAGCTCGTGGATTGCCGGGACACCTCGGTGGAACTCGAGTGCCCGACAATGTTCTAAATTAATGAATTCTGCACAACGAGGGATTTTGACAAGATAGTAAAGGAAGAAATAAATAAGCAAAATTATTCATACACCCTCTGTGAAGGTAGTGACACCAGGGACAATTTTAGATGCAGTTAAGCCTAAGTGTGTGTTAGCGTGAGAACAGCGAGCTAGTTACACGTGCCAAGGTCGTGGGCAGAAGAAAACGCGCGAAACGCACGGGCAGAAACAATTTATTTCTCCTGTTGTGGGTGTAGGAAAATTATAAAATTAACACCTAACATAAGTGCAAGTCTGTCCGGAGTTCTGGGACAAATCTTATCAAAATTGGTCTATTAGAAGCAAATTTGGCAGATTTCACAACCAAGCCTCATAGAGGGGATAGCGTCCTTCTGGAAATTATAAAAGAAACCCCCCCACCGTAGATTTTTCAGTGTCGATCTGGAACTTGAAGCCGCGGGAGCTCGTGCCCGTCGTCATTAGAAATTCGCGCCAGATTGACCGACAATAATTCAATACATGTTCGTGGCTAAAGTCCATATATTAGTTAAGAAGAAAAGTGATTGGAGAAGCTGTGAACGTTTGCAGACGAACTGGGAAGGTGTAGGCTGGTTGAAAAATACACAGCAGAATTTATTTTTATCATTTCCTGTACTCTTGTAAGTGAAGAAGGTCTGGGGGAAGCGATTCAAAATAGTTCTACTCCCTTATCGGCCGAACACCTGTTCTTGTTGAAACAACGGGGAGAGAAACCACTCTGGGAGGCGCATCAGACAGTTAGAGTCGACTGCAGAACGAGGGAAGTTCGTGGTGCAAGTTACAAAGAAAGTGCATTATTTATGGTAATTTTAATCTCGTGTGTGTGTGAAGGGTAGTGTTTGGATGAGTGAAATGTTAAAAATGAAAATGTTGTCTGTGAAAATGAGTGGTTAAGTACGAGGTTGCTGGAGATGATGTAATCAGAATGCTGAGAATGTCACCAATGTGCAGGTCTGTCTATTTTACATTATGTTGTAGTTAGTTAGTTAGTTACTGTCTGTCCTAACCAAATTTTCCAGATGATTGTCGGGTGATATGCGTAATTATCAGGCGAAAGGCGTTGTAAATTTTGGTCAGCGTGTGAAAATTTCAGTGTGTAAAGTTCATGTCAAGAACGGTAAAATGCGACGCTTAAAATTTTGTGTCGAGATGAGATATCATTCAAAGTGCGGATTTGTGAACGTTATAAGTGTAAATTTGTCGTGGCGAATATTGTAATTTCAGGTGTCAGTTGCATTTAGAAACGCTGGTTAATAATAATAATAATAATAATAATAATAATAATAATAATAATAATAATAATAATGTTTACCACGGGATAAGGAAATTCTTCTCTGTTAAATTACATTTAACCAGTTATTTTTACAAGGATCGTAAGCATATTTAGATAATGTCAATAAAATTTGTTAGAGTCACAGTCATTAATGGGAAGGAAATTGTGAGACATCGTGTATACTTGAATTGCGAAAGGTCGAGGTGTGCTCTTGGATTCTTGAGGTCTGAAAGTCTTAATAATAGTAAGGTAAGAGATGTGTGTAATGATGGTTGTCGTTTTCATCAGGGGATCGAAGTATGAAAAAGGGTCGTGAAGGAAAAGGGATTGAAAGCGATGGATTTATACGTACGTGGAGATGAGATGGAAGTAATGCCGCTGGGATAAAGCGAGGAGAAAGTGTGTTGAGACAAGTTGTATTTTTGTAGAGGAAGTATTTAGGAACAGGCTGTGTGAAACAGGCTGTATTGTTTTTCGCAATCAATCCGAATTTGAGACGACTATGGTGTGAATTTATAGAAAGATTCCAAGTGAAAACGACTCTGGTAAATGTTAAGTCTGGGTAGTAAACATCCAGTGATTTTTGTTACGAAAAGCCCGCATGGATGATAAGATAATGAACGATCTCCAGGATCACAGAGCACTTTGGACACACGGTTGGGTTATATTTAATTTGTTCATTGGAGAGGTCATGGATAAGATGGTTGGAGTTGATGATAGGCGATCTGAGAATTTCGAATGCGATGGTGATGATTATTATTTTGAAGGCGTCCACTAAAAGGGAAACGTATGTTGGGAATTTTCATTTGCTTCCCTAATACTTCAGTGCACAGGCTGAGATTGTGTTCAAGGTGGAGAACCGTTCGTCACGTTTATTTTTTTTTTTTGAGTTCACATATTATAATGAGGTAGACACTTACTGTATTTTTCGAGAGGTAGACACTTGCTGTATTTCGACTTGCATTCATTTGATAATAGAGACGTGGGTTCCGTCGTGCGTATTTGTTTGACGAAATCTAGTGTTAAATATCAGAGTTGTTTGAGAATTGCATTTCGCCTGATATGTTAAGGGAGACGCAGTACGACCCACTTTGACGCCCGACGATAGATTTAGGACGTCACGTGTTTATTCTTGGAGTCATTGATGATGAGACGTCCTAGGTCACGCCCGACGATAGGACTTGGAAGGCATCATGTATATACTGATTAGGTTTAGGGTGTACAGATTTCAAGTGAGCCCGACGATAGGTCTGGGATGGTAGCTGTACACACTCAAGTCTCAGTTTAGATTTTTTTTTCTTTTGTTTCTTTTGTGAAGTGGCCTGGTTGAAGGTAGCCATTACAGTGCGATATGATTTATTGTAGAGGGTCTATGCGAAGCTCTCATTGAGATAACGGGACTGCTGTTGACAAACGAGGGCTGTCCAAGTGTGGGACATCGACCCGATCTAGATTATATTTTTACTGTGTTTCTTCGTGCGTGTTAAGCTGTATGACTTCGAGATGTTAATTTATTTTTTTACGGACTTTATTGTTTCCTCGTCTTGACGTCCGTTTTCATTGATAGTGTGCATTATTGACACTCAGTGTTTTGGAATGAGACTTGAGTTGCGAATGCGGTTTCGATTCGTCAGCCAGTAATTTTATTTTATATTTTAATCTTGTCGTATTTTCATTCGCATTCATAGTTAGAAGAAGTAAGTAATCACTTTACCAGTAGTGTGTTGGGACAGACAGTAAATAGAGAGATCTGTACTGGTAGCATTGTTGTCAAGGGAAAGAATTCCTTAAAATTGTAGTAAATTCTAGCGTGGACTGGTAAATTTATTAAGCATAATAAACCCATTTCTAACCTGAAAATCGGTTCAATAATAATATTTTCAAGTGACTTTTCACTTTTTGATTAACTTCAGTGTTTGGCATTTCTTCTAAATGCATGATTAGTAAATGTTTCCTGCATTTCGCAGTTTTGTTCCTTTAGAACGACTTAACGTAAGATCCTCTCGGATCATGTTGTTGTTGGTTCCTTCCGAACAGCTGTTTGGGTGATGCACGTTTGGCATCGGGAGTACCTTATCACTTAAGGGTGTCATGAATGACAAATACATGGTGGAATTTTATTTCAATTGTGAATGATGCCATTAACGTGTAGTGAACACCATGCTTTCCTATAATATTTCGCAACCTATCCAAAGCAACTGATAGTCAGTTTGGTTCGATTAAGGGTCCATTCGGCGGATGTTCCGTATCCGTGAAGGGTATTTGACTGGTGGATAACCTTAATTAAGAGAAAATCAGGCGTTCTACTTGTTGAAAGTCAGATTTTCCACGGATCGTGTGGATTAACTCTCAGTTCTCGTTTGGAATGATAGGTGCCCGGTTTTCAGGTCTTCCCTTTTTCAGTTTTTCAGTTTCGCTGTCCACTAACATATTAGCTTCTCTGAAGCAACTCTTCGACATTGGAAGAAACGAAGTGACGTTATGTAATGTGACTGTGTTAGGAACTTTTCAAAAATCAATAATTAAATGTTTTTATGTTTTGTGGCAAGAATGCATATTAAATTAACGATGTTATCGTGCTCTTTCAGTTTAAATAAAAGTTAGTAAGCACATTTTTGCTCCTCATTTCAAGTAGTTAGGCTTTCTTCTGAACCCCATCGTTTGGTTAAGATCGTGACCGAATTGATTCCCGCAACGACCCAAGATTTAAGAGTTCTAAATTGTTCTACTATAGCAGCCGTGGCCGACCAACGATGGAATGGTAAGTTCAAGGGTTCAGTAGAAGTGGCGCCATCAACTTTGGGGCCTTAATGTCACGATAACGATGAGGAGCCCAAAGTCACGATAACGATATGATGTCACGATAACGATAATGAAATTATATATTGAAAATAAATGTTAGAAAAATATAAAATAATGTTGAGGCTTAAGCCACATTATAAACAATACAAGCGGGTGAAATTTATGGCTGAGCCACAGTTAAACGAATTATGCCCAATGAGAGTGCTAGATATTAACACGTTTAATGAGGAGCGTAACTACTTGGTAGATAATAATAATAATAACAGTCACAATGCATTTTTAGGAAACCAGTATTTAAAGCTGTATTGAAGCTTATGTCATGTTGCCAATATAAATTTTGGAAGTGGTAATGCTGAATTACATTCAAAGTTTATGCGTTAACATGTTCTTTGTTTAATTAATTTACGGAAGCGAAACCATTTGGGATATTTATCCAGAGTAACTTATTAATTTTAGAATTTTCTTTTTATTAAACAAGTTTGTGATACCAGCCACCTAAACAAAATTTTATGAGACAACTGTTGGAATGTTGTCAGTTTCGGTATTAAATTGTAATAGCGTTTGCATGTGAAAACGCAGTAGGTAGTGAATTCTTTCCCTAGTAGTTTGGAGTATTCTGGTTGCATCAACAGCCAGCGTACTCATTATTGTATTCTTTGTGGTATTGTGAGATGGAAGGCCAGGCGACCTTGGAGAAGTTAATGCAGATGATAGAGGACATGAAAGTCCAGAATGAGAATTTAAAGGAGGATATGAAAGTTCACAATGAGAGTTTAAATAGTAAGACAAATGAGAACTTGAATAGTAAGATAGACAGTTTGGATAGTAAGATGGAGGACACGAAAGTCCAGAATGAGAATTTAAATAGTAAAATGGAGGAGTTACAGAGTAGTATCGAGGATACCCAGGCTAGGTGTAGAGAGTCTAGTGATGAGTTGAAGGCTGGATTGAAGAATGTAGTTCATGAGACACGCACTATGTGCACCGAACTTAAAGAGGAAGTCAGGGGTGAGATAGGTAAACTCAACCAGCGTTTTGATGATAGCCGAGTGGAAATTAGGGATGAAATTGACAAACAATTTGCGGAAGTGCAGGTCAGTTTAAAGAACGATTTCGACAAACAGTTTTCTAAAATCCATGACAGTTTAAAAACCGATATGGACAAGCGTTTTGACGAAAGCCACGACATGTACAGTAGGTTATGCGATAGTCAGGATGAGATGAGAAAGGAACTTGACAAGCATTTACTGGAAAGCCAGGCGGCGCATAAGCAGCTGATCGACAGCCAGGTTGAATTTAAGGACGACATTACACAACAGGTCGTAGAGATGCGGATCTCCAGTGATAAGGAAAAGGGGAAAACGCTAACCATAATAGAGGAACAACGTCAAATATTATCTGCGGACATTCAGTCACTGAACAACAAGGTAGATAAAATTAGTGTGGAATTGGAGAGTCAGGTATTGTCAAAAACCGAAACCATGGAGAAGAAACTGTTACAAGTTAATGAGGAAGCAATTAGTAAACTCCAAGCGGCTAATGAGGACTCCGAAACTTTAATTAAAGAAATTCAAGAGGAGTTAGTTGAAATGAAAAATGAACATACCAGGGAATTCAATGACAGGCAAATTAGTATAGAACAGGACTTAAGGGAAATCACGTCAGCCCAGGAAGAGACAGACAAGAAAGTTGGGTTCATTAAGAGCGAAGTGAGTAGTTGGATTAGCAGCGTGGTAGATATGCAGTCCAAGGTGGACAAAGTATTAAGTCAAACCTCGACAGCTGTTAACTCTGACCTCAGTGGTCAATTGCCAAATATCAGTCATGTGAATAGCAACAGTCAGAGCTCAAATGTAGATACCAGTCGATCTCAAAGCTCAGGGGTCACCAACGTTATTAACATGATCAAGTTACATGAGGACCAGCCCAAGAAATTTAATGGAGGTCCACATACCACGCCGAAGGGGTTCCTTAAGGATCTCAGGGAGTACATCCGGGACGCCAAGATTCCTGAGGAACGTCAGTTGAGGGTAGCTGAAAGATATTTAGAGGGGGCACCACTTTTATGGTTTAAAGGCTTCCGATACCACTTTGATACCTTTGATGAATTCCAGAGGGCGTTTCTCAATAAATTTTGGAGTACGGAAATTCAGCAGAGTCTTAGATTAGAGCTATACTCACGTCGGTATAATGCAATAGGCCCTACAAAGTTCAGTGAATACTTTATTGCCCAAATGGTAAAGTTCAGAGAACTTGAGGCGCCGCCCTCGGAGCAAGAGTTGGTGCAGGCCATCCAAAAGCAGCTACCTCCCGAAGTACAAAGGATGCTCATTGCATCAAAGGTAGAGACCCCAATGCAGGCAGAAATGATCCTTAGGCAATTGGATCATACCCATAATCAAATAGCACCCAGAGGGGGACGATCGCATGAGCAACATGTAAACACTGTTAGCCAGGTTCCAGAGGGAAGTCCAGAGGCACCTGAGCAGGGGAAACCACAGTCGACTGAGCGGAGGCGTGAGTTTCGCAATAACTGGGAACCCTCGCATCCACGAAATGAGGATTGGAAAAGGCGTAGGGGTAATTGGAATTATCCACAAAGGAGGAACCCTTACTGGAGGCGATACGATGGGGACAGAGAAAACCAGAGGAATTTCAGGAATGGACTTAATAACCGCAGGGACTGGGGAAATAATCGAACCCAGAACTTCCGCCGTGATGAGGATGAACGGTACCGTGAACGTGTTCAGTACACCGACGGGTTAAGGAAGGACCACGAAAGGAAAAAATGGCAGGGGGCTATACAGCGCCAGGACGTCAACACCGATTGTTTCGGGGCTGAAAGTCTGGAATTCCAGAAGGCACATAGGCAAGACCAACGAAACTCCGGTCTGAACCCGTTTGCGCCGAATTTCGAGCAAGAGTCAATGTCGACTCTTGATAGAAAAAAAAAAACTTCAAATTCCCAGTAGGAGATTTTTCAGAGTCTCTCATCCCAGATTCTGAAGAAGAGACGTCAGATGAGTGGGTGGTCGCACAGATAGATTCGTGGATCATTACCTCTGATGACTTGGTGGAAGACCACTTAAAACAGGAGAGCAATCAAGTAAAGAAACTGCCTTTAATAAATGTCCGCATCTGTAATTTTCATGTCAAAAGTTTGGTAGATACCGGGGCCAGTATCAGCATCATCTCCCAAGCTCTTTTCGACGATTTGAGACAACGAAATAAATTGCTAATTATTCCGGTGTCAAATGTAAAAATTCGAGGAGTCATTCCTGACAAAATTGCTGTTTGTAAGGTACAAACTTATTTGGACGTACAAATTGGAAATTCCACTTTCGCTCAGGCATTCGTAGTCATGTCCAAAATGCACTACAATGTAATTTTAGGGGCTGATTTTATCCGTGAGACCAACGCAGTCATTGATTTGAGCAGGAACCAGATAAAGTTCAGGAAAGAAGAGGGAGCAGAAGTCATTACACTAAACGAGGAATTGGGAGAAGATAGAACTTTAGAATATGGCGAAGAGGAGGCCCAATGTGTAGACTTTGTAAATTCATTAGAGGGAGTCGCTGGTGAAATTGACAGTGTAGTTGACGAAGGGATTCATCATGAAGAGTTGCATGACGTCTTGGAAGCTGAGGTTGACACTGATTACGAGGCCTTAATTGGGTTAAAGGTCGCGGAATGCCCTGGTACTGTAGAAGAGAAGGAAAAACTTAGAGCTCTCTTAATGGAATATATATCTGTGTTCGATTCCAAACCGGGTCTAATCCCTAATTTCACATATGCACTAGCTGTTACGGATTGGACACCATTTAAGAGGAGACCGTACCCTATACCGGACAAGTATTATGCGCAAGCTGCAAAAATTATTAAGGAAATGGAGGAGAACGGGCTAATTTCCAAGCAGCCCACTCCATATTTGAATCCGTTGGTCGGGGTTCAAAAACCGGACGGGTCTCTGCGCGTGTGTTTGGACGCTCGTGCCCTCAACGAACGCCTAGTCCCCGAGCATGATCATGCCCCTCCTATTAAAGAGGTTATTAAACGTTTCAGAGGAAAATCACGTTTTATTAGCGTAGATTTGACATCCTCGTATCATCACATCGGTTTGGAACTCAAGTCTAAATTGTTTACTGGTTTCCTTTTTGACCAACAGACGTATGTCTTCAATCGTCTCCCATTCGGGTTGAAAACCGCCGGTGCAGCTCTCATACGCGCCCTAGATCGATGTCTAACTGATGAAGTTAAAGCCGCTACAACTCGGTATGTCGATGACATCTTGCTAGCTTCATCCAGTTTTGAGGAAAATATCAGGGATTTGAGGAAACTCCTGGAGAATTTGAGGGCATCAGGTTTCAAAATCAACTTGAAGAAGTCACATTTTTGTCAAAAGGAAGTCCTATTTCTCGGCCATGTCATTGATGGTGAGGGAGTTCGCCCGAACCCGGTGAAGCTCCAAGCCATAGACAAGTTCCCAAGACCGCTCAAAATTAAGAACGTCAGGCAATTCCTTGGAATGTGCAACTTTTTTTCGGACCACTGCATGAATTACACGGAGGTTGTAGCCCCACTGCAGAGCTTGCTTCACAAGAATAACAGGTGGAAATGGAGTCCCGAGCACGAAGAGGCCTTCAGGAAGACCAAAGAGCTCTTGCTAAACAGCGTTAAGCTAGGGTATCCGGATTTTGAGAAACCCTTTATCGTACAGACTGATGCATCGACCGTAGGAATCGGGGCACTCCTATATCAGGAATGTTTGGACCAGCCTCATAATAGAAATTATTTATCTTTCTATAGCCGAAAGTTGAGATCACACGAAGTCAAATACAGCGTGACCGAATTGGAAATGTTGGCTATTGTTCAGGCATTGCAACATTGGAGGAAAATGATTTATGGTTTTCACATAATCATTAAAACCGACCACAAGGCGCTGACCTTTATAATGAAAACAGCTGTCGCTAGTGAACGAGTGGCTAGGTGGGCCTTGTTCATACAACAATTTGACTTTGAAATTGAGCACTGTTCCGGAAAATCGAACATCTTGGCAGACCTGTTAAGCCGAAACCCTAATGAGGAAGAACACGCCGTGAATCATTTGGACTTAGTTCAGGAAGACCACGATTTCCTATCAGAGTTGAGACAACTGGGAGACTTGCAATTGAGAGATCCTTTCTGCGGAAAAATGATTTCTTTCCTCCGAGGGACACTTCCGGCTGACGATCCACGGTACTTTGCCATCCAGAAATTGTCAAATAACTACTTGTACGTGAATAACATGTTGGTAAAATTCGTGGACAGCGATCACGTGAAATCCCGAATTTTGGTACCACCGCAGCTGCGGAAGGGATTAATCTGGCACGTACACAGGGTTATTGGTCATGGAGGGATTGATAAGGTTGTGTCAACCATCCAAGAAACGTTCACCTGGGTAAATTTGAGGGAAAATGTCAGAGACATCATCATCACCTGCGATACATGCCAACGGGTCAAGGCAAACCCTTATCTGATCAGGCAGGCGCCTATTCCTCTCTTACCTTCACAACCTAAAGAGCTGTTCGCGATGGATATCTATGGGCCGCTCGTGAAAGGAAAGCGTGGGAACAAGTTCGTGCTGGTAACCATCGATGTTTTCTCCAAGTATACGACTCTGTTTCCCATGCAAAAAGCTAACACCAAGCTAGTTTTGAGGTGTATTTCCCGAAATATCATTCCGGAAATGGGCACACCGAAATTCCTTCTAACAGATCATGGTCCCCAGTTCACCTCTGCACAGTTCAAAACTGCCCTTCAGAATATGGAAATTCATCACATCCTGAGCAGCGTGAGACATCCTGAGGGAAATCCTAGCGAAAGGGTAATGCAATTAATTGCAAAATTCTGTAGAATTTATTGCGCCCAAGAACATTTCAAGTGGGTTGATGTGTTACCCCTAATAGTAACTTGTGTAAACAACACCATACACGAATCTATTGGGAGGATTCCATCTATCGTGCACTTCAATAGGTATCCTGTGAGATCTTGGCATGGTGTCATCCAGTGTCCCATCGATCCCCGCCCGTCACAGGAATTATGCATTCAAAGTACGGCAGAACATCTACGTCGGCAGGCAGACCGCAGGTTGCGCAGGGTGAGGAACCGGAGATTCCACCGTCCCTTAGAGGAAGGCGAATTGGTGCTTGTTAGGAGACCCATGATGTCAAAACCGCAGGAAAACATCTATGCTAAATTTGCTCCCTTATATGTTGGGCCTTTCAAGGTGGTCAAAAGTTTCAGGAATAATTCCTACAGAATTCAGAGTCTGGATGGCAGCAGCGAAGCTATATTCAATGCAGCCAACTTAAAGGTTTATCATAGAGCCGAAGAAAGAATTCCACTACAGGATGACGCAGTCTTACCAGCTGGGGAAATGGTCACCGAAGAAGAAGAAGAAGAAGTACAACCCGTAAATATGATCGTCACGTCGAGAGAAAGACAGGTCGAGGCACCACTCCAAGGACAGGCAAGCAGTGGGAGTAAAGAAGAGGAAGACGCTGAATGTTTACAATGTTCATTCTTAAGAGAAGACTTTGTTGATGACATCTGTAACGCAATCCTATTGTTGGAAGAAGAAAACAGGGAAATACGTGAAAGTAACAGAGCCCTACGTCAAGAGTGAAATCGGCTGGGAAATTTTACGTAGAATCATGGTTCATTTGTATCAAAATTCCCATGTATAATTTAGAATTTTGAAGGAATATATCTGTTTAAATATTTCCCCTTTCTGGGTAAATATTTCGTCGTTTGTAGGTGGATTATGAACCCATAATTCTACGGTGAGAAAAATTTTTATTTTTCCCAAATATTTATTTGGTATTCAGAAACTACTGTATGTTTGAGGGCAGCCATTTTGCGCTCCCAAGAGCCCGATGTTGCGTGGGAAGGTTCCCGCAAGGCGAGCTCGTGGATTGCCGGGACACCTCGGTGGAACTCGAGTGCCCGACAATGTTCTAAATTAATGAATTCTGCACAACGAGGGATTTTGACAAGATAGTAAAGGAAGAAATAAATAAGCAAAATTATTCATACACCCTCTGTGAAGGTAGTGACACCAGGGACAATTTTAGATGCAGTTAAGCCTAAGTGTGTGTTAGCGTGAGAACAGCGAGCTAGTTACACGTGCCAAGGTCGTGGGCAGAAGAAAACGCGCGAAACGCACGGGCAGAAACAATTTATTTCTCCTGTTGTGGGTGTAGGAAAATTATAAAATTAACACCTAACATAAGTGCAAGTCTGTCCGGAGTTCTGGGACAAATCTTATCAAAATTGGTCTATTAGAAGCAAATTTGGCAGATTTCACAACCAAGCCTCATAGAGGGGATAGCGTCCTTCTGGAAATTATAAAAGAAACCCCCCCACCGTAGATTTTTCAGTGTCGATCTGGAACTTGAAGCCGCGGGAGCTCGTGCCCGTCGTCATTAGAAATTCGCGCCAGATTGACCGACAATAATTCAATACATGTTCGTGGCTAAAGTCCATATATTAGTTAAGAAGAAAAGTGATTGGAGAAGCTGTGAACGTTTGCAGACGAACTGGGAAGGTGTAGGCTGGTTGAAAAATACACAGCAGAATTTATTTTTATCATTTCCTGTACTCTTGTAAGTGAAGAAGGTCTGGGGGAAGCGATTCAAAATAGTTCTACTCCCTTATCGGCCGAACACCTGTTCTTGTTGAAACAACGGGGAGAGAAACCACTCTGGGAGGCGCATCAGACAGTTAGAGTCGACTGCAGAACGAGGGAAGTTCGTGGTGCAAGTTACAAAGAAAGTGCATTATTTATGGTAATTTTAATCTCGTGTGTGTGTGAAGGGTAGTGTTTGGATGAGTGAAATGTTAAAAATGAAAATGTTGTCTGTGAAAATGAGTGGTTAAGTACGAGGTTGCTGGAGATGATGTAATCAGAATGCTGAGAATGTCACCAATGTGCAGGTCTGTCTATTTTACATTATGTTGTAGTTAGTTAGTTAGTTACTGTCTGTCCTAACCAAATTTTCCAGATGATTGTCGGGTGATATGCGTAATTATCAGGCGAAAGGCGTTGTAAATTTTGGTCAGCGTGTGAAAATTTCAGTGTGTAAAGTTCATGTCAAGAACGGTAAAATGCGACGCTTAAAATTTTGTGTCGAGATGAGATATCATTCAAAGTGCGGATTTGTGAACGTTATAAGTGTAAATTTGTCGTGGCGAATATTGTAATTTCAGGTGTCAGTTGCATTTAGAAACGCTGGTTAATAATAATAATAATAATAATAATAATAATAATAATAATAATAATAATAATAATAATGTTTACCACGGGATAAGGAAATTCTTCTCTGTTAAATTACATTTAACCAGTTATTTTTACAAGGATCGTAAGCATATTTAGATAATGTCAATAAAATTTGTTAGAGTCACAGTCATTAATGGGAAGGAAATTGTGAGACATCGTGTATACTTGAATTGCGAAAGGTCGAGGTGTGCTCTTGGATTCTTGAGGTCTGAAAGTCTTAATAATAGTAAGGTAAGAGATGTGTGTAATGATGGTTGTCGTTTTCATCAGGGGATCGAAGTATGAAAAAGGGTCGTGAAGGAAAAGGGATTGAAAGCGATGGATTTATACGTACGTGGAGATGAGATGGAAGTAATGCCGCTGGGATAAAGCGAGGAGAAAGTGTGTTGAGACAAGTTGTATTTTTGTAGAGGAAGTATTTAGGAACAGGCTGTGTGAAACAGGCTGTATTGTTTTTCGCAATCAATCCGAATTTGAGACGACTATGGTGTGAATTTATAGAAAGATTCCAAGTGAAAACGACTCTGGTAAATGTTAAGTCTGGGTAGTAAACATCCAGTGATTTTTGTTACGAAAAGCCCGCATGGATGATAAGATAATGAACGATCTCCAGGATCACAGAGCACTTTGGACACACGGTTGGGTTATATTTAATTTGTTCATTGGAGAGGTCATGGATAAGATGGTTGGAGTTGATGATAGGCGATCTGAGAATTTCGAATGCGATGGTGATGATTATTATTTTGAAGGCGTCCACTAAAAGGGAAACGTATGTTGGGAATTTTCATTTGCTTCCCTAATACTTCAGTGCACAGGCTGAGATTGTGTTCAAGGTGGAGAACCGTTCGTCACGTTTATTTTTTTTTTTGAGTTCACATATTATAATGAGGTAGACACTTACTGTATTTTTCGAGAGGTAGACACTTGCTGTATTTCGACTTGCATTCATTTGATAATAGAGACGTGGGTTCCGTCGTGCGTATTTGTTTGACGAAATCTAGTGTTAAATATCAGAGTTGTTTGAGAATTGCATTTCGCCTGATATGTTAAGGGAGACGCAGTACGACCCACTTTGACGCCCGACGATAGATTTAGGACGTCACGTGTTTATTCTTGGAGTCATTGATGATGAGACGTCCTAGGTCACGCCCGACGATAGGACTTGGAAGGCATCATGTATATACTGATTAGGTTTAGGGTGTACAGATTTCAAGTGAGCCCGACGATAGGTCTGGGATGGTAGCTGTACACACTCAAGTCTCAGTTTAGATTTTTTTTTCTTTTGTTTCTTTTGTGAAGTGGCCTGGTTGAAGGTAGCCATTACAGTGCGATATGATTTATTGTAGAGGGTCTATGCGAAGCTCTCATTGAGATAACGGGACTGCTGTTGACAAACGAGGGCTGTCCAAGTGTGGGACATCGACCCGATCTAGATTATATTTTTACTGTGTTTCTTCGTGCGTGTTAAGCTGTATGACTTCGAGATGTTAATTTATTTTTTTACGGACTTTATTGTTTCCTCGTCTTGACGTCCGTTTTCATTGATAGTGTGCATTATTGACACTCAGTGTTTTGGAATGAGACTTGAGTTGCGAATGCGGTTTCGATTCGTCAGCCAGTAATTTTATTTTATATTTTAATCTTGTCGTATTTTCATTCGCATTCATAGTTAGAAGAAGTAAGTAATCACTTTACCAGTAGTGTGTTGGGACAGACAGTAAATAGAGAGATCTGTACTGGTAGCATTGTTGTCAAGGGAAAGAATTCCTTAAAATTGTAGTAAATTCTAGCGTGGACTGGTAAATTTATTAAGCATAATAAACCCATTTCTAACCTGAAAATCGGTTCAATAATAATATTTTCAAGTGACTTTTCACTTTTTGATTAACTTCAGTGTTTGGCATTTCTTCTAAATGCATGATTAGTAAATGTTTCCTGCATTTCGCAGTTTTGTTCCTTTAGAACGACTTAACGTAAGATCCTCTCGGATCATGTTGTTGTTGGTTCCTTCCGAACAGCTGTTTGGGTGATGCACGTTTGGCATCGGGAGTACCTTATCACTTAAGGGTGTCATGAATGACAAATACATGGTGGAATTTTATTTCAATTGTGAATGATGCCATTAACGTGTAGTGAACACCATGCTTTCCTATAATATTTCGCAACCTATCCAAAGCAACTGATAGTCAGTTTGGTTCGATTAAGGGTCCATTCGGCGGATGTTCCGTATCCGTGAAGGGTATTTGACTGGTGGATAACCTTAATTAAGAGAAAATCAGGCGTTCTACTTGTTGAAAGTCAGATTTTCCACGGATCGTGTGGATTAACTCTCAGTTCTCGTTTGGAATGATAGGTGCCCGGTTTTCAGGTCTTCCCTTTTTCAGTTTTTCAGTTTCGCTGTCCACTAACATATTAGCTTCTCTGAAGCAACTCTTCGACATTGGAAGAAACGAAGTGACGTTATGTAATGTGACTGTGTTAGGAACTTTTCAAAAATCAATAATTAAATGTTTTTATGTTTTGTGGCAAGAATGCATATTAAATTAACGATGTTATCGTGCTCTTTCAGTTTAAATAAAAGTTAGTAAGCACATTTTTGCTCCTCATTTCAAGTAGTTAGGCTTTCTTCTGAACCCCATCGTTTGGTTAAGATCGTGACCGAATTGATTCCCGCAACGACCCAAGATTTAAGAGTTCTAAATTGTTCTACTATAGCAGCCGTGGCCGACCAACGATGGAATGGTAAGTTCAAGGGTTCAATATGTCGTTTATGACATAAACCAAATATTACTTTTGTTGCATTTATAAAGTAAAATAAAGAGGCGGTAACGCTGTTTATTGCTCATCTTGCAGATAATCATATGAGTACGGTATATTATCATTATCAGCATAATCATCTGGTCCTGAAGAAACAGCAAATATTTTCCAGAGGTGCCTCTCGTCCGCAACAGTTTAGACAATTCTGCAAGAAATGTTAAGCGTTGTGCAGTCTTCCTTGAATATATGTATCCACGTTTTTCGGGCTTGATCTTATTTCCTTTTCACCTCGTGCCCTCCGTAGTGCAGCCTTCGGATTATGATATTTCTAGAATTGGTAAGACAGACATACGTACATACATACTGTACACGGAAATGTGAGTACTTCATAGCTTAAAGAGCATGAGATGAACGCAAGGCGTGTGCGGTACATTAAATTGGAGTGAGTACAGAGAGTGAGAGGGTTTTACTTCGAATGAAGTTCGTGTCTATTTTAAACTACTGATTAATTTCAGTAAAGATTATATCACCTCAGTACAGTTGGATATCAGTCAGGTATGATGTGCTTTCGTCCTGCAGCTGGCGATGGATGTCCCGCGTCGAACCGCTGCTCATCCTGTCCTCACCATGGAACAGCTCTTGGCAACATGGAACCACGTACCAATCCCTCGACAGCTGTTCTGGACGGTATTGAAGTTCTAGATATTCCGGAAGGTCTCGGAGTTCAAGTTGGAGTGTTCGCTCAAGTGGAATAAGGGAGCAAGCTCATGCATAAGACCCCTGGACTTGTAGGATAGACGAGTAACGGGGTGTAATTTATAATTGATTTGCAATGTTCCCTTATTTATTTATTTATTTGCCGTATGATGGATAATGCCAACCTATAAACTATTTACTCAACCAGTGAAAGATGAGTACAAAGTAAATGCAAATTATCATATTTATACAGTCAAAGAAAGCAATTTACAAAGTTTGAAAAAACAAGAAAACACAATATCCACTATCCACCTATTAACTCTGACAGTTCATATATACACATTGAGTGCGAGTAATGTGCATCTCACTAAATGTGAATGTCCAAACCCGCCACCCACTTCACTGCTTCGGGTGTTGCTGAGTTGAGGTCTTCCATGGTGCCAATGAAAGCACGGAGTGAATAGTCCTGCACTACATGTTTCATTGTTTGTCGAACCTCCCCACAATCACAGCATGGAGAAACTGACCAGCCCCAGGTGTGTAAAGTAGATGCTGTTCTACCTACTCCACGTCTCATGCGATTTAGTCTATACGTACTCCAGGTGCAGCGTGGCAGATCGAAGCCTGCCAGTTTTGTGGATGGGTTATTAATATCCACTATTGTCCGCGGTGGGGATAAAGACCACTCTGTTAACCATTTAGAGGTGGGGTTGAAGTCGCTCATTTTATCTCCACGGCAGTCTTCCAAGCAGGCTGGCGAGACTTCAGGCGTGTGCATTTCTGTCTGATTTCCTCATGAACAGGTAGATGTTCATTCTTCAGCATTTTGGTCCATAGCTGAAAAAGATCCTTCTGTCTCCTGATATGTGGAGGTAGTATATTGCTGAGAACCGGTAACCATTGGGTCAGTGTAGCACGAAGTGTACCAGTTATGATTCGAATGGTTGGACGAAGTTGTGAATCTACTAGCTGTGTGTGAGCACTGTTAAGCCAGACACCAGAACAGTATTCTGCTGCAGAATAGACCAAAGCCAGATGTTGGGAATGTATCTTCGAACACCATATTTATTAACATTCAACTGTTTGATAAATGTACCAACACAAATATTTACAAGAAAAGGTAAAAATTTCCCAAACATACCGGCCACCAAAAGGCACTGGCCTTTTAAGAAGGGAAGAAGAAAGATAGTTCACTTCAGGAATAAACATCACACAGATAGTCAGGGAGTTCATAAAGGTATAAATCACATCACTGTGTAACTCGAAACTTTTAGTATTCTTTCTCATTCTCAGGCAAAACACACAACTTCTTGATGGGTCGTTTTATGATACCGGAGTTTGTTCTCACAGTGGCGACCCGTACGAGGTTATCTTCACCAGGATGAACAGACTCTATTATGCCAATTCGCCATTGAAGAGATGGTAGGTTGTCATCTTTGATGAACACAAGATCTCCAATTCGAAGATTAGGATGTTTCTCAGTCCACTTGTGGCGCTGCTGCAGAGTGTTAATATATTCCCTATGCCATTGTTTCCAGAAGTCCTGGGTCATCTTTTGAAGATGTTGCCATCTGGAAAGTCTGTTTATGGAACAGCGAACAAGGTCATGATCAGGAAGTGCAGTAATTTGTTCCCCAATTAGGAAATGAGATGGGGTTAAACAAGATAAGTCTGTAGGATCATCGCTGAGTCTTGTTAGAGGACGAGAATTCAGGCAGGCCTCTATTTGGGAAGAAAGGGTATTTAATTCTTCAAAGGTAAGCACCGTGCTACCCATAGTTCTTCGCAGATGGTACTTGAAAGATTTCACCATGGACTTCCAAACTCCGCCGAAATGCGGTGCTGATGGAGGGATGAAATGTCAGGCGATCCCCTTTGTGTTTGCAGCTTCGACAATATTTCTGTTTTGATCAGAATCTTGGAGAAATTCTTGCAGCTCTTTCAGCTCCCTTGCAGCATCGACGAAGTTAGTGCCATTGTCGCTATAGATATTTGATGGACATCCTCTGCGTGACGTGAAACGTCGCAGTGCGGCCATGAATGCATCCGTTGTAAAGTCTGAGACAACTTCCAAATGCACAGCTCTTGTGGCAAGGCAAGTGAAGTTGGCGACGTATGCCTTGCCCGTTCGTTTGCTTCGCAGTGTTCCAATCCTTATAAAAAATGGACCAGCATAGTCTACCCCCCGGTTCAGGAATGGTCTTACAGGGGTGATTCTTTCTTTGGGAAGATTTCCCATTTTCTGTTGATTTGTTGTCAATTTTAATTTGTAGCATGGCAAGCATGAATGAATGCACCCTTTAACGACTTGTCGAATTCTTGGAATCCAATATATCCCACGTAATGATGATATCAGGAGTTGGGGTCCAGCGTGGAGTAATATTTGATGTTCACTTAAAATAATAAGTTTCGTGAGATGATGCTTGGGAGGTAATATAAGTTGATGTTTAGCTTTGTAAGAGATGGATGATGCATTGTACAGTCTTCCACCAACACGAAGATAGCCATGATGGTCCAGAGTCGGGCTTAAATTCCTAATTTTGCTAGCTGAGTGAATGTTCTTTCCTAGCTCGAGGCAACGAATTTCTTCACGATAGGATACTGCTTGAACAATCTTGATACATACATTGAGGGCATTACTTATTTCTTGAGGCCTTAACGGGGACATGTCGCGATCATCGGGGTTTCTCCTGCAGTTTGAAGCAAATCTGAGGCAATAGCTAATCGTCCTGACTAGTCGGTTTAACAAAGAGAATGTGTTTAGAAATGAGTCGTAATGTTGCACAATAACTAGTGAAGTTAATATTCTTTTGTCTGGTATCTTGTTAGGGTCGGAGATAGTTTCTTGTTTCGGCCAAGCTGAGGGGTCTAAGCATAGCCAGGCTGGACCGTGCCACCACAGCATGTTGTTCTTCATGTCTGTTGGTTCAGTGCCTCGCGAGACGAGATCTGCTGGGTTATCCTGTGATTTAACATGAGACCAGTGATTCGAGGGTGCAATTTCTTGAATTTCTGCAACCCTATTTGCTACGAACGTCTTCCATTCAGTGGGACACGCATTTAACCATGCTAGTACAATTGTCGAGTCAGTCCAAAGCTATATCTTAGTGAATGGCAGTTGTAGAGAGGCAAGTGTTTCCTTCAGGAGATCGGAGAGCAGTAAGGCACCACACAATTCTAGTCGGGGAATTGAGACTTGCTTTAAAGGTGCGACTCTCGATTTTGCGCATAACAATCTGATAAGAACGTCACCCTTGTGGTTCACAGACCTCACGTAAATACAGGCGCCATAAGCGTGATGTGGAGCATCGCAGAAACCATGGATGTCTATGGACTTGATTTTCCCTTCAGCGAGAACACACCTTGGGACCTTGATGCTATTAAGCGTGGGGATCTGATCATACAATTTCAACCAAATATCAAGTAAGTTTACTGGTAAAGGGTCATCCAATCCTGACCTTTCCTGCCAGAGACGTTGCATGAAAACCTTGAAGCTGATTACTACAGGGCTTATAAATCCAAGTGGGTCAAAAACTGAGGATTTCGTTGAGAGCACCATTCTCGTTGTGAACGTCGTATCACCCATTAATTCTTGAAAATTTGCGTTACAGTTTATTTGAAACTTGTCCGTGGATGGATGCCAAGTCAACCCTAATGTCTTTACCATGTCACTAACGTTGTCAGTTAACGAGTGCTTAGTTTCTCGTAAGCTTTCTGGGATGGAGTTCAGTAATTCAGGGCTATTGGAACACCATTTTCGCAAAGAAAACCCTGCACGACTGAGAAGCTGTTGTAACTCGATTCGCAGCTTCAGGGCTTCTTCTAAAGTATCTGCTCCAGAAAGACAGTCATCAACATAGAAGTCACGTTTGAGGATCGCGGCCGCTCTCGGGAATTCGGACGCTTCTTCGAGTGCTAATTGCTGGAGACATCTTGTGGACAGAAACGATGCTGCAGACGTGCCGTATGTGACAGTGTTAAGAGCATAAGATTTTAGATTATCTTGAGGATGTTCTCTCCAAAGGATGCACTGTAAGTGTCGATGTTCAGGATGAACCATTATCTGGCGGTACATCGTTTCAATATCAGCGGTGAAAGCAATGTTGTGAGTGCGGAATCTCATAACTATTGAGCAGAGATCTTCTTGAATTGTAGGTCCTACCATTAAGATATCGTTTCAGGCAGTACCGTTTTCAGTCCTTGCTGATCCATCAAATACGACTCTTGTTTTAGTAGTGCTGCTAGAATGCTTGACAACAGCGTGATGAGGCATATAATATCTTTCTCCTTCAACGGGTTCTGACTGAAGTTCCGTCATGTGTCCAAGGGTCTGGTACTCTCTCATGAAGGTGATGTAATTTTTACGAAGGTCGTCTTGAGTTTGTAGTTTCCGTTCTAATAGATGAAAACGTCGCCTGGCAGTCTGCATTGAGTTTCCAAGTTGCAACTCTCTCTTAAGGGGTAGCTCTACGATGAATCTCCCAGTTTCATCTCTTCTTGTGGTGTCCTTGGAATGGGCTTCACATTCCTTCTCTTCAGGTGAGTGTGTAACAGGGTTCACTTCCTCGAGACTCCAGAACTTCTGAATTTGTATTTGTAAGTTGAGGTCAGATCTGATAAAGAGCGACCTGGTTGGTGTCTCCTCTTCCCTCTCTCGATTGAGTTGTGAATATTCTCCGCTGAGAATCCATCCTAGCTGTGTGTTCTGTAGGCATGGGTACCCTTGTCGGCTTTACTTCCGGGTTGCAGGAGCTGTAAGAAAAACTGTGCGCCAATCAGTAAATTGGTAGCCTGAGGGATATGAAAGTCAGGATCAGCGAGAGTGATGTCTTGTGGAAAATTCCAGTCCTTGCAATTGACATGTGAGACAGGTATATTGCCAGTTATTCTGGGAAGAACAATACATTGCATGTTGAAGTGATAATCGTTGATTGTTGAGTGAACCTCAATATTCACTGCTATGTTTGCTTGCGGTGTTATGGCGCTGGTCTTTTTCTTTTTCAGTCTCAGTTGTTGCACCATGTGTTCGGATATAAAGTTACTCTGCGAACCATTGTCGAGTATGGCACGAACTAAAGGGAATCTTCCCTGACCGTCCTTGATCTTTACTAAAGCCGTACTCAGAAGTATCTGATTCTTGGATGTGCTTCTTAGAGAATGATAAGATGATTGTTGTGGATTGTTGTTTTGATTTGCAGGAGATGATATATGGTCAGTCTCATGATGCAACAACGTGTGGTGATATTTGTTACATAATCTACATGATGTTGTTGATGTACATGCCTTCCAAGTGTGGGATGAGCTCAGGCAATTGCTGCATAGATTTTTATCCTTAACTACTTTGAACCTTTCATCACAATCTACTTTAAGTAAGTCTGGGCACCTATAAAGCTGATGTTCATCTGAACAGATGCAACATTGTCTTGACGTTGTAATGTATGACTGTTGAGCTGCGATTTTTGACCTTGAACTTGTCTGATGGTTTTGCGATAGACAGGAAGAGGGGTTGGAGGCACAAAGTTGCAATGTCTGACAACGTCTCTCCAAGAACTTAACAAGTTCTTTAAACTCTACAGCTTCTAGGTGAGTATGTTTATTTTCGAATTCTAATCTCAATTTCTTATCCACTCGCGATAGTAAAAGCTCGTTTAGGAGAAGATCTAGAATGCGTATCTTAGTATCTAGTGCGTTCAGCGCATCAATGCTACCTCGGAATTTATTTACGAGTTGGCGTATCTCTGTTTCAGTTGAACATACTTTACCTGGTGAATCTAGGGTCTGTTTAATATATTCAGCAACTATTAATTTTGGCGAGTGATACCTGCTCACGAGAAGGTCATAAGCTACAGTAAAATTGGAGTCTGAAATGCCAATATTCCTAATAGCATCCTTGGCTTCACCTTTAAGCGAGGATAACATGTAATGAAACTTCTCAACATTTGACAGATCATTGTTATTAACTATCAGGTTCTGAAAGGTGTCCCTGAAGTGAAGCCAAGTTTGCTAATGTACCGTGAAATGTAGGGAGCTTGATTTCTGGCAATTGTATTTGCCTTGCTACATCATTGGTTGAAATAGAACGTACTTCGTCAGCTAAATGTGAAGTCTGGGAAATGATAGCCTTTCTAAGCTTAGCTTCCAGAAGATCGCTATTATTTTCGAATTCCTGGTGGTAATCGATATGTGAATCGATATTTTCGTCATCATTTAGCTCGAGTTCAGTTTAAATGTATTTGAAATCTTCCTTAAGAGAAAGTAGCCTATTCAGTTTTACTTGGATTAAAGTTGTGTCTGCCGTATCAAGTTCTGAGCTCACAAAGCTTTGTATGCGTGTTAAACCGGCTTTAAGAACGGATCTTTTCTTCATTAGAGCTCTCTTTGTATCGGAATCCATGTTGCAATTGTAGAGATTAATACGAATGACTGGTGTCGTCTTTACGTGTCAATTCCGTCTAATTTCCGCTTTCTAAATCATGCGGCACGAATGTAACCGTGTTAGAATTTCCGTGCCATGGATATTAGGTCTCATATGTCACACTAGATGACGCTACTTGCCATTATAACGATGTGCAATCCGTTGTTTTGTACAGGTCGCTTATTCTCTTTGGTACAGGTTAGTTTGTAAACACTACGGTAGATGCCATAATCGAAATGTCCAAGGCAATGCGTTGAAACACACAAAATCAACATGTTTCACGAAATTGATGCAGTAAGTAATAGTATTTCATTAGATTATATCCTTTGATACCTTGTAATTACCAAAACTTGCCAGGTTCATGGAGTTTGCCGTTGAAATCCATATCCAGGCCGGAGGGCCACTGTTGGGAATGTATCTTCGAACACCATATTTATTAACATTCAACTGTTTGATATATGTACCAACACAAATATTTACAAGAAAAGGTAAAAATTTCCCAAACACCAGAGATGTTGTCCTTAATGTGTTTCCATCCGCTCCCCAAGAAGTTCCAGCCAGTCGTTGCTGAATGTTATTACGACTTTTTAGTTTGTTGGCGGTTTTCTGCAGGTGATTTTTGTTCGTAAGAGACCTGTCCAATGTTACTCCTAAGTAACTGGGATTGGCACAATATTGTAGTTCATGACCCTTGAAGAAGACCCTTGGATGGCAGTTTGCTTCTGCATTGTTCAGATGGAATGTAGATGTCACTGTTTTCTGTGGGTTGGGATGAATATACCATCTTTGAAGTAGTCATCCAACAGTTCAAGGTCTCGGTTAAGAACTATTTCAGATTCTGCGAAGTTGGGTCATTGAATTGTAAGGAAAATATCGTCCGCATATATGAACTTTCGGGACACTGTTTCAGGCAGGTCGTGGATGTATAAGTTGAAGAGAGTAGGAGATAGAACCGACGCTTGAGGCAGACCATTGTTGACTTTGTGGAATTTGCTTCTGTTGTGTTCTGAGTGAACTTGAAATAGTCGGTTGATTAACACTCTATCAATTAGTGTAGCAATTTTTAAGCAAGGAACAGCTTTAATCAGTTTAAGCATAAGAACTTTCCTCCAGACTGTGTCATATGCAGCTGTAAGATCTAAGAAGTCAGAGACGCTTTTCAATTTCTTCTCAAAACCAACCTCCAGATATGTGGTCTAGGTCAGTACTTGGTCATTGCAGTCATGGCCGGATCAAAATCCTGCTTGCTCAACTGGAAGGAATGCTTCGATGGCTGGTGCTATTCGGTTTAGTATCAGTCTTTCTAATAACTTGTAGGTGATGCAGAGTAGAGGTATAGGTTGATAGCTTTGGGGGAGAGTTGGATCCTTTCCTGGTTTAATAATAATAATAATAATGTTATTTGTTTAACGTCCCACTAACTACTTTTTAAGGTCTTCGGAGACGCCGAGGTGCCGGAATTTAGTCCCGCAGGAGTTCTTTTTACGTGCCTGTAAATCTACCGACACGGGGCTGTCGTATTTGAGCACCTTCAAATACCACCGGACTGAGCCAGGATCGAACCTGCCAAGTTGGGGTTAGAAGGCCAGCGCCTTAACCGTCTGAGCCACTCAGCCCGGCCCTTTCCTGGTTTCAGAAAGGCAATAATTTTTGACTTCTTGAAGATTGGGGGAAGTCTTCCTGACTGAAGTATGGAGCTGAAGAATGCAGCGAGCCATCTTCTTGTAGCTGGACCACAGCTTTTTAGTTGTTCTGGGTAGATTCCATCTAGTCCTGCAGCTTTGCCATTTCGGAGTGATTTTCATCCCTCATCAACCTCTTGTGATGTGAAAGGTTGTGAATAGGTCGCGTTCGGTTCTGTTTCTCGTTTTGCCTGTTTAAGCTCAGTTTTAACCCATTTTGTGGTCAGTTTATTCCTTGTTGTTTTAGAGGTGGAAACGAGGTGATTTGCTATTGCTTCTACTTTGATTGGGGAATGTTGCTTTGGCGGTATGGATGTGGAATCTAATTTCCGAATAAGTAACCATTCTTTTCTGCTAGAATGGGCGAAATTCATGTCTTTTACGGTCTTTACCCACTTCTCTTTTGTAGCAAGATCAAGTGATTGTAGTAAATCTGTTGCTTTCTCGTGACTGCTGTTTTCTTCGAATTCCTTACTCAGTCTGCTGGACTCTTCACCCCATCCCGGTATATAGTCTTTAGCGAATCCTCTAGGAATACATGTTTTTGCTGCTGATTTTATTAAGCCAAAAAACCTCATATAGTTCTCTGGGACAGATTTAATCTATCTGATGTTGGCATCAGTAGACTTGGCATAAGCAACCCAGTCTGCTTTCTGAAAGTTCCAGCGAGGTCTGGGTGTAGATTGTATAACTGGGATCTGAATTCCTATTTGGTAGATTATGGGTCTATGCTGGCTGTGCGGGAAGTTATTGAGCACTTGTCTCCTAACACGGCAAGATGGTGACATAAAACTGTGCGAAGCAAAGCAAAGGTCTTTTGTGTAGTCACATTTCCAACGGCCAGAGTGAAACGTTCCCTTATCTTTGGGGTCATAAATCAGTGCAAGGTTGTTTACTTCAGCCATTCTGAGACCTTAGTTCCATTTTCATCGTCTTGCTTATAGCCCCAAGATGTATGGTGGCTGTTGAAATCTCCAAGGATGATGTTATTATGAGAGGATATTATGGGAATGGGATCGGGCCATGTTTCATTGGGTGGCTTGTAAATATTCGTTACCATGATGTCTTGTATTTGTACTGAGATGGAGAAATAGGTTGGATGATCGCTTACTGGTAGGGTACTGTAGTTGCAAATGTTATTTCTAATGTAAGTAGCAATTCCATATTTATCATGGTCATGAGCTGCTATCATTTTAAATCCTGGTATCTTTCCCCTTGCCAATAACTGTTCAGTATTCTCTGCGTGTGTTTCCTGTAGTACGACAATGTCAACTGAGGGCTTCTGTAAGATGCTTCATAAATACTCTTGGCTCTACTAAAGCCTTCGATGTTAAACTGGCAGATTTTGATCTGTGATCCGATCCTCCGTGTTTGAAATTCATAGTCCTTAAAAGGACTGTCCGACGAATATAGGTTATCATGACCGAGAGGTCGTTTATGACAGTTCGGTCTCATCTTGATCGAAGTTGCTCGCTTAGCACCACCCGGGGGACACGTGCAGGGTAATGGTAGGTAATAACTGCGGACGTGAGCAACAGTGGACCCCCAATGTTCCCTTAAAGAGATTGAAGAAATGCTAATATTTCGTGTTAAATGTCAATGGAATCAGATAAGAGACAATGCTTTAAAATAAATTGCACTAGTCTCTAACTTGAGACGAAAAATTAAAGAACTCAAATAAGATCTTTTCAGCCGAATGTTAATGGAATCGACTTCGCACACTTCTTAATATCGCTTGCACTTATGAAATTAAGCACACAAAATCAAAGGTAATTAGTGCTCTGAATGTTTGGAGAATTGAGGACGCAAACTCTTGTCGTCTTCTCTAGAATTTCAAGATCACTTTTATTCTCTTTACAGTAATTTGGAGAGTTTATTCATTGAAATGAACACTGCTAGATGCCGTAGGAATAATATTCACACTGAGTTAAAGGACAGTTACTTCAACTGGGTGTTAGAATTAAAATTCCTAACGTGTGGAATTAGTCCTGTTCACACACAATTTTACATTTATATACGACGCTTAGAAAGGAAACTATTGATCGAAATTAGTCCCGTTCACACGCACGAGTGTTTTTAAAGACGTAAAATAACATTGTTGTCTCAATTTCTGAATAGTGAAAATCGGTTTCGTTCAGACAATGCCCTGAGTTCATAAATAATGTGAAAATATTTCACACGACGACTAGCACTGACAAGTTAAGAACATTACTAGTATTTGGAAGTTTTATTCGTGAAAACTATAAATATCGATGCACAGTTTATGAACGAAGAATTTTAGGTTCTGATGCACAAGATTTTAGTCACTTTAAAATTTTCAAAGTATGGCACTCGGTAACTGCACGGCTAAGTCCGTAGATAGAGATATATTGCAAGAATTGTTATGACTATCGAAGACCTCCACTCTATAATATCATAGCACTGAAAACCGTCGTCAGTCAACCGTACAGGGTGGACTGTGGGACAAGACGGATATGTGTGCAATTATTGCGTCTCTGTTATACTGGATTCGCGAAGACTGCAGCTGTTCCATTCCTCTCAAGAAAGTTCTTAATCCGTGATGGATTTTAATGAAACTTGGTAGTATTGGAGGTGTATTAAAATGGGATGTACGGTGATGTTACTATCATATTCGTACCATAATTAATATACGAGTTATTAAGGGTAGAATATATGGAAGGTTCTATGAATGACGTAACTTAGCCGTGGAGAGTTGGTGCTGGCTCCTACGTCACTCGCCACTTGTTCGCTGTAGCCAGCGGCTCGCTTGGCGCACGGAGCGTATTTTAAAGTTTGGAATACTTCAAAACCAATTCTAGACGAACGTTTCTGGTATAATACATACGTTTTATGGTATTCACTGCTCATTTTCATACCACATACAGTGACTAATAATGAGCTAATAATGTTTTTTAAATGATTCAGTGAAGTCTCCAGAAGCCAAATTGCTTAGTCAAGTCGTGAATGGCAGGTAACGATATAAAGAAGGGAAATGCCTACAGAGACTGGTGTTTGAGCTTTGGTTCTTATGTCTGCGGCCAAAATTCATCCTCGGCCACTATTATCTACAGTATCTGCTCATCCTCCTGCTGGTAGCGTACCAATGGGTATTCTCCTCCTAAAATTCACTGAATTATCCGTTTTTTCAATGCCTGTTTGGGATTGTGAGTGAAGTAGGGTACATTTTCTGTCCATATCCATACACTGGGTACCTACAGCACATGACACGTCGTTTCGGAGCGTATTTCAAGAGCCTGAATATCAGTGACAGCTTGAGTTTGGTAGGTTTTACTCTAAAACGATGCACATTGCAACCTTGTGTGATTGTGCTTGTTTTCAGTTATCTCTAATATATTTCATATTTAAAAATTATGTCTGAGGAATTTGTGTGGCTTTATTTTTATTCAAATAGGCGAGGGTTTCGGAATCAGCCAGGAAACTCTTTTTGAAGCACAAATATGGGTGCTATCATATAAAAGGAAATATACAGATGGGAGTGGGGAACATTAGGCGCTGTGAAATGTACGAATAATGCCGACTAGGTTCACCAGGTGTAGGATATAGGGCGAGGATACTGTGCAATAACCTTTACGGTAAACCCCATGGTAATCCCCTAGTTTGCCCACAACACGTTGCAGAGGATACAGGAGACGTCGGATACCAGTCGCCTCATCATGTGTGAATTTGGCAATATCGTATTTCACAGCGATTGGAATGTTCTCTCTTGTCTCGAACCGTCTTCCACGCAATGGGATTTTCACTTTAGAGATCAGGTCAAAATCGTACGGAGACAGATCTAGTGAGCATGGTGGGAGTTCCAGAACTTCCCTCCACCAACAGTGATGTCTCCTTCTGTTGCATGCAGTCTGGTGTTTTCATGGAGCAGGATGACATTGACGAGAATATTCGGGCATTAGTCCCCAATGATACGACGTACTTGTATCTGCAGGAAGGTTTCGTAGAAGATTGCTGTCACCACTGTGCCATGTGGAATGGCGTAACATGTAATCACGCCTCTGACATCGTAAGCCACAATGGCCATCAGTTACACAGGGGAAGGGTTTTGACGGAACTTCTGTCTTCGTGGTGAACCTGCACGTCAGCATTCTGCAGACTGTCATTTGAGCTCTGATTCCTTGGCCGGGAACCCAAAATTCATGCAAGGTCATTGTTCACTCCAATGTTATTTTGCTCGCCCTACTGCGTGTAGCGTAGCAACTGGTATTCTTCACGTAACTTTCTGTGGATGGTTCATTTTCCATAACTGTTTCGGATTGTAACTCAAGTAGGGCCCAGCTTCTCTCCTCGTCCATACACTGGGTAATTACTGCACATGATTCATCGGTCCGGACACTAACAGGTCTCAAAGCGAAACAAGCAGCGGCCTGCAACGGTCCAGTTAACCTGTCAATGTCCGAACTGTTTCACGCCAGTGGTCAAATGTTGCTATCGATCTCGCAACTGGTCGGTACGGAAGGACGTTACTCAGCACAGCCTACCCCTACCATTTTTATAGCCTACACGTCGATCAAAAACCAACTGAACAAGTCCTGGGTGTCTTAAGATGAGTCCTATCATTTTCTCTTTCTCTGTTCAAATCAGCCAAATTTATCTCCTCTCACCAATTCTATGCAGTATCTCTTCATTCGTGAATCGATCTTCCCAGTTAGAAGAAAGTGGTAGAAATCCTTGTAGAACTTTGAGAAGAAATATTTAACGTTCCTCTGGCACCGACAATCAAATCGGGGATCTGAATATTCTCAACTTGGTACTTCGGAATAGTTGGATTATAGACGAATCATTTGTTGGTGTACGCGTAGTATGGATGCTCACTCATGTGACATTTCTTAATTTCAGTACTTTATATTTGTAATAAGAAAAACGCATGTATATATTTTTACTAATCCGATACATCCTTGAAAAATCCAGCATGCAGCAATAAAATAAAGGGGACTGTTCACTTTCTCTCAGACATATAGATTACTTGGGTTCCTATTCAATTTCAACATACTCATTTCAATTCCTTGTTGTTTTTGTTTTTTTGTTTTTTTGCATATTCTCCGCATTTTGAACAGTACTACCAATCGCAATTTTTCACTATCAGGTGTTTAGTGAACTGCTGTCATATGTTTATCACATAACCATTCAAGTCAGATCTCCCAGGACTATAATGTCGTTCCATAAGGGAAAGAAAATCAGGTACAATGCCAAACTAGAAACCAAATTAGGAAAATCCAGGATTCAGAAATTTAACACTTTGGGGTTTAAGCCCCTAGTTTTACAATATTACAAATGGAAGAAGAATTATTTGGTTAAGGGCAGAAATCCCTTAATTCATGGAGCACTTGCTCCCAAAATCGAATATCCAGCCTCCCAGAGGCACTCTTTACAGCTACAAAACTTTTGAAAAGAGCTAACAGGCTCTAATTTTCTCAAGCCTACTCAAGGCAACATCAATTCACAATCTCTGGCCTTTCAAGGTACAACTTACAATTTGAAACAGGGGGTATCTTGTACCCAACCTATAGGGCCTTTGCGGAAAAGAACAGGTTACGTAACTGGCCAGAAACACAAAATGAATGGAGGCGTGTACTTGCACTCCTAGATGCGAACACCAAAAACCTAAGGGGCTCTAGGCCGATGAAACAGAGGCTATTCCCGAACTGCTGAGGTGACTCGTATAGAAATTTCATTAACATATTACAGTAGAAAAAACAGTTAGAGAAAAACGTAGTCACCTCAAACCAAGATGAATGGGAGCTCGAGAGGGTATTTCACTCTCTATCCCCGATTTACAGTTAAAGATTTTCGAAGATTTTACATTAGCAAAAGGAAAAGTTACATTTCAGAAGGTTAGGTTACATAGTTAAATATTCGGACCTTTCCCTCGGGTTAAACTGCGGAGGTAGCAGGAAAGAAAGAAGTCATGTGGCCATTACCTTGTAGATGTTCTGCTGACCTATAAAAGAGGCCGCCCGCCTCCTGCTTTGACACACCCACTCAGTAAGATGACGATCAATTGGCCAAGAGACGTGAAAAGCCGCAGTTTATAAGCTCTCAGGGAAGGTTCGAGATATTTTACGACTAAACCAGCCACAACCTCTCCATTTTATTGGTCAATTTCAAAGTTGCACTCAGAATCGAAGAAGAATCCTGTGATAGGTTGAAAATTAATTACAGATACTATTGATTGGCTAGCTTCAAAACTGGCGGAAAGAAAAAAGGAATTATTGCCAACCCAAAAATAAATGAGCATCAACCAGTTACAAAAACCTAGAAATACAAAACTTCTTTAAATTATAAGTTCTTGCACTTTGCACCAGGGTGCAGTATCATAGTTTCTTGGTAGTGTCATCTGTGGAGAAATATCCAAACTTCTTGATGTAAGGCGAACAAAACAAGGAGAAAATCACTCAGTTTAGGAAACCGCACAATAACAAAATTACGTAACATTTTAGTGGTGACATCTTCTGATTAAATTTTCAAGTTTGTGTAGTTTCAGTTTTACTGTTTTACCTATAGAGGAGTTCATTTAGGCGCTAGTTTTGAATGCGCGGCGTTGAGGTGTACCTCCCGGTACAATAATAATAATAATAATAATAATAATAATAATAATAATAATAATAATAATAATAATAATAATAATAATAATAATAATAGCAATTAGAGGTACGTTGAGGAAGTATTTATATTTGATGCCATTTACGGTGCCAGTGAGTCAGATTTGAGTTTTGACCTTCCATTCAGCTCCAATAGATTAAAGAGAATAAGGACTCCATTACACCATCTGTTACACATTTTCATTTACATTTCTTGGATAAACTAGCATGTATCACCTAAAACCATTTACCTGGTGACAGAGTGACGGATTACCGATGGCAATGCTTTCCACCACTCCAGACTCCGCTGTAAACATTCTTAACTGCTTGACTAACTTTTGAAACATATTATAAATCTGCATTTAACTTGTAAAATCTGAATATCTGCATTAAAAATGGAAAATCTGAAAATTAACATTCCTTAAATAAAATACACACTCGTCGAACCTGGTACTCACTCTTACCAGTTACCTGCTTACTTACACATACGTTATTTGAAGGGCGCCAGCTGTCACTCAGTACAGCAATAATAGAATGAGGCTCTTGACTATCTCTAGGGTGTGGGGTAATAAGCTTACTTTTGACAACATACCATATAAGTTCTGGGAAAAGGAGATTGGCGTTCGGTTTCCCCATTAATTTTGAGGTTAAGATATTTTACTGTCAATGAAATGAAACTATGAATTCGTTTGATAGAACAATGTATATTCTTCAAATAATATATCAAAAAATAGTGAGTCTTGTTGCGATAAAACAGATGAGAATATGAAATTATGACATTGCAACTGAAAGAAACTAGGCATGAATTTGAATTCTTCTTGACCGGACATTTAACAATTTATACGAAATATTTCCCTCACTGATTCACTTGACTGTACCTTCAACACTTTTAGTGTAATTACGACGTATTCCTTTGATCTGGTGTTTACTGTAGATGTGTCACGCCTAACTTGGTGATACATCCTTGTGGCTGCTTCTTCTCCATATCATCTGACTTCTTTGTAAGTCAATATGGTATGACCTCTTGGCAGGTCCAGGGTTGCCCTCTCTGACTCCATGGTAAGCCCTTGCGTCCGTGTCTTCAACTGAGTGAGCGACCAACCTTGTCCTCAATCTCTCAATGACCAATAATTAATGGCTCACTGAGTCTTCTCCATCTCTCGTTCACACTCGTTCACTGACCAACTAAGGCCTCTTGATCTAGTAGACTACTTCACTGTACTGCATCCGTATAACTAATGACTGACGCTACAATGTGCACCCACCTTATATAGACTTTGGTTGACACAGCTACGTAATCTCCAGAAATAACAATGACATACTCCCACCTACGCGACAGATATTACATACAGTGGTGAAATAGCCCCGCGGCGATCGACTTCGTGCGCGCATATCTAAATAAATACAATGCCGTAGCCATGGCGCGGCGATGACTTGGCAGAATCTCCACTGGTATAGCAATATAACAACGTCACTTCCAATCTCTGATATATACAACAATTCTCACTGTACAGGTGTTTAATGATGATCTACACATACGTATATATGCATACATCTAAGTGCAATCTTGCAAGCAACAGGCAATTGCAAAATTGAATAAAACGGATAATTACAATAATAGTACAATATCACAGATAAAATAATAATAATACTGAAATAATAATAATAATAATAATAATAATAATAATAAAATACAGATAAAATCATACAATAATAAAAATACAGATATCATCTTGTAACGGGATTTGAACCGTTACAATTCGCCTCCCTCATAAATAAATCGAAGAACAAAGAATCGATTGATTTATGAACAACATAATATAAATATACCACTGACACATATAAACACTTTAAATGAGTATACAACAATAATTTTCTTTTCCAGCATCCATACATTTTATAATACATCACATATGAGAATTTTTCTCGCACATTGCCATCGTAGATAACTGTTCAGTGTCCCATTCTCATACAATTCACAAGAGCATAGCCCTTAATTTAACACACACAAATAATTTTCAATCAATATACAACATTCTTTTTTTTTTCCTACATATCAAAACTTTTTGTGAAATATCACTTATATGAGAACTGTTCTCGCATATTGTTATCGCAGATAACTGTCCAATGTCCTGTTCTCCGTTTTTTGTCACACAGTACATGACAATGTAGCACTTATTCTTCCAATACACCAATACGACACTTGGTTCACACGCATATCGCAGATGTTAGTTTTATTTTGCCAGTTTCTCACAAAGTTTAATCATCTTACTCTTATTTCAACAAATCTCACGTGAAATACTTCTTTACATATATAATACTACAAATACCGACAATATCCCCTTCCTGAATTTATAAGAATATGCACACTCCCCGATACGGTTCACAATAGTGAAATACCCCTGATACAAAATAATAACTTCAAGATATTTCCCGCCTCTGCAGATGATGAAATGGAACTCTGAGTAGCACTCTGTCACTCAAACTGAATCAATTTTGCCCTTATTGACTTACATATATCAATAGATCACATCCTCCTTGGCAACAATAATTAAAGAATCAATACTATGGCTACAAGATGGTTCAATTATTCCGTAATCCAGCATAATGTTCATTTGTTCTTAGACGTCACTAGCATTTTTAAGTTGAATGGGGTACTTACCTCCCACAAATGATGAATGGTCATCTACTACAAATTATGTTCATATACGTGTTCTTCCTCACTTACCACTAAATACATCTCGATGCTTACCTAACATCGAACACAATTACTCCTCCAGTAATTCACTCAAATTACCTCACGTCACTGCCTCATACCGACTATCCCTCGGATACTGGTCGTACAGGCACGTAACACACCCAACAAAACATTTCCTCTCACTAGGAACAACTTCACTTACCTCTCATATTTCAAAGAACACACGTCACCAACACACTTACCTCGGACCATCATAATTAACACGTACTTCTTTGCTAGTTTTTTTTCCAGGACAAACACACACTACCTAAATTAAAGTCTATTCTACTTCCATGATTTGAAACCAAGTCAGCTCCTAAAACAACTGAATACACAAGTTCTGGTACAACAAGGCCTAGTTGAAACTTACAATTATCTTTACTTATGATTGGTACCGCTATTATTTTATTTACTCACTTTGACTTACCCAACGGCTGTTATAAAATAGTACCTTCTTCACATCACAATTTCCATCATTGGAGTTACTACCTCACTACTTACGTCATATTCGCGGCATTACAAGTACTTACATCACTTAACAGAACACTTCTTACGTCTAACTTACTGCTACCATCAATTACTTCATTATATACGACTACGCCATTACTTAAATATCTCACTTAACATTACTTAGGTCACAATCACACTACTCTTAACTCTACTTTCACTACATAACTACTTATACTAAATACCAGTTCATCTACTACCTTCAGCCTGTCTACTTAACTTACCCGATTCCCTGTGAATCTGAGATACTCTGGCTCGATAAAGACACCTGGATACCATTCATATTAAGACTATCATAGTCTCTCTGATAACTCAAATCCGTACGCCTCCCATCTTCCGATTCTCTCTGATTACTCTTCTGACCTTCTCTCTCATACCTCAAATACATACGCCTCCCATCTTCCGATTCTCTCTGATTACTCTTCTGACCTTCTCTCTCATAACTCAAATACATACGCCTCCCATCTTCCGATTCTCTCTGATTACTATTCTGATCCTCTCTCTCACAACTCAAATCCATACGCCTCCCATTTTCTGATTCTCTCTCGTTACTCTTCTGACCACTATCACCATCAACACAACTATTAATCCTCTGCGGATCATGATCACCCCCTCTCCTCTGATACACGGCTAACCTTTTCCCCCTTCTCTCTACCATATTACTTTCCGTAGACATCATGCGCTCTCTCTCTCGCGCGCGCCCTTGCACACATTCTTTCCAAAGCCTATCAATGAACACTTTAAACTCACCTAAATTAGACATATTATTCCAGTATACTCGAAACCATATTTTACTTTCACCGATAAAAACATTAGACAAAATCTCCAGTACGTATTCCCATTCAGTATTATTATTCCTCAACTTACTAGCAAATCTTTTCTCAACTACTTTTACAAATTCTATCGAATTAAACTGTTTTCCAGAAAACTTGCTTAAATCACAATCCCTACTGAACAAACCACTCGCTATTACCACTTCTCTCCCCGTCTCACCTGTACCTTTCTGCCGTATCCTTCCCTGGCAATTCACAACTTCTTCTTCTTCTTCCGCTGCTCTCTCAGCATTCTCTTCCACGATTCTCATTTCTTCCTTCAATTCTTCCTCTCTTTCTCTTACCTGCTGTGATAACGTTTCCTGTTCGTTCCGTAGTTCAGTGACCTCCACAAGTTTGCTTTCAATTTGTTCGATTCTACTAGTCTGTTCCCCCATCTCTTCCCCAATTACATTGCAAATCTTGTCCAATCTTTTCTCGACTACCTCATGAATTTCTTCCCGATTACTAGACATTTCTGACAACTTAATAATTACCGGTACGATCTTGTTACTGTCCTCTGTACATATTTCTTTGACTTGCTCGGTCTGAATATGAAGACTGCTCCGATTTAACTTCATTTCACCTTCTCTACGGTCAACACACTCTTTGTTTAACTTATTTTCTAACTTGCATATTTGACTAGTTACCTCTACTCTCTTAGTATCTATTTTATAATTTAGTGATTCACTTAGAGCATCTATTTTATCATTAATCCCATTAAAATTCTCTTTATTACTACCAATTAATTCTTCCATTTTACTACTTAGAGAGTTAATCTGTTTATTACAATTTTCATTATTATTACTAATTAATTCTTTCATCTCTTCCTTACTATTTTCGTTACTACTAATTATTTGTTCCATTTTATTACTTATCTCTTTCTTACTATTTTCATTACTACTATCAATCTTTTCCTCCATACGTTTCTGACTATTTTCACTACTACTAAAAATAATTTTCATCTCTTTCTTATTATTTTCACTACTAGTATCAATCTTTTCCTCCATTCGTTTCTGGCTTTCATTACTGATCTCGGTAAATTTGGCCATCAGCAAATTTAGAAAATCTTGGTTCATTCCCCCCACGATTTCCTTTTGAGTTTCAGTATGCCTCTCAATTTCTGCGCTTTTCTGAATTTCCTCAGAAGGTTCCATCGTATTCACCTGCTCCCTACTCTGGATTTCACCTTGGATGTCCGCAGAAGCAATGACCTCGTCCTCACATGACTTGTTATTGTCTTCCTTGTCCATCTTTGGTTCACTAGTGATAGTACGCGATCTCAAATTAATTTCCCTCTTCAAATCCCTTGACATATCCCCAAAATACAAATATATATCACAAAATTACACTCTTGACATTTACCGGTAATAATTTCCGTTGGCTTAAATGCGCACACTCCTCCCAAAATGAACCTATGATATGCTGTCATTCAGAACAAATTCTGAATTTATTCGAGTCCCACGTTGCGTCGACACATTGTAAACATTTATATTTAATACTAAACACTAACAGGGTGTGGGGTAATAAGCTTACTTTTGACAACATACCATATAAGTTCTGGGAAAAGGAGATTGGCGTTCGGTTTCCCCATTAATTTTGAGGTTAAGATATTTTACTGTCAATGAAATGAAACTATGAATTCGTTTGATAGAACAATATATATTCTTCAAATAATATATCAAAAAATAGTGAGTCTTGTTGCGATAAAACAGATGAGAATATGAAATTATGACATTGCAACTGAAAGAAACTAGGCATGAATTTGAATTCTTCTTGACCGGACATTTAACAATTTATACGAAATATTTCCCTCACTGATTCACTTGACTGTACCTTCAACACTTTTAGTGTAATTACGACGTATTCCTTTGATCTGGTGTTTACTGTAGATGTGTCACGCCTAACTTGGTGATACATCCTTGTGGCTGCTTCTTCTCCATATCATCTGACTTCTTTGTAAGTCAATATGGTATGACCTCTTGGCAGGTCCAGGGTTGCCCTCTCTGACTCCATGGTAAGCCCTTGCGTCCGTGTCTTCAACTGAGTGAGCGACCAACCTTGTCCTCACTCTCTCAATGACCAATAATTAATGGCTCACTGAGTCTTCTCCATCTCTCGTTCACACTCGTTCACTGACCAACTAAGGCCTCTTGATCTAGTAGACTACTTCACTGTACTGCATCCGTATAACTAATGACTGACGCTACAATGTGCACCCACCTTATATAGACTTTGGTTGACACAGCTACGTAATCTCCAGAAATAACAATGACATACTCCCACCTACGCGACAGATATTACATACAGTGGTGAAATAGCCCCGCGGCGATCGACTCCGTGCGCGCATATCTAAATAAATACAATGCCGTAGCCATGGCGCGGCGATGACTTGGCAGAATCTCCACTGGTATAGCAATATAACAACGTCACTTCCAATCTCTGATATATACAACAATTCTCACTGTACAGGTGTTTAATGATGATCTACACATACGTATATATGCATACATCTAAGTGCAATCTTGCAAGCAACAGGCAATTGCAAAATTGAATAAAACGGATAATTACAATAATAGTACAATATCACAGATAAAATAATAATAATACTGAAATAATAATAATAATAATAATAATAATAATAATAATAATAATAATAATAATAATAATAATAATAATAAAATACAGATAAAATCATACAATAATAAAAATACAGATATCATCTTGTAACGGGATTTGAACCGTTACACCGCGTAGCTCTTTCGCGTGCGTGCGGGCATGTGGGTGTGTCTGAATTTAGAGGGTTATTTTCCAACCTTCAATATATATTGAAATTTTGATTATTTTCGGTGTGAAGGAAGTCAACTTCCCAAATCGCTATTTTCCTCAGTTTTCAAATTTGCAGCGCTCAGTACTTCAAAACGTAGACAGTTATTATCTTCACAATATCCTCTGTCCTTCCAGATCGGTAAAAGTCCAACTATTGAATCAATGAAAAGTTGTTTATCATGAGGGTACTGCAATATGCCTATGGACTGTAAACAGGGCCATATTTAACATTTTTACCACCCTGGGCCATTAACAAAGTGATTTTCACCGTAACGCTAAAGAAGTTACAAGCGTGAATTCTGCGACGCATGTAACGCGATAATATAGTCTGCTTTGATATCAAATATATCAGTTCGTATTTGTATCAGTACATATTTAGTACGCGTCAGTATTTGTCCAATTAATCGACCTTGCTTTTTGAAGAGAAAATCTAATATAACCTGAGTGTATTATAAGCGTGAATACTAAATTCATACTTTTTAACTTATAGCGTAAAAATTATTCTTGACTTGAAATTAATTGCCCTCTTTCCCTCCAAACTTTGCCACTCCAGGACATGGTCCATGTTACACATGTATAAATACGGCCCTTACTATGGACATTCAAGTGAATTATCTATCAATAACTTTTCTGTAAAGATTCCATTACAGCTTAACGTGGCACAGCATTAATGCTGAGTAATTTAAGTTGACCGAGGATGTAATATTTATGTTATGTTTTACTTCTGTAGTGATTTCTGTGTTTATGGTTTAATGCCATGGCCATTATTTGAAGAAGTAAATTATCCAAGACCAAGTAGAGTCTGTAATCCATCACAAAATACGTGCATTGTGTGTTATTTTGTGTTTATTATATACATCTTTTGAACATATTGAGTCAGATCGAGTGTATTACAACATTTGTTGACCCCGACGTTATGGATACCATGTGTTTATTACTATCGTAGAAGGAAAGGAATTTGAAGTGCCACAGTGCGTGGTACCGAGTCAGTTTTTCTTCCAAAATGAGAAGGAATAATGAAGAAAAGGTAGGACCCCTGTGATAAAATGCTTCACAAATATGATAAAGGGCATGAAAAGTTTTCCCGAAAAAGGTACGTTTCTCAATTTTAATGATGCACTTACCTCAAATTTCAGTCGTTTAGAGCTTCGTGAATTGGATAGGTGGATGCAGTTTTAGTTAGCAGTGATGATAGGACTGTAATTGTATCAGGAAAAGAGGCTTCCGAGAAGTACAACGACGAATTTGAGTTTATACGTGTACAGGTGAATGACGTTTCAACGCCCCGTAGATCGGATTGTCCTTTAGGTGACGCTCATGAAGGTACATCACATTCAGGAGAGGGGGAGAACTTATGTTGTCGCCCTATTCTGTGCAACTCTATGTCTACGAAATTATGAAATGCGATGCTGTTCTTCGGCTTACTTGTCCCTTGAAAAAATCTGACTTTATCGAGGTAGTTTGAAGATGTGTATTATCCGTCTACCACTTTTCCTTATAAAAGGTTTTGAAATCGTTCTCCTGTCATCAACTTGATGCTTCCATTTGTGATCTGATCTAAACACACTCCTCTGAACGTTCTGTAAAATAAGACTTGAAAATTTTCTGTTCTCTTTTTTGCACCAGTTCTTGTCTTTGTATATCATCCACTGCCACGACAAACAAATCACGCACGAAGGAGAAATAGTCATATCTCTGCGCAGCGACATCACTGGCAGACACTCAAATATTTATTTAGCCCTCAGCTACTGACGTGGAGTCTCACAGACTTCTGTAGATGATGGGTCATTTGCTTCTGTTCAGACCTTTCATTTTACATCCTTGCTTCTTCCTGGTACCTTTCTCTTTCATCGTCTTAAATGAATCACGCAGCAGGTCACCATTGAACACTAATGTGGAACAATAATAATAATCACTGAAGTAGTGTAGGGGTCTCACAGACTCCACGGCAGTGCGATGAAGTATGTGTCAGTAGATTTTTAATCAGGTGCAATACAAGAGATATATTCTCAAAATTTTTGTTTATCATACCTTATGATTCCGTAATCTGGTATTTATACATTTATACAAGGTTTAGTTTGTATTTGATGAGAATAAACATATAATGTGAGGTTTTTCGATCATTCAAATGTATGTCGTGTTTATTACAAGTCAGAAAGCACGTCATGTCGAATTTTACACTAATCTGTTTCCTACAATGCATGATAAACTCACGAATGATAATAATTTGCTCATAAAACTTATAGGCCTCCTAACAGTTCATAATTTGACATTTATTTAAGGGAGTCTCTGACACCCAACGTCAGTTACAATGTTATCGAGTTCTCTTCACAGCAGCTGTTGGTTAGCTCAGTGACGTGGTATGTTTTGCCCCGCAGAGGCCATTAACATGCTGGCAAATGTGGCCTGTATAAAAGCAGGGTCTACTCATACAAAATGGAACTCTGCTTCCAATTTTGGCAAGGTCGTCGATGAGTCGACATAACTTTCAAGACACAATTCGAGAAATTTCATCCTGTTATCACAGTTTGAGGTGGGGAGAGGGCGTATTATTGGAACGCGCAAGGCAACGTACGGCAGCTGGACTCAGTGTGCCCCTGACTGACATCAAGGGGCTTGGTTACAGGAAATTCAGTCTCAAGGCACCCTTTTGCGTATCCTGCCTTTGACACTCATCCACTATAGTCTACGTTTATATTGGTGTCGTGAACGAGAAACCTGTACTCCTAGGGACTAGAACCTGGTAGTTATTAGCGACAAAATCAGAGTTATCTTCATGGCAGGGCTCCTTAGATCCTATCTTCAGCAGAATTATGTTAAGACGGACACAGCGAGCGTATCACGGTACTGGCTCCGAAACATTACCACACTTCCCTTCCTACCCAATCATAACATTTATCGCCTTGGAAACGTCTGGGACCACCTCGAGCAACAACTTATAAAACGTAGGGTTTCGCATAATCCAGAAGAACAGTTCCATTAAATTTTGGACACATGTTTCGTATTGTATCCTGCGGAATCTGTATGCCTCTATGCCCGCTCGTATCACATCTTGTATCCAAGCTAGAGGTGAACCAAAAGGGTAGTAGAGTCTCCATCTTTTAAGTTTTTCGCAGTTACTATCCTTTCGATATAATATTCGTATCACCTATCTACATCAGGGTTGGAACAACGAAAGTTCCTAGAAATTCCGACGAATTCCTTGTGGGGCGTGTTTTACTACATGCGTATATTATATGAACAAAGTTATTTTCGAAGGACAGTCCTTCCTTTCTTAAGGTATTCCAAGTTGTATACCCCTCTTACTTCTGCCGTCATTACTGCAGTTATTGTACGGTACTACCCGAATAATAACATTCAACTTCTGCGGATATGGCTTAATTCCCTACTCCTTATGTCCGCATCATCGGACTTCATTCAGTTGCATTAAATATACCGTGAAATATCATAAATCCGCAAAAATGGCCTTAGAACGAGGAACCAATATTGGGTTGATAGATGACTAAAGAGACCAATTCTACCAATTCTAGAACCATGAACTCTTATATACATCAAATCTGCCAAAGCTCCTCGTTGTTTTATATTTGTCGTTTCGTATCCGTGCCTGAGTCGCGTTTTCCCCTGAAAGCAAATATCTCAAATCCGTGACTAAGAATTACGCACAAAACACAGCGTTATCCAGTTTCATCCCTCGTCATATGTTAACAGGTCCTATACATCTACTTACAACTTTTTTCTTCTGAACATCGAAATAATCCCAACCTAATACAGCTGCTGAATTGCCTTTGGTTACTTTTAATAAACCCGTGATCCGCTTTTCATTCTGACTTGTCGTCATGGAAAAAGAGAGTATAAACTTTCCTTCACTAAGACTAATATTTGGGCTACATAACACCTACGTCTTAAGTACGTGAAATAGTGCAAATTTTGTTTCATTTCTCCAATATCCCCATATTTACCGTAAAATATATACTAAAGATAGTAATGATATTAATTTTTATGTTTTATATTTCCTAGCATTGCAACAAATTCAAAATTCCTTGAACGATATAAACAGATTTCTTCAACAAAATCCTGAGTTTATAAAGTTCTCCTTAATAAAGTACCAAGATTGTGTTGTACGTTGGTTGTTCATTATATGTAATCAAGAGGCGATTGAAATTCTATACAATGTAAAAGAAATGTTAGACAATTAATACAGTGATATAATTTATGCTTAATTAACGGCAATCCAACAGAGTTCCAGTATTTTGATGAAGGCTTGACAGTCGATTGACACATTAATTCACGCTATTTAGCGAATAGATGATGTAATGAACTGGGATCAGGCAATATCGACTCTATTAACACACATATGCGCATGTGTAAGAGATTGTTAGCATAACACGCCTGTCATTAACTTAATATAGCAGACTGTATTATGGTCAGTCGTAACCTTTATGTCCTGCATTCCAAAACATTCGAATCATATTTAACAATTAAGGCCAACTGAAAAATAATCGGGCATTAGGTTGTATAAAATCCGAAGTTGTTAAAACTTCACAGCTGAGTATAGTATTGTATATTAATGCCACTCCATTCGCACCACCCAGAGAACAGGCTCTGTGACAGTAATACTAGTGCTTCCATATATCCCGCAACGGTTTTCGCAAAATGGGGACTACATTGAGGAAATATAGACCTTTAATATCGGTTTTAGTTCATATTTGCCACTAATAAACAATCAGCCCTCGTATAATTTTGATAAATATTGATCTGTAGTTTAATGTGTACATTCAACAATAGTATATTTCTATTCGTATTTGGATTGTATGAGATGGCTATGATGACTAAGTTTGTCCACTGAAAATACTGTATTATTAGATACTACGAATTCCAATATTATGGCGAAGCACTCGTCTATGGTTTAATAAATGATCAACGGTAAATACTAGAAAATAGCCTATGGGACGGAAGTACAGTGGAGCATCATGTGCCCCGGGACTGTTTCTATCCTGGTCAATGCATTACTGGAACCTTAAAAAATGGTGGATAATGGACTTAATTTAATACCTAAAGGCAACAGTGGCAGTGAAGGAGACCTTTGACACAATATAATTGGGGGTTGAAGCAACCATCCCTCTTCAGATTAAATGAAGAAGAAAAGCATTGTCTTGTAGAAAAATACTAAGGGAGACAACGTCAATGCTACTTTAGGTAGAATTACATTTTTCCAAGATGAAATATCCACAAAGTCAACTATCCAAAGCAGTTCATTAGAAAATCACATCGGTTCATAAATTGGAAAGGGCACACTCTGTCCAAAATTCTATTTTCCCATACCCGGAAAATGAGAATCATACGAAGAGAACATGCTAGGTCTAACCAAGCAATCTGGTTGCGTGGTGGGTCGGGCCGTGTACCTGCTATCCTTCATTTATAATATGGAGGATTCGAGCCTCAATGTTAGCAGCCATGATTTGTTTCCATGATTTCTCGTTTTCACACCAGGAAAATGTTGGGGTTGCATCTCATTTAAGGCCATGTTCGCCTAATTATCAGGCACTACGTCAGGATGGTGATGGTGATGATTGTTGTTTAAAGGGGCCTAACATCGAAGTCATCGGCCCACTGCGATAGGTCAGAAGTTATGGTTATAGAAAACGTACGCAGGAGAAAACTATACGTTATAAGGGATTGAGTAAGACCAAACGTACATCTGAAGAACTGGTGTTTTGTGGTTTGAAACGAATAAAATTACTCACACTCGCGTCTGCGCTCCACTTACGCCAGGCGGTAACGGTCTTTCGACTGCTAAAAGTAAGCAACTGGGCGACCATCTAGTGATGATAACATGTTCATTACGTTAGGTACTGGGGTCAAGTCTTATGAGATTGTCCTTCTAATTGAAAATATCATATAGGCCACTCCAATACATGTAACAGATTTTGTGTTGAAAGAAAAGTGCCATGTCGATTTTTCGCCGGAGAAACCCGATTCCTGTTTGAATGATATTTCACGTCAGATAGTGTAGCACTCACATCAACAATAAAGAGTTCTGCAGATGAATTCGATACTTATCAGATAAATTTCAATGAGGGACACTGAGATGGTGACCTCATATTTGAAACGGACAATAAATATTGGGATATCCATAAAATCGAAGCGAGAATAATTTCACACTGAGACACTGCAAGAAGGCTGTAGGCGTACCTGGAGAGTAGAGTGAAGTGACCGCTGTACCATTTGGAGATGTTTTCTTCATAGTCTGTTCTAGAAGGCACAAGGAGACCTACGTATTAACTCATGGCGTATAATTAGGGTCTCTTTCGCTTTATCAAATGTAACTAGTTGATGTCCTACAGCCTGTCGGCCAAGGCTATCCAGTGCCTATTGCGAATCTGAAATATGGTCAATAACTTTGAAGAAGGCGTGTCGATAGATCTAACGTTGACTAATGTGGAATGTAATTAGTTAAACAACTGATAGGGAGTCTTCCACCTGGGCGAATGCCCTAAATACTGATCAGAGGTGACAGAAGAGAAAACGATTGCCAAAAACAGAGAGGCAGCGTTAGGGGCTTCCACAAGATCACGATTCTTCACCTTTGAGGGAAACGAGTCATGGGAAGAAGAATCACCATTTTCAACTGCAATACCCTCAAAGAACATTTGTAAATACAATTACCATGAATGGACGTATTAAAAACCGCAATGCCTCATACACAATCAGATATTCTTCTTATGGACAAATGAGAGTGTGATCCGATATGCACATTAGCAGCATCAGTAATACAAGAAATTCAGAAGGAGGGATGTTCTCAAAGCCTCTCCATTCCAAACCCAAACACAAACCTGTCCGTGGTGACCCTGCTGAGCTGAGCAGCACAGTGGAAGGTTGCAAGAAACGATCCATTGTTCTCAGGATGGGGAATCCTGGAGGAGAACCGATAACGTGATCTTGCATCAAGATATCACCATACCCTTCGTAGGGTTCGAGCATGAGATAGAGAGTGTGTGAGAGGGATGGGGGGTGCTCATCCGGTTGTGGGCTGTAGGACTAGTATTATAAACATATATACATTTCAGATGAATAGTATATCCGCAGGAAATATGACTTAATAGAACTCACCTCTCGGGACTAGCTCATCCATGGAACAGCTGTCAGATACAAATCAGGTAAGGAAAATAAATATGAGGTAATATACGATACAGTATAATAAACAAGAAGTTAGCTTCCGAAGCGTAAAGTTGGCACACATAGCTGTCGTCCTCTCAGGCCCGAGTTCGATTCCCGGTACTGCCAGTAATATAAGAAAATCGGGAGGTCTGGGATGTGATTAAAATGGTAGATGCAGCTCACCACCATTAGGGAGAGGGTGCCTGGAAGGAGCTGCATCACCTCAGGACGAGGACACGGGTTTACTTTTTATAAACAAGTGAATGTATCTTTAAGGTACTATGAACAATTTACATTTATATATATTGAAATAAATTCGTTCGTGGCAAAACGTAATGTTGAACATTTGTTATGTTATAATAGTAGAATCATAAGCTGATTGAATTAGATCCAAAGTGAATTTTCCAAAGCTATACAGAATGATCAATTTTTCTGTAAAAAATATAAGAACGAACTTACAGAGTTTGTACAATTGAACCACGCAATATAATTTCTGACAATTATTACCGAATATGCCTTTGCCTAAGAAGCAGTACCTTGTATCACACAATGCTCTTTCTGTCTACTATTTTCCTTAAGTCTGGTCACTCCTTCCAGCCTCGTATGAATATGAAGTTGTTCAGAACAATTTCAGTCGTATTCATTGTGTTATGCCAGTGTTTAAAGCGACATGAACCTTATACAACTTATACTATTGAAGTACGTAAATACGTCACGCAAAAATACATCCCTAAAGTACCTTATGGTAAGGTTCATTGTCCTTTACACTTAACCATAGGAAAATGTAAACGAGATTTCTCTGATGGACGGCATATCCACAAGTAACTGGGAGGTGTGACCTGTATTATGGACCACAGTGGATAGGAAGAGCATTGTGACATGCGAGATATTGCTTCTTGGGCGACGATATTGTAATTGTGATGACAGTAACATACAATTTTAAACCAGTTTTCAAGAAGATTTTTAAAAAAAATGACCTGAAACTTCTTGCTGTCCACCTCACTTCTGAAACGCACAGAAAGAGGGAAGTAAATTACGTTTAGAACATGTTACTTGCTGACGTATTAAGATAGAACCAACTCAAATCTTTCCTCTAGAAAGAAGGAATTAGAATCATATACAGACATAAAAAATGCATTTTCTCAAAATTATGTTACTTATGAAACAACAGATGAAATAAGACATGAACATGAAAAGAGATAACGATGTACGACTTGAAAAATACAATGTAGAGAAGTAGATGAAGAGTCTATTGATGAAATGAAAGAATTAATGATGAACGTGTCGTAGACATAACTACATAATTAATAAATATGGTGATTAAGGAGGCTGTAAAGACCCGGTTACAATTAATAATGCACCTAATTAATATGAACATGCCGTGGCAAGAAAGATACATTATACTCAGTTCTTGAGCTTATACATTTTCACACTGCCGTACAGCGCTTAACGAATCTGTCCCATAATCCTCTTTTCTTATTCTGAGTAGGGATATTGGAAACAGGAGGCTGAAAACATTTCAAAAATCTTTCTTCTCAGTCGTCAGAGGTTATGCATAATATTTTGGATATAAACCTATGAAATAGATGAGAGTTCGACTAAAACACTGAGGTGAATGGAATTTAATAGGAACACTGTGATAAACGGACCTGGTTAAGATCAGCACAGCAATTCAATTTCGAGTGGCATACTGTAATTAATATGTGACGGAATCAAAGAGAAGTTATTGGGGGACGGACTATACTTGGATGTGGAGAATAAGGCAGATCATAATTATCTTGGCTATTATGATTTGATTAGGCTTTACACAGAATAGCAATAGATACGTGCATCTAAAGGATATCGACTGTCCAATCGGACAATCGGTACACACTTCTTGTCTAAATACAACCCACAATTCAGTGCTATAACATCCATTAACTTTTATCACTTTTCACCTTATTCCAAATGTGGATGTTTGAACGTTTAAGTGTATTTGCTTTCTACAATAATCATATTGACTTTTAAATCAGAGGATCCATTAAGAAAACTGCAAATCGATTTTTTTCCGTAGCACTGTCATTGCGATTTGGTTGCTCACTATCCTATGAGCAATGAGACAGATGCTGTAAACAAAAATTAAGTCGCTCTAGAAGCAGGAGTTATAATAGAATCCGTCCCCTATTTCTCACAATGTTTCCATATACTCTTTCGTACGTATGCAACCGTTAGTTTGAGTTTATGCAGAAGTGTGTCAGACGAGACGCTTTTCAACAAGCGGGATTCTTCGAGACACTGCATTTTCCATCAGGTTTTATTTCGATTAGATTTTTATTTTCAATTTTCTGAACTTTTATGTTATAAATTTGTATTTGTTACGCTATGATACTCGTAAGGTAACATTTCAAGTTATATTTCTCTAAATTTGTATTGTATTTATGAGTGATTAGTCTTTTTTTTGCTGGTTGTTTTACGTCACACCGACACAGATAGGTCTTATGTTGACGATGCAATAGGAAAGGGCTAGGAGTGGTAAGTAAGCGGCCGTGGCTTGGTATGAAAATGGGAAACCACGGAAAACCATCTTCAGGGCTGCCGACAGTGGGGTTCGAACCCACTATCACCCGAGTACTGGATACCAGCCGCAGTTAAGCGACTGCAGCTATCGAGCTCGGTGATTAGTCTTAAATAGTAATTACGTTACACTGAATGTGAAGAAATGCACTGTGTTTTATTCATATATTAGTTTGCCTTTTAATCTGTGGATATGTAATTTTATATTTTAATTTAATGTTGGTGGCGCTCCAATGTAAGCAACCGTTGTTACAGTAATCACTCCCAGTTGTAAAGTTTTTAAGTAATAATGGCCCATACTTTGAACCCTGCCAGTAGGTCGGATTTCTTAAATGAAATGTTGAATCCCTGTGGTTTGTATTCCATGTAAATCGCTTCCATATTTATAGTACTTTAATATTATTATTATTATTATTATTATTATTATTATTATTATTATTATTATTATTATTATTATTATTATTATTAATTATAATAATTATAAATAATGTAATATAACAATGTCGTGGTTTCCACGTTTACTGCGGAGAGATTCATGGAGTGATGGAAGAAATTACTATGTTCATCGTTATCTTCATTGTTATTTTGTTAATCGATTTATGAAATCTATATGATATATGTTGTTCTTGTGTCATAAATAATAATAATAATAATAATAATAATAATAATAATAATAATAATAATGTACAAATAACAACGACAGGGTTCAAATTGGACGTAGAACGTAACCGTAAAATGAAATTCATTTCATCTCTCTGCTGGGCTGAATAAGCACACGGCCGCAGTAGCGATGACACAAGAACAACATATATCATATAGATTTCATAAATCGATTAACAAAATAACAATGAAGATAACGATGAACATAGTAATTTCTTCCATCACTCCATGAATCTCTCCGCAGTAAACGTGGAAACCACGACATTGTTCACGAAGATTTCAATTAACCCTGAACTCATCAGTTTATCAAAATATTTGTTTCATTTCAAGATTATATTTGTAAATAAAGTGGAATTTGCACCTGATTTCTATATCTGTACTTTGAAGCAGGAGATTGGAATATCTAGTCCTGACGCACTGTCTGCCGTCTTCGCTGCTCAATGTTTGTGTAGCAAGATTCAACATCAAAGTACACACGAAGGCGATTGACGTCCTCCTCTACTTCGCAAACAGCGCACATCACATCCAAATCACAATCCAAATAATGCTATGTTTTATAGAAGGTACGAACAGACAGGAATATATGTTCGGGACACTCTGTAAATTCAGGCACTTTGAATTCCATCCCAACGCAATAAGTGCCTATTAAGCAACTGTAAACAAATTATGTTAATGAGATTTTCTCTACAAATGGGTGAAATATCATGCGTTTGTAGGAAACCATTGGTAATAAAGCACTGATTTGCAACCATGGAGTGTAATTTGTAGACCTAAATTATTATATTAACGACATTTCCAACCAACTGGGAATATATTTCATTTGGGAAAATGTATTCATCATCATTATCATCATCATCTGTTTACCCTCCAGGTTCGGCTTTTCCCTCGGACTCAGCAGGGATCCCACCTCTACCGCCTCAAGGGCAGTGTCCTGGAGCTTCAGACTCTTGATCGGGGATACAACTGGGGAGAATGACCAGTACCTCGCCCAGGCGGCCTCACCTGCTATGCTGAACAGGGGCCTTGTGGAGGGATGGGAAGATTGGAGGGGATAGACAAGGTAGAAGGAAGGAAGCGGCCGTGGCCTTAAGTTAGGTACCATCCCGGCATTCGCCTGGAGGAGAAGTGGGAAACCACGGAAAACCACTTCCAGGGTGGCTGAGGTGGAAATCGAACCCACTTCTACTCAAATGACCTCCCGAGGCTGAGTGGACCCGTTCCAGCCCTCATACCACTTTTTGTGGCAGAGCCGGGAATCGAACCCGGACCTCCGGGGGTGGCAGCTAATCACGCTAACCACTACACCACAGAGGCGGACGGGAATATGTATTAAAATACCTAATTCTGTCTGTCATTCACAGCGATATTGAGAAAACAGGAACATTTCAACAACTGAAATTGGTACCAGTTGTAGATTCTTGTGTCTACATTACAAAAAAATACAGGAACCACACCTGGCTACAACGTTTGTACTTTTTAAAAAGAAAAATACGTTTCTATCAGCGAAGTTATTGTCTCGTTCGCCGTGATGATGTACATACACAGCTATACATGTCGGCATGAGGTCGAACTACGTACATCGTGACTTCTGTTACTTCCCACAAAAACTGTAGTTGAATTAAACGGGAACGTTCTAAAGACAAGAACTGGTACCAGATATGGGTTACAAGAACAATGCAATGATGACCATTATACTTGAAATGTTTAGTGAAAAATACTAACTTTAAGTGAAGCGAATGTTTTTTTATATTCTGGGGTATCAAAACACATTATTTCCATCGACACACACAGTGTCTGGTGGCCATGGTTGTTAAAGACGTCAAGTGTAAATTATGGTCTGACCCTGTGGATAGCCGGTTCGAGTACTGCTGGTCATTTTTTACCATTAGAATCTTGGCCGGCACGGTAGGAGAGGTGGTAGTATACAATTTATAATCACTACATTGCGTGCCAGAAGCCTGGATTAAATATATATATATTTTTTTTGCAGTGTTCATATCGAAAAATGACTCTCTTACGTGTTCTTTACAAAGAAGACCAATGAACATCTCACGACTACGACTTTTGTACTATTTTTAAGAAAAATACGTTTCTATCAGCTAAGCTATATGGATTACAAGAACAATGTAATGTTGTCGATCATACTTGGACGTGCGCGCTAAATGATCGGACTCCGTGTTTAGCCGGTTCGAGTACCGTTGATCGAAAAGAAGGCATTAGAATGTTGTATATATAGGGTCTTTTCATATTCGTTTAAGCCTATTAACTTGGGCAACGGTAGAAGAGGTAGTGGTATGCATTTTCTAATCATTAGATTGTGTGTCAAGGGCCTGGATTAAATTCCGAGCCTTTTCGCAATACTTATATGGAGTGAGGGCATATGACACTGTTGATGATTCGTCTGTCGGATAGAGAGGTAAAGCCTTTGGTGCTATTAGAGAGGAGCAGGCTATATCTCCGCAGGAGTCTAACCCTCCATTCCCAACATAATACATCACGTAATTCAGTTTACCTCATAAACTCCTCTGATGAGGTTGATGCGGGAAGGGCATCCGGTCGTAAAAAATTGCTACGAAGATTCATCTCACTTCATTCCCGATCCCGTACGGGTTGGACATGCAAGTTTGAGGAATGATAACAAATGTTGATCTTTGGTGCTTCGCTGTAGGTGTTTCTATGGTAGAGTTTTGGCTGAGATGGAATTTTGTACGCTTGGTTCTTTCTCAATAAAATTCCTCTCATTCAACGAGATGAGGTTGACATTTTGTTGCGCGTGAGAAGAACTGGGCCAAATGTTACTATAGATAATTAAAAATGTGGATTTAAAAAATCTACGAAATACATGATTCTGTTTATTTTGTTTTATTTAAAAGAGAGCACAATGTTTTCCAAAGTAGCAATTTTTTCCCCAAGAAACAAAACAAGTTAATATCATCCAGCAACATGTTCTGAATAGCCTGAAAGATGACCAAATTACGTACATTACTATTGAGTCCATAGTATGCGATGATGTTATTGAATTTTATAAAGCTGGTTTGTGCAATGGAACGAGATTGAATCTACAAAAGCTTGACAAAATATCGTCCATGAAGTAGTTGAGACAAGCTCAGCTACAGAAAAAAACTATTTTATTCCAAGAATAGGTTTAGCACTTCTGAAAGCGGAAATACTATTCGTCCTTAAACGGAGGCAATTTTCCCAAAATTTAGCCTTCTTTGTCACTATTAATAAGCCACAAGAACAAACTTTAAAGATGGGATGAATCTCCCCAGTGTTTGGGACAGTTGTACGTAGCTTTTTCAAGACTACTCAGATCCACAAATGCACTCATATGGTTTGTAAGGAAATACTACGAGTATAATACCGGTTTTGATTCCATTCAAATGCAGTATAAAACCAGGAAGATACAAAAGATGCATTAATAGTCCATGTAGAATCACCAATTGCGTTATAGGTACCCTAGTAATTTCGACTGTCGAAGACAGGCTTACAGTATTAGTTTACAATATAAATGTTGACATCATTGCATTTTATTAGGTTTTATCTCTTGGAAATCTCTTTACCTTCAGATCCTATCGATATGCATATCGTCGCTGTGCGTATCCGAAAATGACTACGGTATCCATTATTTTTCTTAAGACTAGTCACACCTTCCAGCCTTATATGGATATGCAGCCCATCAGTAGCTACAATTTTTGTTGCGTTAATTTCCTTTTGTTTATGTGTAAAGGAACACGAACGTTACGTTACGTTTCTCGCTTTGAAACAATAAAAACTATACCACCACCACTGTCATAATCAACCTTCGTACATAACAAACGTACACATTCTTCACATACCTGTACGTACAAACATACATACTTACATGCATGCATGCATACATACATACATACATACATACATACATACATACATACATACATACATACATACATACATACATACTGTAACCTTTCCAAGGCATCAGTACATGAACCAGTTACCATTGTTCATAAATATGACGTTAGAATGGAGCACCATCGGTGAGCTTCGAACTCAGCCCGGTTTTGTCGAAGCTTCACCCTCCCCTACTAGAATAGTTCGCTAGCTGAGTCGGTATCGCATTTTTGGGTCTGTGGACTGTCCGATGGGGCGGTAAGTCCTTTAGTAATAGTCTCGATAGTAGGGGGAAAAGTTAATTATGAGAGGAATACCATTTCATTACTAATGAGAAGAGAGACAATATCTTGTATAACAAATCTTTACTTATACTAGTGAAACACATTATTTACATGGGTATACCATACAAACACCTTACATATAGTAACTTGGGTGATCTTGACGTTTAAATGTTCGGTAGTCCTTTTCTACACTTCATTATTTGTTTAAATATTCAAACTTAAGAAGGCGTTCCCTCTCGAACTATTACACTACCTCAGACTTAGAGAGAGGCGTTTCTTCTCTAATTATTTCACTCTACACTTATATTACATCACACACATATTTAATCATTATGGACACACCCCGCTGTAAATCCGTTTACCTGCCAAGAATTAATATATTCAATTTGCATCAAATTATGATATAAGTTTGCTAGTATCGTATGAACTGAAATAGGCAATTTACACTCCCAATCCTTTGAAAGTCGCGTTACAACACTACCTTAAGTTAAACGTTGCCAAATATGCAGTATGATAAACACGCTCATTTCATTAGGATTTTTATCAACACATATATAAGGACATTATTTACACAACGATGTTACCTATGGACAAGCATTTAGCGACTTCAATACCAGACATCATAAACAAATTATTATAGCACTACCTGCAACAAATGGACAAGAATATATACATTTCACATACACACAATGAGCCGCAGGTGGCCTTATTCACCTGCCGCTTGTGACAGTAAGCTTTACTGTCTCCTGCAAGGAACTCAGGACCTTCTGAGACAGGGTATATCTGACCTGGAATTCCCTATACGCTGTGAATAATTAAAGAAATAAATTGGAGGGATCCTTCATTTAATGCTCATTTGGAATCTCTGCGACGTTGGCTCTATTTAAATTAACACGCGTAATCTTTGTGCCGAAAGGAAAAGAAACTCGCCACTTGTATCTGTTCTATTTCACTGAAGAAAACTCCTTCACTCCCCCGTTTAAAGGGGCTCATAAAACTCCAGCTGTGAGCTGCCCGTGACACACTTCCAAGGAGCGGTCCCCTAAGCCTTCTCGGGCAATGGCTTCACGGCAAATAATCTATTCACTTCTTTCAATACTGGCCATCATGGCATCACACAAATCACGGCCCTATATCCGGCCGTAATCAACATATTCACATCGCGATATGCGCCTCGCGTGTCTTAATGACAGATTCCAAGGGAATTTCACATTTCATTTCGCAATATATATTATGGCTACAGCCTGTTCAGCCATTTCTTTTCCTCTCGGTACATTGACCACGATGCAGATCTAATGATGATCTCCTGCCACCAGGGTCCAAATTAACTTGCGGATTCGCGAACTAATTAGCGATGTAAGATATATACCCCAATCTCATGCTTCATTCGTTGTTCCAGCAGTTTTAATTTCTAGTAAGGAGGATTTCCTAAGAGCTTGTGAAGTACAAAAAAAAATCAGTTACTGAGATATCCTTGAGGACTCCTATTGGCTGTAGAAAGATGATAACTGGAGTCGTTTACGTAGAATATTTAAGCCCTTTTACTTGACAGTACTTCACACATAATTAATCTGAGGTCCTTAAATTTACGTCATGCATTATCAAACCCTTGTAAAAAAATGGAAGTAAAATATGGTCGTTCCCAAACCATGAAGAAAGTATTCTATAAAAAACCCAAATAAAAATGAAATTATAATTATTATCCCTCTGAAATGGCGTGCTTGCAGTCTACGTTATATCTAAGTGAAAAATCTACATATTTACAATGGGACACGACCTTCAAAGATATAAATACTTGGAAATGTACTCAGCCTTCCGGATACCACGTTCACAGCTTTACAGGAGGGCACTCCATGGACTTAGACTGCTTGCATCACGTCATCGGCGATGTGAAGACCCATGATGACTTCCTGGCAGGTCATACACATGACAGCGACGTTCCAGACGTTCTCGGCTACCAGACGAAATTCCGGCAAACAGCTAGATGACTCGTTCACTCCGGTACACAGGCAAAATTCTGGCATTCAACTGGACGTCGGCGTTCACTCCGGCGTTCTCGTAGACATGTAAATGAGGGGAAATTATCTCAAGTGAATGCGTTAGTTTATTACACACCACAATTTGAATATATGGTTGGATCTGCTCAATAGCACGAGCATTCCAACCCAATGCCGGTATTGTCTCTGTAGCCCGACACTGCTCCTTTCTCATGTACCAATTCTTTTATAAACAGCATACAGCTATTCTAGGTCCTGAATAAAGAATGTCACTGGTTAGGCCACTACTGGATTAAAATTTCTCGTCTCACACGACCACGCTTCAAGCATATTCTATTTCGCCTAGTCATGCGTAAGTCAGGCTCTCAACTGCATTACAGATTTATAGACGTGACACTACCCTTAATTATGCCGACACTGAGCCGTTCACGCACTTTCTTTGTATCTCCCAATTATGTCGAGACACACACACACAACTCCACGCACTGGGATACCTGGCTATTGTGGTTAATTGAGCCGTATTAGTATCGGCACATATGAGGCTCGACGCACGACCTCTTCGACACACGGACAGCGGTCATTTCGGTTTCGTGCTGCTCCCACTATATTAATTAGCGACACACTGTACTCGCAAAAAAAACTTACTTAGATTGTGGGTATTTTCGCAGATGTTCACAGGCTTTAATGAATCTGCATTACACTGCTCAAATTACAAGATTATTTCTTCACAAACGACTCATACACAAACCACGACGAAATACTACCGTACTGGCGTTACACTGAGAATGCACCGGGTAGTGTCTCCTCCTCAGCTCATGAATATATAGGCGAGCTACGCTAGAGACCCGAATGCTGAGGGTGGGGGAAAAATGCAATTCTTTCTCACACATTGGTCCGTTAATACGCAACGTACAGTGACGAACAGGGTATCAAAATGTAGCTCCTGTATTCCCATCTCCACTGAGTGACTGTTATTAAAATAACTTCGTAGGTTTTGAAGCAATCTTAAAGGCGTCCTTTAGTCTCTGGCGGTGAATGATGACGAGCACAGGGGATTCCTTGTGTTCCTTGGCACGGTTAGGGTCCAACATCTGTTAGTCATTAAGACGCGCCCTTGTTTACAGCGTAGTTACCGCTCTGTCAGTTAAGTAGAGCACTTCTCGGTCTCATAATTATGCGTAAAATTCCCTGATTCAAATGAATGTTTGCGCTTAATTATCCATTGGGTATTTTGCGATTTATGAAAATTAACAGAAATAAAACAGTTGAATGCGTTAAGTTGGCAGTGGTGAATAAGCGAGGAAAACAGGGTATAATGTTAGTTTTCACGTTGGATGTACTCTCTGGGCTCAGCTAGTGACCTAGATTCTTTGTCACGTGATAACGCGTATCGTTTCATCTCGCTCGCGGTGGGAGTGAGAAAACTTCCAGTACAAGCGCTCTTGCACCGCCTTGCTGCTAATTACCAGCAACTAGAGGTGGGTCGCGCGACTCTGGATATTGCAACTCGAGTCCTGGAGCAGGCAGAAAAATTCTAACTTGGGCAGTTTTTATCGTAGGATGACGCGGAAAACGGCATATTTCATCTCCTGGATATCATGACATACCATAGGTGACGTTGTGAACGGTCACAATACATACATATAGGCAGATAATTTCAATGCACCTAAAATATTTCCTCACATTTATCTCAAACATATTTCGTTCACAAATCTGCGCCCTGGTGGCAAAGGCCTACGGCACATCCGGTATGTAACAAATATGCTGTCCTGCAGAACAGTTTTTAGTATTTATTTCACTTGCCTACATTTAATGAATAGCTTCATCAACTTAAAACAATAATACAAATATGTTCTACTTGCTAACATTGTATTCCCAGAATTTTTAATATTTATTTCATTTAGTTTGTAAATTTCCTCGAGTTATTATCTTCACCTCAAATTGGCTAGCTTACCTATTGTTGTGCGTAGGAGGCAGTGTTTTGCAACCGAAAAAGAGCCCATAAAATACGCATTTGAAACCTCGATTTCCTAAAAGCAAATCGATGCCCTCCTAAAACTGTGAAAGTAGTTAGTGGGACGTAAAGGAAGTATCATTATAAATCGATGGCGTAGTTTTAACACCAAGTATCTGGCAATGTCTCCCTGTCCATTATTTCCTTTAAGATGGGTCACGCCTCCCTGCCACATATGAATATGTAGTCCATCAGAACAATTTACGTTGCGTTCATTCTCCTATGCTTGTGTGTAAATTTACTGTACCGCACTTTTGGATATATGTTTGCGTGGCGTATTTCTTCATTCCTACAGTGTACTGTATTTAGGGTTCATTTTCCTTTAGACATCGTACCCATACCATTCCTCTGATGGGCTGCATATCCGTATATCATTGTGTGGCTGGGAGGCGAGACCAGTCTCAAGGAAAATAATGAGTAGGAAGAAGATCGTCAGATACATGGTATTAGAACTAGGCCATCGAAATGGTTATGTACTGTTTACCATCGGTGCACATGAATTAATTAACACAAAGAGGCCTATAACCCACAAATAGTTAGCTTGGAGGTCGCAATTATAACCATCTATAGTATAAAGAAACAATTGACAAAAGGTTTCATTTTACGAGTACGAGGACGAGTACAACTAAGCTCCAGAGTTGATGAGGATTATCTAGTAACTGAAGAAATTCCTTCCGCTGTTGCATTCAGACCTGAAAGCATTACTTGAAGCAGGGCCTGTAAAGCACTGGAGAATTGATCACTCACCACCCAGTAACTGACGAAATTCCTTCCGCTGTTGCATTCAGACCTGAAAGCATTGCTTGAAGCAGTACCTATAAAGCACTGGAGAATTGATCACTCACCAATCATACGATGAAACCAGACGTTGATAATGCGTGGCTGAAGGAGAGCTGTCAAAGCTTGGGTAATAACCGGAAATTTGTGAGGAAATGGTATAGGGCAATTTCCATAAAGCAGGGTGCACTAGTAATGGGAAATATCTGATTGCAAACGAACGTATACGTTGTATTTACTGAATTATAGGATTTTCATTTACGTGAAACTGATTAGATACATTCCCTTCAACAGTTTAACAAAAATTTACGTGATTTTCTCTAAGTTAATAGTACAGTATATTAAATTATCTTTAGACTACGTCGAAAACATCTTCCGTCACCGGAAATAAGTATTCTGTAAGGAAATGAACATTAAATATGAATCAGAGGTTTGGAAACTATTCTATAGGATTTTCGAACGGGTGAAAATGAACTGTCATCACCTGCACCGAAACTGATCAAGATATGGCTTGTTGTTACCGTAGAAAAAGACAAAATGATTCATAATGGAAATGAAGATAAAAACATAGTACAGGCAAGGGAGGCATTTTCTGTGAAGATAAACCTTTGGCCAATAATCACATGACCTGGCGAGTTGGGCGTGCGGTTAGGAACGCGCAGCTGTGAGCTTGCATCTGAGATATGTTGTTTCGAACCCCACTGTCGGCAGCCCTGAAGATGATTTTCCGTGGTTTCCCATTTTCACACCAGACAAATGTTGGGGCTCTACCTTAATTAAGGCCACGGCCGCTTCCTTCTCATTCCAAGCCCTTTCCTATCCCATCGTCGTCATAAAACCTATCTGTGTCGGTGCGAGGTAAATCAAATAGCAAAAAAAAAAAACAAATATTCACATCAACATACATACTGAGAAAATATTGGAAAGATTTTGTTTGTAGAACACATAACTTTGATATGAAATGAATGCATCAGAGATACAAAAGAAGAGTCACTCTGAAGCAATTTTACATATTATGGTGGATATTAATATTTTCAAAGAAGTACAACTGGGCAATATTCCCTAGTAGTAGAAATTTCGATACGGTAGAAAGTGGCAAGAGCGAACTGGACTGAAGAAGACAAATCTATTCTAATATATAAAGAGATACTGCGAGTTTATTTATATTTAACGGGTAATCTCATGAACTACTGAGTTGGTTTTGAAAGACAATACTGCATTACCATCCCGGTTAATAAAGTCTATGCAAAAGCCCATAATATCAAGGCATTAATTGAAAACCGTGGTTTAAGGAAAAAATGGCAGTAATAATAAATCTAGGAGTTTGTAGAATTCGCTGTCGGTTTTTTTTCCCACGTAAAATCTGCTTGACAGATGGAGTTCAAATTTGATAAGTTTATCGCTGATACCTTTGGTTAACACACAGGATACTTAATATCACACTGCCTTATAGGTGGGCTATGTACAGGAAGATAATATCAAGCAAGTTAGAGGAAAACGTACGCTTGGGTCACATGACATTAAATACGATGCCTAAACGAAAACTCCTATTGAACAACGGAACCCACCAAGTATACAGGGAATTCGATTCCCCAGAAACAAATGTACATGAATTTTCTTCGAATTTGGAATAGTTTTCGAGAAAACATATTATATTGTGTTTCGGCGCATGCTTTATCCGTGTTCTTTTTTTCTCGTTTTCCTTCACTTCAAAACTACTTGACGGATCGGGCTCAAATTCGGCAAGCATACAACTATAACCTTTGTTAATAATAATAATAATAATAATAATAATAATAATAATAATGGTATTTGCTTTACGTCCCATTAAGTACTTTTTAAGGTCTTCGGAGACGCCGAGGTGCCGGAATTTAATCTCGCAGGAGTTCTTTTACGTGCCAGTAAATCTACCGATACGGGGCTGTCGTATTTGAGCACTTTCAAATACCACCGGACTGAGCCAGGATCGAACCTGCCAAGTTGGGGTTAGAAGGCCAGCGCCTTAACCGTCTGAGCCACTCAGCCCGCCTAACCTTTGTTTAAAATATAGGTTACTTAATATTACAGTGTATCTTAAGGGTGTCCTGTAGTGAAATAAACCAACGGCCGTAGCCGTGTTGAAACACCGGATCCCGTGAGATCTCCGAAGTTAAGCAACATTGGGCGTAGTCAAGATTTGGATGGGTTGCCACGCGCTGTTGGTGGGGGGTAAGGGAATGGAGGAGCGGAAAGGAACTGGCCACCCTACCGCACGTAAACTCCGGCTCAGGAATACCTCTGCGGAGGTTCGGATCTGCCTTCGGGCAGAATAACCCTTACCTAGTGAAATAAAATCGTCGCTTCACCGGTAAAAGGTTGTAATCCACAAAGCTCTTCCTATCGATTATTCTCCTTAAGACTGGTCACGCCTCCCAGCCACATATGGTTATGCAGCAGCATTAGAGATAGCATATAGGCTACTTACTCTTACAATGTATCTTAAGAGAAATAAAATATGAAACAATTCGTGGGAAAATGTATACCTGGAATCCTTAAAAGTGAATACCGTACCTAAACTTCAAGTCCTATTAAATAATGGGTACTGTGAGTGTACTTAGAATTCGATTTGCTACAAAAAGTGTCTAAGCATTTCCTTCGTAATTCTAATAGCATTCGAGAAAAAATTGCTTTCCTGTCACAAAATATTTTATGCGGGAAATGTAGCGAAGGAAAATGTGAAGCAATTCAGAGGGACTGTTACGCCTCGGATTCTGGGAAGGGAATGAGCTGCCGAAACAGTTAGTTCTGTTTAACACTGTAGCAGGACAGTGTACTTAAACTTAAACTTGCTCTAAATAAGTTTATATTAATTTTCTTCGTACCTCTAATAATTTCCGAGATAAATGTTTCTTTCTGTGTTTTGGCGTATACTTTTGAGGGTTGCAGTGTACTGTCCTCACTTTGAACAACAAGTAGCGAAAGCTGCACCATTTAATTGAAGTGTCGTATGACTTTTAGTGCCGGGATATCCCAGGACGGGTTCGGCTCGCCAGGTGCAGGTCTTTATATTTAACTCTCGTAGGCGACCTGCGCGTCGTGATGAGGATGAAATGATCAAAAGAACACATACGCCCAGCCCCCGTGCCATTGGAATTAACCAATTAAGGTTAAAGTCCCCGACCCGGCCGGGAATCGAAACCAGGACCCTCTGAACCGAAGGCCAGTACGCTGACCATTCAGCCAACGAGTAACCATTTAATTAAAGAAATGTAAGACTTATTCTTTGTGATTCACGGCGCCCACTCACGCTCTCGTTTCTTCTTAAATTTTCGCAGTAACTAAGTACAAAACGTATACAACTGACTCCGCTTCAATCTGAGGACCATACGCTAGTGCTGCGTGTGAGTCTATTATTCCAAAAGGCTTGGTTGGCAAGGAGCATGAACAGATTTAACAAGTGGCAAAACAAGAATAGAAACACAGTCGGTCAGCTTTCACGTCATGGAGTTTCACAGTAAGACACTGCAGTAATATAACACAGAGTTTTACTTCTCGCTCATTCACAGCCTTCCTGTTTCTTAATATTTTCCTAGCTTAGTAACTTGCCTCGGAAACATATTGCACTTTATGGAGCCGTTTTACACAATATGTACACACAGGACAATTACCCCCACATATATTCGAATAATAAGACGTTAATACAGGGTCATTATTTATGCTTGGCAAGGACATTCTGGCTCGACCTTGGCCGCCAGTGACGGTTCAGTTGCCAGCTACCGCGCATGCGTGTGCACGGAAGAATACGGTGCCCAAAATCATTATCATGCATTTTAGTCACCATTTCTACAGTTTATGCTGAAAATGTTCCCCGTGCGCTGCCAAACAAAATCGGCATCTCCTAATGAAGTTTTTGGTTACTCTACCAATTTCTTCAGCACTGATGGATGTAATTGCAGCTCTTATATTGTCTTTAAGTTTATTGTGTGAGGGTTGTTCCCATAAACTACATTTTTTAACATTCCCCACAAATAAAAATCACATGACGTTAAATCTGGGCTACGAGGGGGCTACAGATTATTTACATATGATCCTCGTACCAAACACGCTTCAGTAAGGGGATAACGACCTGTACGTCTATTTTTATTGTTTACTGAACCTGTACGTTTGAATCTCTTGGCCAGTTGTTTTATTATCCGATTGATAGGAATGGGTCTTCCTGGAAATTTCGCTCGAAACTTTTGTCTTGTTCTAGCGCACGATTTTCTGTACTTAATGTAAGTATTGTGCAGATATACACGTTCACGTAACGAATATTTCACATACATTACAGCACTACATACAATCACAATAAAACACTATACAGTACGACAAACAGTACGCAGTAACTTCATTGAACACCCTGCTATCTCGGAGCTCAACTCTCAACAACAGCAGGAAGTGCCGGAAACCGCGCACGCCAGCGGCCGGTAGCGGCCTGTCGTCGGCGGCCAAGGTCGAGCGATCAAGTCCTTGCCAAGCATAAATAAAGACCCTGTATTAATCATTAATTAAAGGTTTTTTGAAAGGAATGGGAGATGGATATTTATATCTGTTGGACTCACCATTAGACACAACTTTATCAGAAATATTTCAATATTTTCAAAGGAAAAGTATTAATGAGGGAAAGTGGAAGTCGACCGAATAAGAAGTATAAGTATGTGAAGAGAACTGTATATATATGAAATTTACACCAAGAGGAAACGGAAAGCAGAAAATGGAAAAGTATGTTTAAGTGAAGGTTTTTGATGTAGCCTGTATTACATATCACAGCAAATTTTGACAGTTTAACATGAATGCTTTTGGGTTTCGTTGTTGATGCTATTACTTCTTTTTCTCTTTATTACGTTGTATCATTCTTAAAGTCTTAGCAAATTATTGTAATCAACAGGATTTATTTTTCACTTTGAATTATTTCTGATTATCTACGCTGTAAGAAACAGCATTACAGTCTCCCTTGATCAGTTTCATGGTCGTTAGCTTTCTTGTCTAAACTTTCCCCTTTTGTTCAGGCTTATTGCCACCGATAAGTAGATCAACTTACAATGGGATGTACTCAAAAGCAAATTTTGTCACTTACAAAGACATACAGTAATACTCAATTTGTGCTGATGTCCAAAGTGGAAGAGAGGGAATGGTGGTTATCAACGACGAGAAAGTGAGCATACGGGGCTATAGCAAAAGCTCGAGTAATGTGGTCGGGGTTATGTCATAAGCAAGGTCCGTGACACATCTCAGAATATATGGCCAAGTAAAAAGGAGAGAAGAAATGAAGTGAAATCTGAAGAAACAAGAAAAGGACGCAGATCAAGTACAAGGCACACAGGTAATGGCAGCACGGATATGAATGTAATGAATCAGAAGGAGAATGTGGTAAATAACCGGGACGGACGGAGAAGAAATGGCATTGCTGACACCAAGAATAAAATGAATTAATATTTCTAAAGATGCGTTACCTATATTACACCGATATTAGTGTGCATTTTTATTTGAGCTGGATTAATGGAAGTAACCATGGCCTGAAGAAATATATTCCTTTCTATTTGAATCAAACAATGGAATTCCAAGAATATTCGAAGTTCAATTCAGTGCACAGAGACATTGCGTAAAAAACATACTAGCCAGAGATGTTACAGTATATACTGAAATATCCCGGCCACTCTCGTTAACGTATTAAACTAATATTCGAAGAAACGAGAAAACGCAGAAAAAATATGTAATAATATATTGATGAGAATGCGGAAAATGACATAGAGTGAAGGGGAAGAAAAATAACATGCACATATTAGGTTGTGAGGAAATTCATGAGGAGAACATTAATGTCAGTTACATAGTTCCAATGTAGATTAAAATCTAGGCACGATCACTTATTTCAGGATTAGGCCTATTCCAAGAATGATTCATAGAATATATATTAATCATTTACGTCTTAATTACATTTTTCTTAATTTTGCGTTATAGAATATTATTTATAGTTTAAATTAACAATAATAAATTGCACGTCGCTGTAAAGATTACACGAAAATAATTCGCTCTCATTAGACACTCGACATGGTGTTAGGGAGAAAAATATAACACTACCGCCTGATGGTTCCATTGCCGTCATCTTGTATAGTTTTCTGGGATGGTTTTGGCATCCTGAAACAGGATCCGGTGCTACTTTTCCGGCATCACATATCTTTAAAAATCCGATATTTAACAATCTCATATTCGTTTATGCACATACACCAATGCATACACTGCTTTGGTAGGAGAAGTTTTCTGTGGTTTGTTGGTTGTTGTCTCACCATTGGTATTCCGAACGGCAGTGCTCTTTTCTGAATGTATTTAATATTGCGAACTCCTCAGCCATCTAGCCTCCCTGCATAATCACACCCACAGCTTAGAGTTGACAACACTGTACAACACAGCAGGTTTTGCTGATTAGCGCTATATGTTGCAGTGTGTTGTGCGCTTCAGTCTGGGTCGTACTTTACTTGCTAAATGAGAATAGACAGTGTCCTGAAGGTGAGTGACACACTGTGTTAACCTTTATATTAATAACTAACAAGTATACCTATGCTTCGCTATGGTTTTCTACATTGTACACGGATATCGAAGTAAATACTGTGCGTGCAGTAAATGAGATTGTTTTAAAATTGCATGTCTACTAGCATTATCCGAGAAATAGCATTGGAAGGTCCCCATACGTTGTTTCCAATGTAAAGTGTGGGTTGCGGTGTTGTGATGATAATGGCAGGCTCACTTGCCTACTGCCATTCACAAACGTTTTGGCAAGTTTACATTATAATTGCAGGCCCCATTGCCTACTGCGCTGTCACAATCGATTTGTGGAGTTTTAGCTACAATGGCAGTCCCCTTTCCTACTTTCAGACATATTACAGTTGAGGATTATTTATCATAATAGCAGGCAACTTCCCTACTACCAGTGAAAATTGAGTTGTGCAGTTATCATTATAATCACAGGCTTTTTTACCTGCTCCCATCCACCTTACTGCCAGTCACACAGAATTAGTGACTTTCCATGAAAATAGCAGGCCACTATGCCTAATACTAGTCACATTTTAGATTGGAACATTAGTTTATAATGGCGGGCACCCTGGCCTAGAGCCAAACACAATAGGGTAGGGGACTTTCGAACAAAACTGCATGCTCCCTTGTCTTCTACAAGAAAAATCGAGAAGTGAATTATTCATTACAATGGTAGGCCCTCCTTACTAATGCCAGTTACACAGGAGTTGGAGAAGGACTCCATTCCTACTTCCAGTCAAAGTCGGTGTAGGGAGTTCTGATTACAATAGCAGACACACCATTTCTCGATCGCTACAAATCGACATCAATGAATATATACATAGATGGACATACGAATGTATATGCATGTTTACAATATTGCAGACCTTCATTTACAGTTTAACTGCTGCTAAAGGGTACGTCATATCGACAAAGGATTGTACCGTAAGGCGCAGTATTTAGCGATCTAAATGGCTGGTTCTACGATATTTTCTCGCATCTCATCTATTCATGGGTCAGATTCAGTCAGAAACGTTGAATAGGTTGACATGTGTGTAAGATTATCTTGCATTGCATTACTTTTCGGATAATTATGAAGGCAGGTGATGCAGGAAATATTAAATTAGGAAATGAAGTCTTAAAGAAAGTAGATGAATATTGTTACTTGGGTAGTAAAATAACTAACGATGGCAGAAGTAAGGAGGACATAAAATGCAGATTAGCACAAGAAAGGAAGAGCTTTCTTAAAAGAAATTTGCTCACTTCAAACATTGATATAGGAATCAGAAAGATGTTTTTGAAGACTTTCGTGTGGAGCGTGGCATTGTATGGAAGTGAAAGATGGATGATAACTAACTCAGAAAGAAAGATAATAGAAGCTTTTGAAATGTCGTGTTACAGAAGAATGCTGAAGGTACGATGGATAGGTCGAATCACGAACGAAGAGATACTGAATGGAATTGGAGACAGGAGATCGATTTAGCTAAATTTGACTAGAAGAAGAGATAGAATGACAGGTCACATTTTAAGACACCCAGGAATTGTTCAGTTGGTTTTTGAAGGAAGTGTAGGTGGTAAGAACGGTAAGAGGTATGAATATGACAAGCAGATTGGAGCAGATGTAGGATGCAATAGTTACGTAGAAATGGAAAGGTTAGCACAGGATAGGGTGGCATGGAAGGTTGCATAAAACCAGTCTATATACTGATGACTCAAACAACATGTGCCAAAGCATATGGCTCACGTATGAGTATTTGGTGGGCCAATGATCGTGTAGAGTTTGATGGTACTATATTTTCTATAAGTGATTGAAAGTATGAATTATGTAGGTAAAAATTTCAAATTTACTTAAAATCGAGAAATAGAGACTAATCTAACGTATAAGCGATACAGATACGACAAAAATTCATAAGACCAAGGTTGAAGATCATTCCTAATTCAACGAAGATTGTGCCATCCGTTATGTGATAGGACTTCCCGTTTATCCCACGAAATACCTCGAAACGAAGGTCTGCACCATCATTAAAATTTTCTCCATATTTTGATATTCTTCAGGGATAAAAAATGAAAAATTTAAAGATCTTGGAAGTTTTTCGTCTGTTAAGGCTGAAACGTATAATTTTGCCAAATTACAATTTTCTTGCTCGTTTATCAGATTATGCTGCAATCTGGATTTTGGGCTAGGAGGGTAAAAGTTAGGAATTTAAGGAAATTAAACCAAAAAATATGCAGATGATCACTATTTCCCTTCAAACGGGTAGCTGTACAAAAATTTCACCAGAAGAGTCAATTTACAGGCACACACAGTCGTTACGATTTTATTTATATAGACAGATAAGGAATCTGCTCCATGTACAACACATTTTGGCTACGTCCGCTTGACTTAACCTGCAAAACCAACCGTTTATGATATCTCACTTATTAATCCTCCTGTCGAAATGTTCACATGAGGAAAAAGTTTTAGAAATGTATTTCCATTAAGGATTGTAGATTTCGATTAATTTCGGATGTGCATATTTTGAGGAAATGCAAAATCATGGTTCCGGTTTCGGATAAACCCACCGTAAATTTAGGTATTCAGAAATAATATTGGCCCTTAAACCTACTCAAGGACAGTTGGATTCTAAATATCACGTTTGGTAGAAATATATTTAGTAGTTTTCAAGTTATAAAAATTCATACAATCAAACAGACAAACAGACACCAACGCTAAGAAATATGCAGATGGTCATTATTACAACTGAAACTGATAACTGTACGGAAATTCCGCCAAAATAGTCAATGTACAGACAGATGGTCGTTACGATTATATTTATATAGATGACAGATAAGCATGGGCACGTTTATACAGTAAGTGCAAACCTTCATTTCGAGATTTGCTGCTCCTAAACTGTACATCATACCAACAAACGGTTTGCACCCTCAGACGTCCCTTTTATCGCTCTACATGTTTAGTTTTAAAACATTTTCTCTTATCGCACATATTTATGGGTTCGACTGAGTTACGTTATTTGAATGGGGTGAAATTTGGGTACATTTGTATCATTTTACATTATTTTTCACATACTTATGTGGAAGATAGAATCATGAAATTTGGTTCGCATATAGCCATTGGTTGTGCCAATGTGCGTGCCAAATTCGATGACTCTATATCTTTTACCTGTCTGTCAATCTAAGTAACAATCGCGTAAAAAGCACAAAATTTACGTACAATCTATATATACAGCCAAATCTACCCTATAAGGGAGAGAGGGAGACGACAAAATATCACAGGACCAAAGTTGTAGATCACTCGAATTTGAACGGAGATTGTGCCATCCGTGACAGGACTTACCGTTTAGCCGCGAAATACCTCGAAACGAAGGTCTGAACCGTCATTAAATTGCCTATATTTCGATATTCTTCGGCATAGAAAGTGAAATATTTAATGATCTTGGAAGTTTTCCGTAGATTACCGGCTAAAACGTGTAATTTTGCTTAATTTCAATTTTTCAGCTCGTGTAGCAGATTGTGAGGCAATCTTGATTTTGGGCGAGGGGGGTAAAATTTAGGACTTCCAGGAAACTATAGCTAAAAATATGAAGATGATCATTATTACCCCTTAAACGGAAATCTGTACGAAAATTTCGCCAAAATAGTCAAAGCACAGACACACGGTCTTTACAATATAATTTATGTAGATAGATAAGGAATCTGCTCCACGTATAACACCTTTTGGGCTATGTCCGCTAGACATAGCCGGTGAAACCGACCTTTCATGTCATCTCCCTTATTAATCGTCCTGTTGAAAAATGAACATGAGAAAAAGAAATTAGAATTGGATTTACAAAAAGTTGGATCGATTTCCAATCAGTTGGGTCTTGTACTTTATATATTGTGGGAGAGTAAAATCACCATTTCGGTCCCCTACAAAAGCTCAGTCCATTCCGGGAATTTGAAATGTTATTGACCTTAAAACCTACGCTTGGACGGGTGGATTCTAAATATCAAGTTTGGTTCAAATATCTTCAGTAGTTTTCAAGTTGTAAGAAATACGCTTTGCGCGCACCCGCTCTTGCGTTAAGTCCGGTGGGACTTAAACCGAAAACGGTCCGTTATTGATAACTCAGTTATTAATCCTGGTATCGAAATGATGCACATGAAAACAAAAGGTTTAGTAATTAATTTCCATTAAGGCAGGTAGATTTCCACTAAGTAGGGTTGTGTATATTTGAGGGAGTGCAAAATCACGGTTTTGGTTTCGTATAATCCCCCAAACAGTTCAGAGATTTAGAAACAATATTTGCCCTAAAACCTACCCAAGGACAGGTAGATACTAAATATGTTGTTTGGTGGAGATATATCCAGTAGTTTTCAAGTTATAGAAAGTCAGACAAACAAACAAACAAACAAACAAACAAACAAACAAACAAACAAACAAACAGAGAAACAAACAAATAAACGAGAAAACAAACTAACAGACATCAAAGAACCCTACCCTCGGACAGATGGATGCTATATATAAAGTTTGGTTCAAATACCTTGAGTAGTTTTCAAGTTGTAAGAAATACGCTTTACACGCACCCGCTTTTACGTAAGTCCGCTGGGACATGTACCGAAAAACGGTCAGTTAATGATATTTCCGTTATTAATCCTGTTATCGAAATGATGCACATGAGAAAAAAGATTTAGATTTTAATTTTCATTAAGGTAGGTAGATTTCTATTAAGTTCGGTTGTGTATACTTTGAGGGAGTGCGAAATCGCGGTTCCTTTTTCGTAAAAATCCCCACTCAATTCAGGGAATTAGAAACGATATTTACGCTAAAACCTACCCAAGGACAGGTGGATTCTAAATATGAAGTTTGGTGGAAATATATCCAGTAGTTTTCAAGTTATAGAAGGACAGACAAACAGACAAACAGACACCAAAACTAAAAATTATGCAGATGGTCATTATTATAGCTGAAACGGTAACTCTATGGAAATTTCGCCAAAACAGTCAATGTACAGACACACGGTCGTTACGATTTTATTTATATAGGTAGAAAGATAATAACATTATTTGCTTTACGTCCCACTAACTATTTTTACGGTTTTAGGAGACGCCGCGGTGCCAGAATTTTGTCCCGTATGTCACGAAGCTGACGTATTTGAGCCCCTTCAAATACCAGCGGACTGATCGAACCTGCCGAATTAAGGTCGGAAGACCAGCGCTTCAACCGTCTGAGCCATTCAGCCCGGCAATCTTTATATTGAACGTATACCAACTCACGTAGTGGCGTCCTATATATTCTGTTGTGTGTGCAGAAGTTACGTGTCGATAACACAGTGGCGCAATGTAACAGAGTTCGTCAGAAATGCGTTCTGTACGTACTTTGGATCAAAGTGGAAGACCAAGACAAGCCGTGATTACCTCATAAAGTTTGTAGGACATGTGTAGAGCAGTTAAGGCAGTGGGTTAATAGTGAGCGAACAGCGCTGCCATTCGAAATAACAATGTTAAGGCAACAATCTACGTTTCTGAGAGATTTCCTGAATTTAAAGTCAAGTTTGATATAGTCCAATTTATTAATAGTTGTAGTACTCGTCGTTGACGGGACAATCAGGCAGCATGAGCAAGATTACAGTTTTTTTCCACCTCTTACACCGATTCCCTCATTCTGAGACACATCTGTGGGCATGGTTCTCCCTGCCAGCGGCTTCGTTGCTGCCTGTGGCTCGTGAAGGTACTCCAGGGGACCGTCGATGATACAAAACGCTAATAACAATAATCGTATGGCCTCAACTACAGTGTGCAAGCATTTTAATTTGACGCAATCTGGCTGCTTGCTTGTCAATTACGACGTTCCGCTTTACACTAGGCTTTCTAGATGACAGAATATATCGAATATCTCCTGGAAGTCTATGAATGTTTCCTTTCCTTTTTTAACGATACTACCCATTCAGAAACGCAAGCAAGTATCAAAGCAGATCAAATTGCACTTGATCTGTTACTAAATGGTAAGCCAATTAACACTTTTATTATAAAAACGAAGCCATTTATACGCCAACGTGAGCTGGAGAGTAACAATCTTTACCAACATTTTACTCTTCTTGAACATGAAACGGCTGGTCTCATTGACATATGAACTGAACAAATTAAGAACATTGGTCCTACTACAAAGCTTCAATCAATGACCAACTGCTTCCAGTCACTCAAGATACTAAAATTTGGAGGAAAGTAAAGGTTATTGTCATCCTTAAGAATGATAAAGAGAGAATGATCCGATTAGCTATAGAGCCATTTCATTACTCACTGTAAGCTGCTCGAAAGGCTCATACTTCAAAGAATGGTAGACAGAATCGAACAGTGTACTAAGTATCCCTAGGCCTAGGATAAAGTGAAATCTTAGTAGGAGGAGAGAAACTCCAGGACGAGTAAATTATGCGGTAGTACGTGGATATGATGAGTGAAATGTACCAAAGAATAGAGAGCCTGCAACTTCAGAATACAGAAAGAGAACAAGCATACAGGGATATTGTAGTGGATACAGTAAGGAGTTGTCTAGAAATAACTATGTGGAATGTAAGAAGAAAGCGATCATCTTGGGGAAGTGATGAAAGCAGGGCAGCTTGTGAACTTGAATACAAGGCGTATCAAAAATGGCTTCAAAAAGGAACTGATTCAGATAGATGATATTAACATAGTTTCATATCTTTTGCATTATTGCTGATCTTCATTTGGTCTATGTCCGACTCGTTGGCTGAATGGTCAGCGTACTGGCCTTCGGTTCAGAGGGTCCCGGGTTCGATTCCCGGCCGGGTCGGGGATTTTAACCTTCATTGGTTAATTCCAATGACCCGGGGGCTGGGTGTTTGTGCTGTTCCCAACATCCCTGCAATTACACACCACACATAACACTATCCTCCACCACAATAACACGAAGTTACCTACACATGGCAGATGCTGCCCACCCTCATAGGAGGGTCTGCCTTACAAGGGCTGCACTCGGCTAGAAATAGCCACACGAAATTCTTATTATAATTTGGTCTATTTCTCCCTGTTCCTTCTTATGGAATATTATTGCGAATACAGTTGATAGTAACTGCGAGCTCACTGCAATAACTTTGCTACAACTTTATTCAATCTTACAATACTACCATCCTGGGAGAATATACATCCTAAATATTTGAAATTATCTAACCTGTTACAGCTTTGTATTCCCAATCTGACATGCAGTTATCTTGCTTTTTCTTACCTACTGACATCACTTTAGCCTTGGAAAGGCTAATTGTCATATCGTACTCATTATAACTATTTTCAAGTTTCAAGGCAGCCTTTCAGCACAATCTGCCATTAAGACCAAGTCGTTGGCACAGGCTAAACCGCTTAGTATGTTTCCACCTAAATGTACGCAATGGCTAACAATTACCTCCAAGTAACGCGCCTTACTTCAACATGGAAGGTAAAGGAGTTTAGATTCTGCAGGACTAAGAAAACTGGTGGTTTTTCATTATCAAGAGGAAACATTTATGTGAAATGTACGAAAGAATATACAGCCTGCAATTTCAGAATACAGAAAGAGAACAAGCATACAGGGATACTGTAGTGGATACAGTAAGGAGTTGTCTAGGAATAACTATGTGGAATGTAAAAAAGAAAGCGAACATCTTGGAGAAGGGACGAAAGCAAGGCAGTGCGTTTTCAAACCACAGAAAAATAGTGAAAATGAATCATTCTCCTCTCCAAAATATTCTTAATAACTTTCGTCAGGACGAGTGAATACAAATCGGGGAAGAGCACCAAGAAAATATTGACGTATCAGATGAGCGATGGATTCGACTTGAAATTAGGGGCAACCCCGCGACATGTGCAGCGAAACTCGCCAAGGAAGCATTGTAGAATCCGAAAATAAGTTATAGGAAGTTTTCGGTAATAATCTAGAAAGGCTTTGCTTATCGGCCACGAAACCATTCCGGACAGTAAATAAGACAATTGAAAATGGAAAGAAAACGAAATTCATATTGTTTTTGTTATATCAAGTTAACTCGTAAAAGATTTCAGAGAATCAACACACAGGAACATTTTGAAAATTTTCTTATCGTGACAGTAAATCTTTCTCTGAAAATCGCGAGCAACGGAATTCATAGGGAGTGGAACAATGATGTTAGTTACTTACGCTTGAAAAAGTGAAGAGGGTTGAAAATAAACTGTTATCATGTAGAAGGAATATATGAAATTATACCTGAAATGGTGAAATGTAGTTGAAATTCAGGCTTCACGGATTAATACGTTTGGCATTGGATGTTAGTAAGGTACCCTCTGTTAGGACGAAATCAGTAATTACAGTATATCTACCTATAAGGAATGGAATAGGAAGGATTGCAACAACTATCAAGGTATTTCATTGATCACATTACCAGGCAAGGTGTTCACTGGCATATTCGAAAGGAGCGTGCGGTCAGAAGTTGAGAGTAAGTTGGATGAATACCTGTGCGGTTTCAAACCACAATGGTCCAGTCAGGACCACATATTTTGCATCCTCTAAATAATTGAAAAATGCTACGACAAGAAAGTTATGTTTTGTACATCAAGGAAAGTAATATGACGGAGAACTGAGAGAAAATAAGTTAACCGTATTGAGGGATTATGGGATTAATGGTAGATTGTTGCAAGCAACCAAAGGTATTTACGTTAACATTTGGGTTGATGTCAGAATTAGTGGTGGATTGAGATCTTGGTTGAAAGTAACTACAGGAGTTAGACAAGGCTGTAATTTATCCTTTTTGTTCGTGGTTTCTATGGATCATTTACTGAAAGATATAAAGTGAATGATTCAATTAAGGGGAAATATAGTAAGAAATTTGGCCTATGCCGACGATTTGGACTTAATTACAGACTGTGCAGAAAGTTACCTATCTACTATCTTGGAGAGCCTGGCAATAAGTGCAGTAAGAGTCCGACTCGTTGGCTGAATGGTCAGCGTACTGGCCTTCGGTTCAGAGGGTCCCAGGTTCGATTCCCGGCCGGGTCGGGGATTTTAACCTTCATTGGTTAATTCCAGTGGCCCGGGGGATGAGTGCTTGTGCTGTTCCCAACATCCCTGCAACTCGCACACCACACATAACACTATCCTCCACCACAATAACACGCAGTGTCCTACACATGGCAGATGCCGCCCACACTCATCGGAGGGTCCGCCTTACAAGGACTGCACTCGGCTAGAAATAGCCACACGAAATTATTATTATAGTGCAGTAAGAAAATTAGCATTTACAAGACTAAAGTGATGTTAATGGGGAAGAAATTTAAGAGGATTGAATGTTCAAATTTTTAGGAGGTGTAATCTCCCAGATTGAGAGTATAGTGAGCGATATCGAATCAAGGTGTAGTAACGCTAAAGCAGTGAATTGTCAGTAGTGTTATGCGATATTCTGTAAGAAAGTCAGCTCCCGTACTAAATTATCTTTTTCATCTTCTTTGAGAGCGACTTTGCTGTACAGAAGTGAAAGCAGGGTAGAGTCAGGATACCTTATTCATAAGTTAAAAGTAATAGACATGAAAATAGCGATAAATATTGGTGGTTAAACAGGATATAACAATGGTATCATCAGCAGGACGAACGAACGTCTCAGTTTCCAGTGTACCAAGAAACATGGGGATAAAGCTGTTGTTGACTGGAAAACAGTCATATTTAGGTGGAAATAATATAACGTTTTTTCGTCATGTCAGAGTCTGGTGTGACCCAAACGATGGAATTCAACAAAACCAGAGAAAAACGATGATACAGTAGAAGCCTGAATGGAGGTGTGTGGGAGCTTCAAATGTCGATAAGACAAGGATTTTTTTTTTTTTTTTTTTAGATATTCTGATACATAATCTGAAAACAAACCAACGTCTCGCCGCCAGAAAACACTAATACAACATGATAACGAACAGCCTTCCTATGGGGGTGTCTTCTTGTTACAAGAATATTGAATTAATTTTAACTTACCATCTCTATTGCGAGGCTTAATTAGTGCTTGCCAATGTATTTTTGTTATGATTGCCATAATTTTAGCAAAACACAGATAGTCAGTTCCATATTGCTCACAAAAATTGCATTATTATTTCAGTGAATGACGAAGCGGCTGTACGAGGAAATGATAACGACCGTTATATAATGATGCAATGTTGCGTATTGGGCTCACAGTCCCAATCGTTCTATTGTCCCGATTTCAACCATAACCAATGGGTGACATTTGTTTGTGATAATTAACTCATTCCATGAAATAACATGCCACAGCTATTAAAATAAGTTATTAACATCAATGAACTGGTCTTTACTGGCGCTTCCCGTCCGGTTCAGTGGAGACTATCAGAGCAACAAAATACTGCGAGGTGTATGCACCGATGATACCATATTAAGATTATTATTGAGCTTCGATAACAATCAGTCAACACGTTTATTCTTGAGCTCTCGAGTTAGAAGTATAATTATGTAGCTTTTAACAACACGTTAATTTATTATAACACTGAATTACCTTGGGCAGTTAAATTTAAATAAACTTAATGAATCTGACGATAACACGTAAATATTTACATGTAGATTAACACAACACTCATAATCTGAAATAACAGAAACTGAACTGCTAATGTGTATTTGAAAACGGATATAAAATTAAATGTCTGAACAGCACTCATTCCAAATTAATGCCGCTGGCCAAACGAACACATTATGGCAGAGTTTATATCTTGTTAAATTTATAAAAATGGAAACGAAAACAAAACATTCAGTGATGGAACATCATACCAGAGGGACAAACACACAAATGAAAAATCTGTCGACATACTGTGCCCTCCACAATCACTCATGGTGATTTCACATCAAAGCCAATGACTCTCTAGACTGTGTTACCCGTGTGGCTCTCAGCAATAAGATGAGGTGCAGCCCCTCTGCCCGGTACGTCGTCGGATACAATTACGACGATTATTTCACAGATGAAAGCATGATTCACCATGACGATAAAAACCACGATACAGAAAATGGCATAAAACTACTTTACAGGATTATACAATGCAGTGTTTTTAAACATACTACCAAATTTGAATGATGTGAGTTTACTAGCTCCAGGGAAAAGGTGCATTTATTGTGAAGAAATGTCATTTTCCCGAAAAATGCGATGAAGTGTACATTAACTTTTAAGTCAATTTTTCCTAACTTATATTATTTATTGATGACCACATCTATAGTATTCCTATTTCTCCTCTTCCTTCTTCTCCTCCTGCTGTTTCCTCCTCACCTGCTTCCTGTGGCTAGCAATCTTTTGCAAATTTTTCACTGCCCTATCCACCATCGCAATTCGCACCTCACCGATATCCTTCAGTATTTTGACATTTAATGCCCCAGATTTCATTTCTAGCCTCGAAATTGGCCTAATTCTGCCTTCACTCAAGAACCTCATTGCATTGGTTAACTTAACATTACCTTCATCATTATTTTTCACCCTATTTGAACATTGTACGTGATGTTCACGGGCTTCACGGTACAAATGTAAATTCTATGTAACTCCTCTTCCTCCATTATCATCGAACAGTTTTGAAGGTTTGTCTTCACAATTAGCACATGTGCATGAGGTATAAATTGCATTTGAATGAATTTATAAATCCATTAGCCTATAACCTCCAGAACACTCATTGTTTGCACTGGTATCATGATCACCACAACCATCCTTCAATTTACTCCCTGAGCCACATGTATCTTTGAAGTCAGTCGTAACTTCAATTGGTTTGTCACATGCCGGATTTTCACCATTACCTTGTTGAAAACTGGTATTTGGTTCTTTGTTTGTCCTAGTACATAAGGAACGGTGTTTAGGAACCATTCTAAACGCCCTAGAACTTGGTTTTCCGATAGTGAGAATATAATGAAAATAAGAGATAGAATTAATAGATTTAATATATCACTTGTTAACTATACTGCAGGTATTTGTATTTTAAGCAAAGGGACCAGAAATGCCTGACCGCCATCCTTGTATAGTCTGATAACCTATTTACTTCCTGTTACTACCGACATGTATGTATGTATGTATGTATGTATGTATGTATGTTGGGTATTCAGCCCGAAGGCTGGTTTGATCCTCTACAGCTCCACCAACAACTGTCATAGACAGCCTAGGTGTCACTGAAGAGGCATACTGGGGAAATGAGGAGTGAGGTAGTTTCTCATTGCTTTCCTCACTGAGCAGAAGTTGCTATTACATATCAGTCTGCCAAACCCACTGAAATGCAAGCTCCAACCGACCCTATGAGCGATATTTTCACACCATTCATAACAGGGACTGACTGCATAAGGAGCGGTATTACTAGAATCGTTCATACCTCGGTCACTTTCGTATAGCCAAAGCCAACGATGAGACTGAGACAGATCAATGAAAGTAACAAATTTATTCTAGCCCACAACTTACCAGAAGACATAGTGCACTGTAAACACTACATCCTGCCAGCAAATTAGTTTAAAATGAGATCTTACACACATGACAGATATGCCGGCGTGACAAGTGCAAACATTAAGAAAATATTTTTTAGACGTACTTCCCCGTGGAATGAATACATAAAACTTGTGTAGTATATTATTTAGACCTTGCTGGTTTAAATTAAAGCAGCATATTTTGCGTAATTTTTGCAAATTCTGATCTGCATCCCCACTTAATTGCGTTCTTAATAATATTTTTGTTGAAGTGGGATGTTGGCAAATAATATCCCTTTAACAACGCCTACAAATGTTCAATCATGTTTATATTTGGGGGCTATGTGGGCGTATCGAGTACATAGGGACAATCGCATGCGTATCTTTATAAGCTTTACGATCGAAATCATTACGTTGAAAAGAATCTTTATTACAGTTCTAGACCTGAGCATTGAATTTTTTTCTCATGGTCAACTCTACGTGGCCCTCTCACGTGTTACTTACGAAGAAAATCTGTTTGTGTTGCCCCACATCGAGAGTCACGTAACTTAGTATATACGAAGATATTTGATGTGTAATGCCACATGTGCAAAGCCGGATTGGACCAGCTAGTGTGTTATAAATCTGAAAATAAATCACCAAACTTTTCCAAATGTTAGAACAATCTTAATGTTGAAACATAAAGAACGTAGAAAGTTGTGGTGAATATCGGATGAATATAGCAAGACATACAAAACTCCCCCACTTAAAATAATGAAACATTTTAAGATTGTAAAAACTTTCTCAATTAATTTATACATTTTTACGAGCTTTTCTCAAATATGATTACAGGTGTCGATATATATCGTAAGAGTAATGAAAGACATCTCGCAGTACGTGATGTAACGTTGTGGTCCCGAGTTATACTAATTTCACAATGCACTGTGAGTTGTGAATTCACCACAAAATGGTAGGCGCACGCTCTTTGCACAATTGAATGATTTTATAGTTTCGAAATTATTGAAGGAAGTCTGGTACAAACATTTTGAAACACATATTTACCGAGGGACCCTGTGTCAGAAAGGAATCATAGAGGAAATTTACGTCAAAGTAGTGTGGCAGGTAGTGTGAAAGCTTATAAGGGGTCCTGCGTTAATGTGTAGACCATTTTAAACCTACCTTCGGAATGGTATTGGACTGTTTTATTAGTTTAGAATAGATTCTAGTACTATGGCTGATACTTCGCTCTTCGTATAGCTCGCGGTCCATGATAAAGTTCAGAAACAAAATGATTATCTCAAAATTTAGCGAAAATGAGCTCCTTCTGGTTTCAATATCACTATTGCTTTTGGGACAGTTCGGCGGCTACCGTCGCCGCAAGTATAATCACTTTTGTCACATAGATGTGCTGTCGCATACCTATGCTAAGCTAACCTCGCAGCCGACATCATCACGTAACCAACCCTAACCTTACAGGGGTCACTAAACTCTCAACCCAAGCTTGACACACTGGCTAACTTCTCAGGCTCAAGTTCGTCTCCCCAGCTTAAGTTGACCTAACAGTCCTAAACTAACCTCACAGGCTCGGGTTCAACTCCCCTGCTAACAGAACAGCCCTACCTGAATTTTCCAAGTTCGACTCCCTGGCCAGTTCATACTCTAACTTCACAAGGTCCTTAACTTTACAGGCGCAGTTTCGACTCCCCGGCTAACTTTACAGGTTTGAGTTCGACTCCCTGGCTAATCCATAAGTCCTAGTCTAACATCACAGGCTCGGATTCGACTCTCCAGTTGACCTTACAGGCTCAATATCGACATCTTGGCTTACCCTAACCTCACAAGCTCGTGCTCAATCCCGGCTGACCGGGCTCGATAGCTGCAGTCGTTTAAGTATCCAGTATTCGGGAGATAGTAGGTTCGAACCCCACTGTCGGCAGCCTTAAAGGTGGTTTACCGTGGTTTTCCATTTTCACACCAGGCAAATGCTGGGGCTGTTCTTTAATTAAGGCCACGGCCACTTCCTTCCCACTCCTAGGCCTTCCTATCCCACCGTCGCCGTAAGACCTATCTGTGTCGGTGCGACGTAAAGCAAGTTGTAAAATAAAAAAATAAAAATCTCGACTGAAGTACTTTAGTGGTTGTCGTTTTTTGAGTTCAAGTTCTATTCTTGTAGGATTCAGATAATTCTGTTACTGGAAGGGCCTATAGTTCGATACTCTGCTGAAGTACTGTGTGCTTTCTGAGCATAAGGTTGTGGGTTCGATTCCTGTAGGACTAAGGTAATTCTACTACTGGAAAGGGTTATAGTTCCATCCCTAGCTGGAATAGGTTGTAAAGGTTCTACATCTGCTAAGTAGTGTGAGATTACTGAGCTCAAGTTTGAGGGTTCGATTCTTATAGAATTTAGGTAATTCTGTAACTGGAGAAATTTTAGTTCGAATCTCCTCGACTGTAGTAATGCCCATATATATATAATACGTTTGATTGGTAGTCAAGAGGTTAATAGAAAAGGTGGCTATTACGCGCATCTGACATTTCTTCAGAGTCTCACAGCTTATAACCAATGACCCTTTTAACCTCTTTCTGAAATTAAAACATGGGGTTTAACTTGATTGTGGATTTCTGGCTCATGAACTACCGTCTTGTGCTAGGCTGACTAGCTTAGATGGCGAAACGTTGGCCTCTTGAGTTCTAGATTGGTGTTTCGACCTTGGCTCAGTCTATTGGCATTCGATAGATTTGCTGACGGGTAAAAGAAAGCCTGCAGGATGAAATTCTAGTGGTTCGGCGTCTTTGAAACACGCAAATGTGTTTAGTGGTACATAACGCCAATATCTTCTACTGCAATAACACCTAGATTCTTAAACCAGCAGGTACCGCCTACCTTTATCGGGAGAGGGCTTTTATCCCGAGTCAGCTAGGCCACCTATAATTCCGGAGGTGCAACACAAAGACAAGTTCGCTTCAGTTAGAATCAGATCAGAACATGTTAAAATGTGCTTGCTTTGCAAAGTCATTCCTATACTAGATATTCGCTACCACGCGCCAGCCTTAACAATCTGCTGGCTGGCGGTCTTGTGAGAGGTGTCAGCTGACGTACATAATTTCTGCATTGTTAGCATTCAGAATTATTATTTTCCAAGTAAGAAATACCTGTTCTTCCTCTGTCAGGAAATCAACAATATGAATAGCTCTAGTTTAATTCCCGCATGTGTAACTTTCTCACTTTCTAGAATCTATGCTTCCTGCGTTGTGTGGCCAGCATCTTGAGAGACTTTTATCATTTGCAGACGTTTTACGATTAAGATATAGTTTGAATATAGTACGTTTAAATACTTGGCAAGCACCCTATTGAATAAAGTACTACAAATACTTTACGAACTCAGGATATCCAAGTGTTGGCGAGTAATGATCGCAAAGCGTCTACAGAAATCAGATAATAACAATAAAAGCGATTGCCGTTCATAGGGATGGAATATAATGCTTTCAGCCCGGTTACTACGAAAATATTCATACTGTCTGCAGAAATGAGGAGGACGAAAAAAAAGGGCACAGCCACTCTAAGCTCGAGCATACCGAACACCTGTGTTTCTGCAGTGTCTGAATAGCATGACGTATTGTATACAGTACAACACTAAATGTAGGTTATAGTCATAAAAATATGAAAGTGGTAAAGATAAGTACGCTGATTACATAATAATACCTGCCTGACGTAATTCCTTCTCTCTTCTTAGACATTCTGCATCATGCCTTGTTTGACGAGATCTTGAAAGACTTTTAGTATTTACAGACAGTTTACGATTAGTTTGTCGGAACTAAGGATATCAAAAGGGCTGTTTTATTTGCAAATGACTGATGATCGTAATGCTTCTTCAAAACTCAGATGATAACAACAATTACAATTGCTGTACAAAGGCGTGAAATGTAGCATTTTTTCATATCTTCATTTTAATACAAAACGCCGACTTCTGCAAGAGAGAATTCGAATTTACGATCTTAAGTAACATTTCTTTGTAGATAATTGAAATTGTCTTTCAAGCCTACTTGATCGCGATGATTATTAAGATAGAAATGCATACTACCGGCCGGCAAGGCAAGAGAGGTGCTGGTAATCACTAGATTGCATTTTAAAAGGCTGGATTCAATTATAAACCTTTCTGCAGTGTTCATACAGAGTGACGCTGTTAATGCTGCTCCGTCTGTCGGATGGAGCTGTAAGCCTTGAGTAGAACGTTTCGGTGTTATTCAAAATACGTAGGCTACATGCCGACGCTGGGTTTTACCTTCTTCCTTTTTACTGTTATAATATATCACGTCACATGAGGTTGATGTTCAGGTGGGGCATGTTGTCGTAAAACCTCGCTACGCAGATTCTTTACCTGTACAATTACACCTACATCTAGAAAAAAAATGTCCAACCGCAGTACGTGCAGATTACCTTGTAGGGTGTACCGGAGATAGGAGTTGTACAACTAAAGATTCAAACATGTCTTCAAACATTCTGAAACTCGGAGAATTATACGCAAAGAAATATTTATTTTCACTTAATCGTATAGCTACGTAGCTTAAGTGGCAGGGATCGGTTAATACATCATAAAAGCACTCAGCTTTAAAGGTAGGTTACGCGTTAGAAACTTCTAAGGTATAATTCTAGCATCATGGTCAAATAGAGTTATCTTGATCATAGTTTATCACATTGGATTAGTGTGCAAAATGTAGAGGTAGGAGTGGGAAGGAAGCAGCCGTTGCCTTAATTAAGTACAACGCCAGCATTTGTCTGGTGTGAAAGTGGGAAGCCATGGAAAACTACCTCCAGGCTGTCGAAAGTGGGGTTCGAAACCACTGTCTCACGAATACAAGCTCACAGCTGCGTGCCCCTAACCGCACGGCCAACTCACTCACATTAATCCTACAAATATCGAAACCCCAAACTTGGGCTCAGAAGGCGCCTTCAGCCTAGGATCGAACTACCGCCCGTTCCAGTAACATAATTATGTGAATCCTACAGGAATCGAACACTTGCACTCGAGCTCAGAAAGCTCTAACCACTAAACTACGAGTACTTCAGCCTGGATCAAACTCAAGCTTGTGAGCCTGCAAGATTCGCCGAGAAAACGAAACCAAACCTGTATGGTTAAAGACACTGTCCGGTTAGTGTAGGTGTAGCCAGGGAGTTGAACTTGGAAGGTTAAGTTGGGGCCGTTAGCTTAGCAGGAAGGTCAAACCCGAGTGTTTGATATTAGGGTTAGCCGGGGAGACGAACCTGTACCCGTGAGGTTAGCTCGGGGAGTCAAAATGAGTCTGTGAGTTCAGGGTTAGCTGAGAGATCGAACCAGATCCTGTTAGGTTAGTGTAGGAATATTAAGCATCCTGTGAATTCAGGGTTAGCTGAGGGATCGAACCAGATCCTGTTAGGTTAGTGTAGGACTAATAAGATAACGTTAGCTGAGGGTATCGAACTTCATTCTATGAGGTTATCTAGTTTGTCTAACTCGGGCCTGTGAGGTTAGTGACTCTGTGATGTTTAAGGTAAGTTACGTGATAACTTCAGCTGTGTGGTTAGCAAAGCTGCGTCAGCACATCCATACGGTAGAGGTACCCATTTCTAGAATTTCGCTTGTGGTAGCAACAGATCTGTTCCTAAACCACTACTAATATAACATAACACATCAACTGATATTTTCTTTTCTACATTTTTCAGGTCTCCACCTTCTGCCACAAAAGTGATAAGTCTATGTCAATTTTAAAAACTGTTGATAATTTCAGCCTGCGTAAGATGAATGTTCGTAGGAAAATTATAGACCAACTTAATTACTTCTAACTGTAGCACGTGTCTTTGGCATTAATATCCATAGTGGTTTCCACTCTCAATTCACAACACACTTTACAACAACACTAAAAATAGGAATGTAAGTGCAGCCGTTCCCATGATGCAACTTCTTCTCAACATTGACTGCGAGTGACCGGCTTCATTAAAACAAGAGGTAGTTTTCTCGTGGTTTCCCATTTTCACATCAGGCAAATGCTGGGGCTGTACCTTAATTAAGGCCACGAACGTTTCCTTCCTACTCCTAGCCATTTCCTATCCCATCGTCGCCATAAGACCTATCTGTGTGGGTGCGATGTTAAACCAACTGTAAAAAAAAAAGATATAAGGTAGTTCATGGTGTGGGATACTGTAGACACGTCCTAGTTCGTGAAGCATGGGCAACGGCTGAGTGGCCTATTAAGTGGTCCTGAGAGTCGGGATACCAGTTGCTATGGAATGGGAGTGGGAATTTAGGACATATTCTGAGTCACTCCCATTTGACAGGCAAGGGACTCCATGGAAACAACTTGGCGAAAGAAATAGAATTCTATGGGGAGCTATCAATATTAATGGGGGTTATGGAAAAAAGAAGGTAGAACTGGCTAAGTCAGCAAAGAGGATGCATCTGGATGTGCTAGGAGTAAGTGATATTCAGGTAAGGGGAGATAATAAGGAAGAGATAGGAGATGTAAAGTGTACTTGACAGGTGCTAAAAAGAGAAGGGCAGAGTATGGGTTTAGGATGTTTATCAGGAATACCATTGCACGCAACAAAGTTTCCGTTGGGCACGAAAATCAGCGAATGATGTGGGTAGATTTGGCAGTTGGAGGAATTAGGACGAGAATTGTCAAAGTGTATTCACCATGTGAGGGTGCAGATGAGGGTGAAGTTCACAACTTTTATGAAGCATTGAGTGACATTGTGGTCAGGGTTAACAGCAAGTACAGGATAGTGCTTGTTGTAACCAAGGTTGAAGTTTACAAAACACAACTTTTATTGCTTCACTTTATGATATTTACACAAATAATAGAAATTTATTTTGAAGCAAAAAGGAATATTGAATCTTGAGAAAAGTTTGTCTTTATACAATATGTACAGGTTTACAGTCTTTATATACACTTCTATCTTGAAAAGATAGTCTTTGTGAATTGACACGTTGATAGTCGAGAACTATCTGGCACACTAACATAAATGTCTTTGAGAGTCCTTGTTTGTTGAAGTGCCTGAATTCCTAAAAAGCAAGTTCAATTGATTGAAGAAATTCCACCTAGCGAAACTAAGGGAGCTTGCGTAAATTAGGGAATGAAAATGGCTTGTAAAAGAATTACGGAACATAGGCAGCGGAAACAGGTAAGGAGCGGTGACCAGAGGTGAAACCTCGTACTGCCAGAAATTCAGTCCACCTGGTCGAAGCACATTTTCAAGAGGAGTAGCCTCCGTGCTCGACGTAGGGTGTATTCTGGAGCTGGACACCGGGGCAAGTGGGCAAGTGAGCAGGCAGGGAGCTCCTATTTATAGTACACTCGATGGTCAGGCACGCGCACTGAGGGCTGCGCGTCGAAGCTAGCAGAATGATACACAGGCGCGCGTGCAGCTGGCTGGCGGAGCGAGAAAGGAGCGCCGGACATACAACACCCTCCCCTCCTAAATACGCCGGTACGGCGTGAAACGGCGGCGGCGCTGGCGGCGACTGCGATGCTGGGGCGGAGCTGCTGATTTCTCTGTTGTATTGTCCGGAGCTGGAACTGGGCGGAGTGGCGCTGTCTCGTCCTGAAAGGAACCCATTGTTATTAAATGATCTAAAGCTCGTTCAGCAATAGATTTATCTGGTTTAGCAATAGCATCAATAGCAGGACAGGGGCGGTAGCGCAGACGTATCTGATCTTGATGGCGGCAGATACGTTTCTCCGTAGTCTGTATCTCGTATAGACGATGACCCAAAGATCTGCAGATGACTCCAGGTATCCAGAGTGGGTTGGATTTGAATGTCCTGGTGTAGACCTTGTCGTTGATGGAGAACTTCGTTGGTGATGTCTTATGCTGGGCCGGGAGAGGCTGTAACAGAGAAAGTAAAGTTCTGTGAGGTCGTCCATGGAGCTTCTGTGCAGGAGTGATATTATCAGCGCCGGGTAGAGTTCTGTAGTTGTTTAAGAGTTGGAGCAAGGCTTGGTCTTTAGTTAAGCCTGAAGAGACAGCTTTCTTCATACTTCTTTTAAATGTCTGTACGAAGCGTTCAGCTTCACCATTAGATTGAGGGTGAAAAGGTGGTGCTAGGATATGACGAATGCCATTATGTGTACAAAAGTTCTGAAAAGCAGTAGCTGTAAATTGAGGTCCGTTGTCCGAAATGAGTACTTGCGGTAAACCTTCTGTAGTAAAGATTTTCTGGAGAGCACGAATGGTAGCTTCGGTTGTAGTAGTCGAATGCATATCCACGACATATGGAAAGTTTGACAGAGAATCGATGACTATTAACCACATGGAATTGAGGAAAGGACCTGCGAAATCGATGTGAACTCGTTCCCATGGAGTAGTAGCAGGAGGCCATGAAGCAAGATCAGAAGACGGGGCGTTCTGATTCGTTTGACATTGCTCACAATGACGTATTAGCTTTTCGATGGCGGCATCAATACCGGGCCAGTAGCAGTGTTGACGGGCGAGTTGCTTTGTTCTGGAGATACCCCAATGGCTTTGGTGTAATAATCCGAGAACTTGTTTCTGTAGGCTAAGTGGGATAACCACTCGGAAGATGGTGCCTGCTTCTAGTAGTACAACTCCGGCACGAGTCGTGAGACGATGCTGCATACGATGATAAGGTGCCAGGTGGGCAGGAAGTGTGCTCTGAAGAGGCCAACCGTTGCGGATGTAAGTACGTACAGTAGCAAGTGTACTGTCCTTATCCGTAGCTTTAGCTATGCAGGTAGCATCAATAGGAAAACTGGATACAGTATCTTCAAGTTCGATGTCCAACTGAAGACATTCAGATTCTTGAGAATCGAAGGCAGTATCAGGACCAACGGGTAAGCGGGAGAGGGCATCAGCATTACAATGCTGGGATGTGGCTCGATATACAATCTGATAGGAATAATCAGAAAGGAATATGGACCATCTTTGAAGCTTTCTGAGGGAATTCTCGGGGATCTTATTACCAGGATGGAATAAGTGTACGAGAGGCTTATGATCGGTAATGATCAGGAAATGGTTGCCATAGAGATATTCATTGAAACGGCGAATACCAAAGATGATGGCTAAAGCTTCTTTCTCTATCTGTGAGTATCGACGTTGATGGTCATTAAGTGTTTTCGAAGCGAAGGCGATGGGGCGTTCTTGTCCATGACGATCCCTCTGGGAGAGAACGGCACCGACACCGTAGTCTGAAGCGTCAGTAGCTAGCGTGATGATCTTGTCGGGCTGAAAATGAGTGAGTTGTATAGCTTGAATTAAGGCGTTGTTGATTGTTTTCCATGCCTGTTGGCATTGCGGAGTCCACTGAAACTTAACACCTTTTTTACGTAGAGCGTTTAATGGAGCTGCCACTGTAGCGAAGCGTGGAATGAACTTATTATAATAGTTCGCTTTGCCTATGAAGGACTGAAGCTGCTTGAGGTTCTGAGGTGCTGGCATGTTTACTATCGCTGAGACATTCTGTGTACTAGGACGAATTCCATTCTTATCAAGTATATGTCCTAGGTAGTGAACTTGAGGCTGAAAGAAGGTACATTTAGCGAGATTCGCTCGTAAGCCATTGTCTTTCAATGTCTGGAGAAGGAGGCGTAGATTGGTGAGATGTTCCTGATGATCTTTTCCAGTAACAATAATATCATCCAGGTAGTTAGCACAACCGGGAATGGAGGCGGTGAGTTGAGCCAAATAGCGCTGAAAAATAGCCGCTGAGGATGAAATACCGAATGGGAGCCGCTGGAGCTGGAGCAGTCCGAGAGGAGTGTTGAGTGTGAGAAATGTCTTAGATTCTTCGTCTAAAAGTAGCTGGAGATATGCTTCTTTAAGATCAACTCGAGAGAAGAATTGTCCACCAGAGAGACGACGGAATAAGTCTTCTGGACGTGGAATAGGAAAGATATCTGTGTCGAGTTGTGCGTTGACTGTAGATCGAAAATCGCCACAAAGTCGAACATTACCATCAGGTTTCTTGATTACCACGAGTGGAGTAGCCCATTGACTAGAAGTAACTGGTACAACAATGCCAGTTTGTATCCATCTTTCTAATTCTTTCGTGACCTGGTCTTGAAGTGCTAGGGGTACTGGACGAGCTTTGAGGAAGCGAGGCTTAGCTCCGGATTTCAGCTGTATGTGAGCTGTATAGTCTTTTGCTGTTCCGAGCTGAGAGTCGAAGACTTCAGGAAACTGCGCTAGGAGAGCGGTAACGTCAGAAGTAGGATGCAATGTAGATACGACGTTAATGTTGTCATGTATCTGGAAACCAAATAAGTTAAATAGATCCATGCCTATAATGTTTGATGCAGTGTAGTTGTTAACTACGAGAAGAGGAATGGCCTTCTGAATTCCTTTATAACTAGCCTGAAGCTTGATTTGACCTTTGATGTCAATTTTCTTCTTGTTAAATGTCACGAGCTGGATGTCAGCTGGAGAGCATGAAGGTGAACCTAAGTCGTGGTAGGTAGTCAGGTTAATAATAGAGACAGGTGATCCAGTGTCTAATTGAAAATCGACAGATCGATCAGAGAATGAGAGAGGAATGATGATTTTGTGAGAATCCTTTGTGGGAAGAATAAGATTGATGTGATCCACTTCCATGTCTTGGCGGGGCTGTATATGCTTCCGGCGTGCTGCAGTAGTCTTAGCATGGCGGAGCGAACTTTGACAGACAGTCTTAATGTGTCCAAGTTTATTACATCGTTCACAAGTAGCTTTGAAAAAACGACAGTCACGACGGTCATGATGCTTGAAACAACCTCGGCAGGAAGGCAGGAGTTTCGAGGTGCTTTTAGAATTGGGCTTCCGTATAGCATTATGAGAGGGAACCTGGCGAGAATGCTTGGTGGAGAGCGCCTTATCCGTACGGTTCACTGTAGAAGAGGACTTGCGGGCCTGAGGCGAGACTTGTGCAACTTCGTGTGGAGAAGCTATGGCTGCGGCAGTCTTGGTAGTGAGCTCATAAACCGTAGCAATACGCTGGACGTCTTCTAAAGAAGGGTTACTCTGCTTGACAGAGTCAAAACGTATTTTGTCTTCAGGAGTATGTAAAATTATCATGTCCCGAATGAGAGAATCAGTGTAGGATGAACCACAACCGTCCTTGGAGCAGATGAACTGGCAGGGTTTAGCTAGACCACGCAATTCAGTTATCCATTCAGTATGTGTCTGATGGGGTTGCTTTCTGCTCTGAAAAAATTTATAGCGAGCAGCCACTATGTGAGGAGCTTTGGCATAGTGTTCCGTGAGACGGGCCAAAAGCTGCGTGAAGGGTACCTCAGATAAGTGTTCTTCCGGACTTAATTTACGTAGTAATTCACACGTAGCATTGCCAACCGAACTAAGAAATAGTGCGCGGCGGCGTTGATCATCTGTGACAGAATGGCAGATGAAATGCTGTTGTAAACGGGCTAAATAAACTGACCATTCTTCCTTAGCCGGATCAAAAGCAGAGAACGGAGGAATAGCTGATGGCTGTGTAGAGACAGAAATAGCTTGAATAGCCTGAATTAATGCTGCCTGTAGTTGTTGCATAAACTGTTGTTGTTGCTGCTGTAAGGCTTGGAAGACCGTAGCGAGTTGTTCCGCAGTAGCCATTGCGAGATGCGTGCAAGAATGAGTAAGGTAAGCTGTGTGTCAGAACTGGTTGGAGTGTCGTTGTTGTTTAGCACGTCGCCGTAGAGTTGACAACTGGGCCTGTTGAATTGTAGTGTCGTGTTTACCTCGTTGCTATAGAGTTGGCGATTGGGGCTGATGACGTGTAGTTTGTTGCTTTTTTACCTCGTCGGCATAGAGTTGGCAACTGGGGTCGAAGAATTGTAGGTTGTTGCGTTTTTACCTCGTCGCCATAGAGTTGGCAACTGGGGTCGAAGAATTGTAGGTTGTGGCGTTTTTACCTCGTCGCCATAGAGTTGTGTTGTAACCAAGGTTGAAGTTTACAAAACACAACTTTTATTGCTTCACTTTATGATATTTACACAAATAATAGAAATTTATTTTGAAGCAAAAAGGAATATTGAATCTTGAGAAAAGTTTGTCTTTATACAATATGTACAGGTTTACAGTCTTTATATACACTTCTATCTTGAAAAGATAGTCTTTGTGAATTGACACGTTGATAGTCGAGAACTATCTGGCACACTAACATAAATGTCTTTGAGAGTCCTTGTTTGTTGAAGTGCCTGAATTCCTAAAAAGCAAGTTCAATTGATTGAAGAAATTCCACCTAGCGAAACTAAGGGAGCTTGCGTAAATTAGGGAATGAAAATGGCTTGTAAAAGAATTACGGAACATAGGCAGCGGAAACAGGTAAGGAGCGGTGACCAGAGGTGAAACCTCGTACTGCCAGAAATTCAGTCCACCTGGTCGAAGCACATTTTCAAGAGGAGTAGCCTCCGTGCTCGACGTAGGGTGTATTCTGGAGCTGGACACCGGGGCAAGTGGGCAAGTGAGCAGGCAGGGAGCTCCTATTTATAGTACACTCGATGGTCAGGCACGCGCACTGAGGGCTGCGCGTCGAAGCTAGCAGAATGATACACAGGCGCGCGTGCAGCTGGCTGGCGGAGCGAGAAAGGAGCGCCGGACATACAACAGTGCTAATGGGCGATTTTAATGCGAGAAATGGAAAGAGAACTGAAGGAAACGAAAGGGTGATTGCAAACTGCGGGGAAGATATAGAAGCTAGTGGGAATGGGAAGTGTTTGCTGGACTTATGTGCTGGTATGGATATAACAGTTACGAATACATTTTTCAAGCATAAGGCTATGGGAGGCTAGGGGTACCAGATCCGTAATATACTATGTCCTTCGAATTAAGGAATTCTGTTAGGAATGTACGAGTTTTCTCGGGGATGTTTCAGTGATACAGACCACTATCTGATCAGTAGTGAACTAAGTATCTCTAGGCCTAGGTTAGAGAAAGTGAAATGTATCTGCAAACGAATAAGGTAGAAAATGTCCAGGACGAAGAAATTACACAGAACTACATGGATATGATTAGTGGGAAGTTTCGAACAGTAGAAAGTAAGCAGATTCAGGATATAGAAAGAGAATGGGTGACATACAGGGGTGCCGTAGTAGAAACAACAAGTGAATTCCTAAGAACTGCTGTCTGTAAAGATGGGAGAAATCGAACATCTTGGTGGAATAATGAAGTGAGAGTAGCTTGTAAACGTAAAACGAAGGCTTATCAGAAATGGCTCCTAAAAGTGCTGATGTAGACAGGGAATTGTACGTAGATGAAAGGAACAGAGCGAAACAAATAGTTGTTGAACCCAAAAATTAATCATGGGAAGAGTTTGGTAATTAGCTGGAAAGGCTAGGTCAAGCAGCAGGGAAACCTTTCCTCGACAGTAATAAAGAATCATAGGAAGGAAGGGAAAAAGGAAATGAACAGTGGTTTGGGTAATTCGATGAACTCATAATAGATCCCAGGGAATCACTGGAGAGGTGGAGGTAATATTTTGAATATCTTCTCAACGTAAAAGGAATTCTTCCTGGTGGTGTTGCGAACAGCCAAGCTCATGGGGAGGAGGAAAATGATGTTGATGAAATTACGCTTGAGGAAGTGGAAAGGATGGTAAATAAATTCCATGGTCACAAATCATCAGGAATAGATTACTTAGACCTGAAATGGTAAGGTATAGTGGGAAGGCAGGGATGAAATGGCTTTCTAGAGTAATAAGATTAGCATAGAGTGTTGGTAAGGTATCTTAAAATTAGACAAAAGCAGTACTTGCACCTATCTACACTCAAGGGAACAGGAAGGACTGCAACAACTATCGAGGTATCTCATTGATTATTATACCAGGCAAACTATTCACTGGCATCTTAGAAGTGAGGATGCGATCAATGGTTGAAAAGAAGTTGGATGAAAACCAGTGTGGTTTCAGACCACAGAGGGGCTGTTAAGAACAGATTTTCAGTATGGGCCAGATAATTTAAAAATGCTGCGAGAGGAATAGACAACTGTGTTTATGTTTCGTAGATGTGGAGAATGCATATGACAGTATACCGGGGGAAAGATGTTCGCCATACTGGGGGACTATGGAACTAAATGTAGATTAATAAAATCAATCAAAGGAATTTATGTTGACAATTGTACTTCAGTGAGAATTGATGGTAGAATGAGTATGTAGTTCAGAGTACTTATACGGGATAGACAAGGCTGTAATATTTCACCTTTGCTGTTCGTAGTTAACGTGGATCATCTGCTGAAAGGTATAAAGTGGCAGGGAGGGATTCAGTTAGGTGGAAATGTAGTAGGCAGTTTAGGTGGAAATGTAGTAGGCAGTCTGGCCAATGCTGACGACTTGGTCTCAATGGCAGATTGTGCCGAAAGCCTGCAGTATAATATCTCGCAACTTATAAATAGGTGCAATGAATATGGTATGACAATTAGCCTCTCGAAGACTAAATTGATGTCAGTAGGTAAGAAATTCAACAGAATTGAACGTCATATTGGTGATACACAGCTGAATCAGGTAGAAAATTTCAAGTACTTAGGTTGGGTGTTCTCCCAGGATGATAATATAGTAAGTGAGATTGAATCAAGGTGTAGTTAAGCTAATGTAATGAGCTCGCAGTTGCGATCAACGGTATTCTGTAAGAATGAAGTGGGCTCCCGGACGAAACTATCTTTACATCGGTCTTTTTTCAGACCAACTTTGCTTTACGGGAGCGAGAGCTTGGTGGACTCAGGATATCTACTTCATAAGTTCGAAGTAACAGACATGAAAGTAGCGAGAATGTTTGCTGGTACGAACAGGTGGGAACAATGGCAGAAGGGTACTCGGAATGAGGAGATAAAGGCTAAGTTAGGAATGAACTCGATAGATGAAGCTGTACGCAAAAATCGGCTTCGGTGTTGGGTTTATGTGAGGCGAATGGAGGAGGATAGGTTACCTAGGAAAATAACAGACTCTGTTATGGAGGGTAAGAGAAGTAGAGGGAGACCCAGACGACGATGGTTTGACTCATTTTATAACGATTTAAAGAAGTATAGAACTAAATAAGGCCACAGCACTAGTTGCAAACAGAGGATTGAAGCGACGTTTAGTAAATTCTAAGAGGCTTGCAGACTGAGCGCTGAAAGGCATAATGGTCTATAATGATAATGTATGTATGTAAGGTAAGCATTGCAGGATGTCCACACTACGTAAAAATGAAGGGAATGTTGGTGTTGTAAGATATAATAACTTCAGAATTTGAACATTAGCCAGCTAGATTACAGATTAAAGCCTCCTTCAGAGCTGTAGGTTGGTTGTGCTAAGTTCCGTCAGTGGTATAGTGCCCTGGTTCTTCCTTGGCGCCATTTTCGGCTTGGCGGTAGAGGTCGTATTTTATGTTTAAAAGAAGTATAACTGAACAACCACTCTCTCCAAAATAATTGTTATGGCATCAATTTAGTGCGAAATGGTAGTTGAAAATAGTCAAACCGGATGGTTATTTCCTTGTTCGTGTAGATTTCTTGAACCCATACTGAAATTTATATATGAAGACCATGTAGGCCGTTGGATCTGTGGAAAATAACCTCGGAAGTAGGATAGAGTGATTGGATTTATACCTTGTCTGGAACTTAGTTCAATTAATACCAATATAAATGGTCCGTTATTGGACATCGTGTGCACACGAGGGCGAAACGCTGGCAACCGGGAATGAGTTAGCTGGAAAATTTATAATGTCCAATAACGGACCATTTATATTGGTATTATAAATTTACTCATTCGGAACAAATATTCCAGATTCCCTATGGGAATCAACATCTGTATCAACTTAGTTCAATTGTAAATCATGTGCCTGTACAACTGTGGAAAACTATTTTCCTCTTCCTGGTGGTAAATTGAACCCACGTCACTCCGAGGAACCTAGCACGCATTTATCACCACGGCCAAGATATTTGTTGCATACTGTTTGTTGTCGGTGTGCGAGCGTACAATTGATGCATTTAACTTTCGTCAGAATGCCGACGGTCGATTCTATATTGAATGTAAATGCATAGTTAAAACTTTATTAGAATAATTTCCCTCTATTTTTGTCACGCTGAAGAATTTGTCGAATTATGAGTATGGCTGGATATTGTCAAGGCTTAGGTGTGAGCATCACTTGTGTAATCGCACGGCTTTAATTATAAATACACATGTTGTTCAATGACCTCCAGCACCGCCTCCCTGTTTGTAATGAATTTTACTTATTAATGAGCTAATATCGTCTATGTCGGGACAAATGCAGCCAGGACTAGTTGCATATGATTAAGTGTACCCAGGGAAACGCTATATTGAGATATTTTTATTGCTTCGAGATGAAATTCCCTACGCTCAGAGTTCCATTATTTGATAAAAGAAATTTAAATCTCAGTAATTTTTCAAAATAGGAATCAGATTTTAGACAGGACTATCTGAAGACTACCCGCTTCCCTAGTTTCTATTTTTATACATCTGAGCGGTTTTTCTATATAATAGAGAAGACGTACATCTGTTTGTTCTGAAGCTAAAATTGATATCGCCAGTTATACTATTACGAAATCTTCACTCTCCGAAATTATGTAATGGCACACATTTATGCGTGAAACAGATCTTTAACGATATCACTAAGGCAGAAATCCTAACCGGCAAAGAAAAAGGAAAAATCGGTTTTCATACAAAGAATTCAATTGATCTCAAATGATTTGTCATTTTGTTTCAAACGATGGCAATTTCCAGTGAGATTAGCTTATAGTATGACTATGAATCAGGTCCAGGGTCAAATGTTCCACTATTGCGGTGTCAATTTGAAAGATTCCTGTTTGTCATATGGTCAGCTTTATGTTGCTTTCTCAGGTGTCGGAGAAGCAGAAAATATGTTCATGCATGCGCCAGACAACAAGACATGAAATGTGATGTATAAGAATGAATTTTAATGAAATTACTTAGTACGTAACATATTTATGTATCCCGAAAGAAGAATATAAATTGGAGAATCATAATCTGTAAAAATTCTCATACTATATCTTGCGCTCCCACAATAAGTTATATCGCTTAGAGAATAACAAGAGATAATTTAATTAACATTTCATGGCTAGGTAGCAAATAACTCGTATTTACTATTATTACTAATGTTATTTTTAATATTATTAATTAGGGCGATACGTGCTGTGGGTTACTGTAGTCACGTCCTAGTTCCTGGACCATGGGCAACGGCAGAGTGGCCTAGTAAGTAGACCTGAGTGTCAGGATACCCGTTGCTATGGAAATGTTGGCATCTCGGACATTTTCTAAGTCATGGCCCTCCTTGTGCTTAGGTGGCTAGAACAATACAATTCACCTATGGTACACCCGTTAGAGGATATACCCTTAGTAGGACTATCTGTAAGAAGTGTAGCATCCAGCTTCAAAGAATTCACCGAACTCAGAAAGACTTCAGCAAGCACATAACTTATGGGAATAACGGAGTCCCACTTCTATTCAATAAGCGAGATACACCTTGGGAACAAATTGGCGAACGAAGTGCAACTCGATGGGGAGCCAACAATCTTAATGGGGCTTATGTATGAAAGAATGTAGACGATACGTCTGGATGTGTTAGAAGTTTATGGTATTCGGGTGGGAGGAAATAACAAGAAGAGATAGGATATAAGTGTACTTGACATGTGTTAAGATAGAAAGGGCAGAGTTTGGGGTAGGACTGTTCATCAGGAATACTACTGTACGCGATATATTTTCTCTCAGGTATGTAAATGAGGGAGTGCTATGGGTAGATTTGGAAGTTTGAAGAATTAGGATGAGAATTGTCTCAGTATCTTCACTATGTGAGCCTGCAGATGATGAGGAACATCATTGTCAGATACGTGATATTGTTTGTGCACCTTTGATATAAAAATATAAGCCGATATCCATAACATTCCCATGTAACGTCATCTGTAGTACCTTAAATCGGTCTTGTTTGCAGGTAAGTGCTTGGTATCATTATTCTGTTCTTCGACAGAGGAAGTCAGTATCTTTGTTTTATTGAAAATCTAAGGTAAATTTGGAAAGACTAGAAATATTTTTGATGTAGAAAAATCTCTTCACAGCCAACGTACTTTTACTACTATTGGCAAACTACAGACTGTCAATGTGTCGGCTATCGGAGCCATACAAAAAACACACTTCTTAGCTATCTTGACACAACTATAGTACCTGTTCAGAGAGTAAATTTTTGCTGGATTTTTCGAAAGCAATTTCGTAAATCGCACATTTTCAGGTCTATATTTAGGAACAATGAAGCGTAGCTAATCGTATGGCAGATCCCTTCCAGCATGTTTGTGCAAAGTTTCATGAAATTTCACCTAGCAGTTTACACGTGCTGTCCTTTCAAAAGATGGATGGATGGACGTCATTTAGCTTTTATAGCTATATAGAGTGCACATGATAAATACATTTATTATAGGGTATACTAATGTACTCTTCGTAAATGTGACTAGACAAGACAGCTCAATATATGCATAAAGCATGCTAAGAACTTGGTAGGTATGACAATTATCCGCAAATTTTGTAAACTCTCTATAGTTGCTGGTAAATTCCAAACGATACTTCGATAAAGAACAGTAGGTTTATGCAATCCATGAGCCCGATGAGAGCGGTGGCTGGCCCACCCACTTGGCTCCTGAAAATTGTCGGTTGAAGTGTGAAAAATTTCAAGAATAATCGGTTGTATAATATAGAATATATTTACAAGAATTTGTAATAAACGCCACAATGCTCAGGTCACTATTCGTGTACTGGTATGTGAGACGAATTCACTATTCAAAGAAAACATCACAACTGAACGTATTTCTTAGTTGATTACACTACCGTGTACGTAACGAACAAGATGATATTAAAATTACTTGTATCGTAATAGACAATTAATATGAAATTTTACTCATTCTTTTTATGAATATGAAAATATTCTGAAATGTTGCACGAATATTTTGTCATAACCCTGTTTATTATCAGACGTAATTGTTTGTTGTTTAACTGATACTTTACGTCTCTCTTCGCTTTGATTGCCTTTTAGGTGGTTTTAAATGAGGGTTTGCAGTTCGAAAAGTTCTGAAGAATTTTGAGAGGTTTATTTATACCCCATGAGGTAACATGTGACATATAGTGAACACCTGCAAGTCTTCATTCGTCATCGGCTCGCAGTAAATGTCATCTCCTTCAAGTAGAGAGTTTCCAACGTAATTCAGAAAAAATGTATCTTGGAGATTTCATTACTGCGGGAAACCCATTTCGATGATGTCTTTCTCTACAGACCATGTCAGGTCAACGAGGATGGTTTTGAAATTCCGGAGAGGTAGACAAGTGTTAGGAAGGAAAATTGGATACTCTAATAATTAAATGTTGGTTCTGTAAATAAATACATTCTTATTTACTTTTATATTTCAAATGCATAGACATTTTTGAACTTCATCTCGTCCTCTTAGCCTTTATGAGTGAATAGATTCATGTGAACAAAGGAGGTAAAAATGTGTTGTAAGTTAACATATCGTCGCTTCACCGGTAAAAGGTTGTAATCCACAAAGCTCTTCCTATCAATTATTCTCCTTAAGACTGGTCACGCCTCCCAGCCACATATGGATATGCAGTCCATCAGAACAATGTCCGTTGTGTTCGTTTTCCTAGGCTGAAGAGTAACCGAAAATGAACGTAACATGCATTATACAATAGGAGTGCGTAAATTCGTAATGCAAGCATACATTCGTATAGTACGGTACCGTAAGGTTAATTTTCCTTTACACATGGGCATAGGAAAATGAACACAACAAAATTTGTTCTGTTGGACTGCATAACCACATGTGGCTGGGAGGCGTGACCAGTCTTAAGGAGAATAATCGATAGGAACAGCTTTGTGGATTACAACCTTTTACTGGTGAAGCGACGATATATACTTTATCACAGTATTTTCTCACAACATAAGGTTAAAGTCAAGAGTGTTAGCACGACCAGGGATAAATAAGCAAAATTAAATGAAATACTTACAAATTATCCCAACAAAGGGCCGTCGCTGATTGAGGAAGCACTGGACACAAGAGGCCAAGCGAATCAACTTAAAATAAGCTTAATTAATTGGCTGAAATAATAATTCCTTGATCAATTTAAAGAAAAACTTTAATAAGCCAAAATCGTAAGGAACATCTGACCTTCTTAAAATAATTTAAATTTTGAGCAATAAATGAAAGAAACTCAATTCAGAATTATAATATAAAAATCAAGTTTTAAGAATGAGGGCTGAAAATCTTCCAGAACAATAAATCAATGTAGTTTAGTTCAACCTAAAATACTAAGTCAACCCAAATCATTTAAGGTAAGTACCAACTTCCAATCTGTAATTAAAATTCAGATCCCTTAAGTAAAGGGAGGTCAACTCAAATAAGAAAACTTGAATCAAATATTTCAATATGTAGGCTGAAAACTTCTCCAAACGATTATCTCGGTTACCACAAATGGTATGAGAAACAGTTATAACCCACAACACACATTACTTCAAAAATGAGTCAGATATAATGCAATGACATGGAATAAATCCACAAGTAGCACAATAATTAGATACTCCACAAGGAACAGTAACTTCAATAAAATCAGTCACACAAGACTGAAGAAAGGTAAGCAACACGGGCAAACAATCCTTCCCAAAAAAAAATCAGATGACAGTCAAGACATAATAATTACCCGACACTCATGTGTCAGACACAAAGGAGCAACGCCCCCTTTCGTTTGCATTCTGTTACACGGTAGGTGTAACAGAGTGACAACCACCATGATCAAATCCCAACTCAAGTACCGAGTAATTCAGCAGAAAAGCTTTCATCCTAAAACTAATTCTTATCCTCTTACTTGCTCCGAAGAGCTTAAATATATTTAAATAATAACATAATTATTACGATTTAAAGGAGGAAAAGAAGTTAACCATCATAAGCTTAAGCAAACACTTCGTATATAGTAGTTAGTTGGGAGCTCCGCAACGTAAATATACTTTTACTAACATGGAAACTTCAAAACAGCATTAAAGCAAACATTAATATCTTTCATACACTCGAATTCAAATACCAAAGGTATGAGTATTACATTAAAGTATTACATAGATATGATGAAGTCCAGTTTTTTTTTTTTTTTTAACTCTTAAAAATTTTAAGCTCGAAAGTCCGAAAGATCAGCTGTAGAAAATCACACATATCGTAGTGTTTAGTAGTGTCCACGTCTCTTAACACAATAATTACCAGCCTTCGATGGGGTAGGTTAACCATAATAGATATGCTTGAAGCTACTTACAAGGTCAGACGCAAGAAGAAATGAAATCTCTTTAAAATAACAAACCAGTTCTTCAGGCCCTTACGCCCTGATGGAGAAATGTTTATCCAGGATCAAATCCCACAATCATTTTCCTTCTCTTCACGGATAATTTATCCTCAGACCAGAACCAGAAGCGTAATTTTTCAAGGCGTCTTCTTCCAAATCATCAACAAGAATTAAAAAAAACTGCAATCGATTTCATTATTGACAAGCCACGATCACAGGCCTAGCAGGGTTAACTACTTCCCGGCTAGATAGCAGCACCGCTTGGTCACCTCCTACGACTGGTTCAAACTCGAACGCCAGATGGCTCACCATTACCAAATCAGAGAAGGTTCAAGGAATCTTGAGATTTGAATTCACCGTGACGCAGACAGTAAGAGACGCATGAATAAAATGCTGAACTGATCGTACATAGCGAGGAATAATACTAAATACATTACAATTTTTTTCCAATATTATTGTGTTGTGTAGCACTGGATGAGTAGAACCCTCGCCGTCAACATAGAGAATGAGTTTTGTTATCTGTTGTCTTGTCGTGTAGCAAAGCCCTTCCGTTTTTAATGCTGAGCGGATTAGGGTGAATCCCTTTTATTCGCCTAGCTGACGGGATGACATCAGTAACAGCTAAATTTATCTGTCAACGCTGACATACGTTCCGGCTGTGGCTTGGTCTAAAAGGGAAGTTCAGCTGTGACATTGATATGGCAGGGCCCCACCACAGATAGGAAGCCGCAGTGACACGTCCCGTCAATTCAAGTCTTCACTCACTTTCGAAATCCATTTCCTTCTGAGAAAGAGGGACATTTTCTTTAACCTTGTCCGGATATATATGGTAAGGGGGTTAATGACTTGTGACCAATTTAAGTTAATTGACCTATATATTATTATTATTATTATTATTATTATTATTATTATTATTATTATTATTATTATTATTATTATTATTATTATTATTATTATTATTATTATATGAAGTTAAAAATATGGCCCTTTAGGACTATGCCCATATGGTCAGGGGGCATTGTTTGCTTTCCTTCGTGTCCGATATTTCTTCCAATATTTCGTTGTGGACTACCTTTTTCTCTTTTAAGTCTAAGTTGTTCCGATCATACTTTTCGGTTTGTCCTCTTATTCAACTTGTCATTCATGCTTTTGGGATTTAAGTACTTCCCTGCTTTGGATGTGATCTAGTGAGATTCCTATCCATTCAAGATAATTGCTTTTCTTTCATTGATCCATTTTATATTGTCACGTTCGACTCCACTCCTGGTTCCAGACAAATCATCCATTTTTTATGAGTTTATATGGGTTTACTGTTGACGTGTCCGTTAAATTATTATCATTATGTATTTTTATGAGCATAGTTATTTTTGTTAGATTTGTTGTAACTCCGCAGGCTATCATTAAACAAACTTAATTTTCACCTCTTCTATACCAGATGTAACTAAATTTTATGAGGGTAGGGATATAACGAATGGAATTTTTTAAGGGTATTCACTGTAGAATTGAGAGAAAGAAGAAGAGCTGCTCGACTAAGTGGTATGTTCCGAGCTGTCAGCGGAGAGATGGCGTGGAATGACATTAGTAGACGAATAGGTTTGAATGGCGTCTATAAAAGTAGGAAAGATCACAATATGAAGATAAAGTTGGAATTCAAGAGGACAAACTGGGGCAAATATTCATTTATAGGAAGGGGAGTTAGAGATTGGAATAACTTACCAAGGGAGATGTTCAATAAATTTCCAATTTCTTTGAAATCATTTCGGAAAAGGCTAGGAAAGCAACAGATAGGGAATCTGCCACCTGGGCGACTGCCCTAAACGCAGATCAGTATTGATTGATAGTGTAGTAAGAGTGCTGATGATCATAAGTTGGGGAAGTTCTATGTAGCACTAAAAATTCACTCGTGGAATCGACCTTATAATCCAGTTAGGTTAACCGTTTAGAATATCGCATAAAATAGTTGGTAGATACACTTGAAAGCAGAGTAAAAATTAATGATATTATATACACAACAATTTATATCTTGGTGGATAATACTAAACGTCACTTAGAATGTATTTCAATATGTTATACACTAATTCCTGTCAACACCCAAACTTCAGGAATAATCTCGTAAAATTAGTAGCATACAGTGATTCACCACATAGTGACATTCGTAATACATTCAAAGACATTGAAATAAAGGGAATAGACACAGATTTTTGATGAGATCTAAGTCACCTACTACGGCGCAGTATGCCAGCACCACCTCCATCAGATAATATTTTGGTTAATAATATTTTACCTTCACTTAAGGTAAGATTAAATGCCCTATACCGACAATGTTAAATAGTCTACATTGGTGACCCATTATCTCAGGAACTATTCAAGATAGAAATATGTAATTTTCATCAGTTTTACATAGAACCTGTGACAGTTTACTGATTTAGATTCAAGCAGATCAGATGATTAGGAAAAAAATATTTTTTTAAAAATAGTTATTAAGAAAATATTTACATATTTCTCGTCATAAAATGAGTTCTACCGGTGAAATACAGCTGAGTGTAGATCTTCATATGCAGTACCTTATATTGAATAATATGTGTAAAAATTATATTTCTGTTGTGTCTCATTTCTGAGAAAATGTGACAAATGTGCGGGAAAAAACTAAACTGAGAAAAACTGAGTTAAAGTTTCATGATGTCAACATGTCTATTGTTTGTTGATGCCCTACTGCTAATAGCATTCTGCTTCATAGTCTGAGCCGCCTTCTTCATCCCTGATACCTAATTTCTTCCTTCTTCTCTTCTTTCTTGCCACCTTCGTCATTTGTTCAGCCGCAATTTCAGCTTTGTGCAGTCGTAATTTGTCAAGGTGCAGCAGGACTCTTTCCGTGTTACGTCCTATCTTCATTCCCAGCTTATGAAGGACCTTGATCCTACCATTATTGCCACCATTGAAGGTGATTACAGCATCTGATACACCCAGCCTCAATGTTTTTATGCCAACAAAGTTATTTTTTGGTATTGGAGACCAGATAATATTGTTGGATGCCTCGTTGACATTCTGTGTCCACCCATGAAGACACTTTTTTAGTAAGTTAGGGTGTGCTAAATCTCTGAAAACTGGTTTCACTGCCTTCATTACTGCCTCAGGAATGGAGTTTTTATGCTGGAACTCATTCAATGTGCCAGATGCCTGTGCTTTTATGTACTTACACCATGTGCTCGGTGCAGCTGGGCACAGGTGGTGAACTGGGTTCTTATATGTAGGCAACCTATGGAAGTAGGTTGCCCACACAGCCCTTTCATTGATTCCAAATCATGGGTATTTTCTCTGATAGCTTTTCCATAGTATTCTTGGAATTCATCTATGACCATATCGGTAAGCCTACCAGCATTTTTTATGCTTTTGTCATCAGATAATTTCGTGTCGCGTGGTTTGCTTTTCAGTTGACGAAGTCGTGCTCTCAGACTGAAGATAAACAAAGGACAATCACTAGAACTCCAAGGAATAAATAGCAGAACAATCCACAAAGAAATAATCCAAACCACAGCCCTTCTAGATCAAATAATTTTCTGTGGATGAACAGTTTTCCAGTGTGATGCCCAGAGGCCATATTTGCAGTCATGTCACATAATTTTCAAAAATCTGTATAAAATATTTATAATTAGATTTTTATGATAAATAGTATAGCAAAATATTCAAAAAAGTCCAAATAATTATATACTGCATTCTTTTCAATATTTTGAAAATTTGGCCTCTGATCTTACCTTAATACGTTCGCAATTATATTTATTCTTTGTTACGTTTCCATAGAGAAGGTAAGACAGTTATACTTTTTTATCTTGTATAGGTATGTCGTAATGGGGTAGTTCCTATTGTATACCATTTTAAAAAGAAAATAAATTAATAAGTAATATTGAGCGTTCTCCGAAAAGGACTGTTGAAAGACTTTCTAGTTGACACCATACAGGCGACCTGCGAATCTATGAAAATGGGGCCCTGCCTCTGATGAATGCTAGTGCTACGGCACACACACATATACACACACGCGCGCGCGCAAGTGCGCACACTACAGGCGCTCATACACACATGCAACGCACACGCACACATACGACGCACACACCCAGACCACGGGACGTGGGAGGAGGTGAAAATCCCCGACCCGGCCGGGAACCGAACGCGGGACACCTTACACCATAGGCCAACACGCTATTTAGCCTTGGAACTGGACAATAATGCAGTCCTAATAGGTGATTTCAATGCAATGTTTGAATAAAACAAGAGGAATGTCGTGAAAAATGAAAATCAGAATTAAAACAATTAGAGAATATCTGCAACACCAAGAGAATAAACATTATGCGGTGCATCATTGTGGATATATTCAAATCACAATGATTGGTGCATAGTGAACTGAAAATTTACTGGACAAACGATCCAAATGAGTGAGTTTTACTTACAAATAGAAGTTGCGATGTTAAATTCATTACTAATTCATCCATTTTCTACAAAAGCGATTTTTCACGTTACTGGTATTCATTGTTAAATATAAGCAATTTCTGAAATAGTATAATTTATTAAAATTTGACAGAAGATATGTGAGATCGTTATCAGCTATATCAATTTGCGTTTCGTATTTTAACTTTTTTTCAATATTATTTCCCATAGTTGGCTTAAATGTCACATCAACGTTTACAGTACTTGCAGGTTTATCAGAAATTTTCATGGATATTGGGATATTGAATTATACTTTCCTGCTTTAAAAGCCATTTGAAGTACACAAATCTTATAGTAGGGTAATGAGCGACTACTCAAGCTTACGAATAACCGCAATTATTGGTATATCGCACCTACTGTGCCTTTCTTGTTAAGATCAGTTCTACTTCTGTCACTTTCCATCCGACTTTGATGATTCCTTCCCTCCCACTCGATACTTGTTTCTCAATGTACATTCACACAATCTGTTATGATATTTATATCAAGTCCCATTGCATCTTCCCCTTCCTCTTATCATTATCTAATGCCATTCTTCCTATTTAATAACGTTGGTGATCAAGATGACTTTTTTAATTTATCACTTTCAATAAACATCCTTCTTGTAGTGCCTTCAGCATTACTGCAAGTTGGTCACAATCACGGTCAAGTCTGCATGATATTCGGCTCTCAGCATCATTCTACTCGAATATAGACCTGTGTAGTAAATCAGCCAAGTGTGTTTTATTCCACAGCGATATCGACGACCATCAATATTATTTTTGTAAGGTCATTTTTAGTTGTAATCATTCCTCAAAATATGCCCAAGGTAAGATGTATTTATTTTCTCGATGGTAAACACCTTCCCCCTGCGTCTAAGTAGACAGTTCTCGAGATTCACAATATCCTTTGCCGTTATGTTTTTATTTGTTTTGTCTACGTTAGCATTGTGCGTCGTTGCATCTGCAAAAGCCCTTATATGAAATATACCATCTTAGAATTGGCCGGTAATGTATTATCATGTTTGTGGGTTACTCTAGTCACGTCCTAGTTCGTGAACCATGGGCAACGGCTGAGTGGCCTAGTGAGTGGTCCTGAGAGTCGGGATACCAGTTGCTATAGAATGGGAGTGGGCATCTTGGACGTATTCTGAGTCGTGGCCATCCTTGTGCTCAGGCGGCTAGGACTATACAGTTCACAAGTCCCACTCCCATTTGACAGGCGAGGGACTCCTTGGAAACAACTTGGCGAACGAAATGGAATTCGATGGGGAGCTATCAATACAAATGGGACATATGGAAGAAAGAAGGTAGAACTGGCTGAGTCAGCAAAGAGGATGCATCTGGATGTGCTAGGAGTAAGTGATGGGGAGATAATGAGGAAGAGATAGGAGATTATAAACTGTACTTGACGGGTGTTAGAATGGGAAGGGCAGAGTCTGGGGTAGGGCTCATTATCAGGAATATCATTGCACGCAACATAGTTTCTGTTAGGCAAGTAAATGAGTGAATGTTGTGGGTAGATTTGTCAGTTGAAGGAATTAGGACAAGAATTGTGTCCGTGTATTCACCATGTGAGGGTGCAGATGAGGATGAAGTTGACAAGTTTTATGAAGCATTGAGTGACATCGTGGTCAGGGTCAACAGCAAGGAGAGAATAGTGCTAATGGGCGATTTCAATGCGAGAGTTGGGAATAAAACTGAAGGATACGATAGGGTGATTGGTAAATGTGGAGAAGATATGGAAGCTAATGGGAATGGGAAGCGTTTGCTGGACTTCTGCGCTAGAATGGGTTTAGCTGTTACGAATACATTCTTCAAGCATAAGGCTATTCACCGCTACACATGGGAGGCTAGGGGTACCAGATCCATAATAGACTATATCTTAACAGACTTTGAATTCAGGAAATCTGTTAGGAATGTACGAGTTTTTTGCGGATTTTTCGATGATACAGACCACTATCTGATCTGTAGTGAACTAAGTATCTCTAGGCCTAGGGTGGAGAAAGTGAAATCTGTCTGCAAACGAATAAGGGTAGAAAATCTCCAGGAAGAGGAAATTAGACAGAAGTACATGGATATGATTAGCGAGAAGTTTCGAACAGTAGACAGTAAGCAGGTTCTGGATATAGAAAGTGAATAGGTGGCATAAAAGGATGCTGTTTTAGAAACGGCAAGGGAATGCCTAGGAACAACTGTGTGTAAAGATGCGAAAAGGCGAATGTCTTCGTGGAACGATGAAGTGAGAGCTGCCTGTAAACGTAAAAAGAAGGCTTATCAGAAATGGCTGCAAACAAGGGCCGAGGCAGACAGGGATTTCTACGTAGATGAAAGAAACAGAGCGAAACAAATAGTTGTTGAATCCAAAAAGGTGTCATGGGAAGATTCTGGTAATAACCCGGAAAAGCTAGGTCAAGCAGCAGGAAAACCTTTCTGGACACTAATAAAGAATCTTGGGAAGGAAGCGAAAAAGGAAATGAACAGTGTTTTGAGTAATTAAGGTGAACTCATAATAGATCCCAGGGAATAAATGGAGAGGTGGAGGGAATATTTTGAACATCTTCTCAATGTAAAAGGAAATCATCCTGGTTGTGTTGCAAACAGCCAAGCTCATGGGGAGGAGTAAAATGATGTTGGTGAAATTATGCTTGAGGAAGTGGAAAGTATGGTAAGAAAACTCCATTGTCATAAGGCAGCAGAAATAGATGAAATTAGACCTGAAATGGTGAAGTATAGTGGGAAGGCATGGATGAAATGGCTTCATAGAGTAGTAAAATTAGCATGGAGTGTCGGTAAGGTACCTTCAGATTGGACATAAGCAGTAATTGCACCTATCTATAAGCAAGGAAACAAGAAGGATTGCAACAATTATCGAGGTATCTCGTTGATTAGTATACCAGGCAAAGTATTCACTGGCATCTTGGAAGGGAGGGTGCGATCAATCGTTGAGAGGAAGTTGGATGAAAACCAGTGTGGTTTCAGACCACAGAGAAGCTGTCAGGATCAGATTTTCAGTACGCGTCAGGTAATTTAAAAATGCTACGAGAGGAATAGGGAGTTGTGTTTATGTTTCGTAGATCTAGAGAAAGCATACGACAGGGTACCAAGGGAAAAGGTGTTCACTATACTGGGGACTATGGAATTAAAGGTAGATTATTAAAATCAATCAAAGGCATTTATGTTGACAATTGGGCTTCAGTGAGAATTGATGGTAGAATGAGTTCTTGGTTCAGGCTACTTACAGGGGTTAGACAAGGCTGTAATCTTTAACTTTTGCTGTTCGTATTTTACATGGATTATCTGCTGAAAGGTATAAAATGGCAGGAAGGGATTCAGTTAGGTGGAAATGTAGTAAGCAGTTTGGCCTATGCTGACGACTTGGTCTTAATGGCAGACTGTGCCGAAAGCCTGCAGTCTAATATCTTGGAACTTGAAAATAGGTGCAATGAGTATAGTATGAAAATTAGCCTCTCGAAGACTAAATTGATGTCAGTAGGTAAGAAATTCAACAGAAATGAATGTCAGATTGGTGATACAAAGCTAGAACAGGTCGATAATTTCAAGTATTTAGGTTGTGTGTTCTCCCAGGATGGTAATGTAGTAAGTGAGATTGAATCAAGGTGTAGTAAAGCTAATGCAGTGAGCTCGCAGTTGTGATCAGCAGTATTCTGTAAGAAGGAAGTCAGCTCCCAGACGAAACTATCTTTACATCGGTCTGTTTTCAGACCAATATTGCTTTACGGGAGTGAATGCTGGGTGGACTCAGGATATCTTATTCATAAGTTAGAAGTAACATACATGAAAGTAGCAAGAATGATTGCTGGTACAAACAGGTGGGAGCAATGGCAGGAGGGTACGCGGAATGAGAAGATAAAGGGTAATTTACGAATGAACTCGATGGATGAAGCTATACGCATAAACCGGCTTCGGTGGTGGGGTCATGTGAGGCGAATGGATGAGGACAGGTTACCTAGGAGAATAATGGACTCCGCTATGGAGGGTAAGAGAAGTAGAGGTAGAGCAAGACGACGATGGTTAGACTCGGTTTCTAACGATTTAAAGATAAGAGGTATGGAACTAAATGAGGCCACAACACTAGTTGCAAATCGAGGATTGTGGCGACGTTAAATTCTCAGAGGCTTGCAGACTGAACGCTGAAAGGCATAACAGTCTATAATGATAATGTATGTATGTGTGTATATGTACGTATGTATTATCATCTAAGTTTCAATACTGTGCGAGATCTGTCACATATTTCTCCCTATTTCTTTACATATGTTCTGCGGGTCAGAGTTTTTCCCACATAGCGATTTCCCCAGACCCACTGACGTAAAATACTACTTTTGTAGATAATTATCTTGGTTGTTTCTTTCTTCGGTTTTGAAGATTCTGTAGATATCACCTTGATTGGACGAAATATGCAATTCTGTACAATTTGTATGATATACGTGTATTTTAACTTTTAGTTTTATTTAATTAGTGTAGTTTTGTTCAATATTGACTGGAAAGCTGTTTCATTCCTATTGTTAACAAGTCGATGTTGAAAAGCATGACGGCGTGAAACGGAATTTCGTACATCGAACTTCAATTAGTTTACTTAAAGTAAATGAAATGAAGGCCTTTTGGATATTTTTGGAATTAATTCGAAGTACACTGTACATTATTGGACAGGTTACGTTCGTAGTTTTTCTAATTCTTCAAAGGCTGACGATTCCAGTACAAGAGTTCTTAATTGGATGTATCCTAATATCAATTTCTCCGATACTTAATACGATTTCATTTTTGTATACAATATATATTTTCTTACACATGATGTGGAGTCATGGACTCTAAGAACTTCCTCAATAAACAGTTTCAAACTTTCGAAATGTGGTTTTATTAACAAATGCTACACATCATGGACCCTAAATATCTGCTGAAGTATTATGAAGAGAAGGAACTGGGCGAGTGTTATTAAAAATTGACGAAAAACCTGAAACTGAGATATTTCAGTTACATGTTACGAAGAATTGTATACCTTTCTTTATACTTGATGTTGCAAGAGGAAATTGAGGGACGTCGTAGAGTCTGATGCAGAAGGAAACCGTGGCTAAATGACATAGCTAGAGAGCACCGTCATCAAAAATGTCTAAGAGTGAAAATCGTACGGAACAAAATCGAAGAACATTTACCGTACTAATGCCAACGTGTAGGAGAGCAGGCATAGCACATGGATCACAAGTGGAAGAGGAATAAGAATAAGAGTTTTAAAAGTATAATTTGTATTCTTAGTTATTTATTTGTGTATATCACCAGCGTATGAGATATGTTCACAAAAATACACGAACATTTTCTAGCAATGAAGTCTACTCATCTGCTGTTATTTGGAGAGCAATGAAACATTCTTATAGTAATTCAAATACAACTAAATCTCTTCGAGTTCATGAACTGGTAAAGTATTGGGGGGAACAAAACCCACTTTAAAATGAGGTGTGTGTACGAATTTATTTTTTGTCGCTACATTTCACTCATTATTGTTCCGTTTAGAGTGCTCCTCTCATCGAAATCTTTCTCCTTTAATGGCCATTGCTGGAGCCATTAACTGTAGAGGATGTTCACCCCATTAACTGCGTTGTCAAGTGTTTGACGTGTAAAGAATTAAATACGAACACATTGTCGGCGTGCTTTTTTGTTTGAACAGTTTTTCGTGGTTGCTTCAATAGACTGCTAAACGGCAGTCCAGATCACCTCCCACCAACGCCATTCTCCTCTTGTTTTATTGATTATGCATATGAATAATTTTAATACATTATACTACAATATTAGCTATTTATTTCGTATAGTCATGAATCTGGTATAATAATAATAATAATAATAATAATAATAATAATAATAATAATAATAATAATAATAATAATAATAATAATAGTATTAAAACACATTGCAACGAGATACATTATACCAGAGGAAATGTCTGCAAGGAAAACAAATAATTTAACAGGAAATAATTATATGAAAACAAGATTTAGAAGAAATTACAATAAAACTAGGAATGTAATCATAACGAATGAAAACTAACGAGCAGTCAAACATAACACAGCAGTTACAACATGTGAAATTTTAACCTCGTATATCAAAAACGATTTTCCTTCTTCTTCTTCTTCTTCTTCTCCTTCTTCTTCTTCTTTAACTGTTTACCCTCCAGGGTCGGTTTTTCCCCTCGGACTCAGCGAGAAATACCACCTCTACCGCCACAAGGGCAGTGTTCTAAAGCTTCAGACTTTGGGTCGGGGGATACAGCTGGGGAGGATGACCAGTACCTCGCCCAGGCGGCCTCACCTGCTATGCTGAACAGGGACCTTGTGGGGGGATGGAAAGATTGGAAGGGATAGACAAGGAAGAGGGAAGGAAGCGGTCGTGGTCTTAAGTCCCGGCATTTGCCTGGAGAAGAGGTGGGAAGCCACGGAAAACCACTTCTAGGATGTCTGAGGTGGGAATCGAACCCATCTCTACTCTACTCAGTTGACCTTCCGAGGCTGAGTCGACCCTGTTCCAGCCCTCGTACCACTTTTCAAATTTCTCGGCAGAGCCGGGAATCGAACCACTGACCTCCGGGGTTGGCAGCTAATCACACCAACCACTACACGACTGAGGCGGACTATCAAACGATTTCAGATAAATAAATATGTTCGTCATCGGACATTAACCCCCAAGTCAAAACCTCTTAGGGGTGAATTGTTTGAGACCACTTCTTATTTAAAATCTAAGACATTGTGGAGTAATCACCATGTAAAAATTCCACATCGTATGTCAAGCGATTTCAGGGGAATGGATATTTTTGTCATTGGGCCTCACCCTCAGTCAAGCCCCTTAGGGGTGTATTGCTTTAAGACCACTTTTTATTCAAACTCTATTACATATAGGAGCAACCATCATGTGGAATTTCAACCTCGAAAGTCAAACAGTTTCAAAGAGATTAATATTTATGTTTTCAGACCATACCATCCTGGTCAAAACACCTTAGGTTATTTAGAATCTAAGACATGCAAGGCAACCATCTTGTGAAATTTTAAGCTCGTATGTCAAACAGTTTGAGAGAAATTAATATTGATGAGGTCAGCTCACCTCCACCGGTCAAAGCCCAATAGGGTTGTATTGTTCTGTGTTTCTTTACTTTTAAAGGAGATTACAAATGCCATTTTTCACTGCTGTACACTCTTTAGTTTATGAGATACAAGAATTCTCATGAAAGGAATTCAACTTCAATTTTCACTTCTTTTCACCAGCCCCTTCAGTGGATTTTCCGAAACAAAAAATACGTGTTTACTTTTAAATGAATTCAAGTAATTTTTCAATACTTTCAAACCCTTCAAGTGGATTTTCCGAACACAAAAGAATACGTTTCTATTTATTTTTAAAAGACGTTCCAAATACCAATTTTCACGTTGGTAACATCTTCAGAAGTTGATATATGATTATCTTCATTAAAATAATTCAACTCATTCTTCACTTCTTTTCTCCCCCCGCCCCCTCCCATAAGTGGATTTTCCGGGAAAAACGTGTTTCTTTATTCTTACAGAAGATTGCAAATACAAATATTCATGTCTGTGTTATCTTCATCGTTTGAGATATGAGTATCCTCATAAAAATAATTCAACCCCTTATTCAGTCCCTCGTTCAAAACCCCTTAAGCGGATTATCCGAAAAAAAAAGAATACGTGTTTCTTTTTTTTTTTAAGGAGATTCCAAATGCCAATTTTCATGTCTGTAACATCTTCAATTTTTAAAATATAAGTATGCTCATAAAAGGTATTCGAACACTTTTTCACCTTTTTCAGCCCTCTTAAGTGGATTTTCCGAAGACGAAAGTACGTGTTTCTTTATTTATAAAGGAGATTCCTAATACTAAATTTTGCGCCTGTAAACTGTTGAATTTTCAAGATTTCGATATACTCATTCTTAAAATTTATCCCCATTTTCACCCACTTAGCGAAGGAATATCCAAAAATTCCTTCCTTAGTAAGCATTTGCACTGTAATGTGAATGTATCACCAACATTTCATTTCTTTATGTCCAGTAGTTTTGGCTCGGCGATGATGAATCAGTCAGTCAGTCAGTCAGCCAGGACATGTTATTTCAGTATCTATAAAGATGACGAATATACATTATTTGTTCTGACTGGACCGTACTGCCCATGATTAGCTTTCTAGGAATTCCCTCAGGCGGTCATGGTATCTCTAGACGAGTCTAATATAGCGTCCACATACAGTACTTGTTCTAGATTTCGCACTTTCATCTTTCCTATATGAACTCTCTTGATCAATTCGGCATCCTTCTTCCCGTCTTGTTGCAGTTAAAAGGTGTGCGTTATCATTTCGCTTCTTCCCTTAAGGTATATAATTACCGCAGCCAGTTGGGGTGACCCATTAGTGCATAGCGTCCGAAAAATCGGACGTCTTAAAAATTATAAAAAGTACGAATTTTATGCATGGTTTTAAGCCCACACTACTTTCTTTCCCATCAGAAAGGCTGTAGCTAACAGGAAGCAAGAATACATTATTCTCAATTCTTAGCGTTCATTGTTGAATAACGTTTGTAGCCAGGAAGGCGGCAAGACAAAACAACTTTATGCACTAATGGGTTTTAATACCTTGGATCATGTTTCAATCGCGTTTGAGTACTGTGATGCATTAAAAATGCTGGCTACGCTTGTGTAACGCATATGCAAGTCACGTGGTATACGGTTAGTATATTTTCTTCTTACCCGAAAGTTCTGACATCTCTTCCAATGATTCAGACCAGCAACGTTGGGCTGGAACAGGGTTCCGTCACCCTCAGGCATTTATCCGCTACGAAAAGCAGCGCACCCCGGTGACGGCTAGAATATCGTGACGTTGAACTCATGGGACTCAAATATATGCAAATGTATCTGATTAGGAGAGCCTCCATGGCTCAGGCGGCAGCGCGCCGGCTTCTCACCACTGGGTTCCGTGGTTCATATCGCGGTCGCTCAATGTCAGATTTGTGCTGGACAAAGCGGAGGCGGAACAGTTTTTTCTCCGAGTACTCGGGTTTTCCCCACCATATTTCATTCCAGCAATAACATCTCTACAATTTCATTTCATCTGTCATTCATTAATCATTGCCCCATAGGAGTGCGACAGGCATCCGCAGCCGGCACAATTCCTATCCTCACCGCTAGATGGGGGTTTCATTCATTCCATTCCTGACCCGGACGAATGACTGGAAACAGGCTGTGGATTTTTATATCAAATCTGATTATACATCGGTCAACTCGGCATGCACAGGCCCTTTATAGGCTACACGGGGATTAAAAAACATCCAGCCTATACGAAAAGTGTATATTCAGTTAACAGACACTAGAAGCTAAGGCACGCAGTTTGTGTCGTAGCATGTCTCTCGGCGTCTGATTATTCTTGTTTTCCCATCGCTTGTCAATTCTGTTTGAAACCTGAAGATTTGTCTGGTGAACATCACAACGTTCGTCTCATGGGGGCGTGCCCTTGTTAAGTGATAAAGGAATTTTTGTTGTTGCTTGTTAAGTAAAGTACAGGACATTATTTAATTAAACAGGGCATTATTTTGTTTCTTCTTACATACCAACCAAAGTTAGTGTAAAGCTGGGTGTGAATTTGAGTAATATATTGTTACTTTGGCGTAAGCGTGGCGGGTGAACTTTCAAATCTAATTTTCTGAAAGGCTATTTTTTCGGAAGTCTGTTTCTTCTGAAAGACAATTTTCCCGAAATTCATTAAATTTATCTGAAATTCACATCTTTCTTCACTATTCCTGCTGATTTACAGATATGGTTGTATAACGATAACAGATGAAAAAAATATCATATACCAAGGAAATTCAGCAGGCATTTTTCATCCTTGTAACCTTCTGACTGAATAATAATTCGTTGTATCCCCCTCTGAAGGCTTCTCCATGGTTTCTTTGGCATAACTCTGGCTCTCCTCCCCAATATGAATTCATTTATCAAGCTTCGGAATCACCCTATATTTTTTTCTAATTCTGACAGAGCAGGGTAGAGGTCTAGATGATGCTGCCTCCCACCACTATCTGAAGTCTGTTATGGAGCCCGTTACTTACGTTGTACGTCCTGTGCTTATTACGAAGTGTCGCTTGACATTGGTTCTTTAAGTAGGTGGATAGTGAGGAGTTACTGCTCGTCTACTGCGCCGAGATGTTATGCCTACAACATAATTGGCGTAAAATTAACTCAGATTCAGGTAACGTTTCCTTCCAAGAGTTTTCACGTAGTTATTCAAAGTATACGAAACATCTGTAAGTCATATAGAAAAGTTTCGAGAAAAATGGTTTTCGGGAATTAATATATTCGGAAACATTGCTTTAAAAAGGGATAATAAACAGGTGTCATGAAAGATGTAGCTTTGGAAAAAAATATTTATTGAAAAATTGGATTCAAAAAACTTGACATAAAGCATTTTTAATCTTTATCAAACAATTACTCATGATTAGCTACAATACATCGTCAGTACATCTACAAACTTGTTGTAAAACTAGCTGATGTACCCGTGCTTCGCTACGGGATTCTCAGAAAGACTGGCTTGGTGGTTTTCCTAACTGAATTCAACATGGGTCATTACACAAACATCAATAGGAATGTAGCGATTGAAAGCAATGTTATCATATAAAATACTCGATCAAATGAAAAACTGCACACTTTCTCACTTTCAACGAACAGTACTACGGTGCCGATCTAACAGTCCAAAGTTCCAGAGCTGGATTAACCAGGTCGCAGACTGACGTGAACACCCCTCTGTCATCATTCCGTTAAATATGCACACTACTCATTCCAACCAGTACCTCAGGGTAGGGATTGAATAGCTCGAATGCTATGATGAACCACTGTATTACGTACCAGTAATATCAAAAAATGTATGAACCAGAGGAATGGCATGCTAAAGAAGAAAGTATTCTTACTCCCCAGCTACTTCCCGCCAATATGCAGGCAGGCTGTTACCCTCGGTACGACCAGGCGAGTTGGCCGAGTGGTTAGAGGCGCGCAGCTGTGAGCTTGCATCCGGGAGTTAGTGGATTCGAACCCCACTGCCGGCATCCTTGAAGATGGTATTCCGTGGTTTCCCATTTCACACCAATCACACCAGACTGTACCTTAGTTAAAGCCTAGGCCGCTTCCTTCACACCCCTATTCCTTTCCTATCCCATCGTCGCCATAAGACCTACCTGTGTCGGTGCGACGTAAATCAAATTTTAAAAACCTCGGTACGCTGCAGTTAATCCTATCTATCGGGGATGAGTGGAAACAGAAGACAAACAGCACATCACAACAAACAATCGTCAATGTAATGTTATTGTTGATAAAGTTTATGAGCTTTCTATATTGCAGGCCTTCACATTAGCTTTCTTTCGACTCTGTGATATTAGGGCGTCTAACAAAATTATTTATATCGTAGAATGTAGTTACTTATTCTCAGACTTTACATACCTATTTTCACTAAATTCTGTTTACCCATTTTCTCGAGACTCGGCGCTGATATGACTTAGTAACAAAAATCCAAATTCATTAAATATCACTGTGATTATATGCGGTACGGTAACAATGTATAAGACGTAAGTGATCGGAAATTTAATAACTTCTTACATAACTACTACTAAATTACGACATAACTAAAACTATGTTCGTTTTGTAGTATTTATCGATACCTTCCTACCAGGTATCCCTTGAGAACCTTATTTGAGAAATAAATGAGATACATAACTTATTTGAGAATTACATTTAAGACCTTCCCCTAAACTACCATTTCACTCAGCGTGAATAAAATAATTTATAGCCTAGATTGTAGTGGTTCATCGCCCGACTTTACATACAGATTTTCATTAAATTCTCTTCAGCCGTTTTCTCGTGATGCGTGTACATACATACATACAGACAGACAGACAGACAGACAGACAGACAGACAGACAGACAGACAGACAGACAGACAGACAGACAGACAGACAGAAATTGCGGAACAGTAAAAATGCATTTCATTGTTACTGTGGACATGACAGATACAGAAATACCATTCTTTTCAATTTCTGAGCAATGTACAGACAAAAGTCTTATTTTATATATAGATTACATTTCGAGCCTTCCTCTAAACTACCATTTCAATCAGAGTGAATACAATTATTGATGGCTTAGATTATAGCGACTTACTCCCCGACTTTGCATACCAATCTTCGTAAAGATACGACCACTAATACAATAAATATTTGAGAATTAAATTTTATGCCTTCCCCTTAAACTAACATTTTTCTCAGCGTGAATACAATTATTAATGGCCTAGATTATATCAAATTACCCCGACCTTACATACCGTTTTTAATTAAGACACGGCCACTAATAACATAAATATTTGAGAATTAAATTTCAGGCCTTCCCCTAAACTACCATTTCACTCGGCGTGAATAAAATAAGTTATAGCCTAGATTGTAGCAGTTCATCACCCGACTTTACATTCCGATTTTCATTAAATTCTCTTCAGCCGTTTTCTCGTGATGCGTGTACATACATACAGACAGTCAAATTACGGAAAAGAAACAAATACATTTCCTTATTACTGTGGGAATGACCGATACAGAAATATCATTCTTTTCAAATTCTGAGCAATGTACAGACAAAACTCTTATGTTATATATATAGATTACATTTCAGGCCGTCCCCTAAACTACCATTTCAATCAGAGTGAATAAAATTTTTGATGGCCTAGATTATAGCGACTTATTCCCCGACCTTGCATACCAATTTTCATGAAGATACGACCACTAATATAATAAATATTTGAGAATTATATTTTATGCCTTCCCCTAAACTACCATTTTTCTCAGCGTGAATACAATTATTTATGGCCTAGATTATATCGACTTATTACCCCGACCTTGCGTACCGATTTTCATTAAGACACGGTCACTAATAACATAAATATTTGAGAATTAAATTTCAGGCCTTCCCCTAAACTACCATTTCACTCGGCGTGAATAAAATAAGTTATAGCCTAGATTGTAGCGGTTCATCACCCGACTTTACATTTCGATTTTCATTAAATTCTCTTTAGCCGTTTTCTCGTGATGCGTGTACATACATACATACAGACAGACAGACAGACAGACAGACAGACAGACAGACAGACAGACAGACAGACAGACAGACAGACAGACAGACAGACAGACAGACAGACAGACAGACATAAATTACGGAAAAGAAAAAATGCATTTCCTTCTTACTGTGGACATGGCCGATACAGAAATACCATTCTTTTCAAAATCTGAGCAATGTACAGACAAAACTCTTATTTTATATATATAGATATCAATACATGAGCGAATGTGATCATATAAACACAGTGCATACGGGCAATGTCCTATTACTGTATGTCCTGTGTCTAGGAACTACATTCAATTGACGACAGATTACACATAGAACGTTTGAAAACTTCTGGGACAATCTCAATAGCCTATAGGCTAAGTCGTGTTTCATTTATGAGCAAATAAACAATTACTCCGATTTTGATACTAAAAATGGTTGTTTAGTTATCCCATGAATAATCTCACTTAAATTTGCTGTTATCATTTTTCTTTCGAATGTTTTTATTCACAGTGTTTGGAATGATGTCAAAACACTCATGTCAGTAATGAACTTGGAATTTCTTAATGCACGTCAGAGAAGATGTCTCGTTGGATTTTCCCTGAAAGATTACTTCTGCTGCATTCATTAAATTGCATCATTTCATCTTAAAACTAGAAGGGCCTATATCTAATTAACCATTCCCGGACTGGAAGGCATGAGAAATTTGGAACCAAGGACGGAACATTTGTACGAGCATTTCATAAAATGAGCATTCTTCAAAATAAAAATTTCGTTAACTCATGTAAATATTTTCGTAGTTTATATGATATTGTGATATTCTCAATATTTACAAACATCTCGTAAATAAGAATCAACTAATTTAACAGATATAATTTTGACTGAAATGTAGCGGACTCAGTTAATTCAAAGTTGTCCGTAGTGGGATGAAACCTGTGTCATTAATCTCATCTTGTTTCTTCTATAGCACACTTCTACCACAAGCAACTCTCTGCAAATTCCCTTTCCCAATATCCTCTGGGGTTTGAAGTTCAGCTAAGTTCTAATGTATCCTTGCTCCCTTATCTCTCTGTAAAAATCCTCCGTAATCACCTCTAAGCTGTAACTTGTGAAGAGTAACGAGCTCTTCGTGGATATTACAAACTCTCCATTGTGTTCCTATAGGGGAACTTCCAACCCCTAATTAAGCTTGGAGGGTTTCTAGTACGCCATATTGTTTGTTGTATATAAGTACATTTTGTTCATATTCTACCACGGATGAAGTGACGTTAGCTGGAGGATATATCGTAATTCTAATGCTTGAAACGTAGTCTACGTCCGTTATAAGTTAAGCAATACTATGCCCATTTAGGGATTCCTACAAACCTCCTCTGGATCTCTTAGGAAATGACATGTTTATTTCAGTTTAAACTTTCCGATAAGTAGAGATTTTCAAGGTTCACATATTCAGTCAGATTATTCATATTCTTTGTTAAGAAAACTAAGCCTTGCATCTTTTATTAGTCTCTGGATCATGATTTCAGAATACGTCCATTAGTCAATTTACTCCAAAATGACTTTTAAATCCTTTCCGGTATTATAGTCATGAATTGTTTATGATATTGCATTCTCCTTGTTTAACTGTAATATCTGGCACTTAGATCTTCGCCAGTTCATGAAATATATGAATGAAATATCGCCACTGCTGTGCCAAAATCGCAAATGTGAAAATGCCATTTCTGTCCATTATTTTGCCTAGGATCGATCACGCCTCCTAGCCGCATATTGATATGCAGTCCATCAGAACAATTTTCGTTGTGTTCATTTTTCTATGTGCGTGTGTAAAGGAAAATGAACCTTACTGTACCGTACTGTAGGAATGTATGTTTGTATGATGTATGATGTATTTAAAGTTAATTTTGCTTTACACACACGCGTATAGAGAAATGAACTGATGGACTGCACATCAATATTTGGCTGGGAGGCGTGACCAGTCTTAAGGGAAATAATGGATAGAAAGAGGATTGTCACATTCGCGGTTTTGGCACAGCAGCGATGATATGATATAGCTACACGTAGTGGACAGCAATGATTTCCTTGAATAACAGCGTAAATTGTCTGTGGGAATAATTATTAACACGTGACTGCGTTCTATGCAATTCATTACCGTATACAGGAAATCTACCCTATTTTGTCACAACGATAATCTTTAAACTAAAGCACGAGTATCCTATAAATCAGGATCTCTGAAGCAAACAATCAGCTATAGAAATTCAAAGATATAGTAAATAAGACCATTCACAGAGGCATTTGATCTGTGACATATTATGTTCATAACTTTTTTGTATAAATAACGTCTCTAGTTGTACTCAGACGAATATGGTAAGAAAAATCGTAGCCAGTGGAGACCATACCTGCTAGTGTCTATGTCATGACTTTACAGTCATGTTGTTTAGTTGTATATCAATAATTTACCAACAATATGGCGAACGATACCTGAAGTAGCGGGACATGAAGTAGTTTGCTTATGATGGCTTATGTACTGAATAACCCATATGAGTGTGGATAAGAAGCTATTACAAACTGATCTAGGTTAGTTGAAACATGAAAAGAAATTATCATACGGTAGGGGAAAAGAGGAGTGGATGGTATTTCTCCTCTCCAGAACCGGTCGAACCCCTGATAATATTGTGGCAAAAATATCTAGATTAACTACTCACAAAATATATAAATGAAATGTTAATTTTGGAAGCGTACTTACTAAAACGCACATATAGTTATATTCTGTGAGGAGGATACTAAAATATACCATTACCAAGGCGAAGGTACTACATTATCAAGCTTTCTAACCGAACTCTCTAATGTGAGGAAGCCCTAAGGGATTCATACAAAACAAATTTTATCAATGAGTTAGACAGTACGGAGAAACACCACAGTGTTAGTCCGTACTTACTATAAAGAGGTAAGGTTTGTTTGTACGTAATGGCTAATCTCAGGAACTGCTTGACCGATTCTAAAAATTATTTTACTAATGTGAATATAAATTATCCCTGAGGTACATGGGCTGTATTTTATTTTCAGAACAAGTGAAGGGGGAGGGGTGTTGGCACGGGGGAAATATCGAATATGTCGTCCAAGGACGAGACAAAACTCGATTTAAGCCTCTTTACCCAAAGAACAAAACTCTGTAAGCCCTACAGACCCGAAAACCATGTTTTAAGGCCCTAAAACCAACCGTTATTGAGATTCTGGCACCACACTACCCCTACTCTAGGAATCGGATAAAGAAATGAACTGCCGTAACCATGCCAACGTCAGCTCCAGGATTCTACAGCAGCGAGATTAACTACAATAGCCTATATCACAAAAACCTAACATGTTACAGACATGAAAATTGGTATCTGGAATCTCCTTTAAAATAAAATAAGAAAAATTTTCGTTTTCATAAAATCGACCTAGCGTGTGAAGGGGGGGGGGGTGCGGGGTTGAAAAGAAGTGAGGAAGGAGTTGAATTCTTTATATGTGGATATCTAAGAAACTGAAGATGTTACAGACTTTAAAATTGGTAGGCCCTACTTGGAATCTCTTTTAAAAATAGATGAACACACTTATTTTGGAAAATCCACTTAAGGGAGTGAAAATAATACAAAAAACGGGTGAATTTTTAAAATGAGTATCTTCTTCTTCTACTAGTTTCCCCACACCTGTGGGGTCGCGGGTGCGAATTGAGTTGCACATATGTATTTGACGCTGTTTTGCGGCTGGATGTCCTTCCTGACGCCAACCCTATGTGTAGGGATGTAATTACTATTGTGTATTCCTGTTGTGGTTGGTAATGTGGTATGTTGAGTGAATATGAAGAGGAGAGTGTTGTAACAAACACAAAAACCTGTCCTCGAGCCAGAAGTATTAATCACAGACGATTAAAATCCCCAACCCAGCTCGGAATCGAAACCGCAACCCTGTGAACCGAAGGCCTCAACGCTGAACACTCAACCAAAGAGTGGGGTAATTTTTAAAATGAGTATATCTACCATATATCTCATAAAATTAACATGTTACAGGCGTGAATATTGGTATCTTTAATCTTCTTTAAAAATAAAGAAACACGTACTTTTTTGTTTTCGGAAAATCAACTTAAACTGGAGATCGAAAATAAGTGAAGGAGGAGTTTAATTCACTTTATGAGGATACTTATATCTCAAAAATTAAAATTTTACAGACGTGAAAATTGGTATTTAGTATCTCCTTTAGAAATAAAGAATTGGACTAAAAGAGGACTGTTTCTCACATGTTTCAGATTTAGCTCTGCCTGTAGCCTAGTCATCTTAGCCGCAAAAGGCAATGCCACAAACGTGGTTTACAAAGAGGTTCTGGGGTAAATGAAATACAATTCTTCGGTGAGTTTTTATACTCGAGGGATTTTCGGCTAATGTCTTAGTGCAGTACCGAGGAACAACTCATTTTTATTAAATTACGAAATCCTCGCGAGCGAAACCGTGGGTAACAGCAAGTGCTTAATAATTTTAATGCGCGCAGGAGTACCGATATTATTGGTAAAGAAATGTAAATAGTAATTGACGGAAACATCAGAATGAGGCTTGAATACATGCCACATACAATGAATATGCGAATAACCCTGCATAAAGAAAGTTGGACAAGGAAACATGAAAGCTATCTTACGTACGTAGGGCTGACGTAATAGGTGCCCAGTCCTACGTCAGAGAGATCACAACATATATTAAGCAGCTAAAGAGGAATACGAAAACATATAAACAAAAGGCAAACCTGAAGGAACGGTTTCTCGGTATCAATAAGTTAAAATATTAGATTAACTCAAACATTATTTCGAAGTATACACTACCTTAAAAGAAAGTCAGAATGCTCGAAAGAATTTTGTTCAATTCCTACAAAAGCTAAACCTTGAAGATTTGTTCAGAAACTTACCAGGAAACCTAAAATATTCAATAACCTAACATAAATTGAGACTGGTCATTTATATGCCTTCCTTCCAATTCCTAGGCCTTTCCTATCCCAGGAAAGGGACATGCTGATCTGTCCATGGGAACGAATTCCCCACTGAGGTCAACTCCATCCAGTCTAAGTGTCTGACCCTGTGCTTTGTTTATTTTCTTGCTAAAGAAGACTCTTACCGGGAACTGGGATCGTTTGAAATCAAAAGGGAAATCTGAGAAAGTCATAGGGATCACCGGCATTAAAACCACCTCTGTGCCAAATCCAGTTAAAATAGTAGCTTCAGTTTTTCAAAATTGACACTATCTCTCGCGTCCCAATGCTTAACTTCATCTGTTGTATACTGTGTAACAATATAATAAGCACCCCCCACTTTCCAAATCAGCCTGTGTGGTGGCAAGCCGGAAGGATGTAATGAATTTATACATTCTGTGGAGTAATGAACAGCTTCTTCGCTCTCAACTGCTATGTGACAGTGAATTTGGAGAAACTTGTCTTTGTAAAGTCATTCTTTCCATGTCCTGAGACAGTAGAGAATTCCTTTGTTGGTCAGTTTCATTGCTACGTGATAAATGAACTTTCCGAATGCAGTGCATTACGATCTATATCCGCTTTCCGTCTCGGCATGTCAGGTTATCATACATTTTGTATAAATAACGAAAATTCACTGGAGAACTATTAAATATTGTAACGTAGCACGTTCAAAGAATACTGGCCGAAGTCGTTTATAGCTCGCGCGCTGGCTCACACTATACTCAGTCGCTCTGAAGCTGGACATTTCCATATTTCAGAATAGAGATTGCGCGAAAGAAACAAAACAGCGATATCTCCTACCATATAGGTAAAAATTACGTTCTGTAAATTACATATTATTCTAAATTAGTTTTTGAGATGAATGAGCAATTTATCGCGATAAGAATTAAATAATTAATTTAAAACGTTGGTTTCAAATTTAACGGTTTTTTAACCGCAAACTGTAACTTAAAAACAGTTATCTTATAAATAAAGTTGTAGGGGGTCCGCTGTCTGTAATTCTTTTTGTTTTGGCAAATTTTCAAATATTTATCCGTTTTAGGTCAACTCATGACCGAATCGGTGGTTTTTACTTTTCGTGTCTCTTTGTTTGTCTATTTGTTTGTTCCACCATCACGGCTAAACGGCTGGATAGATCTCAACCAAACTTAATATTTAGAGTATACTCATCCCGGGGAAGGTTTCGATATGCATATCATTTCAAAATCTTTGAAAAGACGGGGGTTTTATAGGAAAACCACAACGGTTTTCCTCCATTTTCTCTTATACTATTGATTTTCTGTAAACTCTGTGGACCGTATGTGAAAGGTCTCTTCATTATAAACAACTTTTGTTACGTTCATAATTTTCCTTACTCTTCAAATGACGGAGAAATTTACTATTTTCTGCGGGTATCATGGTCTGCGTGTGTGACCGACAGACCGACAACGAACCTACGGGTTACCATGGCAACGTCTCTGACTGCTTGCCAGCAGGGAAGTACCGTATTGCCATTTTCCTCGTCATTCCTTTAAATTCGTGGTTGTTCCTTGGGTAGAAGGCAAGAGAATCTTCAATCGGCCATTCTGCGGGATATTGGCGGAATATCATTGGAGGTTATAACCGTCCTCGAATAGCTTAAGTAATAACACAAATATTCATCTTCTTATCTGATTACCTAAGAATCCCTGCGCCTAAATTTCTCTCCGATTACCGATTTCTTATATCCATAACTCACACCGGCATAATTTATTGCGGAGCATTTGATTTTCCAACACATTCACTTGGTATTTACATATTTGTCGTCATCCGGATGTCCTCAGTTATAATCCATTTTCTATTAATTTCAACGTACTAAACTGTATTATTTTCTTCGTTAATTACCACGTATGTAATCGAGTGCTAAACCCGAATGCTGGACACTCTTTTCTTTGAGGAAATATTCTAAGCTATGCAAATGTATAACTTTTGGCCCAGGAAAATTCCGAAATATGGATGCAATTTTAACGACGGTGCAGACCTTCGTTTCGGGGTAATTGGTGACTAATCAGTAAGTCGTATCACAAGTCAGAAAGCAAATGGCGTTTCATTTTGGAGACATCTTCAACTTTTGTCCTATGACTTTTCGTCGTGTTTCTATCCCTAATACGTTAAATACAGCTGTATTTCTCGATTTTAAGTTGGTTTTGTACTTTTACACGCATATGTTATCATTTGGCACACTTATAGGAAAGGTAGAATCATGACATTCGGCACGCACATTGACATGACCATTGGCCATTTGATAGCCAAATTTTATGATTCTAGCTGTCACATGAGTATCACAAATGTAAAGTAGTATGCGAAAACTGTACAAAATTTCACCCCATTCAATGACTCTAACTCAATCTAACCCATAAATATATGAGATACGAGAAGATGTCATAGGACCAACCATGTAGAGCACTGAAACGGGCGTCGGATGGTGAAGTCCGCTTGTAGATACGTTGTACACTTTCAAAGCAGTAACTATCAAAATAAAGGCCTGCACTTCTAGAGTGTGTCTGTACATTGACTTTTGGCGAAATTTCCGTACAGTTATCCGTTTCAGGTGTAATAATGACCATCTGTATATATTCAGTTTTGGTGTCTGTCTGTTTGTTTGTTTGTCTCTTTGTCTATAACTTGGAAACTACTAGATATATTACCACCAAACTTGATATTTAGAAGCCACCTGTCCTGTGGTAGGTTTTACGGCAAATATTGTTTCTAAATCCCTGAATTGACTGGGGGATTATACGAAACCGAAACCGTGATTTTGCATTCCACAAAATATACACAATCAAACTTAATGTAAATTTACCTGCCTTAATGGAAATTAATTTCTAAGCCTTTTTCCTCATGTGCATCATTTCAATATGGGGATTAATAAGGGAGATGTCATTAACGGACCGTTTTCCGGTACAAGTCCCACCGGACTTAATTCAAGAGCGGGTGCGTGTAAAGCGTATTTTTTTACAACTTGAAAACTACTGAAGATATTTGAGTCAAACTTTACATTAACATCCACCTGTCCAACAGTAGGTGTTAATCGTCAATAACATTTCATGTTCCCGGAATGGACTGGCGGTTTATAGGGAACAGAAACGGTGATTTTACTCTTACACAATCTATACAGTACAAGACCAACCTGACTGGAAATCGACCAAACGTGATGGAATTCCATCTCTAAAACTTTTTTTCATGTGCATTTTTTCGACAGGAGGATTAATAAGGGAAATATAATAAACGGTCCGTTTTTCAGGTTAAGTCCAGCGGATATAGCCCGAAAGGTGTTGTACGTGGAGCAGGTTCCTTATCTATCTACGTAAATAAAATCGTAACGAATGTGTGCCTGTACATTTCTATTTTGGTGAAATTTTCGTACAGCTACACGTTTAAGGGGTAATAATGTCCATCTGCATATTTTTTGGTTTAGATTCTTGAAAGTCCTAATTTTTACACTCCTCGCCGAAAACCCAGATTGCGGCATAATCTGCCAGTCGAAGAAGGATATTGAAATTTGGCAAAATTATACGTTTTAGCATGTAACGGACGGAAAACTTCCAAGATCTTTAAATTTTTCCCTTTTCATCCCGAAGAATATCGAAATATGGAGGGAATTTTAATGATGGTGCAGGCCTTCGGGAAGTATTATCACATAACGGATGGCACAATCCCCGTTCAATTTGGAGTGATCTACAACCTTGGTCTTACGACATTTTGTCGTATTTCTATCCATTTTACGTTTGCTTTTTCTCTATTTCTCGATGTTAAGTAAATTTGGACTTTTCACAAACATGATTCATACCTCCCATCACTTATAGGAAAGACAGAATCATCAAACTCTACACGAAAATTGGTCCAACCCGTAGCCATATATGAGCCAAATGCTATGTATGTAGCTGTCAATCATCCGAACAGCAATGCAATGTGAGATAATATTACACAAATTTTACTCTATTCCACGTTTCTAACTCAATCTGACCCATGAATAGATGAGATATCATACGACCAGCAATTAAGGCCGCTAAATCCGGCGTCTTATGGTACAATCCTTTCTAGATATGATGTACCGTTTAGCAGCAGTTAATCTGTAAATGAAGGTCAGCAATATTGTAAACAACCACATACTTTCGTATGTCGAACTATATATATTCACTGATCTCGATTTTGTAGCTATCGAGAAAGGGTGTGTCTGCTAATGTAATCAGTACTCCCCACATCGACTTTGACTGGCAGTAGGAATGGGCTCCTTATCCAACTCCTGTGTAACTGGCATTAATAAGGCAGACCTACCATTGTAATGAATAATTCACTTCTCGATTTGACTTGCAGAAGTATGCAGTTTTGTTCAAAACTCCCCCTACCCGATTGTGTTTGGCTGTAGGCAAGCGTTCCCGCAGTTATAAACAGATGTACCCACCTAAAATGTGGCTGGCATTAGGCATACTGGCCTGCTATTTTGATGGAAACTCACCAGCTTGCTGTGACTGGCAGTAAGCTGGCTGGCAGTTGGAAAAGGGGCCTGTCATTATAATGATAACTGCACAACTCAATTTTGGCTGGTTGTAGGGAAGTTCCTGCCATTATAATAAAAACTCCTCAATTTGTAATATGTCTGTAAGTAGGAAAGGGGGGCTGCCATTGTAACGGAAACTCCCCAAATCGATTGTGACTGCGCAGTATGCAATGGGGCCTGCAATTATAAAGTAAACTTCCCAACTCGATTGTGAATGGCAGTAGGCAAGTGAGCCTGTCGTTATCATCACAAATCCGTAACAAGCACTTTACATTGGAACCAACGTATGGGGACCTCTCCATGCTGTTTCTCGGATAACGCTAAGAGACATGCTATTTTAAAACAATCTTATTTACTGCATGTACAGTATTTACTTCAATATTCGTATACAATGCAGAATACCGTAGCGAAGCACGGGTACATTTGCTAGTAGTCTTATATATGCAGTCGCGGAATTGTTTGTAGAACTTATTATGCTAGACAATTCTTACTCACTTAGTATTGACGGATATTTAACGGTTTAGTCAGCGTAAGCTAAAAATTCGCTTAAACGGCCTTTCTTCTTCGACGTGCGTCACTGAAATTGTTACTGATCTGCTTCCTTTGGTCATAAATTAATATTATAATACAAAAGATTTCATAGGGAAATATTTATTAGAATAGTGAATAACCGCATCAAAATCTATCAAGTGGATCTTAGATTAGCAGTCACAAGCTGATAGACAAACAGACAGAAGCAATGATGTTTTTATGCTAAGTAGAGATGTTTGTAGCCTATTAACTCTCCTAAATATTAATTATGAATTGATATGTTTTCTTGGTAGTTATCTGGCATGAATTTCATGCGCAAAATATTCATGCGGAACGGGAGTTCATGTTATTCTATGTTTTATATTCATTTTCCGATAGCTGGGAATGAACGTTTATTCGCTCCTCGCTATTCGTGTTATATCCCACTGGCAACGTGGCCCTTACAGTGACTGGACACGAGAGGGTTAAGATTGGGAAGGAAGCAACTGTGGCCTTAATTAATTACCTTAATTGCCTGATGTGCAAAATGGGGAAAGCACGGAAAAGCATCTTCAAATGCTGCCTACTGTGGGGTTCGAACCCACTGTTCAAACATTCATGTCTTGGTAAACCAAACCCAAGTGCAGTTCAAAATATCCTCCTCTTCAGCAGCAGACAAGAAGGGTTGAACACAGCCAGCCTTACGTTATTTTGAAGTATATGCTTAAACACGTGTCACCAGAATACGACGTTTTAGTGTGAATCTTGGGATAGTATAAAATGCAGCTGCTGCTCGGGTTACTTACGGGTAGGTTAAGCAGAGTATGTTTAACACAGGTATGTTTGGATTAAGGCTAAGGTAATTTTTCTTGACATCAACCAAGATTATTTTTGTAAATCTTGCTAAAATAGTGAATAAATTGTAGTCATTGATTGGAGCAACCGGATCCTCGCCTCGGACCCAGTTACTCCCAAGTACTTGCCCATTTACCATCTTTTTTTATTTTTTTCTTTAGGGGTGGGGGTAACTGGACCACACGCTCTAAGCAACGAACTAAACAAGAAAACGTACTGGAAATAGCATTTTGTATTGACATCATGCCCTGTTTTTTGCTAATTTAATAATTAGAACAATCACTTGTAATAACTTTGAAAATAATATTTAAAATGAGGATTACACCACTTGGTTTTGGAAATTCTCCAACAGACAACTGAAACAATATACACATGAAAACCATTTCGCACAGAGTGGTAATACCTGTTGTTTGAAGAGGAATACATTGCCCTGCAGTGTGACCAGACACTAAAAGTGAAATTATCCTCATCATGAAAGAAAACGTGTGGTTCAGTTATGCCCTGGGCGCAGATACCCCAGCTGACTTTATAATTTTTCGTAATAGTAAAAATTTTCGAAGAAAATTTCCTTTTAATGGTACAGTTGACTGCACACTTAGGTGTTCGTATTCTTTTGTGTGTGTGTGTGTGTGTGTGTGTGTGTGTGTGTGTGTGTGTGTGTGTGTGTGTGAGCAGCTGTCCAACATCCTCGGAACCCACCTAGACAAATTCTTTTTCAATCCCAGCTGATACGGTTTCTGTACACAGCTGATTTATCAAGTCTCATTTCACTCATAACAACAAGTTTTCTGATCATAGCCATGCTGTTAACGCGCTGCACATTGCGAGGTGTTTGTTCGTTCTGAGGTCTGTCATGCGAAGGGAACCTTAACGTGCCAGCTGTTGCCCTATCAGTCTCTGTGCTCAGCGACTTACTGTTATACGTTTTACAGCGTCGTATCTCTACACTTGTTCCAAGTATTTTTGAATGTTTCTCTCGATCCCATTTTCATAGCATATAAACTCTATACTAGCACATTGCTTTTGATGGATACCAAGTGCAGTGAACATCTTGAGTAACTGCTATTTGTTAGAACTGATTGAACTAAGCAGCATGTCTTCCCTATAAAAATATATAGAAGAATAACTGGCTTGGTAGAAAGATGTGGCTTGAGGTGGTTTACGTTACATTATTTTTGTAGATATTCAGACATATACAGCTCATCACAGGGAAAAAGGTGTAACATTTCATAAGATGGCCATGACGATGAAACAGAGCTGCGTATTTGAGACCCCTTCATACTACTAAGTGTATTTGAACATAAACTATGAATGTAACAGGAAAACAAGAATTTAATGGAGGAAGGATAGAAAAACGAAGTATGACACATTCAGAGCCACAGTACAAATGAGTAACAGCTCTTCATATTAGAAGTTCTTCACTGTCATTTTAAGTGTATCAGGTGGTTGAATTATTGAAAAATTTGATTTGTAAAATATTTGTGAAGTTAAAGTAATGGAAACTAATATTGATCACCCAGGAACTCACTAACAATTGGACATGTATTGTGTTCATGGTAACGCTGTTTAATTCGAAATTGATTTTACCTATGTAACCCTGTTGTTTATTTTGTCTATACAACTAATATTATTATTATCATTGAAATCTCCGATCCAGGAAATATTTAACTTAATATTTCTTTGTTTTCTTCGCGTTTTTTTAATATTGACTTTCTTTATCATAATTCTTTATTTTTAGTATACTATTACTATCCCCCGGTTATATAGCTGTCTTTCCATTTAAAAATAAAACACCACTGTCACATTTCAGTCATTGACTGATTGATTTTGGGTGGCAGGAACAATAATTCTAGTCAAGACATACTTCGTTTTAGTGACTGCATAGTACGACTTCCGTGATACTGTGTATTATTTCAGAACATCTACTTGTATAAGATTCTTCTACGTACCCCGTGACCTAAATGGAAGCGAGGCTAAGGATAAACGCAAATGAAATTGCATGGGATTTGTGAGCAAATGTTTCCATGCTCTGAATGTAACATCACATAGGCCTATTCCTTGAATTAAACAGGTTCAAAATATAGCCTGGCACCGAGAGAACTAACGCAAGTAAAGTATTAAGTACAAGAAAAGCAAAGAGATGAATCTTGATAGCCGAGCTGAGTGGCTAAGACGTTGAATAACTCTCCATCTCACCGGAGATTGGTGTGTTCGATCCCAGCTCAGTGTATTGCCGTTTGGATGTGACAAATTTAACCCGCCTCATGTCAGTAGGTATACGAGCCCGTAAAGACTCCCTTACTCCCTTAGAGGAGGAGACTCCAGCATCCCAGCATCTCTGAAAACTGATAGGCTGTCAGTTGGACATAAAACCAATAACATTATTACGATTGTCGATATAGTCATCATTGGAACGAGCTCTCCAATTGTATAAGCAATACGAACCACTTGAACCTTAAAATATATCTTTAAAATCCTAGCTAGCGTGGCAAGAATTCGAATTGCTGTCACGTGGTGAGACGCTATTGAAGATGTCAGTAGGCAATCTTTCCCCATGTAGTGATGTGTCATTACGAGTTCCACTGCTTACCTTACTGTTGTGTTTTATATCCTGTGCAACAGAACTGTGTATACGGCTGTGTACCATGCAATATAATGCGATCACAGCCACTGCAGAACTCGCTCCGCTTCCTCAAATTCACTCCCGCACCTTCTGATCCGTGCTTGGTTCGTACTGGTGCCATCGAGGTTGAGGACTATCAGGTTCTTCGTCAAGCATTGTCGTAGCAATCGTAGTGGGTGCGTAGTGTTCAGCTTCCACTTGAGTGCCTTATTTACCCGTCTCTCTTCGGGCATGCGCGCTAACGCGGCATGCCTATTGGCTCATTCTGCTCTTCTGCTACTTCAGCTACTTCAGGATTGTTGCTTGCTACGACAGGCGGTAGATTTCTTCGTTCCACTTTCTCCTCCATGTTCCCTTTCTCCATAAATTTTCCTTCGAAAATTAGTAGTGTTCCTTTTTACCGCTTCACCAAGTCCTAGACTTTCGGGCCATACAGGACTACTGGGTATATACTTGTGTTGTAGATTCTCATTTTAGGGATAACTGAAACTAGTTTTGATGCTGATATTTGATGTTTATTTTAGGATTAGTACGGAGTTGCCTATGGACCGTATTCAAAATACCATCACCAAGAATCGAAATGGCAACCAATTTTAGTACGACCGGAAGTGCGATTTTAACCAGTTTTTCCACTTATTTGTCTTCCAAGCCTGAACTCACCTAATTCTGATACATATGTCAGAATTCAAATCCTCTGCGACAGATCTGGGAATCAAATCCTGCACAACCGAGAGGGAGAAATGTATGCTAATTAGACCACAACAGAACCGCGCCATTTGGAGGTCTACATCGGATTAACACCACACACATGAGTGCTACCTAAATCAAGGGGAGGGAAATGTTCTGGTGTTCTCTAAATTCCTGGCCCGTGCCTTAGGGGGACTAAACGCAAAGGGATAAAGCAATAGAAGTACTCTCTGGTGTACTGACTTGCATGTAAAACTTCTTCCTATCAGTCTGGAACATCAATATTACTTATTGGCAAGCGAGGTAGGAACCTTGTAGTTTATGCAAATATTAATAACATTTTATTTTTTACAATTTTATTTCGAACCGACACAGATAAGTCTTATGGCGACGAAGGGATATGAAAGGCCTAGGAGTGGAGAGGAAGCGGGCGTGGCTTTAATTAAGGTAGACCCCAATGTTAGCCTGGTGTGAAAATGGGAAACCACGGAAAAGCATCTTCAGGGCTGCCGATAGTGGGGTTCGAACCCACTATTTCCCGGATGCAAACTCATAGCTGCGCTCCCCTAAGCGCACGGCCAACTCGCCCGGTCTGTTAATAACATGATCATATCCACAGGCCTTTCAGGTCCGAACAATTTGGGCTTCGATGAAATATAGATGAACGAAAATTATATCAACATTTTGACTGAACATACAAGGCGGAATAAAAGCTGATCATATCGTTGTCACAGCCGCGCGATGAGCGAGTCTAAGCTCATTCTAGTACCGCTACTCTGCTAGATTAGTGACAGAACGAAACCGCAGGTGAAACGAGCAAAGCGATATGCTAAGCGAACAAGTCTGACCTTTCTCTTAAAACTAAAAGCACCTCCACAACCTCCACTTACAACACCCTGTGGGTGGGGGCGGTAGAATACATTCACGGTATACCCCTGCCTGTCGTTAAAGGCAACCGAAAGAGGGACCAGGGGCTCTCAGTTTGGGAGCACTCGTTGGCAACCACCGTTCCCATAGCTGAGTTCGGTATTGTTACCAATTGTGCCGGGCCCCTCACCTTCATCTTTCATATTCCATCTGCCTTGGTCAAATCTAGCTTTTATCCGACCCCGACAGTACTAGTACTGTGAGACCAAGGGAGTCTTTCAATTTCTCGGCCCTCGTGGTGCTTCATTGAGGGAAATGGGCAGGATTAGCGAGTGGCGTGGAAAGTAAATGGAGGTGGAAGCCTAGTAAGAACGAAATAAAGTTGTTTCTGTTAAACTGAACACGTACTGTATAGAAAGAAATAGAATGTTATAACTTAATATATATACCGGGTGGTACAGCTGCCCCTATTTTTTCCCGAATATATGCAACCAGCTAGGACGTAAATGCCTCTTAGTCCCATCTTGCGCAACACCTTACAGCAATGTTATGTGCAGTTAACCCGATGTAGACTTCTCCGCACAATGGAAAAGTGGTACAAGAGGCAGTAAGTGAGGTCCATCTCAAAAACACTGTACCATTTTATGTAGAGCGGTGTCCAATACTCTACTAATTTTTACGAAATGTTACTATACTGTACAAACCATAAACACGCCTATAGCTGTCGGTAGAGAATTGCGCACCTGATTGGTCCAAGAGGCCATTTTCTTTTGATAGAAAGGGCGGTCGTGGTATCATAGAAAACGTGATAGGGCAAGACCAATTACAGACATGTCAATGCACCACCATTTTGTACAGTCTCATCACATCGAAATTGATAGAAACGTGTTTTGCACTGTAGTTTATAATCTGTGGCACGCAAATGCTGTACAACAGATGTGATAGCTTACGCCATGTAATTACTACCGTTAGAGCGATCAAAAAAGGCATAAAACGGGACCATAAGGCTGTAACTCATCAGTAACTTGTCGAAGCGGGAACTTCCGCTCTCCTCGTGAATACAGAGTTACAAGGATGGCGCTTGTACGTTGCAAATAGCTGCGCGGAATTACGTATGGAAGACGTACCTCGATAGGTTGCTTGGAGCAGGAAGGGTTCCAACCATTCTTGAGTCATGCGTTTTTTAATGTCATTTCGTATTCGCCTAGGCATCGTTTACGAAGACCTTTCTGAAGTCTCCGATATTCTTCTACGGAAGTTATAATAAACAGGTATCATAAATATCGCCACATACGCACCGATTGTGAATACCACCTGAAACATAACGCTGGACTCATTCAACCAAGTAACGCGTAGAAAATGGTTGCAACTATCTGGGCGTAAGAGAGACGCGATTCTTTAGTTCACTGTGGTGTTTGCACATTCGAGTTCAGAACTTTTAACATCAACGATCAGTATCGAAGCGATAGCCTAGGTAATTCCATTAGTACAGAGCTACGAGACCAATTCTTTGTCGCCTGCAGTGGCTACATGGCACCAATCGCAGCGAGCATACGATATGTTAGCAGGCATTTAGAGTTCGAATCTAGTTACGAGCTTTTCAATTTTATTTTTATATTATACTTATAAGGCCATTCGTAATAAATATTTAACGTTCTTAAGTCTCAAAAGTAATTTGCCACCTTTACAAAGAAAGCATACATACGAAAGGAATAATAACATGCGACTTCCATATGGCAAACGACTACAGGGAATGAAGCGCAGTGCACGTGTTGTCAACATTCTGACCCACCCATTCAACCAAGCAACTGCGCACGTTCGACTCGAAGACCAACTAACAGCGGTCTACACTTCATACGTAGGGCACATGAAACAGCATATCGTAATCCTAGCAGCAACGTGTGAGCACGTACTGTACGGTTAGCACGAAAGCAAACATTATGTATTCACGGGATGATTATGTGAATATGGTACTACTTTATGGAGAAGCAAGGCAAAATGCACGGGAAGCCAGACGCTTGTATCAAGAACGATTTCCTGGACGAAGGCTGCCAACTGCAGATACATTTCGACGTGTTGAAAGACGGTTGCGTGCAACGGGGTCATTTCATACATTACCCCCCGTTCGGGATGCTCCAGTGACGTCTGGAAATAACGACGAAGCTGTTCAAAATGCAATTGCATACAACCCGCACACAAGCTCACGGGCCATAGGAAATGAACTAAACATCAGTCATGTATCTGTACTGCGAATATTGCACCGCCATAAATTCCACCCTTTCCATCAACAGCTGCACCAGGAACTTCACGGAGATGACTTTCCAAAACGGATAGAATTTTCGCAATGGATATTACAAAGAGTTGAAGCTGATGCGAATTTCTTAATGGACATTCTCTTTAGTGATGAATCCAGATTTCACAACAATGGAACTGTTAATCGTCACAACTTCCATTACTGGAGCGTTGAAAATCCTCACTGGATCAGGGGAGCTCGATTTCAGGTACAATGGGGCGTAAACGTGTGGTGCGGGATACTAGGTGACAAGATAATTGGACCATATTTCTTCTAAGGAAACCCCACGGGACGACGCTATCTAGAGTTTCCTCGTGAGTACCTCCCACTCTTATTGGAGGATGTGCCCCTTATGACACGGTTACGGATGTGGTTCCAGCAGGATGGAGCTCCCCCACACTGGTCGTTGGCAGTACGGAACCACTTGCATAGGACATATCCTGGACGATGGATTGGACGAGGGGGTCCGGTCACATGGCCGGCTAGATCACCTGACCTTACTCCACTCGACTTTTTGCTCTGGGGTTATTTAAAGGAAAGAGTCTATGAGCAGGAGCCTGAGAGCCCGAATCATTTACGGCGGCTCATCACGGAAGCCTGCAGGCAGATTCCACCACATATGTTTCAGCAAGCAAGAATGTCTCTCCTCCACCGTGGTCAGATGTGCATTAACGAAGCAGGTGGTCATTTTGAACATTTGCTTCATTAATCGAATGGCCATGCATAAGCCCATCGCACCGCTGTCGGTACAATCTCACTTTATTGCAAATAGCTCTTTTAAGAGCTCCTTAAAAAACAAACATAGCTGAGTACCTGCAATATGAGAACTGATCATGATTTAGATTTGTCGTCAACAACACGACTCTCACGAACATCAACAACGCAATAAAAATGTTCGTCGTACACAGGACTCGAACCGCCTACTAACGAACACCGGTACTCTCCTCTAACTTTCAGCAAGCTCGGCTATCACGGGTTGCTGTTTAGCGCTGTTGTGTTGCTGCTACTTCTAGTCATTCACCAATAATATTCTCTGTACAGGACGTTTCAGGGACACATAATTTTCACGATTCTTTACCATCAATCGGTATTTTATCATTAATGCTGATTTGCTTCACACGAATAAACGAATTATGGAAAGCGTTGTAAGAGCAGACATTGTAGTGAGTAGTCAAGGTCAATATTTTTAGGTTCGACTATAATCTGCGGGTTGCATAAAACTGCGTGAATAGGGGCAGCTGTACCACCCGGTATATATTTAGCAGATACTGCAACAGAAAGTCCATCAAATATAAGAAGTGATAGTATAGATGCGGAAATTGTTCACGGATGTGACAAGACAAGATGGTAAATGTATGAGGGGAGTGTTCATACTAGAGAAAGTGTAAAAATCATCTTTAAAGGTAATAGCTACTTGATGTCTTTTTTTTATTATTTTTTTTTTGAGTGTACAGACCTAGAAGTGGTGGTGCAAACGCTGGTACGGAATTGTTTTATAAGATAATAATCTATTTGGAGAGCGATACATAACATTATTGTAGGTGATGATCTCAATTGATCAAATCATAACTGGAAGGATATGGCAAATGACAGGAACTATGACCAGTAAACGGTAAATAAGGTAACCTGGCAAGGAATATGAAACAAAATTTGATGGAACCACCTAGTAGGAAGACTATTCTATATGGGATGCTGATAAACCACATGATCTCTCAAGAAAAACTCACGTGATATGTTATATAAGTGAACATAGAGCTGTTTTTGCTGTAGTTAAAATAAACGCGATAGAAAAGGAATACTGTAACGTTAAGATTATTGAACAGTACCATGTGGTTGAAAAGAAACGCAAGTAAGTAAAGTAGAGGTAAAGGAGTATGGAGGGTCAACAGTAAAATGTAATCATGATCAGTGGAAAATGATAAAGAGAAATATATATATATATATATTGGTTGGATTTAAAGCAATCGTTGAGGAGTGCGGAATATGTTATGTACCTATAAAGAGATAAGTATTGGGAAAGGCCTGTTGTATAACAGTGAGATAAAGAGCTGAAGAAGGAGGTGCAGGCTAGATAGAAAAATAGTTAGGAAGGGTTCTGGAAGCAAGGAGAGATATCAGGAATTAACTAGGAAATTGAATTTATCGAAAGAGTCAGCTAAGAATTACATGAGTGGAAGTATAATTGGCAATCATATGAACTTTTGGGAAAAATAGAAAGTGTTACTTTAACGCAGAAACAAGTTCCAGGAAGGACATTCCCGGGGTCATTAATGAAGAAGGAGAGTGTAGAGTGTACCATGTGAGGACAAGGAGAAGGCAGAAGTACTCAGTTAAAGTTCATATAGTTGAACATAAGAAAAAGATTCATCTAGGAGACTTTAAAAATACCGGAGAATTACTGAAATTTACATAAAGTAAAGCTGTTATTTACAAACAGATACAAAAATCCAAAGTTAGAAGAGTGACTGGGATTGTTATGATTTCTGAGGATGTATTGAATGCAATGGGTTGGTATATAGTGGCATATCTGAAATATTTATTTGATTGACGTCTGCATAAAAGAGCTATGTAAAATGAATGGAGAGTTACCTTAACTAGTTATACAAGGGAAAAGGTGAAAAGTACCTGTACACAGTGAATTATTATACATAACAAAACTTAACGAAGCGTTTGCTAATTGCTTAACTTGGTGATGCTGATTATGTATATATAATTAATCTTTCTTAAGAGTCAATATCTTGGATGTGACAATGAATTTTCCAATATTCTTAAAAGCTAATAATATTGCATAGTCATTGAATACAACTAGAGTCCTACAGAAGGAATATAACATACAATGCTTCAAGAATGGATGCGAATATGTGAAACAATATTGCATAACATTGAATCTTCACACAACATTGGTGACTTTCAAAAATGAACATTAGAACAGCTTGTCCTCTCATGTTCTTCTGACCGCTCTGCACACATAGAGTCTCCCATCATAGCGCAGTCCCAACGTCCCCGATGCAATCTTTCCATACAGTGAATGTCTTAGTGGAAGCGTTCACTGTCTTATTCACTAAATAATTCAATATGAGAAAAATAGTGAATTTTCACCCGCATTCTACATCCAAGTTGCTACCATTACTAATGCTGAAGTCACAGCCATAACTTGAATTCATTGCTACGTTCTTTCCACTAATATTCTGTTTTAGTGGTGATAGAATTGGCAGATCTTTACTATGTGCTACTGGATCAATGAATGACAGTATGCTAGGATATGGAATTATTTCTGCTGTTGGTAGTTTTGTAAGCCGGCCCCGTGGTGTAGGGGTAGCGTGCCTCCCTCTCACTCGGAGGCCCCGGCTTCGATTCCCGGCCAGGCCAAGGATTTTTACCTGGATCTGAGGGCTGGTTCGAGGTCCACTCAGCCTACGTGATTACAATTGAGGAGCTATCTGACCGAAAGCTAGCGGCCCCGGTCTCGAAAGCCAAGAATAACAGCCGAGGGGACTCGTCGTGCTGACCACGCGTCACCTAGTAATCTTCAGACCTTCGGGCTGTGCAGCGGTCAGTTGGTAGGCCACGGCCCTTCAAGGGCTGTAGTGCCATAGGGTTTGGTTTTGGTTTGGTTCTGTCGTGATGATTTATAGGTTCTCGCCATATTCGGGGAATTTTGAAAATGGCATACCTTTTCTTGTTCCACATAACCAACCCTCTAAAGTAGACTGGCAGCTGCCGCATGTCACTTGGGGAGCCCATGTTGTTCCTGAACATACACACCGAAATAAGCGCATACGCCTCATAGAAATTCGTACCGGGCACAATTTTATGTTTTACTTGTTTAGATCCAACGCAATATCCACAAAAATAATAAAACGTGTCTGCTGGCAATTTATAGCATCTGGGTGTTCAGATTTTACGTTAAAAGACAATCAACGTTACTTCCTATAACCATAGAACTGCATCTACATTCACAAGCGGCAGGAAGATATTTTGTGAAAGATATCCCTATATACCGATACATACAGTTGACTTTTTAAAGAAGTCAATATATTGAAACCTTCCACATGTATACCAATAAAGTTGGAACATCACATTACAGCGATCTAGTGGTGATCACCTTGAACAACAACGATTGCCAGAAAAAAGTGATAAATTTACGTTTCTTCAAAAACCATTAGAAAAATCTACCTTCCTTTCTTTTTTTCTACGGCTTTTCCCACACTTCTGGGATCACGGATACGAACTATGTCGCACATGTGGATTTGGCCCTGTTTTACTCTCGGATGCCCTTCCTGACTCAAAACCCTAAATCGAGGAATGTAATCACTATTACGTGTTTCTGTGATGGTTCGTAGTGTTGTATGTTGTATGAATGTTAAGAGGAAAGTGTTGGGACAAACACAAACACCCAGTCCCCGAGCCAGAAGAATTAATCAGACGCGATTAAAATCCCCGACGCGGCCTGGAATCGAACCCGTGACCGTCAGAACCGAAGGCCTCAACGCTGACCCTTAAGCCAAGGAGTCGAGCGTTAGAAAAAATGTATCGATATTTAAAAATAATAACGGCATATCAGCGTTCAGCACGTAAACACATTGAAATAAACATGAACATTTTTTGTTACGTAGTGAAGGATAGTCAGCTTTACATGTGTTACTAGTAAGAGAGAAACCATTATTTATGATTATATTACACAGGCTTGCTAAATTACTAACTGTTTGACGGAAGACATTACGCGATTCGGAACGTTTATTCCAGTGAGGCTAAACGTTTAGGATTCCATTTCGATATAGCAGATATATAAGATTCAGGATGTCAAATGGGCTGCATCGCTATTTAATTACCTACAACATTTGTTCGGGTAGATCATGTGAGAGTACTGAGGGCGATTGGGCTGGATGAAATAGTTGAATGAGCGGCTAAATTTCTAGAAAGTAGAACTCAGAGAATTAGAGTAGATGAAGCTTTGCCTAATCCTGTGATGGTTAAGAGGAAGCCACGCAGGTCAGTATTACCGAAATATTTCATGTATACAAAGAAATGGAATTACAGATACGGCTAATACAGGATATTAAACTGCATGGAATGTTACAGGATTGTGAGCTACTGCAAAATACCCCGACATAGTGAGGGCAAGACAATGGTATGATTTCTAAACAGCATGGAAAGTCATGATGTAAGTTTTGCAAAGAGGAAAAGTCCATTTAGTTTTAATTACTATGTTGATGGATTGAAAGTACCTCAAGGGAATATTTTCAGTGTCCTCATCCCGATGTGGTGCAGCTCTTCTTAGGCACACACCTAATGGAGGTGAGCTGAGTGTACCATTTGAACCACATACCAGCCCTCCTGCCATTTTTAAATTCACGGCATTACTGGGAATCGAACCCGGGCCCTCGAGGACGGCATCTAATAACACTAACCGTTACGTTACGTTACGGAGGTGGCATGTAGTAAGTGTTTAGGTCTTATTGTCGGGAAAGATTTTCATTGGAGTAATCACATTAATGTAGATGTAAATAAAGATAACATCTTTTCATGTAGTTCTGAGAATATTTTGTGGTTGTTGTAAGGATGTAAACGAGAAGGCGTATACGTCTCCGGTAAGTCACCAAATTGAGTAGAGTTCCAGTATATGAGACCAACACTTATGTGCTCGTCCAAACTTCCCTTCGTTGTTTCGGTTCTTCGTTGAGAGTCGTCGAGTAACGATACTTATTTCTCATATGAATAGATACATCGACTGAAATTTAATATCCTCAACTTTAACTACCTGGCTCTCAAATCTATCATTTGACATATATTACAATGAAAAGACGCTAAGCTTTTTGGCATGAATTTCGTTAATTCCACTACCACAAAATATACTTGACATAAAACCATAACATACGTAACTAATGTTTATATAACTGTCTCTCCTTCACCATATATTAGAGATTGAAATTATTTAGATAATGCATACTTTAGCTTATAAGAATGAATTCAACTTTGTGAAGACCAAAATGTTTTATTTTTAAAGATCCTGACTTTCAAGTTACTGATATTCAAATAAAGAGGTTATGTATAATCGAAATGAATAACTTTTCTAAATTAAAATTGCAAAGAAAGAAACATTACATAAAGCAAAAATTGAGTGCGAGTTGAAAAATAAATATATATATGGGTATATATTTAGAGAACAGAGACATTTAAACATATCTGCAATTTTACGTTTTAGAACCAGTTCAACGTCCTAGAATGGATAAATCCTTATGCTGCTGTTAGGTTATGTCTGGACTCATCCTGGATCCGCCGGGATCCACCGTCAAATATTAGCCCATCCTGCTAGGCCTCGGGTCGTGTTTAATGTTACCTCATTATGTTCGTAAAGTGCTCCTGCCTGATGATATATATGAACATGACTTCAGTACCTGAGAACTCAAATAGGTAGTGTTAACAAGGTAATTTGTATCTATAGCAATGACTTCCTCGCACTTCTAGGTGAATACACGCCTTAATTGACATTTAATTAATATTAATATGTGCAGAAGAATACCGTGATTCCATAATTACACTTTTAATTACCATAAATATAATTGTGCATCACGTATGGTAATATATTTATTTCTCGCTGTCATTCATGACACACTTTAACATAACCTTTGCTCCTTCCGACATTTTAGGCGTGGCTGACACCTGGGTTGGTGAGGGACCACCCAGATCTCATCACTTATCACAGGATATTATCTCTGGAAAAAATTTAGTAATTGTTAATACGTCAGCCATGTCACAAGCGCGGATCCTATCCATCTACTATCTAAAATCACTTATACACAATTATCAATCTCAAAAATCTGCACTTTATTATTATTACCATTTATATCAACATACCTCAAGTATGTACTCTATGTTGAGTATTCAGCCCGAAGGCTGGTTTGATCCTCAACAGCTCTGCCAGCAGCTATCATATATGGCCTAGCCATCACTGAAGAGGTACACTAGGGAAATGCTAGTTGCTTTACGTCGCACCGACACAGATAGGTCTTATGGCGACGATGGGACAGGGAAGGTCTAGGAGTGGGAAGGAAGCGGCCGTGGCCTTAATTAAGGTACAGTCCCAGCATTTCCCTGGTGTGAAAATGGGAAACCACGGAAAACCATCTTCAGGGCTGCCGACAATTGGGGAACTAGGGAAATGAGGAGTGAGGTAGTTTCCCGTTGCTTTCCTCACCAAGCCAGAAGTTCCCATTACATATGAGTCTGCCGTGCCCACTGAAATGCATGCACCAACCGACCCAATGAGCGACATTTTCACACCACTCATAACGGGGACTGGCTGTATAAAGAATGGCACCACTAGCATAGCTCATACCTCGGTCACTTACACATTTTCAGAGTCAGGGATAAAACTGAGACAGGTTAATGAAAGTAACAAATTTATTCTAGCCCTACCAGCAGACATAGTCCACATTAAGCACTACATCTTGCCAGCAAAGGCACATGCCTCAAGTACCACACTTAATTTGAATTCTATACTTTAACCAAATGTTCTCTTTCTCACGCACAATTCTCAAATAGAAACAACAATTCACTTCAACAATCTTTAATACTACTGGCAGAGGAGCGCTTCTAGCTCACCAGTACCAGTTACTTCCTGCGCCACCCCGTATTTCAGGGTGTACATCAACACTCCCCTGAGGGCACGTTCCTCAGGGGCGTGTCTCGTTAAAACCGACAAGATATGTGTCGACAAACCAATCTCAGACAAGACTAGGAGTATTACAGTCTCAAGGCTCGTTTTCCTTGCTAAGTCAGTTTGTCTGCTTGAGTTTTCAATTTCAGTCTGAATGATCATCGCCCTTTATCTTTCTTGTGAGAATGTATAACAATATGAACTGTCATGGAAGTCGACACTCAAGACCGTATTTACTGTAGTAATTACACATATCTGTATCTTTCAACTGTGGTATTAAAAACTTCCACTTGGTTATTATTTTAAATTATATAATTATAATTTGAATTCCTTCTGCCGATGAATTAATTATTGAAATATCTTATTAAATGACCCCAATTTAATCAGTCAATCCATTAAACTCTTTCATTCACACACATCGTCTGTAGATTGGAATGCCCATATCTCATCTACTCTACTGGGTTTGGGAGTATTCCGATCAACTTGAATTTTCATTATGAAACATCTCACATGATCCCAATTATCCATGTCATCGATTACCAACCTGTATAGTTAGAAAGGCACAACACTAGCAATGCTTGGGACGAGAATTGGAAATGCTCCAAAGGAAATCAGCACGATCTCTGACTAAAAAGAGTAATGTGCCACTTGCAAACTTTGGGCTGGGGAAATTTGGAAGATTAGCTCGACTAAACGGGATGTTCCGAACTGTGAATAGAGAAATGGCCTAGAATGACATTAGTAGACGAATAACCTTGGGTGAAGCTTCTAAAGATAGAAAAGGTCATAATATGAAGATAACGTTGAAATTCAAGACGGCAAATTCATGAAAATAGTTATTTATAGCAAGTGAAATTAAGGAATGGAATAGTTTATCGAAGAAAATGTTGTATTAATTTCCAAGTTCTTTGAAACCGTTTAAGAAAACACTCGGTAAACAACTGATAGGGAATCTGGCAATTGTGCGAAATTCCTAATGCAGGTCAGTAATGATTGATTGATTGATTGATTGATTGATTGATTGATTGATTGATTGATTGATTGATTGATTGATTGATTGATTGATTGATTGATTGATTGATTGATTGATTGATTGATTGATTGATTGATTGATTGATTGATTGATTGATTGATTGATTGATTGATTGATTGATTGATTGATTGATTGATTGATTGATTGATTGATTGATTGATTGATTGATTGATTGATTGATTGATTGATTGATTGATTGATTGATTGATGTTATATCTCCGAATTATCGGACCTCATTCTTTTTCCTTCTGAGAGACTCAAACCAGACTCATTCCTGCTGAGAGTTGGCAATATTTGAACAGTGTCTATTTATGTTTTAGAATTGGCTTTACATAGCACCGACACAGATAGGTCTTTTGGAGACGATGGGATCAGAAAGGCCTGGGAGTGGGAAAGAAGCTACCGTGGCCTTAATTCACCCGCGAGGGGTACCGTCACGGTCTTTTTGACCGGGCGCAAACATGTTTATTCTTTCTTAATAGTTTCATGTTATAATGCTTCCTTCCCTCCTGTACCTTTCAATGGACTCGTCCTATGCATGTTTTGACGTTCGTTTTTCCTCCTTCCATCACCAGTCAGTCAGTGGAGAGCTTTATCTTTAAGCCTGGTCGTTTCCACCGTGGCGTTGCCTTATTTCCCGGTTCTTTTCTGTTTCAGGGATATATTTTTCATTAATAATGTTCCGAGGTATCTGTGGAACAGGAGATGTGAAAGAAGGTGCGGGCCGGAATGGGTCTAACTACAAGTCCGAAAGACGAATTTAAAATTTAAATAAAGGTTATATTTTCAACAGATAACAAGATTTCACAATTTTTCACTGGGTGAATTAACAATGAATATTCAGGTACAATAATAATTTTACAAGCGAAAACACAAGGTGTCTTTACAAATCCTGGGCTTCGAGCCCCAATTTCACAATCCTTGAGCTCTCAGCTCACAACCACAAATTACCAAAGGGCAGAAAAGCCCTAATTATATGGAGCACTTGCTCCCACCTCGTAATGCCAAGCCTCCTAGAGGCACCTTTCAAAATACCAGAAAGAACTGACCCGCTCTCAATCGTCCAAGCCTATTAAAAGCAATAACAGACTACTACACTTAACTGCCATCAAGGCACAACTTATAATGGAACATGGGCATCTCGTACCCAATCTACTGGGCCTTCGCAGGAAGGAAAACAAAAACGGGTTAAGTTAATGGCCCAAAATACAAAGCTGAATGGAGGCGAGCATTTGCACTCCTACATGAAAGCTTGTTAAAACCTAAGTGGCGCTAGGCCAATTCAACAGGGGCTATTCCCACACTAGGGAGGTGACTCGCATGAGAAAAATTTAATACATTAGGAAGGAGAAGAAAATCGGTTATGAAAACGTAGTCACCTCAAATCAAAACGAAGGGGAGCTCGAGAGGGTAAAGCACTCTCTATCCCCGATTTACAGTTAAAGTAACATGAAAATTTTACATCGAAATGGTATAGGTTACAACAAAACGTTTTCGGACCTTCCCCGAGTATTAAACTGCTGAGCTAGCAAGAAAATAAATATGTTAAACGGCCATTACCTTTTTGAAGGGCTGCTAACTGATGAAAGAGGCGCATTCCGCCTCCTGCTATTCTTCCATACACTAAGCTAGATGTTGTACGAGTGGCCGAGAGACCAGAAAATCAGCAGCATTAATAACCTCGTGGAAGATTCGAGACCTTTCATGAATAATTAAGACACACCCACATGCGTTTATTGGTCGGCTAAAAGTCACAAGTCAAAAATAAAGAAGAACCCTGTGATTGGAGGGAAATTAATTACAGAAATTACTGATTGGGTAAATTCAAAACAGGCGGAAAGAAAGGATTAATATTGCCAACCCACCAAAGAAAGAACGAAATTTAGTAAAGACAACAACTTATGAAAACAAAATATCTTCAAGAAAAGTTCCTTCACTTCGCACCAGGATGCATGATCATAGTTTTTGGTAGAGACATATGTGAGAGAATGTCCACACTTCTTGATAATTAGTAAACAAAAACAATTCGAAATTAACACAGTGACATCTTTAGATAAACGGTCGAATTAATTCAGTTTTAAAGTTCAGAGTTTCAGCTGTGAAAATTCAAATGTGCGGTGTATAGGTGTACCAACCGCTACATATAATATAGTATATTTTGCAACAAAAACAGGTATTTTGTTTCGTAAATTTATTTTCACTTAATAATACAATACGTTTTGCTTCAGGAACCTTTATATTATACTCTCCGGTCAAATCGTCCATGCGCGACCAATCACGTAACTTTTTTGACGCGACCCCTCGTGGGTTACCGTACAGCCCCAGCATTTTCCTGGTGTGATAATGGGAAACTTACGGAAAGCCGTCTTCACGGCTGCCGACAGTGGGGTTCAAACTTGCTAGCTACCGAATGCAAGTTCGCAGCTGTGCGCCCCTAACCGCACGGCCAGCTTGCTCAGTAGTGTCATTCTAAACTCGAAACTCACTAAGACGCTGGGTATTCCAGTCCACAAAATTGTTCAGTCACTCATTGAGTGATCAAGTTGCGAGTTGTCTTTTCTTTCTGTTTCACGTGTGCTCGTTACGAGTGTTGTATGCAGAGATTGCGCGAAGAATAATAATGATGTACCGTGAAACTATGCTTTTGGCAACAGTGTAAAAGTGAGTGAGTCGCTTGAGCTTCCGAGTTTCGAAACTGCTTCGTCTACCTAGTCCCGTTTCCACTCATTGTGATATTAAAAATGCACTTAAAAACGTTAAATATGACTTTATTAAATGAGCTGATGATTAAACAAATGCTCTATAAAGTTTTAAAACGGTGTTAAATGAATGTTTAAAAACTCTTCAGAAAAGAATAGGTTAGACACAAATTTACAAAGACAAAATATAGGCCTTTTATTTGGTGTCTGCTCGAAGACAAAGAATATACACTGACTGACAGAGCAAATGCAACACAAGAAGGAGTGGTCAGAACTTTATACCAATTGCAGGGTAGACTGACGTCATTGAGGTATGCTCATGATGTGAAATGCGCCGCTGTGCTGCGCACGTAACGAACGATAAATGGGACACGGCGTTGGCGAATGGCCCACTTCGTACCGTGATTTCTCAGCCGACAGTCATTGTAGTACGTGTTGTCGTGTGCCACAGGACACGTGTATAGCTAAGAATGCCAGGCCGCCGTCAACGGAGGCATTTCCAGCAGACAGACGACTTTACGAGTGGTATGGTGATCGGGCTGAGAAGGGCAGGTTGGTCGCTTCGTCAAATCGCAGCCGATAGCCATAGGGATGTGTCCACGGTGCAGCGCCTGTGGCGAAGATGGTTGGCGCAGGGACATGTGGCACGTGCGAGGGGTCCAGGCGCAGCCCGAGTGACGTCAGCACGCGAGGATCGGCGCATCCGCCGCCAAGCGGTGGCAGCCCCGCACGCCACGTCAACCGCCATTCTTCAGCATGTGCAAGACACCCTGGCTGTTCCAATATCGACCAGAACAATTTCCCGTCGATTGGTTGAAGGAGGCCTGCACTCCCGGTGTCCGCTCAGAAGACTACCATTGACTCCACAGCATAGACGTGCACGCCTGGCATGGTGCCGGGCTAGAGCGGCTTGGATGAGGGAATGGCGGAACGTCGTGTTCTCCGATGAGTCACGCTTCTGTTCTGTCAGTGATAGTCACCGCAGACGAGTGTGGCGTCGGCGTGGAGAAAGGTCAAATCCGGCAGTAACTGTGGAGCGCCCTACCGCTAGACAACGCGGCATCATGGTTTGGGGCGCTATTGCGTATGATTCCACGTCACCTCTAGTGCGTATTCAAGGCACGTTAAATGCCCACCGCTACGTGCAGCATGTGCTGCGGCCGGTGGCACTCCCGTACCTTCAGGGGCTGCCCAATGCTCTGTTTCAGCAGGATAATGCCCGCCCACACACTGCTCGCATCTCCCAACAGGCTCTACGAGGTGTACAGCGTACTCTCCGGATCTCTCACCAATCGAACACGTGTGGGACCTCATTGGACGCCGTTTGCAATCTCAGCCCCAGCCTCGTACGGACGACCAACTGTGGCAAATGGTTGACAGAGAATGGAGAACCATCCCTCAGGACACCATCCGCACTCTTATTGACTCTGTACCTCGACGTGTTTCTGCGTGCATCGCCGCTCGCGGTGGTCCTACATCCTACTGAGTCGATGCCGTGCGCATTGTGTAACCTGCATATCGGTTTGAAATAAACATCAATTATTCATCCGTGCCGTCTCTGTTTTTTCCCCAACTTTCATCCCTTTCGAACCACTCCTCCTTGGTGTTGCATTGTCACTGTCAGTCAGTGTACAATACAATGAATATTGGAAGACAAAGAATACACAAGAGCTAGAAATAATAAAAGATGATTTGTTAACATTTAAACATTTAAAAAGTTATGAGAAACAACTTGAGAGATTAATTTCTAAAATATTTGAGATGTAGATATGATTCAGAAACAAAGACTCGAAAAAACAACAGCAAGAGTACTTAATATTGTATTTAAATATTTTATCTCATTATTTGTATTACTCGGGCTTTCGGACTTCATTTCATGAATTAATATGGCAACATTAAAAAATGATAAAATTACCTAAACATACAAAAGTCTCCAAAATATGACGGAAAATTTTCCAACATCAAAGAAATGTTCAAATATTAGAAAACAAAAATGCAAATAAATCAAAATTATAAAGGATATATTTGTAATCGAAGTGTCATGAAGAGAGTTTGTATTGATTGGAACATTGCACCTGACCACTCAATAAAAGGATGACACGTCATCAGCATCCGGGCCCCAGTGTTCAAACAGCTTAGATAAAATGGCAGGATCATCTGTTCTGTGAGGATGAGTGTCTTTTCGATCTGGTTTCTTCGAACATTGATTGACCAAAGTACTCGAACAGGAAGCTTTTAACGGGTCTATACTACGATATATTGAGCAAAACCCATCTCTTAAAGACATATTTCAACGAGTCTACACACCTTTTTGCACAGTTGTAATCCTTGTGCATGACATAGGTGAATTTATGAAAATAACATTCGATAACGGCGATTGCTCGAAGCTGTCTGAAATCATCGAATTAGTTGAAAATATGTTCCGGGAAACAAATCACACTAATGATCCAAATCGCAGAATATGAAAAAGAAGCAACTATCCACAAAGAATTGGGACATAGTTCCTCCTAGTTATTGATGATTATACAGATCGTGTGGTAAAGGAGGTTAGAGAGCATTTTGTAAACGGAATCATAATTTCAGGAAAGAAACACAAAAGTTTAATAGTTGCACATGCAGGTCTGGACCGAAATGAACTGATCAATTGAAGATCCTCCCTGAAGAAGGGTCTAAGCCACATTTTTCAGCAAGTTGAGTTTTTTCGGAATGAGGGTCTATATCAACTCAGGTTATTGCATGCGAACTGTGCTAGTCATATCTTTAGTACAAACAGGTATTTTTTGGTGTAAAACTTCTTTGCCTCGAAGTAAGGTCTATGCCACTCATTCAAGATGGATGCCAGTGTGTTGAATGTTTCGTTCAACGAGTTAAAAATGAATAAAACATTAAAAGGAAGATAAATATGCATAATTGGAAGAATAATGAACGGAGAAGGAAACTAAATAAGTGTGAGGCTTATGCAACAAGGAAAGGAGTTATAAAAGTAGCAAAAGAGGCCACAACAGGTAAGTGGAATAAGGGTCTATAATAAATAGGTTATGTTGTGCTAAGGAAGATCCTTAGAATAAATTTGGTCATTGTTTGATATATAAGGTACCTTTCCATGCACGACAGCTGTTCCAACCACAGGGAATGTGGGTCGAAGGCCATAAATTTAACATTATTGAAGCAATGTGGCTGAAGGTTTCCGAAGATAACCCCACATCTGCGTATATGCGAAGATCCCACAATTTTATTGCTACCTGGGAAACACATACCTTATTTAAAGGTGTCAAGAACAGACGGAATCAGCCACTCTTCCTGCCTCAAGAATTTCCACAACTCCACGCCTCAGCACTGCCCATTAAGATATAAAAAAAAATGACCAACTGAAGAGGTGTGACTATATGTCTCAAGAATTCAGAGAATTCTGTAGTGATTTGAAGTGATTCATTTGACAATAAGTAAAACAATCAAACAGTGAAAATATGGTTTAGAACCTGATTCCATGATTTCAAAGTAATTAAGTGCTTTTTACTACCTTAATTAAGTTTAATTTGTGATAATTTGATTTCCAAGTGTTCTTTAAGTAATCTGATTTATTCCAAAATATACATTTTCATTGTCTCATTATTCAACAGTTTTTTTCTGTTTCCTGAACATTTTAGGTTTGCGGCATAGACCCTTATTCCCGGGGAACCTTCAATTATCAAGCCGCCATTGATTTGAATATTCCTAAACATCACAAGGAGTCAGTTTCGATGATGATGATGATGATAATCATAATAATAATATGAATATGAATATAGTTGACTAAGATCTTAATCCCTTCATGTGCGTATCCCGGACACTGTCTCTTACAATTTCAGTAACATGGCATTATATCAAAAAATTGTACAATACGACTTTTATAATGTTTTTCATTTGTTTGGTACTCTTAGTTCTACATTATCCATACGCAATGCATCATCACCAATGTAGCGACTTACCCAGCATTAATATTTTGTTTTCCTTGTCTATTATTTTCTTCATTTTTAGTTGAGTACCTTGCTGTGCAACGACCACGGTTCTACCTTCGATTATTTTATTACCCCATGAGCTTAAATAACTTCATGCCATTTCAAGTTGGTTCCCATTTTTTATTATAAATGGCATAACCATATCCATACACTACGTTAAGAATCATATTTGTGTAAATTATCAAACGGATTGTATTATTATTTTCGAGAGTGCAGTCAATGATGCCAGTTACGTAGTGTCGGTATCATCCTTCTATGAGTATATTCAACGTCAATGGAATGAAGATAATAATCCTCTGATGCGGCCAAATTAACATCACAGCTGAAGAAATGTCGAATAATGCTTCAGTGGTGTGCATGCCATTAGAAAGATAATGAAGCGGAACTTTTTTGCGAGGTACCAGCTCTGATCTCATGGGTGATGAAAGCAGATGATCTTCCAAGTTATGAAGGGGAAAGACATGTTGGAAATTAACAGCCATGTTTGTACCAGTATGTTCTCTTCCTGGGTACTTCTCCAACACAGATCACTTGTGGCACTGCTGTAGTTATTCGAATTCCGTCTTAATATCGTGGGTAAGCTTCTGAGCAATAACTTCTAAGGTTTACGTAACATAATGTCATACGGGAAATGCCGGCCAATACTCTTCGAACTACAACAGGGCGAGAGATTTACGAGGAGATCCGATGCCTTGTCGACAATGCAAGCAGTTGCCGTATGGAAAATTTTGCGATCTGTCGGCCGAAAGCTGAAGCGAACACCGGAACAACCAGCAGAAATGTTTCTTTTTAATCAGTGGCAGTAATTATACTTAATATTCCGTATCTAATTGGCAAGCTTGGTTTGGACAGAGTTGGAATATAATTTACGGGGAAAAGTAAATCCCTACATACATACCAAGGCTATGTTCACGATACCAACATTCACGTAAATAAATGCTTCCTTGCTTGCTTTTTTATTTCCCTACGTTTGGTGCTCTGTAAATGAAATATGAAAAGCCGAAAACTGATATTCCCTGTTAAAATTTTGGGAATCTAACAATTTGTCCAATTTTGACTCAATATGATTTATTTGCGGAAATAATAACTTATTTTTAATTTAAAACTATAAACTATATCAGAAAGCAACTGTTGTTGGTAGGTATGCTAGACGTTTATGCAAATTGAAGTAACATGTCATTCTTTAAAATTGTGTGGGAAATAATTTAACACTGCTTTCCAATACTATGCATGTGGATAACGAGGAAATATTTCTGAATAAAGTGTACGAAATGAATTGTAAATATAGTCTTTGTACTGTTATTTCCAACAAGATTTCCGTATACCGTGTGTTATATTTATACGCAAAGAATATTGAGCCCATTGTTTGCTTATAGCATGTAGGGGAGAGTGAAGGCAGCGATTCCAGTTAGTAATATTGGTGGGGAAACGCCTTCGCCTCTCCCTTTCGAAGAGAATGTAGTCTACTCTGAGGGGGTGTGGAATATTGCTCCAGCAGGACACTCTCATCTGAAGACAACAGGAGCCCTCAGGGCTTTGACAACTCACATGACTACAGTGACACTCCAGTCAAGAATGTGATAAACCGTTCTTAGTAATCTGAAGGATGGACGGAGTTTACTACTAACTTCAAATGATTTTTGCGACTAGCAATGGATAACGAAAGTAATTATTGTGTTAATACAACATAAAGAACATAAGAAATGATGTCCAATGAATTTAAATTCTTTTCTGTGTGTTGCTTAATCAGATGTCGCGGTGACAGGGTAGTCTCTATTCCTAGGAAGCCGAATGACATTTGCGTCTTCGTCATCGACACTTTGGCAGGAATGGAAACAGAGAAGTATATCATAATTTATCTCGACTAGAGAAGTACCGAAACACAGGATATCACATCTTGCGTCCGATACAAAATGTTACTTTCTGAAGATATTGTTTGAATAGCTTCATAAAAGAATCAAGATCAACTGGAATCAAACAAACACCATTCGGTATGTAGATGACACCGTGATACTTATTGAGTACTTAGAACACCTTCAATTACTTCCGAACAGTATCCACAAATGAAGATAATAGTTTGGGCTTGAAGTAAATATTCATCAAGCAGGAAAACGATAGTACTTTTCTCACATTGGTCGTAAAATCCATTGAAAGGGTTTCACATTTCAGGTACCAAGGATGTTCCTTAATACCTTGTGTCCAACCGTGAACTCCGATTAAATACTCGTTGGCGTGTCATCGTGTGTTATGTATTAACGGTGCTGCCTGACAATTCTCAGGACTGACAGTTAATTCTTCGTCATTGAACTGAATCGAGGTCTCTGAAATGTGGATGTATCACAGACTCTTTAAGATCCCATGGGAAGACCACGTCATCGAAGAGGTACTACGACGAACCGAGAATTCAGGTGAAAACTTAACCCTTGAAAACCGCAGGAGAGCAGATTATTTCCGCCACATCTTCCAAAATGGCAAATGCAGCCTGATACAACATATCATAGAAGGCGAGATGGACGAGAAATGAGAATATGGGCAGAGGAGGTTATCCACGGCGTGGAGGCTTCAATAATGCTTCGACATCCGCGAAACACCAAACCTACTGCGGGAGATGCCCTATAGCAAAACTTTCTGCTTAATGTTTACCAGCCTTCTGTGAAGAGACTGTGCCAGAAACAGAAGCAGAACTGAAATAGAACCTAGGCCTGTCAGACTTGAGCTACCTCTCAGCCTAGGAGAGTGAAAGGGGCCCTAGGGGCTCATAAATTGGGCGAGTAGTTTGGCGTCCACAGGGCTCTTAGCCGAGTCCTAGCATTGCTTCCAATTAATTTTGCCAGGTTTCTCACATCCATCTCTCCTATCCGATCTCTCTTTGTGAATTATTTTTCTATTTTCGAGGCCCAGAGAGTTTTTCGTTTAGACACTCTTGATGGATCTACCCTTTCTCTTGCCAATAATTTCATTTTTTGAAGTGTTCTCACAGGATGGTTGCCTAGTTTTACTTTCCCTTAAAACAGCAATCACCATCAGCTGGAGCTGGGTCTGTGTCGTCTAAAGAAAGGGCCGCGCTCTTTCGCTCCGCTCTCCAGATGGAGTCAGCTCCAGATTGCTCCAAGGATCGCACGGCATATCAAAGAGCCTACCTAGCCTCTCCCATTCCTAACCCCCATATTCAGTTGCTCCTTTGACACGCTGAAAACATTGTATCTCTCTTCCGCCTCTCATGTTGCCTACAGATGTGTGCATCTGTGCCACTGCTGCGAACGACGTTGTAAGAATTTATATATCCGTGAAGGATATGGTTGAAACACTATATTATTAATAAACACTATATTATTAATATATGAATTTCAATCAATCAATCAATCAATCAATCAATCAATCAATCAATCAATCAATCAATCAATCAATCAATCAATCAATCAATCAATCAATCAATCACTGATATGCATTTAGGGCTGTGCCCATGTGGCAGATTCCCTATCTGTTGTTTTCCTAGCATTTTCTTTAATGATTTCAAAGAAATTGGAAATTTATTGACCATTTCACTCGGTAAGTTATTCCAAGCACTAACCTCCCTTCCTATAAACGAATACTTGCCCCAATTTGTCCTCTTGAATTCCAACTTTATCTTCATATTGTGAACTTTCCTACTTTCCTACGATGCGTGTCCTTACATACAATATTTTAATGGTGCAATTCAAATAAGAACAATATTTTCCTTGTTATATATTTTAAAAATAACAACCATGAACTATCTGTGTAGGTAAGCTGTATCCTAGTTCATCAAATCGTGCCGTACACCACAGATTGCGTCCAACCACCAACCCTTACTACAAACTTTGTTTAGGACGTAGTCTATCTATCTATAGATAGCGTTCCTATGCGGTGCTTGTCGAGGAATATCTTTCTTGGTTAACCCAGATAACCCTGAATGATTTTTTTGTTTTTTGTTTGTAATGAAGAACTTTTCCATGAAAATCTATCATTGAGGTTGTAAATGGAGCAAAAGAAGAGAGTTTACCGAAATTTTTTCTTAGTATGCTGGAAATTAAGCAGTAAAGAAGTAATTAATTTCTCATCACATATCGTATTCTAAGCATTACACCTTTGTGTGGAATGGTAAAAAGCATGAAACGTGCAAACCATTGTTACATTTGGTAAACATTGTAGTGCACTTCTTTGAGCAATGTTTGCAATGAAGCTGCTTATTTTTTCTTAGTGTGAGTGTAAATTGAAAGATCTGCCACGTAATGCTCCACTCGGTTAAAACGTGCATCCACTTTACGTTTCTTCGAAGGCCTCCCTTTACCTTTACCAGAAATCACTCTTTTATTGGATTTCAAAATAGATGTGGCCATACTTTTCCCAAAATTCGAATGATCTAGTGTTCCACCGTTTTTCCGATAGAGTTTCCAGGCATTTTGTTATTCTAAATCTATCATGTGTACTATCAGGGGGAAATACCATTTCTTTCCACTAATTGACACCGTGGGGAGTGAAATATTCTCATCAGCCCGATCGATCCCACCCATTTCTTTGTTGTAAAGTGAAAACAAACGCGGTCGTGTCACTGAGATAGTTCATCTTTGCACACGTGAAAAGCGGAGAACCTTATTCACACGGTTCACTGTGTCAAAGTTAGTTGCTGTTGTAATTCTGATCGCAACAGTGAACCTGGAAGGTGGTCAATTGTAGGGAAATATTATGCCCCTGAGTCTTCATCTAAGACATCTCCAACAGCAGGGAAAGTTATTATATTAAGTGATTCAGTGTCTGTAACTTCAGTCTCTTCGAGAATCCATAATAGTTCGTTCACAGTAAGGGCTTTCCTGAAACAAAAGTAACTGTATTTCCCTGACGTCCTTCAGGGAGGATGCGCAAATTTAGGTCATAATTATGTAGGCGAGCACTGATTAAGCCCACTAAAAGCTCATCTCATACTTAAAACGACATGTCTAGTATAGTATCAAACTATGTTTTGAATGATCTGGAAGTATCTAGGTAAATAATACTCACACTTCTACAATGACATCAGTGAGTTCTTCCATTGCAAATACACTGCTTCACTTTGAACGTTATTTCAGTTCAGAAACACTTGCATTGTAATGGAGCCGATTGTTAACTGATGAGAGGATACCGATCGTCCTGTAAACAAGGTAATTCGCGCCACAAATTAATTTTATTCACCGCTAGATGGTGTTGAAATCATACTACCCATTCATCCTTCTGGAAGGATGTCAGGGTTATCTGAGTTTTAAATACAGCACTGAGAAAGTGAAAAACATTGCATACTTTTTCAAACGCAGCTCACAAGCAAGCTGAAACATATGCATGAGCAGGTGGGTGAACCAGCCTTGAGTATTAAACAACATGTGGTAACGAGGTGGAATTCCACTTTTCTTATGCTCGAGAGGATTATTGAATTTCAACTAACCCTAATCTCAATAACTGCCTTAAACTATACTGATCTGCCGCAGCGCAGCTAACTAGCGATGACATCGGAAAGATAAGCAAGTTTGTGAAGTGCTGAGAGCTTTCAAAGTGGTTACCAAAGAGATGAGCGTTGAGAAACAAGTGACAGCCTTTAAAAGAATTCTGCTGAGCCGGTCTCTTATACAATAGTGTGCCCATTTCACAAATAACTTTGCAGTGTGTCCAGGAGTCCAGGAGATGGATCAAAAGATAATAGAAGATTTAGAAATATGGAGGAGAATGTCATATATTCAGAGGTAACATCCGCAGACCCGCGCTTTAAATTGCACGCTTTCACATATGAGAGTTATGATAACTCGTTCAAATAAGGACTTACCACATCTGTGAAAGTCACCAAATTCCCATCAGCTCAGATGATGTTTCTCATGTTGCCCTTTCTCAAAATAAGTCCATTGAGTGGGTGTCTTCACAGCTAAAGTTTCGAGTTTTGTACGGAGTCCACATCCCAAAATCGGCTGCGATAATTCAAGTGGATAAATTCATTCAAGAACTATCGTTGCCTCTGAAAAGAAATTCTCTTCTCTCCATAAACTGGCAATGAAACGTTTGCTGTGGTCGCTACATCAACGCCTTGTAAGATATTTTTTCAAAAGTAGGACGGACTACATTTGAGAGAAGAAGCCGACTCACAGGAAAGCGAGTGTTCCAAACATTAGTTTTAAATTCTAATTTACGTGAGTGATGTATTTAGAGTAATGTACCCTTGTGTAAATAGTTTGTACATACATTTTTGCTTTTAGTTTATAATGTCTAAGAATATTATTATAAGAGTGCAGCTGCACGATTCACCGTATTAAAAACTACTTTCCGTTTAAAGTGGTGATTTACTAACACGAAACAAAAGGTGATTTCTGAATTTGGACAGGCACTGTGTGTTGCCAGAGGACGTAGCTTCAAAACAGGTGGGAAAAAAGACCGGTTACGTCTACGTGTCGAAGGTGCGAAGTTTAGGTAGAGAAGAGTGGAATGACGAGGAGCGGAGCGAAATTGGGAATGAACTAGTTGAAGGTTGACATAAGTTCTCTACTCACTCTCTCTTGACCCTCTCAACAAGAGCGAGTGATGCTTGAACGTTCTGCTCTCTTGAAAGGAGTGCGCGGGGAGTCGCTCAACAAAAAGGGTCGTTCGTCAGTAACAACTCTCTCCTGAGCGACCGAACACTACCACCACCCAAGGAGACAGACTCACTAAGAATGTTTCTTATGGGTATTGTACCTTTGTTCTGACCTTCAATCTGTCAGCGTTGTCTGCCACATGAGGTTCCGCGTGCAATTGTAGTGGTGTAGCGTGTTATATATAGTCTGTTACTTGCTGACAAGTATAGAGACGGTAGGACGACCCAGCCCCAAACTACTGGAATTAACAATCTGCGGTTGAATTACCGCAATATGGAAGGTTATCGGACCTGGCCTCATCAGTCCGAGGGCTAGTACCAAGCAAGTAGACCGAGTGTTTTAGTTATCTGCCGATCAAATACAGTAATTCGGATTCTTCGTAACACTGTGGTGAATACAGGCTTATGTATGCCTACTTACTTCAAATTTATATGGCAAGTGAAACATTAGAATGCGGAAAATTATAAACGTATTAAATATTAGAGAAATAACGGAATTAATAGACAAACCAAGATAACATTTACAATGGGAGATAATGTTTGTGGGTTACTGTAGTCACGTCCTAGTTCGTGAACCATGGGTAACGGCTCAGTGGCCTAGTAAGTGGTCCTGAGAGTCTGGATACCAGTTGCTATGGAATGGGAGTGGGTATCTCGGACATATTCAGTCATGGCCCTCCTTGTGCTCAGGCGGCTAGGACTATACAATTCACCGGTGGTCCATAACCCGTTAGACGAGAGATCCTCACTTGGACTATGTGCAAGTAGGATAGCATTCTGCTTCATGAATTTACCGAGCTCAGAACATTTTAAGCAAGCCTCGGACCTATGGGAGTAATGGAGACCCACTCCCATTTGACAGGCGAGGGACTCTTTGGAAAAAACTTGGCGAGCAAAATGGAATTCGATGGGGAGCTATCAATATTAATGGGGCTTATAGAAGAAAGAAAGTAGAACTGGCTGAGTCAGCAAAGAGGATGCATCTGGATGTGCTAGGAGTAAGTGATATTCGGGTAAGGGGAATTAATGAGGAAGAGATAGGAGATTATAAAGTGTACTTGACGGGTGTTAGAAAGGGAAGGGCAGAGTCTTGGGTAGGGCTCTTTATCAGGAATACCATTGCACGCAACATAGTTTCTGTTAGGCACGTAAATGAGCGAATTATGTGGGTAGATTTGTCAGTTGGAGGAATTAGGACAAGAATTGTGTCCTTGTATTCACCATGCGAGGGTGCAGATGAGGATGAAGTTGACAAGTTTTATGAAGCATTGAGTGACATCGTGGTCAGGGTCAACAGCAAGGATAGAATAGTGCTAATGGGCGATTTCAATGCGAGAGTTGGGAATAGAACTGAAGGATACGAAACGGTGATTGGTAAATATGGGGAAGATATGGAAGCTAATGGGAATGGGAAGCGTTTGCTGGATTTCTGTGCTAGTATGGGTTTAGCTGTTACGATTACATTCTTCAAGCATAAGGCTATTCACTGCTACACATGGGAGGCTAGGGGTACCAGGCCATAATACTCTATATCTTAACCGACTTCCAATTCAGGAAATCTAATAGGAATGCACGAGTTTTTCGCGGATTTTTCGATGATACAGACCACTATCTGATCTGTAGCGAACTAAGTATCTCTAGGCCTAGGGTAGGGAAAGTGAAATCTGTCTGCAAACGAATACGGGTAGAAAATCTCCAGGACGAGGAAATTAGACAGAAGTACATGGATGTGATTAGTGAGAAGTTTCGAACAGTAGACAGTAAGCAGGTTCAGGATATAGAAAGTGAATGGGTGGCATACAGGGATGTTGTAGTAGAAACAGAAAGGGAATGCCTAGGAACGACTGTGTGTAAAGATGGGAAAAGGCGAACATCTTGGTGGAATGATGAAGTGAGAGCAGCCTGTAAACGTAAAAAGAAGGCTTATCAGAAATGGTTCCAAACAAGGGCCAAGGCAGACAGGGATTTGTACGTAGATGAAAGAAACAGGGCGAAACAAGTAGTTGTTGAATCCAAAAAGAAGTCATGGGAAGATTTTGGTAATAACCTGGAAAGGCTAGGTCAAGCAGCAGGGAAACCTTTTTGGACAGTAGTAAAGAATCTTGGGAAGGAAGGGAAAAAGGAAATGAACAGTGTTTTGAGTAATTCAGGTGAACTCATAATAGATCCCAGGGAATCACTGGACAGGTGGAGGGAATATTTTGAACATCTTCTCAATCATCCTGGTGGTGTTGTAAACAGCCAAGGTCATGGGGAGGAGGAAAATGATGTTGGTGAAATTATACTTCAGGAAGTGGAAAGGATGGTAAATAAACTCCATTGTCATAAGGCAGCAGGAATAGATGAAATTAGACCTGAAATGGTGAAGTATAGTGGGAAGGCAGGGATGAAATGGCTTCATAGAGTAGTAAAATTAGCGTGGAGTGTTGGTAAGGTACCTTCAAATTGGACTAAAGCAGTAATTGCACCTATCTGTAAGCAAGGGAACATGAAGGATTGCAACAACTATCGAGGTATCTCATTGATTAGTATACCAGGCAAAGTATTCACTGGCATCTTGGAAGGGAGGGTGCGATTTCAGTCGTTGAGAGGAAGTTGGATGAAAACCTGTGTGGTTTCAGACCACAGAGAGGCTGTCAGGATAAGATTTTCAGTATGCGCCAGGTAATTGAAAAATGCTACGAGAGGAATAGGCAGTTGTGTTTATATTTCGTAGATCCAGAGAAAGCATATGACAAGGTACCGAGGGAAAAGATGTTCGCTATATTGGGGGACAATGGAATTAAATGTTGATTATTAAAATCAATCAAAGGCATTTATGTTGACAATTGGGCTTGTGAGAATTGATGGTAGAATGAGTTCTTGGTTCAGGGTACTTACAGGGGTTAGACAAGGCTGTAATATTTCACCTTTGCTGTTCCTAGTTTTCATGGATCATCTGCTGAAAGCTATAAAATGGCAGGGAGGGATCGAGTTAGGCGGAAATGTAGTAAGCAGTTTGGCCTATGCTGACGACTTGGTTGTAATGGCAGACTGTGCCGAAAGCCTGCAGTCTAATATCTTGGAACTTGAAAATAGGTGCAATGAGTATGGTATGAAAATTAGCCTCTCGAAGAGTAAATTGATGTCAGTAGATAAGAAATTCAACAGAATTGAATGTCAGATTGGTGATACAAAGCTAGGACAGGCCGATAATTTCAAGTATTAAGTTGTGTGTTCTCCCAGGATAGTAATGTAGTAAGTGAGATTGAATCAAGGTGTAGTAAAGCTAATGCAGTGAGCTCACAGTTGCGATCGGCAGTATTCTGTAAGAAGGAAGTCAGCTCCCAGACGAAACTATCTTTACATCGTTCTGTTTTCATACCAACTTTGCTTTACGGGAGTGAAAGCTGGGTGGACTCGGGATATCGTATTCATAAGTTAGAAGTAACAGACATGAAAGTAGCAAGAATGATTGCTGGTACAAACCGGTGGAACAATGGCAGGAGGGTACTCGGAATGAGGAGATAAAGAGTAATTTAGGAATGAACTCGATGGATGAAGCTGTACGCATAAACTGGCTTCGGTGGTGGGGTCATGTGAGGCGAATGGAGGAGGATAGGTTTCCTAGGAGAAGAATGGACTCTGCTAGGTAGGGTAAGAGAAGTAGACGGAGACCAAGACGACGATGGTTAGACTCGTTTTCTAACGATTTAAAGAGAAGAGGTATAGAACTAAATGAGGCCACAACACTAGTTGCAAATAGAGGATTGTGGCGACGTTTAGTAAATTCTCAGAGGCTTGCAGACTGAATGCTGAAAGGCATAACAGTCTATAATGATAATGTATTATTATTATTATTATTATTATTAGTAGTAGTAGTAGTAGTAGTAGTAGTAGTAGTAGTAGTAGTAGTAGTAGTAGTAGTAGTAGTAGTATTTCTTCTTTTCGGCCAACTAGGGATCACGTCAGTTCAACTGTCTCATTTTCCGAGCTTTAACTGCCACCCAGTGCTCCTGCATTCGTCTCCGGTTTTGTTCTTCTCTTTCTTGGGTCCACGCCTACCCTGTTTTCAGCTCCGGCTTTTCCTGGAAACCTTTGTGCGTACGTAGTTTTTCCTTAAGCAGATCACTCCTGGATATCTTTGGAAGGAATTTCCATTTCTCGTAGATCTTTCTCAACTTCTGTGAACCATGCTATCTTTGGTTTTCTTTTCTTGAATGTACGTTAATATCCTTTTAGATATCCTGCCTGGACTTTTTTTTGTCATGTGGCTATAAAAGGCAATCCTTTTTCGAATTGTCTCACTTATCTTCTCTACGTGCTTGTATAATTCGTGGTTGTGACGCCTTCTGTACTCGCTGTTCTTTGATGGAACCCAGTATTTTCCTCAAAATTCTTTCTTTAGCCTCTAGTTTTTCCATTAGACCTTTCTTGTTCATTGTAAGAGTCTGTGCTGCATACAGAGTTTCTCGTCGAATAACAGTGCAGTAATGTCTAATTTTGGCGTTCAAGGATATCGATCTCTTATTGTAGATATCTTTAGTTAGTTGGTAGGCCATTTCCATTTTGTTAATGCGTGACACGAAGGCTTCTTTCTCTGATAGGTTAGGCTCTATCCATTCACTGTGGTATTTAAACTTGTCTGCCTGCTTAATTTTTCCTAGTCTGACCTCCAGTTCCCCCCTTGGCGCTTATTTTGTTTGTCATGAAGTGCGTCTTCTCAAAGGAGATTTGAAGCCCAGCCTTCAATGCTTGAGTTTTCACTTGATTAGGCTGTTGTTCTTCAGTATCAATGGAGTCTGAGAAGATCACTAGATCATCTGCAAATGCTAGACAGTCGATTGTAAGATTCATGTAGTCTAGCCTTACCCCATTTTCTACCCCTGAACTTTTCATTTCTTTCCGCCATTCTCGGATGACCTTTTCTAGAACACAGTTCATTTATTATTATTATTATTATTATTATTATTATTATTATTATTATTATTATTATTATTATTATTATTGTCAGCAAATTACCGGATTGGATCAGTGATATGACTTTGATTACTAATCCGGACTGCGAAGATGCCTTTAGTGTTAATGCCATCGTCGGCCGTTCCTGAATAGGTTTTCCGTGGTTTTGCATTTCACCTCCAAGCAAATGCCTTGATAGTACATTCCTTAAAGCTCACGAGCGCTTCATTCACAGATTCCTACTTAAAACTCATTCCGTTCTTCAGCTAGATCCATGTTAGTGGTCGTCTTATATATTGGAGGAATGCGAGGTCTGCCTCGGTAACCGAGCAGTTAGTGTGCTGGCCTTCAGACACAGGCGTCCAAGATTTGATTCCCGGGTGGCTCAAGGAAGTTTCACCTCGTTCGGGTTGTGGGTGCTTGTGAGTGTCTCATCATTTATTTCAGCCTCGTCAACTTCTCTGTATGCAGGTTAGTGGCAGGTGGCAGATAAAGGAATGGCTCTCAATTGGATTGTTAAGGGAGAAATCCGAACGAAAAGTGGAATTAGCACATCATCGTTCATTAATGCATGGGAGAGATGGGGTGGGTGCCATTTCAAAATCTGCCCAGTGCGTCATAAGCCTTGAACGTGACCCTGATACGATTTATTTGTATAGCCTACTGTTTTTCGCGAAATTGCATGCAATAAATTCGAATTTCCTAAGGAACGATGCCATATATTTGAACTGTCTAACTTAATTAGGGGTCACAAATGCCAGTGAATGCATATCAAGGAAGCATTACGAACCATGAGAAATTCATTCACATAATTTCACATCTTCATCTCTGCTTAAGGAATTAATAAACGGTTCGTAATATGTGTGTTTATATCGTGAAGAATCGGCAAAGTTTGAATGATCTTGAAAGAAGAGACAGAATGCTGGTTGTCATAAAATACACTTTGTCACGCCCCTCATTTTATTTTCACAATGAAATCAACCAAATGTTTCTAGAGATTTATGCTTCAGATCATAGTGATGGACCATGAACTCAACGGACAATACTTGTCCGACATTATCACTTAACAGTATTTTGCAAGCTACAAAATGTAGAAGTGATGGAATCTTCATTCCATTTGACAGATCAGAGAAGTTTTCGAAACAACTTGATGATTGACATTCGGGATCCTGGGAGGAACAAAGTAGATTGATTTGTACTTCAGAGAACAGCGTAAATAGGTTATTGATCTAGTAAAAGCACAGATAGTGTATAAGATTTAAACTAAATAAGGAGTAACTTGTTCAGTAAAATACATTACTATGCCACCTCATGAATTTGGAGTGAATGGGAGGATAAATGAAATAAGTAAACTTGAATATTATACCAAAGGTTGCCAATGTAAATGAAGTTTATGACTTAGCGGTACCCATATTGTGTTTTAACTTGATTTGGATGAAGATTTGCTGTACACTCAACTGGTACATCCTACAAATATGTGTTTTTGTCTTCGGATAGTAGCATATGAAAATACATAATAAACATAAACATGACTTTAGATAGTTATTTGTACCTCAGCCTCAATCTGTCTGTTAGGTCATCAACCCAGAGGCAGGTTGGGTACTCAAATAGCACCACCAAAGGTTACGCGGAAACCGCAACAACCGATAGCGGCAACTAAATAGAGCTTTCTTGGTAAAATGAGAAATGATGTAGTTTGCCACTGCTTTCCTCACTGGGCCAGAAAATTCTATTGCAGCACGACTGATACTATGAGAGTCACCTTTCATGAAAGTCATACGTGCCCCGAATGTCATTACTAAGCACCACACATACCCCATATTGTCAAACCCATCGATGAGACTGGAACTTCGTCGGAAGCTACATTTTGCTCTGGCTTGCGCCAAGAGAGAGATGCAAAAGTACTGCATCCATCAATAAATGCCAACAGGAGGAAATGAAAAGGGAATCATTATCAACCATATAGGTGATCTCTCTATAAATTTGGATGTACTGCGAAACCAGCACTATTCTAGATGTCTAAAGATGAGTAGTTCATTATGGACTACCGCAGCCAGAATCGAACCTACGAGAAGCTTCCAGATGTGTGATGTCATTCAGTGATATGAATTTGCCTTTTGGCTTCTAACTTATTTCTATCTCGTACATAGGCTACGCACGATTTTATATATACTGTATCACGATAGGTAGAACTTACCTTGAAGAGCCAAAAACGTAAGAAGAAGTTCCTCTGTGGTCTGTACATTGTCGAATGCGCCCCCAAGTTCTGTTGTCCATGTTAATCAGGATTCTTGGGGTCACTTTCTCGAAGACTGAGTGTACTGCATTACTTACTTGATCGTTGAATAAAGCGCTCCCTCGTATTCTCCAAGTTGAAACCCCAGGGGTAGTTATTTAGTGTTGTCAAATCTGAGCTTCAGCGAGGCTGCGGACTTTAACCTGGGCAATTGTCCGATCGCCATCCGATCCAGCTATTTTCTAAGACTTCGTTCAGACGGTGACCAGCAGACTTGCGTTCAAATCCTGTTGAAATCGAACACTGTTCAGATTCCCGTGTCTCACACTTATGGGATGAATCAGTCATTGATTACTTGGGGACTACTGACATAATTCGCAGATTCAATAAAAATGTCACAGAGTCAGTAAAATACATAAAGATATTTTGAATTTCTAAACGTATGTCATCTTTTTGTGATGAGATAGGGAAGTATATGTACTTCGTGCGCACCCTGTACTCTTTCCAAGGAAATGCGATGAATCTAAATCTAGTTTTACGAGTTCATCGTTCAGTCTCAATGGTTTATATAAAATCGTTATGTCGTTTATTTCATGTTTATATTTTCATTCATATCTAGTGGGCGAATATAACTTGAAATACATTGAAGCTTATATCGTACATCTGAGTATTACAAACAACGCTTTGCAAATAGAACGAACATCCGCTTACAAGTAATTATAATTATTAATTAGCTGGAGTGCAGAGGCTTATGAATGAAAACAAACGGCATTAAAATAAAAGATTAATGCATTCAGATAATTCTAAAAGCATTCTATTGTTAAACACGATATAATATGCCATCTACAATTTTCATGGCACACAAAACAAAATTCATAATTTAATAATCTGTTGTGGTATTGCAGTCAGTAAGTTTTTGAATGAATTCCTCCACAACGTGATTATCCTGAATTTACTCCTATCAAATTCGATTAATGAATTTTTGTCTGATATGTGGCTTGTCTTTACTTTCACTCAGGAGAAATCCTGGCTTCACAAACTCACATTTCCTCTATTTATGACACAAGTGTAAAACGCTGACTCATGAGGCTCGTAATTAAATGTTTAGCATTCATTTCAGTAAAAGAAACTCCAGATGCTCAGTACCAATAGATATTTAATTATTTCATAGGTATTTGTCGTGAATTGGCGTATAATTTAGTGATGCAAATACGTCCCAAGTAATTTTCTTGTGCACATGATGTATTGATCACAGTGACGTACGGCGTCATGGCTGGGATATCAGCATCCTCGTTTTCGGTCTTCGTTGCCCCGGTTTCTATTCCCGGCCGGGACGGGAGACTTTAACCATATACAGTTAATTCCTTTGCCTGTGGGAGTGGGTAATTGTGCTAAAGTAAAGTAAACTCGTATCCTCATCCCGAGGTGGTGCAGTTCTTTCCAGGCACACCTCCAATGGAGGTGAGCTGCATGTAGCATTTCAGCCACATACCAGCACTCCTGCCCTTCTTAAATTTCTGGCAGTACCGGGAATCGAACCCGGACCCCCGAGGACGGCAGGTAATAACACTAACCTTTACGATACGGAGGCGGAGGGTAATTGTGCTGTCCTCATCCCAGCACTTAATTCATCCCTGGAACCCACTTGCACTAGACAAACGGCATTGAGATTTCGTCGGACATCATTGCAGGCTTCCCTTCACTCAAGCAATGCTTTCTGGTGTTCGAACACTTTTCGGATAGTTAAGTATTTCATTCGTTACAGAGCCCTTTTCAAGCCATTTTACCACTATGTTTTGCGTTGCAGACTTTGCTGCAAGTTTTTCCAAAACACTTCCAGTCTTAAACTCTTCCGCAAACAGTTCTGCACAGGTTTTCCACGAGTCGTGCTTTACGTAACACTCTACAATGAACACGCGCTACTTTATCTTGAGCACCGTTTTGTGTTGCTTTCAACTGACCACTAAACACGTCTGCTACTCTCACTCACTCACACGTATCAGGAGATACGGTAGATGCGCATGAGCAGACATGTAAAAGCAACCGAATGGTGAATCGAACTCACGGTTTTCAGCATTTCCTTTGACGGGCATTTCACCTGTTCGGGTCAGTTACGCGTCCATCTTATAAATATTTCCTGGGCCAGTTTATTTTACCCACCCTGTATTACTCAATTGACAGAGTGGTCGATAGAGAAGAAGCCGTTCAATGCCTGCAGAATTTCTAAATTTCTTACACCCTTCCGACTTGCCATCACAAAAGCTGATTTGAAATGTGTGTGGGGGGGGGGGGGGCGCATTATATACTAGTTACTTAATCTACACACGCCAACGCTATAAAATGGGACGCGATTTGTAATGTGAACTTTGAAAGAATGTTTGATTGAAGCTAACATTTTAACTGTTTTAGCAACGAAAATTCCTATGATTCCTTCAGGTTTGCTTTTTGTTTAAAAATGAGTCCAGTTTGCATGACAATAAAAAAAAGCACAGGGTCAGACACTTAGCGTGGCTGGATTTTATCTCAGTGGAGTAAGATTTTCTCCTGGATAGCTTTACGTGTCCCTCTTGCGTATTACATCAAAGCGAAACCTTTTCATGTCCACCACCGGAGGAAGAACGTCTAAAGTTGTACACAACGAAATATTATAAGTCCTCTGTTAAAAGAATCCTATCACCATACATTCGTATTTTCTCCCTTGTGAAGCTGATATGCGTAGGTAATAATATAATAAGAATAAGAATAATAGCGATTTTATGGTCGCAGAAACCATGTGAAGGTACTCTTATTTTACGCAACCTAGGCCACCTACGTGTCAATTATGAAGTTCCGATTTACTCCACCGTAATACGGGGAAAACTAAACACTACAAGGCGACCATACTGGAAGGATTTTCATTAATTTTGTTCGGTGAAGTACCATTGTGTTATTACAGATCTTGTACATGCCGACAACTTACGACATGCTGTGTCGAACGGAATTTTTTCCACTCCTTCAACAAACTAGCTCCGGTGATATTGAACACGTAACCTTAACATCGTGCCATCCATCCACAGAGATGCTTGTTGTTTTAAGGGGCCTAACATCGAAGGTCATCGGCCCCATCCACAGAGAGAGCCCTTTAATATTTTGTAAGGGATGAAAATATGTGCTTAGACATTTTACGTTACTTCTACAAATACTTAGTGAGATAGTTTCCTCAGTGATATCAAAACTGTGACAAGAACTAAGAAAAGGCAAACGCTGATGTCGATTTTAAGACTCCGGTTATGTTAAACTCTTCATTCTACTTTACACTGTAGCAAGTGAGTGGGTGAAGCGTATCAAGGAAGGGTTAACACTAACATAAACCCTCAGTCTCCGAGCCAGAAACATTTCCCAAATGAGCATAAAATACCTGCCGGTAGAGAAATGAACCTGGGAGTCAATGAACCGAAGGTCACTACGCTGACCATTCATACAGGAAGCTGGACATAGGTAGCTAATAATATTGTGACGAAATCATGCTGAAGTATTCTTTCAATTTGTTCTGCGGAAGGAAAAATTGTCTTTTCTCCCCACACAAAGACAATCAACATGAGAGACATTATAATTGATAAGTTCTTCTCATCGAGCTAGCTGGAGGCTTCACCGCCTCAAGACAGAAGCTCCCTAATGCACTTCTGTACCGTGAAGTCAGATCCCCAACTTGTCAGACTATGACTCACCGAGAGCATATGTGCAGCGTGCTCTCTGAGGCGCGTAAGGGTCGCAGCTGTGATGTTCCCAAGTAAAGCGCGCGGCGGCGTTTCGCTTCAGCGACACTAAATCAATGTTAGCTTTCGTTAGCTAGTATCGTCCTGTTCTTATGGATTTCGTGTGATATTTTATCTGGAAGATTGCAGATGCCAGATAATGCTGAAGATAGGGGAATCAACTAAAGGCCGCTACACACGTTCAATTCGGCTTGTCAGTTAGAATTGACAAATCTAACTGAAGCAGCAATCACATACACACGTTCAGTTTGGTGTGTCAATTCGATGTGGTTGTAACTCCAAAATTTGGTCGTGCTTGTGTTTCTGAAATTCCAACTTAGTAATGTTTTTCGGACGATGAGTTATTACTGATATTATCGTCGCCGGAAGACCTATCTGTGTCGGTGCCACGTAAAACAACTAGCAAAAAAAAAGTACTGATGTATGGTGCAGTGGCTTGCGTAATTGTGAAAAGAAGAAGGCGTCAATTCAAGCGGAATGTGTGGGTTAAAGACTGGCTTTTAAAACGAGCCCAGTACTCCCATGTTAACCTTTTAAAAGAGCTTCGGTTTCACCCCAAAGATTGGCATAATTATTTGAGGATGAACGAAGAAACATATCTAGATTTGCTGTCCCGTGTTTCTCCGTTGATAAAGAAGGACACTGTTATGCGAGCAGCAATAACTCCACACGAAAGACTTTCAGCAACTCTACGGTATCTAGCAAAAGGCAGGTCACTGGAAGACCTAAAATATTCAACAATCGTTTCCCCACAGGCACTTGGTAACATTATAGAGGAAACCTGCAAAGCAATTTTAAAAGTATTGAAGAATGACTTCTGTAAGGTAAGTGACTACATTTTGTGTTGTTTAACTTACAAGTTTTGTTGAAATAGGAATAACTACAGGCACCTCAAATATTGTTGAAAAATAAAAATATGCGGGACACTTGTTGCTAGACAGACGCCAATCACTGGTGCGCATGCGCAGAACAGCTGGTTTGAGGAACTGAACTGCGCTTCCACACACACGCTCAATTCGGCTTGACGGCAAGCCGATGTGTCAAGCAGAATTGATCGAATTTCCATCATGCAACAGTTCAAATTTCTGGCTTGAGCTCACATCGTTTGAACAAAGTTTTCCATACACACGGCAATTCGGCTTGTCAGTTCGGCTTGTTCACATCGAATTGACAAGCCGAATTGAACGTGTGTAGCGGCCTTAAGATCATAATAACACGAGCAGAGCGAATTTCCTGAGCTTAAATTTTCCATGTGACATGCATATTTATGTAGATCAGTCTATTTTTCGTTCATAGGAGATTTTACGTTTTACATCATTCCCCTCATCCTCACTTGAATAATTGTTCCTGCCACTTCTTTGTTCATCCCTTTCTTCCATCCATCATATATTTTTAGTGACATACAAGATGCTCACCTGGAAACGAAAACCACGCTCCATCACTTGACGGTATCTCGTAACGAAACGACTGCTGCAGCGTCCGGCAGGTGACAGAGTGGAACTTCTTCCTAAGCTTCATTTCGGTATTTTTCGCAGTTATTTGGCGCCGACAGTAATGTGGATTAGGTCTAGTTTTACAGCTGCGTACCCTTACTGACGCCAACGTATGTGGAGGGAGTCACACTCGGAACCCCGAGCCCAAAATCCGCTGCTGACCAGTCACTTTAGGATAACGCAAATTCAACTAAGGAACGTAAATAGACTTTCCGAAACCCAAAGAACCACAGAATAAAGGACATTATCTTTAAACGACACTAACACCACTTTTCTCTACTTCTGAATGCTTACAATTGTAAACAACAATAAATCATCTAAGATGAATCTGAGCCTATTGCGTTGTGAAGAGGGGAAAGAAATTTGCCAACCACAACCTAAGTGAACTTCGGATCATGATTAAATATTAATGAATACTATTGGCAATGAAGGACACAGAAAGAAGCTTTCCACCGAGATTAGTTAGACGGTTACATGATTCTTATCAAATAGTGAATAACAACATTTTACGAAATATTACGTCGTACATGATTGGACACAGCATTAAAAAATAGATTGACTTCTTCCTCTCTTATACTACTACTACTACTTCTTATCGTCTCTTCCTGGCCCTTTTTCCAGTTATATAGGTGCGTCACTAATTCCCATTTATCCGGATTTTACTGCTGGATGCACTTCCTGACGTCAACTCTATGTGTGTGTAATCTACTCACTATTACATGTTTTATGATGGTCGGTAGTGTGATGTCTGTAAATGGAGGTATGTTTCACCCACAGTAAACATACGAAAACTGTAACATTCGTCAACGAGATATATTTCTGGAATTGGACAAATTAATTGCAAATATTAGTAGGTTTATCCATATTATTAATATTATTATTACTATTATTATTATTATTATTATTATTATTATTATTATTATTATTATTATTATTGTAAATCGTTGCATGCTAATGTCTTCGTAGGTATTACTGTATATTGTTGTACTTAGGAGGCAACATGTTATTTATATTGTGTATTATAATATTTCTAAGTACAGTAGTATAGCATTATTTTAAATGCTATTTGTTCGGGGCGTCGACCCATGTGGATCTTTTGCTCGTACTGGCACCATGTTATATGAACCTGCGTGTAATTGGAATGGTGGTAATTTGGAATGTTGTGTATGAGGAAGAGAAGGTTAAGGACGTCATAAACACCCAGTCCCCAGGCCAGGGATATTAATCATTACAATTTCAAAACCCTGACCCGGCCGGGACTCCAACCCGGGGCCGCCACTTGACAGGCGGACGCGTTGCCCCCTAAACCGCGGGGCCGGACTGGATAGAATCGTAGCGTAGTAACTTGTTTCAGTCTCTTTTTTCATTAATTCATTATTTTATATATTTTTTATGATAATTATGTATTTAACTGGTTAAGTGTAAGACAGGGACAGGTGTCCCTAACTTTTCCAGTTAAAATAAACCATATCTATCTATCTGTCCGCCTCTGTGGTGTAGTGGTTAGCGTGATTAGCTGCCACCCCCGGAGGTCCGGGTTCGATTCCCGGCTCTGCCACGAAATTTGAAAAGTGGTACGAGGGCTGGAACGGGGTACACTTAGCCTCTGGAGGTAAACTGAGTAGAGGTGGGTTCGATTCCCACCTCAGCCATCCTGGAAGTGGTTTTCCGTGGTTTCCCACTTCTCCTCCAGGCAAATGCCGGGATAGTACCTAACTCTAAGGCCACTGCCGCTTCCTTCCCTCTTCCTTGTCTATCCCTTCCAATCTTCCCTTCCCCCACCAAGGCCCTTGTTCAGCATAGCAGGTGAGGCCGCCTGGGCGAGGTACTGGTCATCCTCCCCAGTTGTATTCCCGGCCCAAAGTCTCATGCTCCAGGACACTGCCCTTGAGGTGGTAGAGGTGGGATCCCTCGCTCAGTCCGAGGGAAAAGCCAACCCTGGAGGGTAAACAGATTAAGTTCTCTCTCTCTAATTACAGGATTAACCAAAAGCGGATTAAACACCCCGACCGCACTGGAATTCGAACCTGGGGTCTTATAACCGGACGTCTCTACGATAATCATTCAACCCCAGAGCCAAACTCAAAACCGGATCACCAAACAGAGTAATTACCTAAGATTGAAAACAATGCCATTACGAAGCATAGAGTAATGTTGCATACTGCGGTATTAACTGAAGAGTTATTATTCCATTTATACATGGAAATAAAATTCCTCTTTTTACCTAATGACAGCAAATGAACTTGAAATAGATCATTTAAAAATCATTGCCTCAGGGTTCAGTGAGATGGAATGATATCAACACAGCTTCACAATAAAGCGGACAAACTCAACCTTTCATACCCCAAGCAATTTTTCTCATCACAGAATACAAATACGAAATGTAACAAATCGTTACATTTTATTTGTGGATACTAATGTTAATCCTCTGATCTGGCAATGATTTATAAGCGAGTATGAACGCCAGAGGCATTGCAATCAAAGAAAACTTCGACATACCTACCCACGATGTCAATACAGACTCTTATACGTTTCTGTGTTCCTTCCATGAGCATTTGTGAATTAACTACCTCATATACGATGGAACTATTTTCAGGCAGTCCGCCTGTGTGGTGTAGTGGTTAGTGTGATTAGCTGCCACCCCCAGAGGTCCGGGTTCGATTCCCGGCTCTGCCAAGAAATTTGAAAAGTGGTACGAGGGCTGGAACGGGGTCTACCCAGCCTCGGGAAGTCAACTGAGTAGAGGAGGGTTCGATTCCCTCCTCAGCCATCCTGGAAGTGGTTTTCCGTGGTGTCCCACTTCTCCTCCAGGCAAGTGGTACCTAACTTAAGGCCACGGCCGCTTCCTTCCCTCTTTCTTGTCTATCCCTTCCAGGCTCCCCATCCCCTCACAAGGTCCCTGTTCAGCATATCAGGTGAGGCCGCCTGGGCGAGGTACTGGTCTACCTCCCCAGTTGTATCCCCCGACCGAAAGTCTCAAGCTCCAGGACACTGCCCTTGTGGCGGTAGAGGTCGGATCCCTCGCTGAGTCCGAGGGAAAAGCCAACTCTGGAGGGTAAACGGGCTACGATACGATACAGGCATCCCCATGTACAGTGAAACGCACAAAAATTGGCCGTCTCAGAAAGTTACCGTCTTTCAAAATCCTCTTATTTGAAATAGGCTGAAGATATTGTGCAGTTGACAGGATTCCATAGAGCAATTTGCTTTACGTCGCACCGACACAGATAGATTTTATGGCGACGGTGGCATAGGAAAGGGCTAGGATTGGGAAGGAAGCGGCCGTGGCCTTAATTAAGGCAATCCCCAGCATTTGACTGGTATGTAAATGGGAAATCACGGTAAAACATCTTTAGGGCTGCCGACAGTTGGATTCGAACTCACTATCTCCCGAATACAAGCTCACAGCTGCGCAGCCATAACCGCACGGCCACTTGCTCTTGGTACCGGCTATCCATCGTTTATGAATATCATCGCATTTCGAGAATGTATAAAATTAAATATTTTTTGCCGGCCTGTTTTATTGTGTTTCAGCGTACCTTCATTTCTAAGCCTAACGTTTTCGAGTCATATGGCTCTGATTTGTGTTGTTATTGCCTCATGTAAGAGCTTTAAATATCACGGTTCACTGCTCTGTGTGCTTAATACATGTAAAATCCGTGATGCTGTGGTATCTTAACAACTTAGTGTATTTATAAACGAGACTAGTGCAAAGTGAGTTGACTATCAGTAAAGGTTGTGTAGTTGAGAGCTTACATTTGGATGATGGTGGGTTTCAACCCAATCGCCAATATCTTGAAGGATGTAGAATTATGAAGGAAGCAGCTTGGTCTACATATTAAATAATGCCTGACTGAGTGGCTCAGATGGTTGAGGCGCTGGCCTTCTGAACCCAAGTTGACAGGTTCGATCCTGGCTCAGTTCGGTGGTAACTGAAAGTGCTCAAATACGTCAGCCTCGCGTCCGTAGATTTACTGGCACGTAAAGGAACCCCCGTAGGACTAAATTCCGGCACCTCGGCGTCTCCGAATACCGTAAAAGTAGTTAGTGGTACGTAAAACTCAATATTATTATTATTATTATTATTATTATTATTATTATTATTATTATTATTATTATTATTATTAAGTTATATACCGCATAAATTCGCTACGTGGATTGCGCCGCGTATCTGTCAACTTGTATGCTGGACACAGGGCGTCCGAACTCCTCTGCTGGCAGCCCTGAAAATGGTTCTACACCTTCACACAAGGTTTTAGCTTAAATAAGGCCACGGCTGCTTCCTTCCCAGTAAAACCCCTTTCCTCTCCCACCGTCGCCATATGATCTGTTTTTGACGGTGCAACTTAATACAAAATAGTGAAAAGGAACTGTTTCCAGAATCATCTGTAGAGGATGTGGAAGAGGATGAGGAAGTTAAAATGATGAGTGTGATTATTTCTGGACTACGACACGTTAAAAAACCTGCATGTAATAAGTCGGACACATTGTCGCCTGTTAAGAATGATAGCAGTTAGGATGGATGCCAAATAATATCATTATACCTTTTTATGTAGAAAAATATATTTTTGTGGAATTTGGCATTCTATATTTTTGACAATTGGCTTTATATCGCACCGACACACACAGGCCTTACGGCGACGATGGAACAGTAAAAGGCTAGGAGTGGGAAAGAAGCGGCCATGGGCTTAATTAATTTACGGCCCACAGCATTTTCGTGGTGTGAAAATGGGAAACTACGGAAAACCATCTTCAGGGCTGCCGACAGTGGGGCTCGAACCCACTATCTCCTGATTACTGGATACTGGCCGCACTTAAGCGACTGCAACTATCGACCTCGGTGGGCATAAACTTCACAGTCGTTTTCTAACCGAATGTTGTCGAATGATTACTCGTGTTATAGTGCCTCTTCACGCCGGCGGATCGTCGGCGGTTACAGAGACGGAGTGGCCATTCCTCTGCATTCCGATCAACCAACCTACCGAGCCGAAGATCAGTGGACATAGCTCTACCCTCTACACTTCTGCATTATGGGAACTAAAGGAGCTGGTTACTACCGTTGTTGGTCCTAATAATAGTTTTCTGTGCTTTTCCATTCTCCTGCACTAAGTACAAGCCACGGCCATGCCCACGTCACCCTTTCCCGCCTCCCCCTTCAGAGGAGGAATTAAAACTTTCTGCTGTAGTCGTCGGCGGTTCGAGAGTCGGCTTCGGCCGTACCAGTAGCCACGGATGGATTGTGGCTCTAGAGATCAGCAGTCGGAGAGGGACTGCTCCCCCACCTCGGCTGTCCCATGAATGGTTTTCCGTAGTTTTCCATTCCCTTTCACTAAGACGAATGCCAGGACAGTTCTTGGTATTGTACCCTTGCTTACCGATAGTCAACATCTGCCTCTGGCTATTACAAATGTACGAGGGTTGATCAACAAAGACTGAGACTGATTTTTTACAGATGTTTATTACTCCGTTTTAATGTTTACATGATATTTATCAAAGTAGTCCCCTCCTACTTCAATGAAATTTTCATAGTGCCTCTGCCAGGCCTTGAACACATGCTGTCAGGTTCCGTGAGAATCGCCTCACTTTTCTTGAGCACTGCTTCAGAGTTTTCAAATCGAATGCCCCTAAGCTTTGCCCTTAGTTATGGGAATAAGACATCACTGGGTGCAAGATGAGGGCTATAAAGTGGATGCGGTACACAGGTAATGTTTAATCGAGCAAGAAACTCCATGACTTGATTTGCGACGTGAGGCCGTGCATTGTCGTGATGAAGTCACCACCCTGTCCGAGAAAGCTCTGGTCGTTTCTTTGTAACGTGCTTCCACAGTGTAGCCGTTACTGACGTGTTGTGTGCTGCTGTAACAGTAGTGTGAGGGGAAACTGCACGCTGGTAGTCACAAAATGTCATCGTAATCACTTTCCCTGCAGATGGAAAGACATTTTCCTTTCTTGGTATTGGAGAACCTGGCGATTTTCACACTGTGCTGGCTTGTTTTCCTTCAGGATCGTAATGATGCAGCCATGACTCATTACCGCTTATAATCGATTTCAAAAACGCATCCCCTCCATCAGCAAAGAGTCGCAGCACCACACGGCTTGTCTCCATTCGCACAGCCTTTTGCTCAGGAGTCAACAGAGGTGGCATCCAACGGGCACAAACTCGAGTCATATGGATATGATCGTGCATAATGGTAAAGACACTAAAGACAAAAACAAAGTCACCTCCGCACAGGCCATTAAGGCCCTTGGAGGAGTGGAAGGTAAAGGCTTCCACCATTGTTAACCGCGTCACGAGATGGGGTAGAGTGGTTAGCTCTACGCCCGGCTGCCTTTGCCCCCAGGAATTAACCTGCTACTTATTTTTGGTGTAGGCTGAGCGAACCTCAGGGCCATATGCACCTCCGGAAGTGGAAATCTCGTTTCTTAAATTTTACGACTTCCTGACGGGGATTCGAGCCCACGTCCTTCCGGGCGAACCGAGCACGCCTTAACCGCCTCGGCCAGGCAGCGCCTAGGTAATGACACTGCCATATGGAATTCTCAACACTTCACTGATGTTACCTAATGTTATCCGCCGATCCTCACGGACAGTCACAGAAGCTGTGTTGATACTGACTTCAGTCACAGCAGAAGCCGAAACACCAGGCTCACCTTGCTTAAACACAGGCAAGTCGGCCTTCTTTGAAGTCCTTAAACCACCTAAATACTTTTGCATGAAGTAGTGCAACTTTACCGTACGCTTGCTTCAGCTTTCCGTCAGTTTCAGTGGCTGTATGGTTTAAACGAAAACAGAATTTAATTGCGCTGTCCTGCTCCTCTTGCGTCACCTCCATTGTCCTGTATGCGAAATGCACGTAGCGCCTACACAAAAGAGCATTACTACCAACCTACCGATACGAGAGTGCTGCCGCCTACAAACATTATACATGAAAACCCGCTCTTTCCAAATATTTATGTTACAAATAGGAAACTATCACGGAAGCTACAGGAAAAAGTACATCTCAGTCTTTGTTGATCAGCCTTCGTAGATCTTCTGATCTCAGGGGGTTCCGGGCTCTTCAGTGACTTTTTGACATAAATTGGTGGGATGGCAAGCATAATTGGCAGTCATACAAATTTTAGTGAAAAATGGAAGGGTATGTATAGGTATTTTAAGGCAGAAACAGGTTCCAAGAAGGACATTCCAGGAATAATTAATGAACAAGGGGAGTGTGTGTGTGAGGATCTTCAAAAGGCAGAAGTATTCAGTCAGCAGTATGTAAAGATTGTTGGTTACAAGGATAATGTCGAGATAGAGGAGGAGACTAAGGCCAAAGAAGTAATACAATTTACATATGATAACAATGACATTTACAATAAGATACAAAAGTTGAAAACTAGAAAAGCGGCTGGAATTGATCAGATTTCTGGGGATATACTAAAGACAATGGGTTGGAATATAGTACCATATCTGAAGTACTTATTTGATTATTGTTTGGTCGAAGGAGCTATACCAGATGAATGGAGAGTTGCTATAGTAGCCCCTGTGTATAAAGAAAAGGGTGATAGACATAAAGCTGAAAATTACAGGCCAGTAAGTTTGACATGCATTGTATGTAAGCTTTGGGAAGGCATTCTTTCTGATTATATTGGACATGTTTGTAAAATTAATAACTGGTTCGATAGAAGGCAATTCGGTTTTAGGAAAGGTCATTCCACTGAAGCTCAACTTGTAGGATTCCAGCAAGATATAGCAGATATCTTGGATTCTGGAGGTCAAATGGACTGTATCGCGATTGACATATCTAAAGCATTTGATAGGGTGGATCATGGGAGACTACTGGCAAAAATGAGTGCAATTGGACTAGACAAAAGAGTGACTGAATGGGTTGCTATATTTCTAGAAAATAGATCTCAGAGTGTTAGAGTAGGTGAAGCTTTGTCTGACTCTGTAATAGTTGAGAGGGGAGTTCCTCAGGGCAGTGTTATCGGACCTTTATGTTTTCTTATATATATAAATGATATGAGTAAATGAGTGGAATCGGAGGTAAGGCTTTTTGCGGATGATGTTATTCTCTATAGAGTGATAAATAAGTTACAAGATTGTGAGCAACTGCAACGTGACCTCGAAAAGTCAGGTTGTGAGTTTCACAAATAGGAAAAGTCCTCTCAGTTTTAATTACTGCGTTGATGGGGTGAAAGTTCCTTTTGGGGACCATTGTAAGTATCTAGGTGTTAATATAAGGAAAGATCTTCACTGCGGTAATCACATAAATGGGATTGTAAATAAAGGGTACCGATCTCTGCACATGGTTATGAAGGTGTTTAGGGGTTGTAGTAAGGATGTAAAGGAGAGTGCATATAAGTCTCTGGTAAGACCCCAACTAGAGTATGGTTCCAGTGTATGGGACCCTCACCAGGATTACCTGATTCAAGAACTGGAAAAAATCCAAAGAAAAGCAGCTCGATTTGTTCTAGGTGATTTCCGACAAAAGAGTAGCGTTACAAAAATGTTGCAATGTTTGGGTTGGGAAGAATTGAGAGAAAGAAGAAGAGTTGCTCGACTAAGTGGTATGTTCCGATCTGTCAGCGGAGAGATGGCGTGGAATGACATTAGTAGACGAATAAGTTTGAATGGCGTTTATAAAAGTAGGAAAGATCACAATATGAAGATAAAGTTGGAATTCAAGAAGACAAACTGGGGCAATTATTCATTTATAGGAAGGGGAGTTAGGGATTGGAATTACTTACCAAGGGAGATGTACAATAAATTTCCAATTTCTTTGAAATCATTTCGAAAAAGGCTAGGAAAGCAACAGATAGGGAATCTGCCACCTGGGCGACTGCCCTAAATGCAGATCAGTATTGATTGATTGAACTCTAATTACTACTTGAAATGAAACTTAAGAAGTGAGCTAGGATGGATTAATTACGTCCCATAGTTGTGAAGCATCGAATAATAAAATAAAGTTTGGTGTTTTAATAAATCAGCTGACATTACTTTGGCACAAATAATAATTGCCATTCCAGAATAGAATCGAATAAAGATAACAATGGAGAGAGCAAACATGAAAATTACTATCGGATTTCAAGTAAAACCGTACGTCTACTCACTTGATCCGTGAAGACAAAGTTTCCGTAACCAGACTCCGAAATGTTCTTTAACTAATGTTATCCACCGATCAAAAAACACCACGTAAGAAATCATCAGCCACCGAATAGACCCTTAATAGAACCGAAACAACCTCAGGTTATATTTGAACCGATTAATTACACACAACAGCCACTGTGGCTCAGACGGCAGCGCGTCGGCATCTCACCGCTAGATACCGTGGTTCAAATCCCGGTCGCTCCATGTGAGATTTGTGTTGGACAAAGCGGAGGCGGAACAGGATTTTCTCTGGGTACTCCGGTTCTCCCTGTCATCTTTCATTCCAGCAACACTCTCCATTCTCCTTTCATAGCATCTATCAGTCATTAATAAATCACTTTGGGAGTGGCGACCGCATCGTACCAATAATCTATATCTGCTTCATTCATTCCATCCCTGACCCGGTCAATGCCTGGAAAACAGGTTGTAGGTTTTCACTTTCGTTTCTAATTACGCACAAGAAGAAAAACATCCACTTCACATGTTAACCTGCCCCTTGGCAAGGCATGTGCTCCAAAATTCACTGTTATAAAATCCCTAATATCCCTATATGAATACATGATCGCACCAAGTTGTGAAGAAACGCCCAGAAATATAGTAACTTTATTCATCATCATCATCATCATCATCTGTTTACCCTCCAGGTTCGGTTTTTCCCTCGGACTCAGCAGGGGATACCACCTCTACCGCCTCAAGGGCAGTGTCTTGGAGCTTCAGACTCTTGGTCGGGGATACAACTGGGGAGAATGTCCAGTACCTCGCCCAGGCGGCCTCACCTGCTATGCTGAACAGGGGCTTGCGGGGGATGGGGAAGATTGGAAGGGATAGACAAGGAAGAGGGAAGGAAGCGGCCGTGGCCTTAAGTTAGGTACCATCCCGGCATTTGCCTGGAGGAGAAGTGGGAACCACGGAAAACCACTTCCAGGATGGCTGATGTGGGAATCGAACCCACCTCTACTCAGTTGGCCGCCCGAGGCTGAGTGGACCCCGTTCCAGCCCTCGTAACACTTTTCAAATTTCGTGGCAGAGCCGGGAATCGAACCCGGACCTCCGGGGGTGGCAGCTAATCACGCTAACCACTACACCACAGAGACGGACTAGTAACTTTATTAATTAATTTATTATCGAGATCGATAGCTGCTGTCGCTTAAGTGCGGCCAGTATCCAGTATTCGGGAGATAGTAGGTTCGAACTCCACTGTCGGCAGCCCTGAAAATGGTTTTCCGTGGTTTCCCATTTTCACACCAGGCAAATGCTGGGGCTGTACCTTAATTAAGGCCACGGCCGCTTCCTTCCCACTCCTAGCCCTTTCCTGTCCCATCGTCGCCATAATACCTATCTGTGTCGATGCGACGTAAAGCAAATAGCAAAAAAAAAAAAAAAAAAAAAAAAAAAAAGTTCTTAAAATGATGTACAATATTGTTCCACTGAACTGCAATATTGATATAATGTAATCGAAAACCTTGAATTTAGATTTTCGTTAGCACAAAAATAAAATTTAGGTTATGTTGGTTTATAACACACTAATTTAAATAAAATAAACCAATAATCATGGATTTCTGGAAATTAATCTCATAGCTTCATTGAATTATAATTACATTAATTTAATCTGACCGTCTATGAACGATACCAACAGACTAAGCTGTCAAAACTGTCAATGGTCAGTGTTGTAGTAATCATCACCATGCTATAAATAGCAACTTCCGCGAACGTATTTAACAAATGGTCTTCATCAGAATGTAGAATACATACTCATTACAATAATCATGACCACTAATGTGGAAAGGAACACGGATAAATGTCCCACTCATATAGAGAACGATTTGTTATTTATTTCAGTAATCACATCATCGTGACCATTGAAGGAATGTGCTACTCAAAAACTATGACTAGTGCTATCATAAACTAAAATAAAATTTTATCACAAACACAACCCAACGGCCGTAGCCGTGTTGAAACACCGGATCCCATGAGATCTCCGAAGTTCAGCAACATTGGGCGTGGTCAGGAGTTGGATGGGTTGCCACGCGCTGTTGGTGGGGGGTAAGGGAATGGAGGAGCGGAAAGGAACTGGCCACCCTACCGCACGTAAACTCCGGCTCAGGAACACCTCTGGGGAGGTTCGGACCTGCCTTCGGGAAGTATAACCCTTACCTTACCTTACCTTACCTTACAAACACAACAACGTATCTCACAGCTAAGTTGGCTAATAAATTTAGGTATCCCTTTTGACGACTGTGAATGATGGGTTCAGCATAGTCCACGGTAGTCGACCCCTCCACCTTCTCCGAATATCTCCTTCATCGAATCAAATCTCCGTGGCCTGAGAAATGGCGCTACCATCTAGCAGGCACGCCGTTTCGTTCAGGGAGGGAATGGAAACATTTGTAGTAGTAGAGTACACACTATCTGATTAATTCCTTCAACCTCTTTAATGCTAGTCATAGCAAACATGAAATCTGACTTGTGGTAGATTAATGCATTGCTGTAAAGAGAAAAACGTAATCTAGCAAACGTCGGAATGTTCTCAAGCGAAACATTGCAGAAGTAAGTATTCTGGTCGACTCTCTATCATGCCGCTAACTTAATCTACAGTTTATTTATATTGGTGATGATAATAATACACGAGTGAAATTTCTGGGAGAAATTCCTGAACCGTTCGATATGAAAATTGATGCCCTATGAGAAGATGGATTATCCCATCACTATTCAATCTTCTTCTGAAGAAAAGTCATACGTGAATGGAAAAACGAAACTAAAAGGATACACAATGGCACACTTCTCAAAAACAAAATTTTCCTTGATTACCTCATTTTCCACAACAGACAGAAAGCGATCCAGACCATAGAAACACTTAATGAAATTGCAGCAAAATACGAACTCCAAATCCATTTCAAATGGCACAGTATGAGAAAGGCACTAAATGGACAATCAACCATCAAAAACATGGGGAAAACCTTTCAAGTATATAAATTCAAGTACCTAGGCAAACTTATACAACGAGCAGGATTAAATTCAAAGAAGCAATAGAATAACTGGACTGAAATTAAGAAACACATTTGTAACAGATATAACAAAGATTAAGAAACTACAACACACTCATACCAGAGGAATTTTACTCATCTCAAACGCTGATAATTCATCGCAGGTCACAAATAAATGCCACCTAAACACAAGAGAAGACAGTTCGGAGAAAAGCTGACTAAATGGCAAAAATGAAGTTTGGTTGGAATTTATAAAATCACATAAACAATTAAAAAATTCTGTTAAATTTCTACGGATTCTACAGAACATTCTGCAGAATGTATAACATTACGCTGACAAAGAAACTCCTAAACCTATCACAATCCCTGAAAAACCACAAAAATTCGTCTGTAGAAGTCTGCAAAGATCTACAAGTATTTGCTATTATCGAAGTTATTAGAAAGTCAGCTTGCTAGTGATATGAGGATTACAGCGTTGTAAACTGGTAAATTGTATCAGAGACATATACGTTACCTACTATACATTCACATGATTAATATTCGTTTCTCAGAAATTGAGTAATATTGCCACAATATATAAGAATGATTGCTTTGGCATGTTAGGTATTCTATATATTTAGAAGATATAACAACTTCGAATTTTAATTAATAACTAGCAAATCTACCAGTGCTTCACCACGGTATATGAATTTCTATGTAAATTTCTGTACACGCAGTGAGTAAGATTATATTCAATTGCATGCCTCTTAGCGTTATCCGGAAAAACAACACGGGGAGGTCCCCATACTGCCATTCGCTATCGCTATCGTGAATTTCCATTATAATGACAGACCATTTTCCTAATGCCTATCATATTCGAGTTGGGAAGTTTGAGTATAATGGAGGAATGTGGCTTTATGTAACGTATAAGGTTTCGAGATACGACAAAAAGTCATTGGGTCAAAATTGTACATCTCAACAAATTGACCGGCGATTGTGCTATGTGTTTTTAATAGACCTGTCATTTAGCCTCCAATTACCCGATCTGGAGGTCTGAACCGTTATCAAATTCGCCTCCATATTTTTATACTTTTTGTGGTCAAAAGTTACACATTTCAACATCTTCGGGTATTTCTTCAAAGGAAAGAATGTCCAGGTTTCGGAATTAGCACACGTATATATACGGAGAAATTAAGAAAGAAATTTGACATTAATTGTTGTTAGTATAATAACTGAGCACAGCCGGATAGGAAAATGTATGTAAAAACAAAGTGGGCATATTGGATAAATCAAATGCCCTTCACTGAATTGTGATATTATGAGTTACGTATTTAAGAAAGTGGTAACAAATGAGAAATTTATGCGCAGGGATTATTAGAGAAGAAAATGACGTATAGTTTTATTCCTTAAGTCTAAAGAGACAGGGTGGAGGCAAGAAATTAAAACAGGAAAACGGAAGTAGAAGAGGGATACAGTAAAAATTGTAATAAATGCCAGATGATAGCTTACGGTGTGAAATAATGAGCTTCACTCCGCGGTACTTTTGAAATATTAACAGCCACGCGTTGCATTATTCGAATACGATTGTAACTTCTAAAGTATTAGGTAAATATTCAGCAGAATGGCACCTTGACTTCTCCCTTGCCTTACACCAAGAGAACAACGATGAGTTTACAGAAATGATGAGTAAAATGGCAATATGTCACTTCCCTGCTGGCATGCAGCCACAGACGGCGCCATGGTAACCAGTAAGATTGTTATCGGTCTACGAGAGTGTCCACCACTCGACACAGAGAATGAAGCCCGCAGAAAATTGTACTATTCCCCTTCATTTGAAAAGTATAGTAATCTAATTTATGGAGATAAAAATATGTTTAAATCGAAGGGCCATTTCTCACATAGCCTAGAATTTCGCAGAAAATCTATAGTGTATGAGAAAATATCAAATAATACGTTTGTTCCCCCCAGTAAAACCCAGTCTTTTCCGTAATTTTAAATCATATGCGAATCAAAACCTGCTCCTGGATTAGTATACTCTAAATATGAAGTTTGGCCGAGATCTAACCAGCCGTGTTTGCGTCATGGAGCAACAAACAAACAGACAGACAAATATACACGAAAGCTAAAAACAACTGATACGGCCTTGAGTTGACCCAAATGATAAATCTCTTAAAAATCTATAAATAAACGAAATTACAAATTTATATATATTTTTTAACATTGTGCTATGCATAAAATAGGAACAGTTATGTATATTTTAATCATTTATCATACCTGTCCGCTATATTAAATGTTAGAGGAACAGACATATTCATTAACATCCTCTCAAAAGAAAGTAATGTTTCTGTACAAAGTACTAAATGAGTGAATCAGTACTGAGACCACTAGAGTATTTGAATAGCCCAGAAAACACCATAGTAGTTGCTCAAATATACTCGAGAAAAGCATACATCCCTAAAAGCACATAAATATGAACATCAGAGAATATTCATGCCGAGGCTAGTTCTATGAAGTTATTGAGTATGATATTGTGAACTCATAAATCACAAATAACTTCTTACAACACTTCGGCAGGTTAATTTATGCAAGAGTTCCCAGTAATGGAGTAACCAAAGAGATACATCTATATATTTATCCATTTTAGGTCAAATCTAGAACTTTCAAAATTCCGTAACAAGTATGACCAGAATATTGTGGGGGACATTTCATTTTCCGCATGCTAATTACGTATTTGTCCTATTTGTCATGTTCTCAAATATCATCCTATCTTCAGCTTTTGGGTCTGTTTATCAGCGTGTATGCTGAACTATAACGAAATGGCTGGATTGATTTCGACGAATCTTCATATTTGTAGGATATATAGTTAACCAGTAGAAGGTTTGGATATGCATATGATTTAAAAATATTAGACTGGCAGTTTATAGGAAGACCGGAAGAGGTCTTCTTTCCAATTTTCTCTTATACTATAGTTGATTTCCTGTAAAATCCGCAGACTACATGTAAAATGATTCTTCATTTTAAACAACTCTTGTTATGTACATCATTCCGCTTACTCTTCAAATGACGGCGAAAATTGCTATTTTTCTACAGGCTTCTTGCTCTGCAGACAGTGACGGGCGCCCTCGCAGATCGACAGCGATTCTACCAGTTGCCATGGCAACGCCTTTGCTTGCCAGCAGGGATGTAACGTAATGTCATTTTCGTAATAATTCCTGTAAAATCATGGCTTTCCGTTGGGTTGATGGCGAGAGAAGCGTCAAGGTGCCTGTCGAGAGATATTTTCGAAATACCGTTGGAGGTTACAGTCATCCTCGAATAGTACTAAGCGTTACTGTTAATAATAGAACAATGCCACGGATTAGCCCATTATTTCACACCGTAAGTTGGTTTCTGGCATTTGCTATAATCCTCACTCTATTTAACCCCTATTTCAGTTTCTGATTTTTTTTCTTACCTCTGCCTTGCCTCTTTAGGCTTAAGGGTAACACCATAAGTCATTTTCTCATCTGAAGACTTAACTTTTCCTACGCCTAAATTTATTTTGTTACCGCTTTCAAAATTCCGTAACAAAAATGCCCAGAATTTAGTGAGGGGCATTTCATTTATCCACATGCTATTTACGTTATTGTCTTATTTGTCATGGCCGTGCTGAGTAGCTCAGAAGGTTGAGGCGCCGACCTTCTGACCCCAACTTGCCATGTTCGATCCTTGCTCAGTCTGGTGGTATTTGAAGGTGCTCAAATACGTCAGCCTCGTGTCGGCAGATTTACTGGCACGTAAAAGATCTCCTATGGGACAACATTCCGGCACCTCGGCGTCTCCGAAAACCGTAAAAGTACTTAGTGGGACGTAAAGTAAATATTATCTTTTCTGTAGTTATTGCCAACTTTCTTAACTGCCTTAATTACTCCGTATATGTGGGAGTGTTAATCCTGAAACCTGAACTCCCCATTCCTTGAGTGATATTCTCATTATGCATTATTTCTTTCGTGTATTTTTTCCTTCGCAAACTATTAAAAGTAGACAGAGTAAAATTGCAACTTTTATGAAATTAAGCTCAACCTCAACTGAAGCTAGATATATCCTGTTTCCAAAATAATTATACCTCATGGTTGATTTATCAGAATCTCGAATTTCTCTACCAAAAGAGACGCGTGCCAACTTTGAACATTTCCATCAGTCTGTCATATCCTGCAATTGCGCACTCCAAACCACTTCGTGCCCCCATGTGAAGAAGGTATGGTGGTTCGACAAGAATTACTTTGCGGCCGCTATAACCAGTCAACAACGGACAATATAATGGAAGGAATGTGACAAGGAAATCTTTCCACAGAACGAAAGTCTCTTCTAAAGAAAATACCTGTCCATTTCTATTATCAAATTATGTTAAGACAACTCGTGATCAACTACTGGCATGTTTGCGAAGATAGTGATTGTAAGGTGAATCTATGTAAGAACTCACGAATAAGGCAGAGACATACTGTAACCTTATAGATATCATGTCGCGACAAGAGAGTTTTCTTTTCGGCATTTTTACTGGACGGCCTTGATGCATACGAGTTCACGAATTAATTCACTCTGTTGCATATGTAAATATTCCTGATTCGAACTTTCTATGACAAGTACAAACAATCCGAAGTGGGAAGAAATGTCACTTAATACGGTCAGTCTCCCAATGATCGTCACATTCTTTAACGTTCATTTCACTTGAAATTTAATAATCTCATTTATTGACTTACTAAACGAAGATTGCATATTGGACAAACTCTTTATTTTATGCTTCGGTTGAGTGTCAAATGCGAGGATTACCTGTACTGTTACGCATGGAGTTTAGGATACTAACAGCCGACATTAGTAAGGTCATTAGAGCCGAACTTTCAGAAAAATGTAATGACACAACATTTCTCATCTTTTTTAAAAGGGGTGTATTCAATGAGCCTGATGATTCCCGATTTCAGCATCTATATGACGTGATCTTAATGTATATCTGTATCAGCTGTGAAGTGTGGGAATCTGTGTCTTTCCGCCAAAGATGGCTAATTCTGCTGGTAATAATCAATAAAATATGGAGAGAAATGTGTTATTTATTTCTGTGCACCAATCTGAAGTTGCCCAGGAATTTCAAATGTTTTCCTTACGGCGATCAACAGGAATGCCTTCCAGCAAGGGTTATTTTGAAATCGCACATATAAGAGAACAAGGGGAAGCCAACAAGCAATTGCTCTTCAATATCCACTAGAACGATAGGACCGATACGATTCACTACTTCAGTGACTTTCGAGAGGTAATAACTTTTCCAAGGAGAAGTATAATCAACTACAAATTGTTGTGGGACGGCATCATCTAAATCAGGGTCGGCCAACTGGCTGGCGTGTGATGTAAGAGAGACCGTGCGACGTCGGAGAGCCCATGTGACGTAAGAGCGCAGATGGTGGGGAGCCGCTGTCGTAGAGTGACACGAAGAGACAGCCTCGCTTTGTAGTAAACACGTGAAGTGCCATACATGCTGGTGGCTACGGCTGTTATAGACACTTTTCACAAAAAGCAGAACAAATCCTTCTTGTTTACAAATTGATCTCTTAGTTCTCTATCACACTGTAAATCTAATAACTCTAATTGTAGGTCCAGATCAACGTTATCTGCAACAACTGAAAATGGCGTGGTTAAAAGTAGAATATAAGTTTCCAGATAATCCAAATTGTTAAATCTAGGATCAAATTCCGAATAAAGTTTTTTTATGATTTTGACATACCTATCAATATCCTCAGCCGTATGGTGTTAGTGGTACAGTACAGTACATAAGTATGGACGAACTGGGCACATCACGGTGCGAGAAGCTATTTACGCCTACGATCTTTTTATCTTTTTGGGAAGATCTACATTTATTTGTTGAAAATGATAAGATTGCGACAGCTAAATGTTTAGTTAGTAGAAAAGAGCTACCGTATGTAAAAATATATAATTTACAACGCCACTACAGTTTGTATCACGCTGCAGATTATGATCAGTATCATGACGAGGAAAGGGTACGTGTAATTACAGAACGTAAAGGTAAATTAAATAACCATGTCGAGCATTCGATCAGTGAGTCAGCATTTCGACTGAGTTATAAAATTTCATATTTAATTGCAGTTCGCTTCCGTAGCGTAACGGTTAATGTTACTAGCTGCCTTCCTCGGGGGCCCGGGTTCGATTCCCGGTACTGCCAGAAATTTAAGAATGGCAGGAGGGCAGGTACGTGGTTGAAATGGTACATGAAGCTCACCTCCAATGGGGGTGTGCGTGAAAAGCGCTGCACCACCTCGGGATGAGGACAGGAATTTTTTATTTATATTTAACTGCATAGAAACGTAAACCGTTCAGTGGTGGTGAATTCGTAAAGGAATGTTTAATTCTAGCAGGTGAGGAGTTTTGTCTAAATATCATTCAAGAGTTCGAAGCTACCAGCTTGTCCGCGCACACAGTGTCGACAGAAATTGAAGACCAATCTGATGATGTCCATCTACAATTATTAGAACTGACAAAAAGCTTCCGGGCATACTACTTAGCAATTGACGAGGGCACAGATATTTCTGACACGGCCCAGCTATCCGTTTTCATACGAGGGGTTGACAAAAACATTACAATTTAGGAGGAAATACTGGATTTAGTGCCTCTGAAGAATACCACGAAAGACATCGACATTTTCAACTGCATTGTAAGTGTTGTTCAAAATGCTTCTTTGCCATGGAACAAACTAATTTCAATAGCAACAGATGGTGCACCTTCTATGGTAGGGAGCAATTCTGGAGTAGTTGGGCTCATAATATTTTTAAAAAAAGGTTTACCCGATTGCATAGGTTTGCAGCGAGAATGTTGAGTATTTTCGGTTCCACGTATGCCTGTGAACGAATCTTTTCTATTTTAAATCAACAAAACCAAAACAGAGAAGCCAGTTGTCAGGTAACGATTTGAAGTGTGCTCTTAAACTTAGTGTTTCCTCAAACATTAACTCCAAATATTCCCAAACTAGTCAACGAAACAAGACTACATAAATCAAGGAAACCCACGAGTGGCAACTGAGTATCGGTACCATGAGGTAAATTAAATGTTTTGAGTTTACAGATTACTCTCTGTACTATTTTTGTTGTAAAGCTGTGCTGTGTGTTACTATTAGCACTATTTTTAGAGTGGGTGATATTGTAAAACACAGCAATTTTGTGTTCAATATAAATTCCGAAGATTCACCGGAAAAAGCAAGTTTAGTTTGTATATGTAGAAATAAAGTTGCTTTATACCTTTTATGCTAATTCATAACAAAGTTACGTTACAAGAAATTATGCGGAGAGCAATGCGTACTACACATAACCGCATTGTACTACTTGCAGCCCTTGGGCCTCCCCCTAGGAATGACGTGATTCCCCTCGCCCCTCTAGCCTTCACTTCTCAGTTACATCACTAAGTACTTTGTTTTGCTGCCCGAGCAGAGTGTGTGACGTGTTACCTGACATCACACGTACACGCAGTTGGCTGACCCTGATCTAAATCCTTGTTATTTCTTAACCGAACTATAAAAGGAACACGCAGACATAGAAAAAATAATAAATCAATTAAAACTTGGTCAAAGAGTAAAAACGAAAGAGCTGTTTTACTCCTTAAGGTAGAACAGATTATAAGAGATTTATCATCAACTATGGGTTTCTTGATTTTTTACTCACAGTGCCTCGCCACAAACAATATTCAACTCAGAAGCAGGAATAATTTTCCACAACTTTGAAGCAGAAACTGTACAGTAGAATAAATTCGGAAATCATCCTCATTCTGTCTCGACTTTGGTCAGGTTTATCATACTTCACATTCCTACCACGTGATTTCGGAGAAAAACACCTCTCTATCATCTCGTAATAAACTTGTGAATAGAGTCACATTACCTCCCATACATTCATGAAGGCAATATGCAATCCATCGCAAATTCCAATGAAACGAACGGGTACAAATGCTAGTTTGATATAAAACTGAACAACGGTAAAATTATTAAATGACATTTTACAAAATATAACCCGAGTACTTTCACCAGTTTATAATAGAGGAATTCAGATATTATTTATGAAATCCATTTCTGTATTCAACATTCGGCCACATATAGCATGCGCAGCTTCAATCTGCATTGATTCACTCAATATTTCATTTTGAGATATCACTCGTGAAATATGCGAGAGATTCAACTCTATTTAACGTGTTATTACACACATTGCTAGAATAACAAGAGTTTTTACCCTAATAATAAACTCCAAACTGTTCAGATATACAGAATGTTAGGGGTATACGTGCAGATATTTTGCTAGTCGGTAAAGATAAATACATCTCACAACACATTAACGAGCTAAATATTTCAGGACCCAATGTGTTTTGAACTGCCAAGGTAGGAAACGGCTTGTTTTGTCATACTACCCTCGTGTCGTTGAGTCACAAGTTCATCTACAGTAGCAGAGTATAGTGGTTGTTGAACCTGTTTGCTATCGTAGGTCTACTCATGTTGGTGTGTTCTTCCCCAAGTCGCTGAGGAAGAGTGGTGGCAGCGCACGTGCGAGACGAGGACTTGCTGCACTCGTTAACCGGTCTCGCTTTCGTAATAATAAGAGTACTATTAGGCTTTACGTCCAACAAACTACTCTTACGGTTTTCGGTGACATCGAGATCCCAGAATGTTGGCCCACATGACTTCGTTTACATGCTACTAAATCTATCGATACGTGGCTGACGTATTTGAGCACCTTCGATTATCACCGCACTGAGCCGGATCGAACCCGCCAAGTGCGATCATAAGGCCAGTGCTCTACCGTCGAGTTAATCATCCCGACATTAGAGCATCATTTTCACCATATTTAGTACATTATACACCTGTTGAGATCCATATTTGTAAACGTTGATAAGTGAATTATAGGTAGGGCATTAATTACGAGTAGTCAAATCTTCTTCTTCTTCTTCTCCTTATTATTATTATTATTATTATTATTATTATTATTATTATTATTATATATGACTTCGCTCCATTGATTCATTCAGAAATGCATTCTTGTTTTTAATTTAAATGTAGTATGTTTTAATCTCAAGACAATGTTGACTATGAATACCAATCAGATGAGGAAACGAACTGATGCAGCTGTTATGCAAGCGATCCGAGTGACGTTACACTCAGTGGTGGTGCGTGAACAATGCGGCACTGGATGTAGGTTAACTGCCCCACTGTCATTGCTGGCGAGTTGTTGTTGCCTGTACCGCAGTCATGGGACAGTTTTAGAGACGACAACATCACTGTAACCAATTGATTACATAACCGAAACATTTACGTGTGCCGAATCAGTTGATATTCACCTCGTTTACAGAGCAGCTGGAGAAATTGTGCATGTGGCGAGGAATCTGTATAGACAACTATTTCCAAACCGCCGTATTCCCAATATCCGAACGTTCGTCGAGATGTACAGAAGGCTCCTGGACTCAGGCTCGCTTCATCCTCGGATTGAATGTCGTGTACCCCATTTCGAACCCTCGTAGCTTCGGCGGGAAGAAGGGATGTTTTAAACTTTTCGAAGAGGGACCGACTATAAGCACAAGAACCTTGGCAAGACACGTACGTACATCTAACTACCTTAGTCTGCTCTTCGTACATTGCGTTAACCGCTATTGTACCCACAGCACTACCACAGAGTTCAGCATCTCACCAAGAAAATAGCCGCATGGTGTGGGTCACGTAGCTATCAGCTTGCATTCAGGAAATAGCGGATTTGAACCCTACTGCCGGCAGCCATTAAGATGGTTTTCCGTGGTTTCTCATTTCCACACCAAGCAAATGGTGGGAATATGCCTTAATTAAGGCCACGGTTCCTTCTTTAAATTTCATAGCCATTATCTCTCCCATCATCGCAGTAAGACCTATCTGTGTCGGCGCGACGTAAAGAAAATTGAGCATCTCCAAGAAGCGATTCATCTACTCGGGAGCTGAATTCTGTACCTGGTTCTGGCAACAATGTGAACGTAATGCAGTCGTTCTGCTCAGTCTGTTGGTTATAGATGAGACATTCTTCACCCGGGAGAGTATAATTAATTTTCACAGTGCCCATGCATGAGCAGATGAAGACCCTCATGCCATTCAAAAAGGCCATTTCCAGCACAAGTTTTCTAAACAGACTAGGGCTGTAATTTTGGGACATCAGCTTCTTGGACCATTCGAGCTGCCTGCACAACTGACTGGCTCTAGTTATCTCCATTTTCTGCAGTCCAGTGGGTTTCATTCATTCCATTCCTGACCTGGTTGGATGAATGGTAACGGGCTGTGGATTTTAATTTTGTTTCACCCAGTGCAGGGTACAACCGTGAACATTTTGGAGCAAATAGTTGATTCGACTTTCTCCTTCCCGATATCCCTTTTGTCCAATTCCATGCATGTGGTGAGTCACACAATGCACTATGTAGTTTGTCAACTGCACAGCGTTCCGTATGTAAACAGCCAATAACATGCGATCCTCAGGCGCGCGCTTATGTCTGCACTACGCTCATAGTAAAGGTTGTGATCATTTCTTCATGCCCCATGCCTTTTTTTTTCTTGGGAATTCTGAATGCTAATACTGTACTAAACCTGGAACAGTCTCATGGAGGATGTGTGTCACTCACACGTTTCCCCTGCTAGTTCATTGGTTTTGCGCGTAGAGGAGCGCGGCTGTGAGCTTGCATCCGGGAGATAGTGGGTTCGAATCCCACTGTCGGCAGCCCTGAAGATGGTTTTCTGTGGTTTCCCATTTTCACACCAGGTAAATGCTGGGGCTGTACCTTAATTAAGGCCTCGGCCTCTTTCTCCCAACTCCTAGGCCTAGTCTATCCCATCGTCGCCGTAAGACCTATCTGTGTCGGTGCGACGTAAAGCCCCTAGCAAAAAAAGTTCATTGGTTGACTCCAGTCTCGAGTGCATTTTGGCCCATTCCAAGGAAGCTGTCACCAATAACACCTGATAATTACACTCCTCATTATAACATTCGTGTCAGGATCACAAGACGCTGAGCATTGCTGGGTGACGGGAGTCCCAATCGTGCAACTAAGTGTTAATCTTACTTTACTTGAAATCTCTAATAGATCGAAATACCTACATATACAACAATCCGAACAATATACCCTGAAAGTTGCGTGATTTCTTGTTGTTATAAACCAAACCAAACCCCATAGCACTACAGCCCTTGAAGGGCCTTGGGCTAACAAGCGACCGCTGCTCAGCCTGAAGGCCTGCAGATTACGACATGTCGTGTGGTCAGCACGACGAATCTTATCGGCCGTTATTCTTGGCTTTCTAGACCGGAGCCGCTATCTCACCGACATATAGCTCATCAATTCTAATCACGTAGGCTGAATGAACCTCGAACCAGCCCTCAGGTACAGGTAAAAATCCATGACCTGACCGGGAATCGAACCCGTATAAGTCTTGTTATCATGGGATCGAATAATTTAGTTGTGACATTAACAATTTCTTCTTTATATCATGTCAGCACCTAAGAAGAAGAGCTACTTTGGTCATAGCTGGCTAAACGAATCTTGTAATTGCGATAAAAAAAAAAATTCTTTGGGAATGAAGAAGGTGGGAGGAAAGAAGAAGATACACGTATTTTTCGTGGACTTTGTTGTTTTTTTTTTTTTTTTTACAATTTGCTCTACGTCGCACCGACACAGACAGGTTTTATGGCGGCGATGGAACAGGAAAGGACTAGGAGTGAAAAGGAAGCGACCGTGATCTTAATTAAGTTGCATCCCCAGAATTTGTCTGGTGTGGAAAGCACGGGAAACTATATTCAGGGCCGCCAACACTTGGGTCCGTATCCGTTATCTCTCTCGACTGCAAGCTGATAGCTACATGACCAGACCCCGTGGTCATTTGTTCGGTGTATTCGTGGACTTGAATCTCAGAGGATTCTTTCTACAAGAAAGAATGGGGAGAAGTGAAGAAAGAAAACACCTAAGCTTAGTATTCGAACCCGTTGAGAGAATGAATTTTAACAGCCATGAAGGATTGTGCTTAAGTTCAAATATATTACAATGTAAGTATATTTTTTCCATTACGTTTACATAAATGTCCAATAAATCAGGATGCATATTAATAGTATCACATATTTAACAATTTCTTCACAAAATTTGACAAAATATTTTGGTGACACCTGTCCCCCACGCGACCAATCGTGCCACCAAACGCACGCGTCTGCTCAAGGATTGATAATCATCACCGCTATTGTTTTGTTTCGAATTCAATGCACTACGTCACAGGAGATAATCGTATGAAGGAGTTACTACCGATTAAACGAAGAGTTTAGGAAAATATGGATGATGGATCGTCTCTTACATTCATGGGTGAATTATTCCCCTGGACTGTCCGGCCCAGCGGTGTAGTGGGCAAAGCATCTGCCTGTCAACCGGCGGCCGCGGGTTAGATTACCGGCTGGGTCATGGGTTTATTATTGTAAACGATTAATATCCATGGGACTGGGTGTTTGTGTCGTCCCTAACGTTACTTTCCTCACATTCAACACTCTAAACTTCCTCCATTCTAATTACGCGCAGGGTCATATCACATGGTGCAAGTAGGGGCAAACCGAGCTCGATAGCTGCAGTCGATTAAGTGCGACCAGTATCCAGTATTCGGGAGATAGTAGGTTCGAACCCCACTGTCGGCAGCCCTGAAAATGGTTTTCCGTGATTTCCAATTTTCACACAAGGCAAATGCTGCGGCTGTACCTTAATTAAGGCCACGGCCGCTTCCTTCCCACTCCTAGCCCTTTCCTGTTCCATCGTCGCCGTAAGACCTATCTGTGTCAGTGCGACGTAAACAACTAGCAAAAAAAAAGTAGGGGCAAAATATCTCTATAACAAATAGCATTTTTTTTAATGCCCATGGACTTCCCGTAACATATTTTCAGATATTCAGCATATACATACAGGGAGTCCCAGGAGGAGTGGTCAATATTCAGGGATATGGCAGGGACGATCATTTGAAGCACGCAAAACTTCATATGGACACATACCATTTTCTGAATGGTTTGCGGGATAGAACACATTTAATGTACATTTGCTTTTGCGCTAGTGGCACGCACATATGTGCCGTACCCACACAACCGTTTTGACGTTTTTTTTTTTCTTTTTGCTAGTTGTTTTACGTCGCACCGACACAGATAGGTCTTACGGCGACGATGGGACAGGAAAGGGCTAGGAGTAGGAAGGAAGCGGCCGTGGCCTTAATTAAGGTACAGCCCCAGCATTTGCCTGGTGTGAAAATAGGAAACAACGGAAAACCATTTTCAGGGCTGCCGACCGTGGGGTTCGAACCTACTATCTCCCGAATACTGGATACTGGCCGCACTTAAGCGACTGCAGCTATCGAGCTAGGTACGTTTTCAAATGGGTACGAGTTTCCCCGAATGTAATGTTCGCCATACATGTGTTCGTGAGGCATTTTTTTTAAAATGTTATTTGCTTTACGTCCCACTAACTACTTTTTAAGGTCTTCGGAGACGCCGAGGTGCCGGAATTTAGTCCCGCAGGAGTTCTTTAACGTGCCAGTAAATCTACCGACACGGGGCTGTCGTATTTGAGCACCTTCAAATACCACCGGACTGAGCCAGGATCGAACCTGCCAAGTTGGGGTTAGAAGGCCAGCGCCTTAACCGTCTGAGCCACTCAGCCCGGCTAGGCATTGATACGTGCAGAAAGTCGCCGTGTGCTGGTAGTAGGACTACGCTGCATCATTTCAACAGTGTGTTGTTGCTGTTCCTGCACACGTTGTTGAACTACACGTTCAGAAGAAAGATGGGCAATTAGAAGAATACGTGTTTCATGCAGTGGTAAGCACCCCACGATCAGAAATTCGACGTGTCGGAAAGCGCCGAAGGTATTGGTTGACAACAGCAGGAGCACTACCATCTCAGAAGCCGTAAACGTACACCATACCTGCTTATTCTTCATTAGTGCAGATGTATAGCATTTTAGCCAGCGCGAGTATAAACACAGTTAACCGATGCTTTTCTCGAATACACACGCAATCCCTCGCACTACTTCACTCACAAAACACCGTGGACAACCGAGCGATCAGCGGGCTAGTTTAATGGCAGAGAGCCAGCCAGACCAAAGAAGTTGAAAACAACGAAGTAGCTTGGGCTAGAATAAAAAGTCAAAACGTTTGTGTGGGTAGAATGTACACCAAAAACAAATATTCCTTAAATGTGTGGAATAGTATTTGCTAAGGTTCTTATTAATATTATTTGTTAAGTTATTAATAATTTAATTAATGTTTATTTGTTTTACGTCCCACTAACTACTTTTTAAGGTCTTCGGATACGCTGAGGTGGCGGAATTTAGTCCCGCAGGAGTTCTTTAATGTGCCACTAAATCTACCGACACAGGGCTGTCGTATTTGAGCACCTTCAAATACCACTTGACTGAGCCAGGATCGAACCTGCCAAGTTGGGGTTAGAAGGCCAGCGTCTTAACTGTCTGAGCCACTCAGCCCGGCTTAAGTTATTAATAGGAGCACAATTCCCTTTACAGAATGGGATTGAGCAAACGTCACAACAGACATTTTCGCACTCACTTCTGGCCATCGGGTCCGTACATGGTGAGCTCTCACACGCTTGTTCGCTGTTGACACTTCGCATCAACTCAGATGGGGGTGATTCATTATTCAGCGAATTAATTTGCACTTCTCTCGAAATAGCTTCATTCCGGCTGGCAGTGATTATGCCACCATACAACCCGTCCTCAGCACATGCTACAGACAAATGTGGTATCTTCCTGACTGAAATCTGAAATGAAAATATTGATGGACTAATTTTATACAGTGAGGTTTACTCAAAACTGCGAGGCGTGATGTATAACTGTATATCTCAAACAATCTAATCTCAGGCATGGTTGTTGTTCTACTGCAGTACAAGTTTAATTAGGAATAACGAGAGAGATAGCTACCTTTCCATTTTTTGCCGGGCTCAGACGGTTGAGGCGCTGGCCTCCTGACCCCAATTTGGCAGGTTCAATCTTGGTTCAGTCCGCTAGTATTTGAAGGTGCATAAATAGATCAGCCTCGTTTCGGTACATTCACTGTCATGTCAAAAGAACTCATGTGGGACTAAATTCTGGCACCTCGGCGTCTCCGAAAACCGTAAAAGTAGTTAGTGGGACGTAAGATCAATAACATTAATATTACATCACATTTTGAAAAACCCAGTATTACTTTCGTGGTGATTTACAAGATAAATTGAGTTCACTATAAACATTTTATTTTCATTTATCCTCATTTTATAAGACCTAATATTTGATCAATTCTTAACGTACGTTGTCCGCATCTCTTCGTAACAATAAGATAAATATTGATGACTTTATTTTGTTTCTTGTTACGAAAATGTGGGATAATGAACGTGAAAGCTTCCTCCAGTACAGCTGACTTGTAATACCTCAAGTATAACGAACAGTAATACCGAGCTGAAAACCGAATTCGCTATAAAACCTATATGTGTCAGTGCGACGTAAAGCAAAATATTGGAAAAGCTCTAGAGTGTAGCGTGGTAGCAAATTGTGTCTCGTCTCGGTCAGTTCTATTGATATATGACAAACATATCAGATAGTCTGAAGAAGTATGAAAAAGAAATGTTCCTTCTCAATAGTTTTGCGTCATACAGAAAATAAATGGCTTCAGAACGGATGCATTCACTACGATAGAGCGGCTCGACATACGATTAAAAGTGGCCGACCATTGTGAGGCGAATTACGCACTACTGGAGCCACAGAAGAGTAGGCCTACATCTTCAGCCCCAGTTGTAGGAATTTACTTGGAGCTCATAGTTTTGGATACAGATTACCCTGGTCTGATCGACTTCGTCTTGAACATGTGTAGAATGATGGTTAAGAAATACAATTGAGAAAGTGCAACCATGCCACACTCCTTTCTGGATTGCTGCTTCTTTTTAAACCCCTCGATTCTTATCACTGCAGACTGAATTTTATAAGGATTGTAGATAATTCTTCGTTTTCGCTATCTAATACTGATCACCTCAGATTGCTTGGTCCAATCAACATTATCAAATGTCTTTTCAAGATCTACGAACGCCAAGTATGTGGCTTCGCCCATTTAATTCGATCCTCTAAGATCAGTCGTAAAGTAAGGATTGCTTCACGTGTTCCTACATTTCTTCTGAAGCCAAATTAATCTTCTCCTAACTCAGTTCCAAATTTTATTTCCAATCTCCTGTAAATAATACTTGTTAAAAATAATGCAGTCATAAGGTACTAAACTAATAGTTCGGCAGTTTTCGCACTTGTCAGCACCGGCTTTTTCGGGAATAACAATATTCTACTGAAAATCGGACGTCACTTCGGTCTCATACATCTTACACACTAAATGGAATAACCTCACCATATTGGTTTCTCCAAAGTCAGTCAGTAATTCAGAGGGAATGTTGTCATTTCCAGGTGACTTGTTCCTGTTTAGGTCTCTCAAAGCTCTGTAAAATTCTGACCTCAAAATTAGGCCTCCATCTCATCAGCATCAACAGCCTCTTCTTGTTCCAGAACAATGTCATCTATGTACAACCTGTGACAATAAAGTTTGATGGATAGTTTTGTACTATCAACATAGATGAACAACGCACGACAGTGACCTTACTGTTCTTCGAAATAGCACCCCCTTCCCCTTCCATAACTATACACTGCAGAGATCGGCAATACATGTCCTGGAAACTTTGCAAGAAGGCTTCCTTAGGAATGGTGTTCAAAAGCCTCGTCACGTTTCATTGGACGTTCGGAATATCGTCAAATCTCTTACCTCTCAAAGTGATTTTGAATCGTGGGAATAGGAAGGAGTCTGGAAGGCTGAGATCTGGCGAGTATGGGGAATGTTCATGTTCTACCACCCCCTTTTTTGCCATGAACTGTTTGACGATTATGGCTGTGTGTGGGCGATTCATGGTTAATCTGCAGTTCATCCGCTATCACACGTACAGTTAATCACCGATCGTTCGTGATTAATATCCTCACCTTCTCAGTGTTTCTGACACTGACGGCAGCCGCCGGTCTTACGCTACGAGGATTGTCAGAAACACTTTCCCTGCCTCCTCGAAAACGGGCGAACCACTCGCACGCACACTTCAAGCCCAGTCCTTGATCTTCATGAACACGTACCAGCATCGCATGCGTTCCTTTCGGTGTCTTGCCAAGCTATAAACAAAACTGTGCATTGATCTTTTGGTCGCTCATGTTCCTGTTCGCAGTTCAGAAACAACGCACTAAACACGCACTGTTTCAAACAGGTCTTACACGGCACACACACGATGCTCAACTCAACAACGTCGGTATCAGGTGGTCAAAACCTTTTGCTACGCTGGTGCAGCGAAGAGTGTAGCCAGTATTGCCGGATCGACCGTTCTGACTTCATTCACCGAACTTTGTTGTCACATGTTGTATTTACCTTGTTACAACTGTTGGACATGCTCCTGTCAGTTTACTGCCTTTTATTCTGTCCCTAGAAGTGGTTTTCCATCTGAGCTCTTAATATTTATACACCTAGTTTTCCTTTCTCCGAATATTTCCTTGATTTTTCTATATGGAGCACCTACCTTTCCTAGGACCTTACAACCTTCAACATTCATGAATTTCCGTTTCAGCCATTCCTCCCTAGTTGCCCTGCAGTTTTTATCCACTTAATTCTTTAATCGCCTGTATTCTTTCTTGTCCTGCTCATTTTATTTCATTCTTATACATTCGTCGTTCGTCAGTCAGGGCTAGTATCTCCTGTAATATCTATTGATCCTTAGCTTATCTTTCATTTCTTCCTGATCATTATTCAGCAGCTTTATTGACTTCAGTATTCACCACTGTCCATTCTCACACTATTGTGTTTCCTTCGGCCTTTTCGTTCAGTCCTTTTGCAACATGTTCTTTGAAAAATCCCTCAAACACATTTCCTTCAAATTGTCCATATCCAATTTCCTTGAATTATTTCCATTCTTCATTTTCTTCGACTTCAGGTGACATTCTTGACCAACAAGTTGGTGTGAGAGTCCACATATGCTCCTGGGATAGTACTGCAATCTAACACATGACTTCTGAATTTCTGGCTAATCATTATAAAGTCAATTTAATGCCTCCCAGTGTCTCCAGGCCTCGGCCATGTATACAGCCGCCGTTTGTGTTGACTGAACCAAGTATTAGCAAAGACTAAATTATGATCGGTGCAGAATGAAACCAGCCAGTTTCATCTCTCATTCCTTTGTCCCAATCCGAATTCTCGGCTGTATTACCTTCTCTTAATTGGCGTAATCTACAAGATACTCGAAAGAATGATACTTAACCGTATCCAGGAAGCAATAGAAAGAGTCATCCCAGTTGAGCAAGGGGTTTTCAGAAAGAATCGTAGTTGTTGTGATCAGGTGTTAACACTGACAACAGAGATTGAAGCAGGATTCCTGAAAAGACTGAAGACTGCTGCAGCTTTTGTCGACCTTACATCAGCCTATGACACGGTATGGAGAGAGGGACTGTTGCTGAAATTTGTTCAGGTCATCCCTTGTCAGAAGCTAGCATGCTTACTAAACAACATGTTATCCTACCGTAGACTTGCTGTATTTCTGAACGGTGAATGAAGCAGGTGGAGATCTCTAAATAATGGTTTACCCTAATGGTCAGTTTTATTTCCCATTCTATTCAATCTTTACATCCATGACCTGCGAAGAACAACTTCAAAGAAGATACAGTTTGCAGACGATCTAGCTTTAATTACTAGGAGTACAGATTTGGCACACTGTGAGGATGTACTTACAGAGGACCTAGCTACCATGTGTGATTATTTCCACAAATGGAGACTCCAGCCAAATCTAAACGGAAGTAACAGCATTCCACTTGCTTAACATGGAAGCTAATCGGAAGCTACATGCGGTTTTTAATGAAACAGAAGTCTCCCACAACTTCTTCCCAAAATATCGGGGTGTCACACTGGATCGGTCCTAGTCGTTCAAACAGCATTGCTCGAATCTGTCAAAGAAGCTGAGTACAAGAGTAAATTTACTGCATAAACTAGCGGGCAGCAACTGGGGTGCAGATGCAAACACTCTTCGCACTGCTTCACTTTCTCTAGCATACTCGGCTGGTGAGTACTGCGCTCTTGTGTGGGAAAACAGCATACATTCGAGCAAGATTGACGTACACCTCAATGAAACCATGAGATTTGTTACTGGTACAGTGAGGTCCACTCCTACTCGGTGGCTGAATTGACACCAAGTGCAGTGGACTGGTTGTCGAAGCTGGACATTCTAGTTTAATTACCTCTATATTTTAATTAGTATGTTAATTGTATAATTTTACACATTATGCTTGTAAATGTAATACGATAATAATAATAATAATAATAATAATAATAATAATAATAATAATAATAATAATAATCATCATTGGCCTACCTCTACATTCCAGTCTCCCATCACAATTAGATTCTCGTCGCCTTTCACATATTGTGTCAAATCTCATACTGTATCTCTTCACATATTATTTCGATTTCTTTATCATTTGCTGAACTAGTAGGCACATAGACCTGTACTGTTGTGATGGGCATTGGTTGGTGTCTATCTTGACAACAATAATACTTGCACTATGCTGATCGTAGTTGCTTAGCTGCTGCTTTTTTTCTTTATTCATTATTAAACTAAAACCTGCATTTCCCCTGTCTGATTTTGTGTTGACAGCTCTGTAGTTGCCTGACCAAAACTCCTGCTCTTCCTGCCAACGTGCTTCACTTTTACCAACTGCATCTAACTGTAGTCTATCCTTCTCCCTTTTCTGATTCTCTAACCTACCACAACGATTTAAAATTCTAACATTCCACGCTCCGACTCGCAGGATGTCAGTATCCATCTTCCTGATGATTGCCCACACTCGTGTAGTCCCCACCCGGAGATCCGAATGGGGGGGGGGGGGCGGGGATATTTTACCACCGGATTATTTTGCCGGATGAAGCCATCATCAGTACATCATTCATAGAGAGTAAATTGCATGTCCTTGGGAGATAGTTACGGCTATAATTTCCCTTTGCTTTCAGCCGTATAGCAGTATCAGCACAGCTAAGCCATCTTGAGTATAAATACCAGGCCATATCACTCAATCATCCAGACTGCCGCCCTTGCAGCTTCCGAACGGCTGTTATCTCTTTCGATGAACCATTCGTTAGACTGGTCTCTGTACGGACACCCATGCGATGTGGTTGCACCTGCGGCTGGGCTATCTGTTTCATTGGGACACTCAAGCCTCCCCACCACGGCAAGGTCACATGGTTCGCAGGGGAGTTCTAGTCAGAATGAGTTCGGGGTTTATTGTCAACTGTATTTTTTAACTATAATTCTACACATGTTCAAGATGTCGATCAGACCAGGGTAATCTGTATCCAAAACTATGAGCTTCAAGTCATTTCCTACTACTGGGGCTGAAGGTGTACTCTGCTGTGGATCCACTAGTGTGTAATTCACCTCACAATGCTCGGCCACGTTTGATGTCCGTATGTCAAACCACTCTATCCTGGTGAATGCATCTTGAATGATGGTGAAGCCATTTATTTGCTGTATAACGCAAAACTTTTCAGAAGGAACATTTATTTTTCATATTTCTTCAGCCTATAGTTTTATTAAATGTCCACTATCTGATATGTTTGTCATATATTTATATAACTAACCGAGACGAATGGAATGACACCTCACACAATTTGCTACCGCGCCACACTGTAGAGCTTTTCCAATATTTTGCTTTACGTCGCACCGACACAGATAGGTTTTATGGCGACGACGGGTAGGTAAGGTCTAGGAGTTAGAAGGAAGCGGCCGTGGCCTTAATTAAGGTACAGCCCCAGCATTTTCCTGGTGTGAAAGTGGGAAACCACGGAAAACCATCTTTAGGACTGTCGACAGTGGGATTCGAACCCACTGACCCCCAGATGCAAGCTCACAGCCGCATGTCCCTAACCACATGGCCAACTCGCCCGGTCTCTCCAATATTTTAGCAGAATGGTACTGTTATTTTAGTACATCATGTTGGTGGCGCTAATTTATCACTCGATACCGTCATACCGAGCTCAGACTGATATTAATTTGTACAGTGGTTATTCTTCTTTAAATATGTATATAGAAGAAGGTTGTCATACGTCCTCTATAGAAATTATTCCGATTTTAGTACTTTCATGTTTATAAAGCTCACTGGCCTACGTACTTTTCGAAAATTGTAGACGTATTCTATATAAAACACCATTTCCCTTTAACGATAATTCACTGTTCCGCTATGAATGATAACTCCCTTATCATTGTAACTGAACCTTCCAATGCATATGAATTAAAGTGCAGCCGATCGAATCTGTTAATTTACTTACATGGAAATATTCGTGATATCTACCGTTGTTATTCTTCTAATTTCATTTGAACTGACTTTGGAAGTAATCCCTTGGTGACAACAGAAATAATGTATCGTTGCTGCAGTGGCAAAATCCTGAATGTGACAATGCTCTTCCTACCATTATTCCTCTTGAGACTGATCACACCTCCCAGCCACATATTAATATGCAGTCCATCAGAACAATTTTCGTTGAATTCATTTTCCTATGTGGATGTGTAAGTGTACCTTACTGTAACGTACTGTAGAACTATTATGTTTGCATGCCGTATTTACCCATTCCTAGAGTCTGATATATTGAAGGTTAATTTTCCTTTACGCACCCATCTAGGAGAATGCACTGAACGAAAATTGTTCTGATGAACTGCGTTTCAATATGCGGCTAAGAGGCGTGGCCAGAGTCTTAAGAGAAATAATGAAAAGGAAGAGCATTGTCACATTTGGGCTTCTGGCACAGCAGCGGAGGTATGTTAACTCCGTATTTTTGTCATATTAGCACATTGGATAGCAGAGAAGGAACCCAGGGCTAAAATGAAGGGGATCAATCACACAAAGAAGTGGTGGGTTACCAAACTTACTTGCTTACCTGTCCATGAAATGAATTACACCAGACTAGCTGCAACAGGAGATTAGGCGTATCGGGTTCTTGTGACGAGAGTATAATAGGACAGGTATACTACTCTAATAATCTTAATTTTGGAAATGAGGAACTCTGTAATTATATTAACTACTTAATTGACAAAGTATAGTCAATTCATAAATCTTTGTTGTAACAATACTTCTTTACAATAGGTCACACACGTGGTGCTAAAATAAAATGCCATAAACGGCTTACATTTATAATTTACAAGGATAAAAATAAAATGATGTTGACGTGCTGACGGATGAACAAATGAACCGGTTAGAAAATCCTTCGGTGAACATCACCATTGGACCTACAAAAAATTAAAGCATGGTGCTAGGATTAGGGACGTTTAGCAGAAATAAATTTACCATTAATGTTCCCTTACATTTGGGAGATATTTACATATAAACAGGTAACACTGAACGCTATAAAAGCCAACTAAAATAAAACAAAACACTGAAGCTACATGTGGCCAGATTCCACTTAAAATTATAGGAGTATGAACACATGTCCCCCGGGTAAACTTCATAGTTACCAGACAATCTAACAATAAACATCAAATCTACTAGTACACAAAGATATCACACATTCTGCGCACACCAATATGGACAAGCAAGTGGAAGAAAAAAATCTTTGTCACCAATAAGTCTCAGTCGTAAAAAGAAAGAATACACTACTGCCTGCGGTTTTAAAAAATGGCCGATAACTCCTAGTGCTGTATCTGTGCCAATGACCTGGCTCTCTGGATTGTGAGGGTCTCCCGCCGCACAAAAAAATCGTAAACAACGCTACCATTGAACTTGTCCCAACTGCATTTTCGGACTCTACATCACATAAGGGCTTTCATTTTCATCTTCTCTCGACAAACATATGAGCCGGCACACATTTCTTACAACAAGTAGGGAACCAATTCCCTTTCTAAAGATCAGGCTCGACTACCAGACCGCTTGCGGGTCTAATTCATATAGTACTATCCCGTACTAATTTTTTTTCATAACAACACAGCGCTTTCACACATGGCGCAACTTCATGCTCTCTAGACCTCGGTTCGATTTATATTTTAGGCAGTGCGAAACTTCGTCATAAATTTTGATGACGTGGCCTACAACGTGGTTTTTATAACCCAACAGCCTTTACTCGTAGTGAAACATGCAGATAAATCGTGCACATGCAACATGCAACTGCAACGTTACGTTAATCTTACTATCCTATCTGATATCAGAGTGTAACAAGTTTTCCTTAGATGACCCTTATTTAAAGCAAATATAAGTCACGAAACATAGAGAAATGTTGACCTAACACTAAGATGAACAACATTAAATTATTCCTAGATCCTGGACCATTCCATAGAATAATATAACACACGGTGCAAATTCCCCAATGATAATTATGTATATTAAAAACATAAGTGACTTCAAATCATCTTAACAAAATGGCCTGATAGACTCGTACGTCATGACTAAGTCTTGCTCTAATTGCCAAAGGTTTTAACTGACTACTATTTACATAATTCATTGCTAACTTTCTGCGTAACTGTCTCTAATCCTACCACATGCTGACAAGTTTGGTTCACTTATCCCATATTCGGTGACCTTCTGCTCCCTCCTTCAGGAATCGGCTATGCCATTCAGCCAAGCATTGTGACGACGTTGTTAATAGATGCTGGTCCTCTCGTACTGATGTCTGCGGGTTGATCCGTTACCGACATCACCTTGAGGCTCCGCCTTGACGTTCCTGTCCACACGGTCTTGAAACTCGGTTCCAGAATTACTAGAATGAAATATGTAATTATCTATCTGCACAGCCGGTACAGTCGTCATACAGACGTTGTTTTCCTGCGTATACTAAGCAGGTTCAATCGTACTGAATTTAAGACATAGCTCTATGTGTCGTTAAAAACAACACGCACTAAGGTGTGTCAAGGCTTATTTATACATAAGTTCATAGCCTATTTTGTTGAGTTAAACTGATTATTCTAACCCAACTACACACGTGCGTTCTTCTAAAACACAGAAATAATTTCAGTTCGCAGATTACAGTCTACTGACGATCTAAATCATACTACGAGCTGACCCGCACCACTTCTGTGAAGAGATCTATACCATGGGCAAAGTTTCAACTCAATTAATTACACGCTCTTGACCACACTATGACGAATCAAATCTAATCTCACTAGAAAAACTATTATTCATATATCTACATTTCGAATGAATCTTAGTCTTTTTTTAGACAATAGTTTATGGCGAAATAACACAGTCAGACCCGTGACAAGCACCAGCAGTGATCTTATCGTCGAATGAGATGCTCCCCCTGCAAATCTCTCATTTCTTATAGGGAGCAAAAAGCGAAACTACGCTGGGTGAACTCCTTCCAAACAGAGTTTGGTATGCAGCCACTAAACGGCTTACCACGGTGGTTGGATTAATGCGGAGTTATCAGTTTCGTCACTTATTAATAGCTTTAGACAAATCATTATATTCATAAAATTCTGGGGATAATTTTCATCATTTTATTATCCTGAAAAACTCTCAGGCAGAGGAAATATCACTCGATTCCCGTGACGTGGTGAACCTGACTCTTCCCGCATTAGATGTTGTTAAGTTGACACGGTACTTCCCAAAACAAAATCCTTATCTCTCTCTCCTTCTCCAACATATATCTTCTGTTTCACTCATGCATGGTCACACCCTTCCTAGGGAACCACTCAAGCTCCCGCGTTCTATACTGCATCGCGCCCTTGTACTTGGCGTCATGTTGCTCAATATTACAACTGCGTTAAATATCGCCTATTAAGTAAAGAACAGAATGGTTCAGTACGTTCTTAATTTATGTTCATTCTGGGCCGGAAACTGAAGGAAGAAGAATATTCTCAGGATTTAATTTACGATAGTTGAAGTTATCTTCACGTTATCAGTGCACTGGCAGTGAAAAGAAGTAGGACCACTAGATCAGCTCTCTTGGTGATCACCATGAACCTGTATGTTGATAAAACGTTCGACTCCTAAATATTTTGGTTAGGAAAAACATGGTGCAAATCGAATTTTGACATTCTATTACACAACATTTTCCAAAAAATCTTATGTAACTTAAATATTTAGAGTTCTATGCTCTATTCTTCCTTAACAATATACTTTTCAAATCAACATTTCAAAACAAAATGTATCCTATTGTCTAAACGAGACCGTCGTTAACCTAGATGTCAATCGTTATTAAGACATCTTCGACTGTTGATGCGCATGCCTACAGTACACATATAGCCTACGTACCGACTTCATGTACAAATGATAATGGAAATTTCTGCTTATAAAAGACAGGCGTTAAACATAAGTACCGGAATTTATTGAATCTCACAGAAGTATGAACAACAATATATTTAATGTATATCGATATGAGAACCGGTATTTCGACTCTTTGTCTGATCAGTCAGCGTTGAGACTTTCCGTTCAGAGAGTCCCTAGTTCAATTCCCGGTCAGATCGTGGATTTTAATCATGTGTGACGAATCCTTTTCGCTCCGGAACGGGGTGTTTGTGTTTTTCACAACGCAATTTATCACGTGCTTACCAGGGTAGGGATGTGAAATTATAAATCCAAGCAATTCCAAAAACACTTGTCAGATGTCGTTAGTGAATCAGGGTAGTCAACACTGAAGTACAGTGGTTCGGTTCCAGAGGCAATAGTCTCGAACTTTCGCGACTCCGTTCGCACCCCATCTCTGATGTTGTCATACTGTCCCATTGCGATGCGCTCCACGGAAAACTTTACTGTGTTAAATATCATTTGCGCCAGGCCAAAAGAGTTTCATATCTTAAAACGTCCGCGATGGAAACAGCTCGTAATTTGACACAAACTAGACGCATTACGTTATTTTACATTTTGTGACCTTGCAGATTTTAGTAAAATTCACAGTACAGAGTTAAAATTGTCCAAGTTTAAAGATGTAGCATTTAATTCACTGCGATTTAAACTGTACCCTTATTTGAGGGTAGTCAGCGAAAATATGATTGAGCCTACATGACTGACGGTCGAGGAAGACTAGGAGGTACAGGTAGGATGCCATTTAATTCTATATTTTGACTACGTACATGTCAATTTCTGGTTAACAGTCCAATGTGGTATTAAAAAACTGACATTGCAACTTCATGAAGGGAAGGGACTGTAAATCTGGAAATGAGTTTGCAGGACGGTGGCTAGGCAATTCGTCTAGTTTGTCCATGCTCAGCATTTTAACAGACTTAATACTAGGAAAGACCACCTAAACTGGAATGCAAATCGATTCCCCAATGCATAGAGTCAGTAGGAGAGTTGTTCTCTCGCATCATTATAAATATTAAAATCTTACCTAATTATGAATAATTCAATAACCTAAGTTGAAAAAAATTATCTCTCCCTATAGACTATGAAGCCTTCAGAGGATAACTGAAAGTAAGAAACTCTGACTGTTACTCGAACTGTATACTTATTGTAGCCTGAGTGCATACTAGAGATACAGTATGTGCCAGTTTGGAGAGGTTATAAATATTCTAAATATTTCGGTTTTATGCGTAACATTTAACCTATACTCCCACCATCTTAGGCCAGCAACCCCCTAATGACGGTATACATACATAATTCTTCATCATCACGGGTATGAGGCTCAGATCGGTCACAAGTAACCGGCTGAAGAAAGGAGTTAAGGTTTAGATTTTTGTTTTGTTAGAAGCTTTCGTGGTGCTGATGATGTAGCCATTATTACGCTCCTGCAGGCCTCAAGCCGACAAAAGTTTAATCTGTTGGAACTCATTTAGAATGAGTGAAGCCTGGAGTCTCCAAACAAAATTTCTACGAGTGTATTTTTTTACTCCAGTGGAACGGGAAGCATTCTAGCCCGTAAAGTGATATCTCACAACACTTGGTTTATTTTACCTTACGTGAGCAGACTAACAATAGAGTTTATATGAAAAGGAAGGAAATTCGTTTATTGACGGAAATGCAAAATGTCGAAGAAGTTGGAATTTGGTTACACAGATTTTTAGTACATCAGGCATCCTTTTCTATGATTATTTTTTGTATAATATCTCTCTTTTGACAGAGATAACTTTTTATGATACCTGTATTGCTTTTACGTACAACAAATTAGTAGTTTTCAGAGGCGCCAAAGTGCCGGAATTTTGCCTCGCAGGAGTTCTTTAATTTACAGGTAAATCTACCTACACAAGACGCGTATTAAGCAACTGAAAATCCCACTGGACTCAGTCAGGACCGAATCAGCCAACTTGGAGTCAGAAGGCCAGCGGTCTACCGCCTAAGCTACGCAGTGCGGTATACGTCATATAAATCGGGATGCCGGTTTCAAAGTTAAGTGCGACGAAAGTAGGGCATATTTTAAAACGAAAACACGGTACAGCAGATGTTTTATACTTTCTCGTATAGGAATGATTCTCTAAAATATTCAAAGCCACTACGAGGAATTGACGCACGGTCGATCTATCGGTTCCGCGTGGCCAGTCTCATCGCTAATCACCTGCACTATCACCTGCATGCTCCTACATTACAAAACAAAACTTCTTCTTGACACACTTCTGACAGTTTATATTGACTGCTCTGTCCTCAAAATTATGTTGCTGTCTCTGCAGCGCTCACCTTGCGGCAAAATGTTGCATTGCTCGAGCCCGAGCGATAACCAGTTTAACGACCAGCGTGGCTCTCTGTTTTACAGCTTTCAGTAACAAAGTTCGCTACGGGTGAAATCCTTCGGAATGTCAATATCTAAGAGTACATTTCCATTATCGGGCACCATATTATGCCACTCATACAGATAAATACTCTTATTTAGACTATAATATATGTTTATAAACAATAAAGTACAAGGACCATAATCTTTGTGTTGATGCATCGCATAAACTGGCTAGGGTACCAGCATGAAGACCGTTAGTGGTAAATCTGGGTGACAAAGCAGTACGAATAGTGCACTGAAAATAGACTGATGTGGCGAATGGTAAATTTGAAGTCCTAGCGCTTGCTATATTCCATGTGTCACTATTTTTGATCCGGTACTTGTATGAAATATCGACAGTCATTGGAGAACATATGATCAAATAAAATAGTTAAACATGACGAGAAATATCGCTGAATTGTAACAAAATAGAGACGTTAATTCATAAAGTATATTATTGAATTTAAACACCAAGTGATATTTGAGCATTCCTTGGTAGTTCTATCCAAAATGTGTATAGATCTTCCGATTTTTAAATAATGACAGATTGTTAGAATGAAAGTTTATTATTCTTCCGTTACTCTTTCATAGCGGTTTGAATTTCATGCAGAGATAGAGGTACAAATTCAATATTTACCTGATAATACGATAGAATACCATATTCAGGACTGATCAGGGATAAATTAGAACCAATCATCTCCAGAATGAAATGTTTCAGCTACACGACCCATACCATGCAACCAAACAAATGATTGGATGAAAATATAACCCATGGCTGTGCAGTAATGTGATATATCGATGAACTTGTTTCTAACACCATGTGTCAGACAATGCTCTTCTTATCCATTAGTTTTCTTAAGACCGAGCTCGATAGCTGCAGTCGCTTAAGTGCGGCCAGTATCCAGTACTCGGGAGATAGTAGGTTCGAACCCCACTGTCGGCAGCCCTGAAAATGGTTTTCCGTGGTTTCCCATTTTCACACCAGGCGAATGCTGGGGCTGTACCTTAATTAAGGCCACGGCCGCTTCCTTCCCACTCCCAGCCCTTCCCTGTCCCATCGTCGCCATAAGACCTATCTGTGTCGGCGCGACGTAAAGCAACTAGCAAAAAAAAAAAAAGTTTTCTTAAGACTCGCCACGCCTCCCAGCCACATATGGATGCCATCCATATATGTTTAGTTTCTTTCAGTTCTCAGTGCACAAACATTGTCTTGAGAAGGATTCGTTGATATGCCATTGGCTTGGCTTTCTCGAACGTACGCTCATTGTTTCTATTTGTTTTACGTCACACCAACATAGACAGATCTCATGGGCTAATAGTTTGCACACAAACGAGAGCAGTTTGAAATAAGAGTGATACATAAACAAACACGCTAAACAAAGCAAAATTTTACTAGAATATTTATTGAAAAACAGAAGGTGATATGATTTAATTACAAACATATGAAACAAATTCATTATATTAACTTTCGTAAGACTGTGCCTGAAAAAGTTAAGACATAATATCCAAGTACAGTAAAGCCCCGATTATCCGCGAGCGGAATATACTTTTTTAATTACGAACATCGAAAAGACAATTTTAATCCATGCCAACAACAGGGAAAATATAATAGGCCCTATAATGCGAAGGTCGAAAACCACTCACAGGTTTATGGTGCATCGTAATCCTATAGGCCATCTCGGAATTTGTTGATGAGTGGCAGTTTCTTACTTTTTTGGTCATGGCTTTCACATTCTCTGATTACTGACCTTGACGACCCGAGTGTATCGATCCACTCTGTCAAGTTCACTAATCACATACATATTCTGTAGGACTGCCAGTAGTGTCAGTTGTCAGTAAGTGCGTGCTTAGTGATCAGTCGTGTTTCATGTTTCTTTGTCACTTCCGGGAGGTGAGAATGTCGGAGAAGAGAACATACAGTAGAAGAGTGGTGGGAATGCGACGCAAGTGAGCAGGGGTTTGAACGACTGACTGACGTAGAGATAACGAATAAAGCTATGGGAATGAACGAGAACGAAGAACAAGAAAGTGAAAGTGAAGAAGATGAGGCGCCTGCATGGATTACACGGAACTGCTTTGCAGCACGTAGATGGATTGCTTCAATATTTAGAGGAACAAGACGACGATGCCCGTCTGGCAGATAAACTCATGTTAAGGCAAGTATAATCTAGAGTATAATCTAGTATAAAGGAAAGGTGTTTCCAAAGTAAGAAGCAAAAGCGAGTGACTCAATTTGTAAAAGGCGTAATTGAACTCTTTTTATTAACAGTACAGTATTGCTTTTGTTTACTATTATTTATTTTAGTGATTTAGACGTAGAACTAAGCTTTCTGCTGTACTTTACATTTTTTAATTTTTACATATTATGTTTCTTGTACAATAAAACATACTTTTTATGGTGAAATATTTTTTTCGTTGTATTCTGTTAATGGGCTATCCGTGATGCCCTTGACACACAATTTCGCGGATAATCTGGGTTTTACTGTACGCATAAATAATGGGAGTACAAGATAATACTATAATGGTAGATTACGACATCGAAAAAGAGTGCAAGTTTTCAGAAATTTACAAAGGAGAGTGCCCAGTAAAGTAAGGAGCAAAGTGGATTGTACAAGCACAAGAATAAGATAAAGTTATACAATATCGGCGCACCTCCAGCTCCATGATTTGTCTGTCACTGCTCACGGCTTGGTAACACTGAGGCCTAAATAGCCATGCCGCCAGGCTCTCGTACGCTCAGTATTGCTCTATTGAGTACGAGATTTTGGCTAATGTCTTTGTTGGAATTTGATATTTTATCCTATCTCCGTGTGTTAAGTAATGGCAAATGCTAAAAGCAAAGTTATTCATAGTGAAGAGGGAGGAGAGATAAGAACTGCGCGTTCAATGTCTACTCCCTCACTCTCGCCACGCTCTCTCTCTCTCTCTCTCTGTAACACCAGCTGACGGAACTAACGCTCATATCGCTTGGCTTCCAGGTTTTTACTTCAACTTGTGCTATGCGTTGCTAACGTCTTTACATTGGGCTCTCTGAATTCTAAGCATTCTTGCTCGCCATTTTGGTTCTTACCTGCTTTCCGTTGGCAAGACTGGTGCAAGCCCCGCACGTATCCCTTCTTTTAGCTGTTCTCTTCGCTAGCAAACAACAGTAAAACTAGTATCATACTGAATTCCTAATTCTTAGTACTAAACAGAACCAGTAACTTTCACATAAATTGTACATCTAGTACATTAATGTGCAACGTTTACTCCAAGAGACGAACACCGCCATCTTATTGGTACGTTTAAATATATATTCAAAATTTTGTTCATTCTCCTATTTATTGAAAGAACATTCTGTTTATCAAATAAACTTGGACATTTTGTGAGAGGTTCTAAATGAAATTTCGTGCAATATAGATTAATATTAACTTATCCAACAGAATATCTATGAAATAAACATTCCGTTTCTATAATTAGAAAATACATTCAGAAAGAAAATTGTGTAAGAGTACTATTGAAGTATTGCAGTGACTAGTTTGTTGACGCGAGCACTGAACTGACTAGTAGAATGGAAACCTCTACAGCCAAGGCATTTTTTAAACTCCCTGTTACTTACTAGGTTAATGGAATTTCCCCATGGACAATTATAAATAGCATTCTAATTGGACATACAGTAATAAGTTAATACAGAAACACAATAATTACCGTATTATAAAATATTTTATCTGAAATAGTCACTCTTTGCTGAGGTAAAATGAAAAATTATATGATAATAAACTATGGAAAGCCAGCCGTGTGGTGTAGAGGTAGCGTGCGTAGAGGTAGAAAGCCAAGAATAACGTCCGAGATGATTCGTCGTGCTGACAACACGACACCTCGTAATCTGCAGGCCTTCGGGCTGAGCAGCGGTCGCTTGGTAGGCCAATGCCCTCAGGGCTGTAGTGCCGTTAGTTAGTTAATACCTGTGAAAGAGTATTTGTTACAAGGGGACCAGATGCAACTTCTTTTAACACTTCAGTACTTTGATACAATCGTGTTCCTTCTGTGATTTTTACACATTGGCCGTTTGCAAAACGCACACATGAACGTTTTATTCCTGTCTTCATTTATTTCCTTTTGCCATTTTCGATGTCTCACGATTCAGAACTCAGTGGGATAATTACATTATCCTCCGTGGTAGCAGAAGGATTAACAGTAGTAGGGCTGAAATGGATTTAAAGGGTAATACGATTAGCAAGGAAGGTTAGTATTCCTATGAGCTAAACAAATCTTAAGTGGAATGACCTTAATGCTTAGGACACACTGGATACACTACAGTGGCCGTACATAAACTATGAACAAAATCTGACGGAGAAATAATTTCAAAAGAACATCGAACTTCGCTGCCGTGTTCCAAAACGTCCCTAAAATATATCCTCAACATAAGACGTCACATCTTAACTTCGCTTAATTCTCACAGAAAATACACAAATCTGGAGTCGAAACTGCAGCTCATTTATCCTGACAAGGCAAAAACCGTTGCAGCTTAATACCACAAACACGTACGGACAGACATAATTTTCGCTGCACGCGCAATACCGCGTATCTGACAATGCACTTTTTATTTATTATTTTTCTTAAGAGTGGTCATGCTTCCGACCCACTGTAACCTGACAAACCCCGGTCAGATATTATTATTGTTATTATTATTATTATTATTATTATTATTATTATTTGTGTATATTTCAATTATGTGTGTATTTAGCCGTCGCGGCTTAGTAACTTTTTTTGGAACTCTCATTATTGTATATAATCTCGATATTTATTTGGGACTAGCGTGTTTAGTTCACTTAGTTTATCTCCTGGTTGTGTACCAACGTGACGACTCTCCGAGTGGATGTTTACGTGTTGACGGAGCGGAGGTAGAGAAATTCCAGGAACTGGGCTATTTTAAGATGCTGTTGTGTTGGGTTGGGCTAGTGTGGTGCAAGCACGCGTCAGTAGTTAGAAGTTGCAGCTTGCAGTGTGCAGAGGTGATACTGGTGGTAATCAGAGAAGTGTTTGGTACGAGTTGAGGGAAGAGGTCTCATGCCATGTTGGGAGTGTTTGGAGATCTTCAGTTGACGGAACCAGGAAGAGTGATGCTGGAGTGGGACAATATTCTATGGTTAAGAATATCTACATGAGGTAACGTGTTGGGCCGTTCCAAAATACAGTATATCAACGCTATCAGCAAAAGGGAGTCCATTTTCGAAAAAGTCATGACTGCGTGTGTATAATATGCGTTTCGGGATAAACTGAGTTCCTATAGAGAGAGAGAGTTACTTCATAATATAGAGACATTAATTATTCATATTAATATTCTATTTATTTTGCTCTCTCTCTCTCTCTCTCTCTATATATATATATGTATGTATGTTCAAGGATGTATTACGACGAGCTATGCTCAGATTTTAAGATATATTCTGGTTTAATTGATTAAGTAAATTTGTGTGTAATTTTATGGGTGGGGGAAAGTACTAGATGGACTCCTTTTCCAATATTATTTTCCAGGTATCAGTGATTCAGATCTCCTTGTTACAAGGCAACGACCCTGGAAATGAGTCTCAACAGCCGGCAAATTTTAAGAATTATTTATTTGTATATTTATGGCTCCCAAATTTCCATTAGTCATTAACAGTTTATATTTATTTAATAGAAAGACTTCAATGTCGCTAGCAACGTGGGGCAAGACTGATCTGAGTCACGATAGGGTATGCACACAGAAATGGTATAGTTGCTCTCAGATTTCATGATATGTACAGTTGTTGTGGAGATTTCTTGTTCGCTGTGGAGTGTATAATATGTCTTGTGGACATTTTGCGTATGTGGGAGACGCAAGGTGATGAGTTGGACGAGAGAAAATATTAATCTGTTAAAATTAAGAAATAGGAGTGTGGAAAGGAAAGTGCATATTAATTGTAGTACAGGGGGAGCAAACTATACCGTTGACATGATTAATTCAGAGAGTGAAGCCACAATGGGCGATAATAATTTAAATGTTGTGTTAGATTCGATGGTAACCGGGGACAATGCTTCATCATCTCTATCAGAGCAGAGTAGCGATAATAGTGACCAGCAGCTAGACCAATTAGTTCACATTTTGAGTGAATTTACAAATGAACTTGAAAGTAAACTTAGAGAGCAGAATGATGAGTTAACACAGAAACTTGAAAGTAAACTTGAGGATAATAATCAGAAAATGGAAATTAATGTTGCTAAAATTGAAAAACAAGTTCAGAAAATTAGTGATAGGATGGATAATCAAGTAAAGAGGTTAAGTGAGAAAGTCGATTCAGGTATTATTGAGATGAGGAAGGAATTAAACTCTCAATGTGTAGAAATTAATGGTAAATTGTCTGAGCATGATAGGCAAATTGAAGAAATTAGGGGTTTATCCGAATCAAATAAAAGTGAATTTAACCGAGTAATTTGTAACGTTGCTAATAATCTTGAAGCTAAACTTGTTGAAAATAATTCTAAATGTCAGGATAAAATTTTAGATAACTTTAACAGTATTCACAATGTGATAAGTAAACAAGGTGTAATTGAACATTAGGTCAGAGAGAACGCTAGTCATATTGATGTATGGAAGGCAGATGTATTACAGAGGGTTGACGAAAAGATTCAATCAGTCAGGTCCTCAGGTCATGTTCAGACTTCTAGCATACAAAGGCATATTAATAAGGAAATTGAGCTGCCTAAGTTTAATGGTAAGCAGTTCAACCCTCTGGAATTTCTCAAGGTAGTGGAGAGACGTTTTACTAGGAGCTTGGAAGAAGGTGTGTTAGAGTGGGACTTGGTAGATGATATGTTAGCAAGTGCGTTTACGGGTGAAGCTAGGAGTTGGTATGATGTTTATAGAGGTCAGATTAAGGGTTTAAGGGGATTCAGGGAGTTGTTTATGGATAAGTTTTGGGATGAGGAGATTCAGGGTAGGCAAAGAGATTGGATTATGGCTGGGAAGTATAAGGGTAATGAGGGTATTTCTCGTACGGAGTATTTTCTTGTGCAGAACTTAGACGAGAGTTTGCCAGAGCAAGATATTGTTAGGAGGATGGCTAGACATTTTAATGAAGATATTCAGTTGGCCATGTGCATCCATCAGGTTAAGACCATTAAGGGAATGGAAGGGCTGTTGCAACGTTTCGATTCTTTGGGTAGGCAGGTAGGAAATAGGAGTGTGGGGGAAAAGAATCACAGGAGAGGAGTAGCATTTGAAAGTAATCGTAGGAATGGGAATGATTATAGCAGAAGGGATCAGGGTAATGGGAATAGGCAGGAAGAAAGCAGGATTAATTTTAGGAATCAAGATAGTAGGAATTTTAATTCTAGTAATCAGTCTAGGGATTTGAATGATAGGGGGAGAAGGGATGAGAGAGGTAATAATAGTGGTAATCAGCAGAATCAGAATTTAAACTCCAACGGGATGTCCTAAATAGGTCCCTTAGGAGATCGCCACTTGATGTGCAAATCCATGTTATCAAGGAGGCTTTTGAGATTGATGTTGGTAAGGATTTGTTGTGTGACCAGGATAGTGCTAAGGAAGGTGGTTCGTCTGAATTATTGATCAACCCAGCTATGGAGGCTACCATATTGGGTGTTAAGGAGAAATTGCTTGTAGACTCGGGGAGTCATGTCTTGTGTAAATTTTAAAGTTTGTGAGGAAGCTCGTCGCAGAGGTGAGATTATTGAGGAGATTCCTGTGAGGAACACATTTATTATCACAGCAGCTGGTGCTAAGAGTAATCGTATTCGTAGTCAGGTTATTGTTCCTATTGAGGTTGGAGAGCGTGGAAGAAGTTCCTCAGGACGTATATGTACAGCTTGCTAGGGAGAAGCTAGTTAAGTCTGGTCAGAAACGTGCTGGGATAGTTCAGAATAGGTGCTCTGATAGTTTAGAGGTAGGAGATGAAGTATTGTTGCGAGTGCATCACCCATCTAACGCTGAGGATAAGACCATGTCTAAGTTTTTTCAATTGTTTAAGGGTCCTTTTATTGTTGCGAGAAGGATAGGGAGGTATGCATATTCCTTAATTGATGCTAATAGGAAATGTATTGGAACTTTCAATTTGAGGAGATACCATCGGGATCCCTAATGTTGTATATTGTATATTTGATGGGTATTTTGAGGAGCTGTCCTTGGGCCATCAGCCACCTGATTTGTGTTGTTTTGCCAACATTTGCATCTGTTGGAAAACAAAGGGGGAGCATTGTAACCTGACAAACCCCGGTCAGATATTATTATTATTATTATTATTATTATTATTATTATTATTTATTCATGTGTATATTTCAATTATGTGTGTATTTAGCCGCCGCGGCTTAGTAAATTTTTTGGAACTTTCATTATTTTATATAATCTCTATATTTATTTGGGACTAGCGTGTTTAGTTCACTTAGTTTATCTCCTGGTTGTGTACTTACGTGACGATTCTCCGAGTGGATGTTTACGTGTTGACGGAGCGGAGGTAGAGAAATTCCCGGAACTGGGCTATTTTAAGATGCTGTTGTGTTGGCTTGGGCTAGTGTGGTGCAAGCACGCGTCAGTAGTTGGAAGTTGCAGCTTGCAGTGTGCAGAGGTGATACTGGTGGTAATCAGAGAAGTGTTTGGTACGAATTGAAGGAAGAGGTCTCATGCCATGTTGGGAGATTTTGGAGATCATCAGTTGACGGAACCAGGAAGAGAGATGCTGGAGTGGGACAATATTCTATGGTTAAGAATATCTACATGAGGTAACGTGTTGGACCGTTCCAAAATACAGTATATCAACGCTATCAGCAAAAGGGAGTCCATTTTCGAAAAAGTCATGACTGCGTGTGTATAATATGCGTTTCGGGATAAACTGAGTTCCTATAGAGAGAGAGATTTACTTCATAGTATAGAGACATTAATTATTCATATTAATATTCTGTTTAATTTGCTATATCTATAATTATAAAAGGAAGCGTTTGTCTGTCTGTCTGTCTGTCTGTGCGCGATGCCCAGCAAAATCTACAGCACGTAGAGATCTGAAATTTTGAACATAGGTGGATGGAAAGGGGTCCGAATGCGCCTCGAAGCCGGAATTTTCATTTTCGCTTTCGTTGGTGAGTTATGAACGAAAAACCATCGGAAAACGTGCGTTGGGATATGACAATCCAAGGTGCTGTCACCAGGATTAAATGCAACGAGTCGCTGTCGCTAGGCAAGGTACATAAAATAGGTAGAGAACATAATATTCAAGGAGCCATTTTACGCCCAGGACGTAGGAAGCTGTTTTTGGTTTTATATGGTGTGAGGGCATATGACGGTGTTGATGATGATTCGTCCGTCGGATCGCGACGTTAAGTTTTGAGCTCTTCGAGAGGAGTGGCATATGTGCCGGCGCCGGGTTTCATCCTCTTCATTCTTGCTATCATATATCATGCCATTCATTTCTTTCAACAAGCAAAATTTACAAGAATTACCCGATGTTCTACACAGTTACAAGTCTATCGACTACACTACAGAGCTTCGAAAGACTTGGAGTCACCTGGAGTACTCTCGAACATCTTAGAGCGGACGATTGTGGCACCAATTATCCTTCTTAAGAATAAGAATCCTGCCCTCTGCAATGAACATGACTCTGAAACTGATGACTAATATTATCGAAGCCATTCTCATGATTGGGCATGCCGCGAGCGAAGTAATATTCATTCCTCGGATTCGAATAATTTCTTCGGATATACAGTTTAAGATTAGATCTCTGCAGTGTTCAAAATAAAATTTCTCTATGTAATAATAAAGCAAGCGTAATATTCTTCTTCTTACTATATATAAAAATGGATGTATGCATGTATGTGTGTGTGTGTAAATGGCACATCTCCTCCTAAAGCACTGGAGCCATTTCATCCAAACTTGGTACACTTATGACTTACTATCTGTAAACGAGCACTGTGGGGGTAAGCAATCCGCAGCTCCCTAGGGGTGGGGGTCAGGGGGGGCAAGGAATAAAAATAATAGAAAAAGTGCCGAATCCACAGTTTTCGGGGTCGCTGTGATGAACAGTGACACTCCCCATTTTTCAAATACCAAAGTTCAGCTCCCTTTCGCATGGGGGGCGAGGGGGGAGTGATATATAAAATTAAACGAAAATAATGTCGAATACATAGTTTTCGGGGGTCGCCGAAGTGAATTGTATACTCTGGATTTTTAGTATCAGGAGACAAACAACGTGGGGGTAAGAAAGCCCAGGAACCCTTAGGGGCGGGGGGGGGCGAGGGGGCTGAGATATAAAAATCATCGAATATAATGTCGAATCCATACTTTTTGGGGTCGCTGAGATGAACAGTGACACTCCGAAATTTTTTTAGAAGTTCAAGTTCAACCTCCTTTGGGGTGGGGGCGAGGGGGAGTGATATATAAAATTAAACGAAAATAGTGTCGAATGCATAATTTTCGGGGTCGTCGAGGTGAATTGTACATTCCGGATATTTAGTATTAGGGAACAAACCACGTGGGGGTAAAACAGTCCAGGAACCCTTAGGGGCAGGGGGGGCGAGGGGGCTGAGATATAAAAATCATCGAAAATAGTGTCGAATCCATACTTTTCGGGGGCGCTGAGATGAACAGTGACACCCTGGAATTTTTTAAAGTCCAAGTTCAGCCCCCTTCGTGGTGGGGGGGGGGGCGATGGGAGAGTGACATATAGAAATAATAATGATATATTGAAATAATAGTGTCGAATACATAGTCGCCGAATTTTTAGTATCAGGAGACAAACCACATGGGGGTAAAACACCCCAGGAACCCTTAGGGGCGGTGGAGGGGCAAGGGGACAGATATACAAATCATCGAAAGCAGTGTCGAATCCATTCAGTCCGATTTTTTAAAACTTAAAATTTTGCCCCCTTTTAGGGTGGTGGACGTTGGAGTGAGATATAATAGTAATCGAATATACTGCCGAATCCATAGTTTTCCGGGTCGCTGAGATGAATAGTAACATTCCGGATGTTTAAAGTCTAACTTCAGCCCCCTTTGGCATAGGTGGTGAGAAAGGGTGAAAAAAATGAATTGTCAGAAATGCCCAAGGTAATAGACGTGTGTATGTTCCAGTATGACTTTCAAGTATGAGTTACGACCTGGAAAACGTACTGTGGGAGTAAGACGCCCCTAGAACCAGTAGGGAAGCGGGTAAATATTATCCACACTAATAAATGGAAGTCTGTTTGGCGCGATCTATATATACTGTACTATATATATATATATATATATAAATTAAGGCATAAAAATGAAAACAGACGTAAATTAGTGAGACCATTCTAGGCATCTTAGAAATTTAAAACTTGGTACCAGACAACCTGATGACTTCAGGATCCCTAGAAAAATCTCAAATTATCATAATTCTCTGAAGGGTACATGCTGGGAGTTTCAAACCTGCATAAGAACACAATCGGTGATATTTATCCAGAACCTACAGGTTTTATGGGCTTAAAAGTTTCCTTAAAGTCCTGATTTTTAACCCACTCCCCCATATCAAGATCGCAGCACAATCTCCCAGACAAGTTAGAAAATGAAAATTTGCAAAATTATAGCTTTTAGCATGTAACCGACAGAAAATTTACGAGATGTTTAAAATTTTTACTTTTTTACCCCCGAAAAATCGAAATATGGAGGCAATTTTAATGACGGTGCAGTCCTTCCTTTCGATGTATTTCGCGGCTAAACGGTAAGTCGTATCACAAAATGGATGGCACAACTACAACTTAGGTTCTATGACCTTTTGTCGTATCTCTATCCCTTATACATTAAATTTTTCTCTATTTCTGGATTTACCTAAATTTTGCACTTTGTACACCTACAAGTGATGGTTTCATTCACTTATAGGAAAGATGGGATCATCAAATTCTACACGAATATTGGCCCACCCAGTAGCCATATATGAGCCAAATTCTATGTTTGAAGCTGTCGCATGAGTATCTGAAAAGTAATGCACGGTGTGAAAATCTTACACAAATTTCACCCTATTCAACGTTTCTAAAACATAATGAATTGTGGTAGACAAATGCACGTGTCGTTATCATCACAACTCCACAACTCCCACTTTACATTGGAAACATCGTCTGCGGACCTCCCTATGCTTTTTTCTCGGATTACGCCAATTAACATGCAATTTAAAAATTATTATTAACTTCATGTACAGTAATTTACTTCGATATCCGCATACAATCTGGAATACTGTAGCGAAGCACGGGTACAATTAGTAGTATAAAATAAACGAAAATACTGTCGAATACATAGTTTTCGGGGTCACCGAGAGGAATTGTACACTTCGGATGTTTAGTATCAGGAGATAAACCACGTGGGGGTAAGACAGCACAGGAACCATTAGGAGCGGGGGTGAGGGGGTCAGATATACAAATTAACGAAAGTAGTGTCGAATCCATACTTTTCGGGGTCGCTGGGTAAATAATGACACTCCGGATTTTTAGTACCAGGAGACAAACCACGTGGGGGTAATACACCCGAAGAAACCTTAGGGGCAGTGAGGCAAGGGGGCTCAGGTACAAAAATCATCAAAAGTAGTGTTGAATCCATACATTTCGTGGTCGCTGAGATGTATAGTCACACTCCGGAATTTTCTAAAGTCCAAGTTCAGCCCCCTTCGTGGTAGGGGGCGATGGGAGAATGATATATAAAAATAATGGAAAAGAGTGTCGAATCCATAGTTGTCGTGGTCGTTGAGATGAATATTGAGACTCCAGACATTTTATAAGTTCATCCCCCTTTGGGGTGGGGGGCGAGGGGGGAGTGATATATAAAATTAGTCGAAAATAGTGTCGAATACATAGTTTTCGATTTCGCCGAGGTGAATTGTACACATCAAAATTTTAGTATCAGGAGACAAACCACGTGGGGGTAGGACACCGCTGGAACCCTTAGGGGCGGGGTGGGGGGCGAGGGGCTAAGATATAAAAATAATCGAAAGTAGTGTCCAATCCATACTTTTCGAGGTCGCTGAGATGAATAATGGCACTCCGTAATTTTTTAATGTTCAGCCCTCTTCGTGGTGGGTGGCAATTGGAGAGTGATATATAAGAATAAACGAAAATAATGTTGAATCCATAGTTGTCGGGGTCGCTGAGATGAATGGTGAGAACCCGGATATCTTACAAGTCCAAGTTCATCCCCCTTTCTGGTGGGGGGTGAGGGGGATTCAGATTTTAAAATAATCGAAAATAGTGTCGAAGCCATAGTTTTCGGGTTCGCTGAGATGAATAGTAACACTCCCGATTTGTTAAAACTCAAATTTAACCCCCTTTAGGGGGAGGGGGAGTGAGATACAATAATAATCGAATATACTGCCTAATCCATAGTTTTCTGGGTCGCTGAGATGAATAGTAACATTCCGGATTTTTAAAGTCCAGCTTCAGCCCCCTTTGGCAAAGAGGGTGAGAAAGGGTGAAAAAATAAACTGTCAAAAATGCCCCCCATTGGCATAGAGGCTGAGAAAGGCTGAAGAAATAAATTGTCAAGAATGCCCAAGGTAATAGACGTGTGTATGTTCCAGTATGACTTTCAAGTATGATTTACTACCTGGAAAACGCATTGTGGGAGTAAGACGCCCCTGGAACCACTTCGGAAGCGGGTGAAATATGTAAACCATATTAATAAATAGAAGTCAGTTTGGCCCGATCTATATATACTGTACTATACATATTTAAATTAAGGCATAAAATGAAAACAGACGTGAATTAATGAGACCATTCTAGGCATCCTAGAAACTTAAAAACTTGGCACCAGACAAACTGATGACTTCAGTATCCCTAGAAAAATCCAAAATTCTCAAAATTCTCTGAGAGGGGCACGCTGGGAGTTTCAAATCTGCACAAGAACACAGTCGGTGATATTTATCCTGAACGATAAGTTATAGGTTTCATGGGCTTAAAAGTTCCCTGAAAGTCCTAATTTTAACCCCTTCCCTCATATCAAGATGGCAGCACAATCTCCCAGAAAGTTAGAAAATAGAAATTTGGCAAAATTATAGTATAGCTTTTTGCCTGTAGCCGATGGAAAATTTACGAGATGTTTATTTTTTACCCCCCAAAAGTATCGAAATATGGAGGCAATTTTAATGACGGTGCAGACCTCCTTTGGAGGTATTTGGTGGCTAAACGTTAAGTCGTATCACAAAACGGATGGCACAATATCTGTTCAATTTGGAGTGATCTACAACTTTGGTCCTGTGACTTTTTATCGTACCTCGATCCCTTATGTTAAATTTGGCTCTATTTCTGGATTTACGTAAATTTTGCACTTTGTACACCTATAATTGATGGTTTGATTCACTTGTAGGAAAGATGGGATAATCAAATTCTACACGAATATTGTCCCACCAGACAAATTCTATGTTTGAAGTTGTCGCATAAGTATCTTAAAAAGTAATTCACTGTGTGAAAACCTTACACAAATTTCACCCTATTCAACGTTTCTAAAATAATCTTGCCTTTAAATAGATGAGATACGAGGAAGTATAATAGGGCCAGCCATTTAGATAGCTAACTGGGGCCAGAGTCGTCTTTTTATACAATCCGTTTTTCAATATGACTGCACCGTTTAGCAGCAGTTATTATGTGAATGAAGGTGAATATGCATATACTTCCGTATGTCGATCTACATTTATTATTTTAAGTCGATTTGTAGCGATCTAGAAAGGGGTGTGTCTTACATTGTAATTAATACTTTACAAATCAATAGTAACTCTCAGCAGTAGGGCGTCTGCTGTTGTAATCAGTACTCCCCACATCGACTTTAACTAGCAATAGGAATAGGGTAGTTCTCCAACGCCTGTATACCATTGTAATGCATAATTCCCTTCTTGATTTGACTATCAGAAGGCAAGGGAGCGTGCATTTTTTTAAAACTCTTTTACCTGATTCTCTTTATCATTAGGTATAGGTGCCCCCGATTATAAACAAATTTACCCATCAAAATGTGACTGACGTTACGCATAGTGAATTGCGGCAGACAAGTAGACCTGTCGTTATCATCACAACTCTGCAACTCGCACTTCACATTGGAAACACCATCTGCGGACCTCGCTATGCTTTTTCTCGGATAACGCCAAAAGACATGCAATTACATTTTTTTATTCACTTCATGTACAGCAATTTACTTCGATATCCGTATACATTGTAGAATACCGTAGCGAAGCACGGGTACATTTGCTAGTATATATATATGTTCAAGGATGTATTGCGACGAGCTATGCTCAGATTTTAAGATATATTCTGGTTTAATTGATTAAGTAAATTTGTGTGATATTAAGATATATTCTGTTTAATTTTATGGGTGGGGGAAAGTACTAGATGGACTCCTTTTCCAATATTATTTTCCAGGTATCAGTGATTCAGATCTCCTTGTTACAAGGCAACGACCCTGGAAATGAGTCTCAACAGCCGGAAAATTTTAAGAATTATTTATATGTATATTTATGGCTCCCAATTTTTTCATTAGTCATTATCAGTTTATATTTATTTAATAGAAAGATTTAACCACATACGGATGTACAGTCCACCAGAACAATTTTCCCTGTGTTCACTTTCCAATGCTGGGGTGTAAAGGAAAATGAACCTTCCTGTACTCCAGTGTAGGAATGTATAAAAAGTCAAATCAATCACTACTGTTCTGCATTTAGGGCAGTCACCCAGGTAGCAGATTTCCTATCAGTTGTTTTCCTAGCCTTCCCATAAACGAATATTTACCCCAATTTGCCCCCTTGAATTCCAACTTCGTCTTCATATTGTGATCCTTCCTACTTTTAAGGACACTACTCAAATTTATTCGTCTATTAATGTCATTCAACGCCATCTCTCTACTGACAGCTCAGAACATACCGCTTAATCGAGCAGCTCATCTCCTTTCTCCCAAGCTATCTCAGCCCAAATTTTCTAACAATTTCTCTGTCATCTGGTGGATTCATAAGCAGACTAAACGGCTTTAAATCAGCGTGACTGGACATAGTAGCTGAGAATTATTTATTTATTATGAGAAGATTACCCATTCTCAAACTTTATGTTGTAAGTATGTTATTTCCGTCTTCCCTCTATTCTTTTAATGGTGTTCTATATTCCTTTTTACAGGCCTTTGTATATGCTGTTCCCTGCAAAGTAATGTATACTTTGCGTAGGCGTTCGTGTGTGCGCCGATATTCTGTAGAACGTTATTCATTCATGGAGCGAGATGTGGCCAACGCAGTTTTTTATGCTTTCCACATTTAAAACAGTGTGAAAGGGCGTCATAAATTCCATACAGTTTCTCCGATGGACGTTTCATGTACTGTATATTAAGTGCATCTTTTTATTATTCGTGTAAGAGACAAGAAGTGAAGGACGAGATAATATAGTTTGTGAGTGACAAACATTGTGTCGACAGTAGGAAGTTGTTTCATTGTCCACAAATAAGTCTGGAGTTCACATATTTTTAAAATGGAAACTCACTCCTTACTCTATAAAAGTTGAAAGCTAAATAATGTAATAACTTCACGGGGAACTTGAAGTTCCTAGGAGATTTCCACAACAACAAATATGCAGCAGCTACCTCTGGGTAGTTGTTTAAATATTTAATTTTCGAATGTGACGTCTACATGGCTACAGATAAAAAGACGATTGAATTCAGTAAGTATGGATTGTCCAGTAGAAGGATAGTGTCCCCATTTATCCACCAAATCTGGTGATGCCCCAACTAGCTAGTCACCCAGGCGTGTCTGGTCCTAACCCTCTAAGCAAAGTCTAAATTTTACCGCTAATACGGCTTTTGGGGAATATATACTTCGAGAGATGAACATTGCATAACGGGTGAAGCTATCTATTAAAATAATGGGCAACAGTTGGTGAAAACAAATTCCTAATTTATTAAAAACTTCTAAAAAGGATAGTAAGGTAAAGAAATCACTAAAGAAATGTACATTTAACATTCTGAATACGATAACTCCCAATCTCACTACGTTTGTAAACGTCTAGAATTCTTTGCTGCAATCAACATGAAAGTTACCTCTAAATTATTGGCGTTAAGATACGTGGTGTTGAGTTTTAATTGCAGTGAACTTGTATTTTGTTTGTCGTCGAACACATGAATAGCTCATTTCATATCCACAAAACATTTTGGTTAAATCCTAAACGACCTCTACATGAATATTTAGGAGATTGTCAATAACTAAACCATAATATTTGGTTAACTGAATCGCATTGAGTTACTTATTATGTACAACACTTTATCTCACAATCATATAGAGAATCCCTCACGTGGCTTTAAATCCACCTCGGACACAAGTTATTTAAACAAATTAAATCACCAAATCACGCATAATGCGCTCACAATACCGGTACCTTAAAGGCATAATGTCAGTCTCACATACAGACCAAAATACACAACATTGACACTCGGCCATCAAAAACTTATCGCCTGTCATGCATGCCGCCAAGGATGATTAACAATGATACGAACCTGAAATGTACCCTTCCTGAATCTCGAACACTGAAACATTCCCTCGGGATGTCTATCTTTCGACGGGATCAAGATAGCTACACTCTCCAACTTATTAAATGACGATGCGGCCAATCACTACTCATAGGCCTACATTTATAAAAATCCTTGTGATTTTAATTATTACCTCGCCACACGATATACTAGTCATGAGCGCGTTACTCAATAGAAGATCATACATCCTCCCTACTCTCATTAATACATTCCACGATGCTGTCCTACGTATTGAAATGGCCATGGCCATCCAAGCCATGTCTATAACTTACAGAATTCAATCATAATATCACTATTGTAACGGTTCAAATCCCGTTACACGATGATATCTGTATATTATTATTATTATTATTATTATTATTATTATTATTATTATTATTATTATTATTATTATTATTATTATTATTATTATTATTATTATTATTAATGGTTCATTTTTGTGGGTTACTGTAGTCACGTCCTAGTTCGTGAACCATGGGCAACGGCTGAGTGGCCTAGTAAGTGGTCCTGGGAGTCGGGATACCAGTTGCTATGGAATGGGAGCGGGCATCTCGGACATATTCCGAGTCGTGGCCCTCCTTGTGCTCAGGCGGCAAGGAATATACAATTCACCGGTGGTCCATAACCCGTTATAGGAGAGATCCTCACTTGGACTATATGCAAGTAGGGCAGCATCCTGCTTCATGAATTTACCGAGCTCAGAACACTTTAAGCAAGCCTCGAACCTATGGGAGTAATGGAGTCCCACTCCCATTTGACAGGCGAGGGACTCCTTGGAAACAACTTGGCGAACGAAATGGAATTCGATGGGGAGCTATCAATATTAATGGGGCTTATGGAAGAAAGAAAGTAGAACTGGCTGAGTCAGCAAAGAGGATGCATCTGGATGTGCTAGGAGTAAGTGATATTCGGGTAAGGGGAGATAATGAGGAAGAGATAGGAGATTATAAAGTGTGCTTGACGGGTGTTAGAAAGGGAAGGGCAGAGTCTAGGGCAGGGCTCTTTATCAGGAATACCATTGCACGCAACATAGTTTCTGTTAGACACGTAAATGAGCGAATGATGTGGGTAGATTGTCAGTGGGAGGAATTAGGACAAGAATTGTGTCCGTGTATTCACCATGTGAGGGTGCAGATGAGGATGAAGTTGACAAGTTTTATGAAGCACTATGTGACATCGTGGTCAGGGTCAACAGCAAGGATAGAATAGTGCTAATGGGCGATTTCAATGCGAGAGTTGGGGATAGAACTGAAGGATACGAAAGGGTGATTGGTAAATGTGGGGAAGATATGGAAGCTAATGGGAATGGGAAGCGTTTGCTGGACTTCGGTGCTAGTATGGGTTTAGCTGTTACGAATACATTCTTCAAGCATAAGGCTATTCACCGCTACACATGGGAGGCTAGGGGTACCAGATCCATAATAGAATATATCTTAACAGACTTTGAATTCAGGAAATCTGTTAGGAATGTACGAGTTTTTCGCGGATTTTTCGATGATACAGACCACTATCTGATCTGTAGTGAACTATGTATCTCTAGGCCTAGGGTAGAGAAAGCGAAATCTGTCTGCAAACGAATAAGGGTAGAAAATCTCCAGGACGAGGAAATTACACATATGTTCAGTGAGAAGTTTCGAAGAGTAGACAGTAAGCAGGTTCAGGATATAGAAAGTGAATGGGTGGCATACAGGGATGCTGTAGTAGGAATAGCAAGGGAATGGCTAGGAACAACTGTGTGTAAAGATGGGAAAAGGCGAACATCTTGGTGGAATGATGAAGTGAGAGCAGCCTGTTAACGTAAAAAGAAGGCTTATCAGAAATGGCTCAAAACAAGGGCCGAGGCAGACAGGGATTGGTACGTAGATGAAAGAAACAGAGCGAAACAAATAGTTGTTGAATCCAAAAAGAAGTCATGGGAAGATTTTGGTAATAGCCTAGAAAGGCTAGGTCAAGCAGCAGGGAAACCTTTCTGGACAGTAATAAAGAATCTTAGGAAGGGAGGGAAAAAGGAAATGAATAGTGTTTTGAGTAATTCAGGTGAACTCACAATAGATCCCAGGGAATCACTGGAGAGGTGGAGGGAATATTTTGAACATCTTTTCAATGTAAAAGAAAATCATCATGGTGGTGTTGCAAACAGCCAAGCTCATGGGGAGGAGGAAAATGATGTTGGTGAAATTATGCTTGAGTTAGTGGAAAGGATGGTAAATAAACTCCATTGTCATAAAGCAGCAGGGATAGATGAAATTAGACCTGAAATGGTGAAGTATAGTGGGAAGGCAGGGATGAAATGGCTTCATAAAGTAGTAAAATTGGCATGGAGTGTTGGTAAGGTACCTTCAGATTGGACAAAAGCAATAACTGCACCTGTCTATAAGCAAGGGAACAGGAAGGATTGCAAAAACTATCGAGGTATCTCATTGTTTAGTATACCAGGCAAAGTATTCACTGACATCTTGGAAGGGAGGGTGCGATCAGTCGTTGAGAGGAAGTTGGATGAAAACCAGTGTGGTTTCAGACCACAGAGAGGCTGTCAGGATCAGATTTTCAGTATGCGCCAGGTAATTGAAAAATGCTACGAGAGGAATAGGCAGTTGTGTTTATGTTTCGTAGATCTAGAGAAAGCATATGACAGGGTACCGAGGGAAAAGATGTTCGCCATACTGGGGGACTATGGAATTAAAGGTAGATTATTACAATCAAAGGCATTTATGTAGACAATTGGGCTTCAGTGAGAATTGATGGTAGAATGAGTTCTTGGTTCAGGGTACTTACAGGAGTTAGACAAGGCTGTAATCTTTCACCTTTGCTGTTCGTAGTTTACATGGATCAGTAGCGTAGCCAGGATCGGCCAATGGGGGGGGGGGGGTTGCAGTTACAAAATTAAGATATAACATAATGAATGTGCTTGTGCTTGTGCGTGTCTGGTACGCGCATGCATGACTGTCATAAGGATACTGATACAAGAGTGAATTACTGTATGTGATATTCAGATTGCAATACACTACAAAATTCTTACTTTAAAACACAGAACAAGAACAAGATGATCGAGGTCAGCAGTTTTATCTCAAACGGTATGTTCAGTTTACAATCTAAAATCTAATTTTCGAGGCTTCCTAGAAAATAAATTTAACACATCTGTTGGTTTTACAACTATGTCTCTGTGAATGTTCAAGGGAGCCAACCCGTTGAGTCGACTTTCACTTGTGGTATTTCTGAGGTAGGTTTTAAGGCGTCTTAATGTTGAAAATGATCTCTCACTGGCTGCAGTGGTGACAGGTAGGGTGGCAAACACTCTCAACAAGCAGTAGATTGCAGCGAGTTTATCTTGATCACATAAGTTTATTGTTTACTGTCAGTTTCTATTTATTTTCTTTTTGTGAAAGTTCAATTGGGGGGGGGGTTCTAACCCCCAGTAACCCCCCCCCTGGCTACGCCCCTGACATGGATCATCTGCTGAAAGGTATAAAATGGCAGGGAGGGATTCAGTTAGGTGGACATGTAGTGAGCAGTTTGGCCTATGCTGACGACTTGGTCTTAATGGCAGACTGTGCCGAAAGCCTGCAGTCTAATATCTTGGAACTTGAAAAAAGGTGCAATGAGTATGGTATGAAAATTAGCCTCTCGAAGACTAAATTGATGTCAGTAGGTAAGAAATTCAACAGAATTGAATGTCAGATTGGTGATACAAAGATAGAACAGGTCGATAATTTCAAGTATTTAGGTTGTGTGTTCTCCCAGGATGGTAATATAATAAGTGAGATTGAATCAAGGTGTAGTAAAGCTAATGCAGTGAGCTCGCAGTTGCGATCAGCAGTATTCTGTAAGAAGGAAGTCAGCTCCCAGGCGAAACTATCTTTACATCGGTCTGTTTTCAGACCAACTTTGCTTTACGGGAGCGAAAGCTGGGTGGACTCAGGATATCTTATTCATAAGTTGAAGTAACATACATGAAGGTAGCAAGAATGATTGTTGGTACAAACAGGTGGGAACAATGGCAGGAGGGTACTCGGAATGAGGAGATAAAGAGTAATTTAGGAATGAACTCGATGGATGAAGCTGTACGCATAAACCGGCTTCGGTGGTGGGGTCCTGTGAGGCGAATGGAGGAGGATAGGTTACCTAGGAGAATAATGGAATCTGTTATGGAGTGTAAGAGAAGTAGAGGGAGACCAAGACGACGATGGTTAGACTCGGTTTCTAATGATTTAAAGAAAAGAGGTATAGAACTAAATGAGGCCACAACACTAGTTGCAAATCGAGGATTGTGGCGGCGTTTTAGTAAATTCTCAGAGGCTTTCAGACTGAACGCTGAAAGGCATAACAGTCTATAATGATACTGTGTGTAATGTATGTATTATTATTATTATTATTATTATTATTATTATTATTATTATTATTATTATTATTATTATTATTCGTATTCTTCTTCTTCTTCTTCTTATTATTATTATTATTGTACCGGGTGGTACACCCCCACGCCGCTAATTCGAACTTTGCGCCAGTTGAAACTCCTCTACTGGCGGAAGCCTGAACTTTATCTACTGCGTAAATTTCAAGTTTCTCAGAAGATGTCACTACTTGTAAATTTTGAAGTTTCTGTACTGGGTCGTTTTCGATGTATTTTTGTTTTGCCTGTAGTAAGAAGTGTGGACATTCTCTTCCAGATGGCACTACTGAAGAAATACAATTATGCACCCTAGTGCGAAGTGAAAGAACTATGTTTTTGAAGAAATTTTGTGTTTATAAGTTTGTTCTTTGTTAAATTTCTTTCAGTTATTGTTTATGTTGGCAATATTAACCCCTTCCTTCCGCCAGGTTTGAATTTAGCCAATCCCGAATTTCTTTAATTAATTTATGACCAATCAGGTGTATCTACTTCAACTTGGATATGTTGCTTAACCCTAACCAATAAAATTCTTGTGGGAGGGTGTTCTCATTCCTGAAACGCCTCGAACTTTCCGCGAGAGTATATAAACTGCTGATTTTCGGGTCTCCGGGCCACTTCAGTAACATCTTTCAGTGTGTAAAGTACGTAGCAGGGGGCGGGAAGCGCCTCTTTCTTCGGGCAGCAGTTCAACCACTAGGTAATGGCCTTTTAATAACTTCTTTTCTTGCTAGCTCAGCAGTTTAACTCTCGGGGCAGGTCCGAAGCCTTTTACCATGTAACTTTCCCTTAAAATGTAAAGACACTTAGTATCTATTCTATCTTTTAAACTACATATTGGGATAGAGAGTGCTTAACCCTCTCGAGCTCCCACTTATATTGCTTTGAGGTGAACTTATTTTCTCAACCGTTTCTTCCAGTCTAGCGTAATGTAAATTGTCTTCTCATATAAGTCACCTCTTTAGTATGTGATTAGCCCTTGCATTAACGGCCTAGTGCCAAGTAGGTTTTAAACAAAATGTATTAGGAGTGCAGCTTCGCCTCCTTTCAAATTGGTATTGTCGAGGCCATGTAATATTTCTGTTTCTTTACTTGATAGGCCTCAGTAGGTTGGGTATTTTTACCCCTGTTTTTTTTTTTTTTTTTTTTTTTTTTTGCTTTACGTCGCTACCCCTGTTTTCATGTCCTTGGAGGACAACTTGAATGTGGAGTTTGGTGTGGCCTTTGATAGGCTTAAATTTTGAGAGCGAGTTGCTCTTTCTTGAAATTGAGTTGTTGTATGCCTCGAGGAGGCTTTACCGTGTAAAGAGGAGCAAGTGCTCCTAGGCATGATTGGGGTCTTCTGCCCCTTTGTTGAATTCTGTATATCGTAAGGTTGGGCATATAGCTCAAGATTTGTGGGTCTGGCTCTCGGAGCCCAAATCCTGTAATCATTGTAATTGTGCATTTTCGAATTGTGTTTCGGCTACTGAGTACCTGTTCTATTTGTTATTTCTTAATCTTTAAAAGAAAATATAACCTTGTTAGATTTTATCTTAACTTTAATTTCGTATTTTGGGACCTGTTCATCCCCGCACATTCTTTCACCTCTGCTGTTCCACAGATACCTCGGAACAATTATTATTATTATTATTATTATTATTATTATTATTATTATTATTATTATTAATATTATTATTATTATTATTATTATTATTATATATAATTCGCTGGGGCCATCAAGGACCACGATAAGTCTTGTTGCATTTGACACCGAACTTGGCCTTCTTTAGAGCCAATTTCCCTCATTCGTTGTGAGTGGGCCTGCTTACGCTCCTCTGTCCAAGGGGCACCGTGTCTTCTCTTCGGTTGCTCGTCTCGGTTTAGCCCGTTCGTCAATATTTTCTTGCGGAAGAGATCTCTGTTAAGGGCGTCTTCAGCTGAGATATGTAGCATTTGCAGGTCTTCTTTGGTATTTCTAAACCAGGGAATTGTGGTTTTGGGGTTTGAATCAAAAAAGTGAAAGACTTCTTTAGTTAACTTTCTTCCGTCCATTCTTTTCAGATGACCGTAAAATCGTGCCCTTCTTTTTCTGATTGCGTCGGTAATTTTCTCTATTTTGCTGTAGACTTCCTTGTTGGATCTCTTTTGATGGATTCCATTTCTGTACTTTGATCCCAAGATTCCTCTCACAATTTTGCGTTCTCTTTTCTCCAGTTCTTCAAGGAGTCCTTTGTTGGCATTTAGAGACATGGTTTCGGCTGCATATAGAACTACTGTTTCATAGTGACGTATCTTGGTGTTTTGAAAAAGGCATTTTTTGTTGTAGATTGTGCGGGATGTTTGGTAGGCTATTTCCAGTTTGCGTACTCGCTCCTGAAGTGCTTCTTTGTCCAGTCCATTTTTCATGATTATCTCACCCAGGTATTTGAATTTGTCTAATCGGGTGATGTCCCCGAATTTTGTATGGAGTTTTGGTGGAGCCATTACTTCTGTTTTCTCAAACGATATCTGCAAACCAGTTTGTTCGGCAATTTCCTTTAAAATTTCAACTTGAGCTCTAGCGGTTTCCATGACGTTTGAGAGAACAGCAATATTATCGTCAAATGCTAAGCAGTCTGTTGCGATCCCCTGGGATTTGGTTCCTATTCTCAATGGACTGTAGTTGGTTTCCTGTAATCTCACCCGCCAGGTTCTGATGATCTTTTCAAGAACACAGTTGAAGAGTATTGGGGATAGCCCATCACCTTGTCGGACTCCTGTTTTGATGTCAAAGGAATGCGAGTAACATCCGTGGAACTTCACCTTGGATTTTGTATCGGTCAGGGTGGCTCTAATTAATGCCAGCAGTTTCAAATCAACTCCAAATTCATTTAAGATGTTTAGCAGGACTTCCCGGTCAATGGAGTCGTACGCTTTCTTAAAGTCCACAAAGACAGACACATACTGTTTGGACCTTAGTGTACAATATCTAATGATCGTTTTGATATTTTGGATCTGTTCAGCTGTTGAGCGACCTTTTCTGAACCCTCCTTGGTATTCACCTATTTGATGTTCGACTTGTGCTTCCAAACGCTCCAGGATGGCAAGTGATAGAATTTTGTAAGTCACGGGTAGCAAAGATAATCCTCTGTAGTTGTTGATGTTCTTCATGCTGCCTTTTTTGTGTAATGGATGGATCCAAGCTATTTTCCAATCTTCGGGTAGGGTCTCCTTGTTCCAAATTTCTTCTATTTGCTTTTGCAAGATATCAAGTGATTCCTCTGGGGCATATTTCCATAGTTCTGCTACTACTGAGTCTATCCCCGGCGCTTTTTTATTTTTGAGACGGGCAATGTGGCGCTTGATTTCATCTCTGTCGGGTGGTCTGGAATCTGGGTACGTGAGTAAGGGTTCCTTGGTATCAATGGCGCTTTGCGGTTTAGAGAAATTAAGTAAATTCTTGAAATAATCTGCCAGAATGCTGCAATTTTCTTCATTTGACGTCGCCAGTGTGCCGTCCTTTCGCTCAAAGCATGGACATGGTGGTTTATAGCCAGTGAGTTTGCGTTTGAAGGCTCTGTAGTACTCTCTGCTTTCATTCTTCCTAAAGTTTTGTTCTATCTTTTCAATGAGAGATTTTTCGTATTTACGTTTCTCAGTTCTGAACACCCTAGCTGCTTGGGCACGTTGGGTTTTTTAGGTTTCCCAATCATTTTCTGATTTCGTAGAGTAGTACCGTTTCCACACACTGAGTCTTTCTTGGAGGACTGATTCGCAAGTACTATTCCACCAGGCATGATTTTTGCTACTCTTGATTTCTGCAACGTCTTTGGCGGCCTCAACAAGAAGACTTTTGGCGTTGTTAAAGTCACAGTAATTTGGTCTAGCCTTCTCCTGGAACTCCTCGACCCTTTGCCGAAGATTATCATTGTCGAAGCGTGTGATCTGTTTGGTTGTCTTCCTTGTGTTTGCGGGAATTGGTTTGAATTTGATAAGAGACATATAATGATCTGAGGCCACATTAATGCCTTTCATGACCTTAACATTCATAATCTCAGGGCTGTTTCTCCTGGAGATTGCAACATGATCAATTTGGAACTCTCCGAGAGCTTGGACGGGAGAACGCCAAGTCATTTGCTTTCTGGGAAGATGGCGAAAGTGGGTAGACATGACCTGCAGGTTGTGATTTTCGCAAATGGACACCAGTCTTTTGCCGTTGGGATTGGTTCATTTGTGAGCAGGGTAATTTCCTATAACTTTCTTGTACTTCTGTTCACGACCTAGTTGGGCATTGAAGTCAACAAAAAGAAGCTTGACATGGTGTTTGGGGATTTTGTTTAATTTTTCATCCAGTAGGTCCCAGAAATTATGAACTTCGTCTGGATCAGACTTGTTCTTATCGTTTGTAAGAGCATGTGCGTTAACTAGGGCGTAGGTTTTGTTTGCGCATTTAATTGTTAGTGTAGACAATCTGTCATTCACAGGTTCGAAATTTGCAACCGATTTAAGGATCTTGGTTCTAACAGCAAACGCGGTTCCAAGCATCACAGCTCCATTGAGGATTCCTCTTTGCGCTTTGCTCTTGAAAAATCGGTAACCTTCGGATTCAAAAATCTCTTCATCTGGGTACCTTGTTTCCTGTAGGGCCATTATGGATATCTGATTTTCGTGAAGAGCGTTGGTAAGGGTTTTCAGCTTGCCAGTTTGTGTAAGTGAATTTATGTTGAAAGTTGCTAGAAAGGTTTTAGATTTTGGCCTGAGTTTTTGACTCTTCGGGGTACACCGGGACGCTCCGACTCGTCTCTTGCATGATGTCGAGTCTCCCCCAGAATCCGAACGAGACTCGTGCGCCGTGGCGTTCACGACGAGGGATTTATCCGAAGATTTACCCCCTGGGGTATATTTCTTGAAATGTTGTGCCATCATGCTTTTTGACTTGACTTTGCTTTGGACGGGTACCCATCCTTTTACAACTAGGGTTGTTAGCCCTAGAGGTTGCCTCAAGATGTTTTCTGGCTTCTGGTCATTTACCAGTCTTCACCGTAACCCTGGCAAGGGACCAGTTTTTTTCACGGTGGTATTTTATTTCCCTACTACCCCCTGACTCTACTGGCGGCAGTGCCCGCGAGCTTCCCCAATTCCAATGGGACGCGCCCGATGGAGGTAACCGGTAAATCCCAACACGGGTATTATTATTATTATTATTATTATTATTATTATTATTATTATTATTATTATTATTATTATTATTATTATTATTATTATTACGAAGTTTCCGTGGCGCAGAAAGAGGTAAAAGAAGTTGCTGGTGGGAATGGGTCTATCTACTATGTCAAAGATTAACTTAAAACTTTAACATAGGTTATATTCCTTTTTAAATCACAAACATAACAAACATTTCACTTGGTGAAATGATAAAGTGATAGGTACAAAAAGCAATCTTGAAACAAGAATTGAAACCCAACATTAGAGAATTTAACAGGTTTGAACTTCAAACCCCTAATTTCCACTTTACAATATCGCCAATTAGTGTTTACATAGACCAGGAGAAATCTCCCAAAACAAGGACACTTTGCTCCAACAAATGTACAGCCTTCCACAGGCACCCCTCAATATTACAGTTGAATTAGAAATCACATAAAAGAACTTACATGCTCTCCCACTTTAACCAAGGAGACTGTGCTCCTAATTTCTTCCAGCCCACTTAAGGCAACATTACACAAAAATCTTACAAATTGCTGGCCTCTCTAGGCCCACCCTACAATTTTACAATTTGTACACAGGGGTAAACTAATACCCAAACTACCGAGTTCGATAGCTGCAGTCGCTTAAGTGCGGCCAGTATCCAGTAATCGGGAGATTGTGGGTTCGAACCCCACTGTCGGCAGCCCTGAAAATGGTCTTCCATGGTTTCCCATTTTCACACCAGGCAAATGCAGGGGCTGTACCTTAATTAAGGCCACGGCCGCTTCGTTCCTAGGTCTTTCCTATTCCATCGACGCCATAACACATATCTGTGTCGGTGCGACATAAAGCAAATAGCAAAAAAAAAAAAAAAAACCGTACTACTGGGCCTTAGTGGAAGAGGAAAACAAGTTAGATTACTGGCCCAAACAAAAATGAATGGAGGCGTACACTTGCGCTCATAGAAAATTAAATATAAAACCAAAATTGGGCTTTCGGCCCGATGAAGCAGAGGCTAATCCCAAGCTATTGAGGTGACTAGAATGAAGGTTAATTTAATACATTACAGAAAAGAAAAACAGTTACAAAATCGTAGTCACCTCAAACCATGATAAAGGGGAACTCGAGAGGGTAACGCACTCTCTATCCCCGATTTACAGTTAAAGGCTTTTATGAAGTTTACATTAGAAAATAAGACTATAACATTTTAGAATGAGATGGCTACGTAGTTAAAGTGTAGAAACGTAACCTCGGATAAGTTTGCAGAGACAGCTACAAAGATATAAAATCGGTGGCCATTACCTGGGCTGGTGTTCTGCCTGCCGAACAATGAGGCGCCACTCCTCCTGTCTTAACACACACACACAAGGTAGCCAGAAAATCTCAGCTTATACACTCGAGGGGATAGTTTGAGAGGATTCTGGACTAAATCCGGACACATCCTCTCATTTTTAATGGCAGAATCAAACGTTACACCCAAAAACTAACAAGAAGCTTGTGATAGGCTGAAAAATAATTGCAGAAAAATTTGATTGGCCAGACACCAAAGCTGGCGGGAAAAGAAGGAAGTGTTGCAAACCTTGAAATATATATATTTTTTAAATGAAAGTTAATTTCCTTGAGAAAACCTATAAACACAAAATTTCTTTCAATAACAAATTATTCCACCTTGCACTAGAGTGTGTGACCTCAGTTTTTGTAGAGACATCTATGGAGAGAAGTTCAAATTCTTGATGTGCACTGAAACAAAACAAAATAAATCCAATCAATTTAGGAAACTTAGAAATGACAAACTTCTCAGTTATCCAGTAGTGACATCTTCTGATTAATGTCCCAACTTTATGCAGTAGCTGTATCACGTTTTGTTTGATAGATAGAGTTCTTGCGCTTCTTTGAATGTGCGGAGTTGAAGTGTACCTCCCGATACAATTATTATTATTATTATTATTATTATTATTATTATTATTATTATTATTATTATTATTATTATTATTATTATTATTATTATTATTATTATTATTATTATTATTATTATATCTGTATTATTATTGTTACTATGATGGTAACTATTATTATTGGTCAATGCAATTCTGTAATGATGTAATGATTATCACTTGCGTGATTGTAGTTAAATTGTTACGTATGTATGTGTGTTTAGATTAACATTCAAGACGTGTACAGTGAGAGTTGCTGTATGATAACAGAGACGGATCTATTGTGTGTAATAGCTTGTGATATTACAACATTGCGCAATACTGCTAGCGTAATTGCCGAGTCATCGATCTGTCATCGTGTGCATTTAGCGGTGAGCTCATTTTTTGGAGAAGCCTACAGTGCCCCAGGCAATTTCATCATAGTGTGCAACAGTTTGAGCCGGTTGGGAGTAATATTATAGTTACTTCTGGAGATTGCGTAGATGAGTCAGCAAATGTTATAAATACTAGGACCAGCGTCTTATAGCTTCAGTCAAATGGATGGTGAACAGTGAGAGAGTCAATTGGAAGGTGAGACCTCAGTCGGTCAGTTCAGTTTGAGGGAGAGGTTTCCCATGAAGTCATATGAATGGAGACACTTGCCAAGGAGTGTTGTACTGAGATGATAGTTGTCAGTCATCTGGATGGGGAAGCAGCAGGCACAAGGATACTTAGTCGTAGGTGAAACAAGAAGGACACATCACCAAATAAGCTTGAGACACCAACTCAAAGGAATACGTCGTAATCACACTCAAAGTGTTGAAGGTACAGTCAAGTGAACAGTGAGGGATAAATATCTTGTATAATTTTTAAATTTCCGGTCTATAGGAATTCAAATTTAATGCATAGTTTCTATCAATTGTAATGTCATAAGTTTATATTTCCATCTAATTTATCGTAGCAGGTCTTGCTATTTTTTCTATACAATTTAATAATATATTTTGTTCAGTCAAATTAATTTATCGTTTAATTTCAAGGGTAGAATTAAGTAACCTCAAATTTAATGGGGAAACCAAACCACAATCTCCTTTTCCCAGAACCTATATGGTAAGTTGTCAAAAGTAAGCTTATTACCCCACACACTAGAGATATTCAAGACTCTCATTCTCTTATTGCTGCATTGAGTTGTTGCTGGCGCCCTTCAAATATTGCATGTGTAGGTAATGAGTTTTTTATTTAATGAATAATGAATATTAATTTTCCCAACGCCTGTCCATACCTTAATTTATTCATATCGAAGATGTCTATGCACTCCGCTACAATATTACAATCTTTTTCCTCACGATTTTTGTAGAATTGAATGACAATGACGACTCTATCCACTCTCTACCTGTAACATTCTACTTAGTTCGATGACCTCTTACTGTGTTAATTACTGCTTCAACGATGTCATCTATCTTCTGAATTTCTATCTCACTGCTTGGCTCATTTCTTAATGACGTAAAAATAATTATCAGTACACCTGACAACCGAACATATTTTCTGAGTTAATTTAACACTTTGAAATTCATTTGACGATTCTCCTATCAATATCGAAAACTGACAAAATGGACATAAAAACAAATTTCATTCTCTAACGTACGGAAAAATTTCACACACTTTCCTGTATATGATCATTTATTTTAAAAGCATGCATATTACTCGATTACACTAGATCTGACATTACATTTAAGGCTTGTCTGCGCTTTTGTTAACCAAACGTTCCCTGAATGAAGCACAATTATGAACAATGATCTTCCCTTATTTACATTTATTTCCAAAATTGCATGCATCGTTACGTTATTCTTTTCCTACAGAGCAAGATGAAATGACGTGAAATGGATCCGAATCATTAAGAATTTTATATTTTGATCCTTACGTTACCAGCGGTTGCCTACTAGAAATGAAAATTCAAACAAACTAAAACTACTACTTACAAAACCCCTCTAAATATCTAAGTAAAGTACTACTTAATTAAAACGGTATTTGCTACTCAGCTTTCATGTTACTCCTTGCCTTATGTCGAAAGGCCCCATCCTTCTTACCCGACCATGTTCACACATGTAGGACATCCAGGAATCAGGTCCATTTTCAATACGGTCCAGTCGCTGCTGTCAACCGCTGTGTTCTCGTACCGGATCTGATGATTCTGCGGCTGGGTAAGCTGGTCCACTCCTACACCAGCAGTAACTTGGCGGTAGCCTGGTAACACTTTGGAACTATAGTTACCTACTGAGTTACCTATGGTTTAGCTACTAAGTTTTATGTCTACTATAGCATCCTAAAAGATTTATTGGCATTAATCTAGGTACTATCATAGTCTGTCTCCGTCTGCTCACAGTTTATTGGTTTATCAGTCGATTCACGCCGCGGTCGCCCGACAGAACCTATCCCGCACTGCTTATAAACACTGTTCCGTACTCTCGGAATACAATCTCGGCACCTCGACGTTGGCCACACACACGCGTACTGTCACGCCGCTAGACGAATTGCAAATTTCCACTGACTATCATGTTCCGCACGACTCAGTCCTAAAATGAGACTTATAGTTGTGACCGTCTATCCGAATAGTATTCTATTTCAAATCTAACTCGTCATGATGCTCAGAGTGAATACGTGCAATGCCACGGTCAGATCTAAAGTCTGTGAAGTGTTCAAGTGTAGAAGTGTCCACTCCCAGCACAAACTTTCAAGATAGACCTGCTTCATGAGTACAAGTTCAAACAAGTGCGTTCATACGCAAGTAAAGTTAAGAGTGCCTACGCAGATCAATGACACGAAGTAAAAGGGTAAAGAATAATTAAGCATAAGTAAAATGTAAGAATGTCAGATTCGAAAACTAATGTCAGAATATCTCTACTAATGTCGGAATATCCCAGACTAATATCGGAATGTTCCAGACTACTTTCGGAATGGTTCGAATCCCACTATCGGCAGCCCTGAAGATGGTTTTCCGTGGTTTCCCATTTTCACACCAGGCAAATGCTGGGGCTGTACCTTAATTAAGGCCACGGCCGTTTCCTTCCAACTCCTAGGCCTTTTGCTATCCCATCGTCGCCATAAGACCTATCTGTGTCGGTGCGACGTAAAGCCCCTAGAAAAAAACTTTCGGAATGTCCCAGACTAATGTCGGAATGTCCCAGACCACTGTCGAAATTTCCCAGACTAATATCGGAATGTGCCACACTACTGTCGGAATGTCCCAGACTAATGTCGGAATGTCCCAGACTACTGTCGGAATTTCCCAGACTAATATCGGAATGTGCCAGACTACTGTCGGAATGTCCCAGGCTAAAGTCGGATTTTCTCAGACTACCGTCGGAATTTCCCAGACTACTGTCGGAATTTCCCGGACTAATATCGGAATGTGCCAGACTACTGTCGGAATGTCCCAGACTAATATCGGAATGTCCCAGACTACTGTCGGAATTTCCTATATTAATGCCGGAATGTTCCATACTAATGTCGGAATGTCCGAAACTACTGTCGGAATTTCCCAGACTAATATCCGAATGTGCCGACTGCTGTCGGAATGCCCCAGACTAATGTCGCAATGTCCCCTACTACAGTCGGAATTTCCCAGTTTAATATCGGAATATCCCAGACTACTATCGGAATTTCGCAGACTAATATCGGAATGTGACAGACTAATATCGGAATTTCCCTAAATACTGTCCGAATTTCCCAGGCTAATATCGGAATCTGCCAGACTAATATCTGAATGTCCCAGACTACTGTCGGGATTTCCAAGACTAATATCGGAATGTGCGGGACTACTGTCGGAATTTCCCAGACTAATATCGGAATGTGCCAGAGTACTGTCGGAATGTTCCGGACTAATGTCGGAATGTTTCAGACTAAAGTCGGATTGTGCCGGGCTACTGTCGAAATTTCCCAGACTACTGTCAGAATTCCCCAGACTACTGTCGGAATTTCCCAGACTACTGTCGGAATGTTCCGGACTAATGTCGGAATGTCCCAGACTACTGTCGGAATGCCAAGACTACTGTCGGGATGTCCCACACTAATGTCGGAATGTTCCAGACTAATGTCGGAATGCCCCAGACTACTGACAGAATTTCCCATAATCATATCGGAATGTGCAAGCTACTGCCGGAATGTCCTAGACTACTGCTGGAATTTCCCAGACTAATGTCGGAATGTTTGAGATTAATGTCGGAATGTCCCAGGCTACTTTCGAAATTTCCCAGACTAATATCGGAATGTGCCGGACTATTGTCGGAATGTGCCGGACTATTGTCGGAATGTCCCAGACTATTGTCGGAATGTCCCAGACTAATGTCAGAATGCCCCAGACTACTGACATAATTTCCCATAATCATATCGGAATGTGCCAGCTACTGCCGGAATGTCCCAGACTACTGCTGGAATTTCCCAGACTAATGTCAGAATGTTCGAGATTAATGTCGGAATGTCCCAGGCTACTTTCGGAATTTCCCAGACTAATATCGGAATGTGCCGGACTATTTCGGAATGTGCCAGACTATTGTCGGAATGTCCCAGACTAATGTCGGAATGTCCCTGACTACTGTCGGAATTTCCCAGACTAATATCGGAATGTGCCGGACTATTTCGGAATGTGCCAGACTATTGTCGGAATGTCCCAGACTAATGTCGGAATGTCCCTGACTACTGTCGGAATTTCCCAGACTAATATCGGAATGTGCCAGACTAATATCGAGATGTCCCAGACCACTGTCGGAATTTCCCAGACTAATATCGGAATATGCCAGACTAATATCGGAATGTCCCAGACTACTGTCATTTATTAGTAACACTCGTGACATATGCGGCATATGTAAACAGTGTGTGAGTACAAGAACTTTCCGCACTGTACTCAGCACACAAACGTTTAATGAGTACATCTGGTGCAACAGCATCCACGCTGGGGCAGTATACCTATTGGGTTGCTATCCACCTGTTCAATGGTCCGGTCAGCTCGCTGCGCTTTACCATAGAGCAGATGCGCACTCTGCATAGCTATATTAATCGCCGCTTTATTTAAACTATGGCAGTTTATAATGCGTGGGTTCCACAGATACAAAATTCATAAACGTAAAAATTTTATATTTGTAAATGTACTCATCCGAGCCGTCGAAATGCACAACGATGTTCAGTACAGCACTGCTGCCTACAACGATCTCGAGTTGAGATAATTGACCACATTTAGCAGACTTCCGAGCATAACATCCAAATCTGCTCAATCGGCACGAGATGGTTCTATGAATAGGTCGTCAATGTTGGTAACGACCGGCATAATAACTTCTATCTTTTTTCATTATTATTTTGTACATTTCTATAAATAAACAATGATCTGCATGTAGGGCTGTCGCCCAGGTAGCAGATTCCAAATCAGGTGTTTAACTACCTTTTTCTTAATGTTTTCATATGCTTGAACATTCACTTGATAATGTTCCTCAAACTTCGCCCTATAAATGAATATTTGACCCAATTTGTCCTCCTGAATTCTAACTTTACCTTCACACTAGCTGTTGTACCCGTGCTTCGCTACGGAACTACATTGTACACGGAATTCTAGTGTACACGTTGTGAGCAATATTGTATTATTTTTTTGCTAGGGGCTTTACGTCGCACCGACACAGATAGGTCTTATGGCGACGATGGGATAGGAAAGGCCTAGGAGTTGGAAGGAAGCGGCCGTGGCCTTAATTAAGGTACAGCCCCAGCATTTGCCTGGTGTGAAAATGGGAAACCACGGAAAACCATCTTCAGGGCTGCCGATAGTGGGATTCGAACCTACTGTCTCCCGGATGCAAGCTCACAGCCGCGCGCCTCTACGCGCACGGTCAACTCGCCCGGTAATATTGTTTTAAATTGCATAGTTCTTAACGTTACCCTAGAAACGCGACGGGGAGCTCACCAAACGTCTTTCCTCATATGAAGACTGAGTTAGGGAATTTTCACTGTAATGGCAGACCCACTTGCGTACAACCAGTCACAATCAGGTTGGGGAGTTTTCATTATAGTGGTAGACACTCACTCTCCACCTGCCTTTTTTCATCCTCAGAAAGACCGTCTTAGTGGTTTTCCCAACTATAATGAACATAGTTCATTACAATGACGGTAGCAGGAATGGCGCGATTAAAAACAATTCTTTCATATGGAATACTCGATCAAATGAAACACCACACATTTTCTCACTTTTAACGAACAGGACTACACTGCCGATCTAACAGTCCAAAGTTCCAGGGCTGGAATGACCAAGCCGCAGACAGCCGTGATTCGTGAACTCTCTTCGTCTTTTCTCGGCGAGGAGAGGGTCGGATAGCGGAGACTCTCAGGGCAAAAACTATGCCCTTTTACTAATCTGTTTCCTAGGAAAACCCGATGATTCGGAAAATATCGATTCACTACACTGGCGGCGGAAAAATCTATCTGACTTGGAGGCAAATTTTTCCTCCACGCCAGAGGAGAAACCCCCTCTTCAATGATAATTTGGAATAAAATAAATGTAGAATTTTAAAAATGTGAAGAGGAAGAAGCTTTTCTTAATAAACGGCTTTTTAGGATTGAATTTTGATTTATTAAGTGAATTGTGGTGCTAAAATTTGGAATAGGCCTAAATAGTTATTCTAGAACAGGCCATACTACCACTACTAAGTCAGACTCTGCCTTAATTATGCATTATGCTCATTCAAACCAGCTCATCAGAGTAGGGATCGAATAACTGGAATACTATGAAGAACCAGTGTGTTAGGTACCAGCTGTATCAGAAAGTGTATGAACCAGAGGAATGGCATGCTAAAGGAGAATGTTTTTTAACTCCCCATCTATTTCCCGCCAATATTCAGTCAGGCTGTTATACTCGGTACGCAGCAGTAATTCCATCTATCGGAGTTGAGAGGCAGCATGGAGACAAATAACATCACAACAAACAATGGTCAATGTAATGTTATTGTTGATCAATTTTATGCGCTTTTGATATTGTAGGTCTTCACATTTAGTTTTCTTCCGACTCTAAAATCATAGTCGGCACGGTAAAACTGAATAAAACATAAATGATCGGAAATTGTATTCTCTATAACTTCTGTTATGTAGTACTTTTCGATAGGACCAAAAACATAGGTGTTTAAAAATGAAATTTTAGGCACCTTCCCCTACACTACAAATTCATCCAGGTTGAATAAAATGGTTTATGGCTTAGACTGTAGTTTCTTATTCCCCGACTCTATATACCGATTTTCATTAAATTCTGCTAACCCATCTTTTCGTGGCTCGCCGTCGATGTGGACTTACCAACTAAAACACAAATTCATGAATATCTGTGTTATCTTAGCCGGTACGGTAAAAATGTATAAGAGATAAATGATCGGAAATTTAATTCTATATAACTTTGGTTATTTAGTATTTATCGATAAGACCACTAGGAAATGAATAGTTCAGAATTAAATTTTTTGGCCTTCCCCTAATCTACCATTTCGTTCAGCGTGAATAAAATGTTTTATAGCCTATATTATAGTGGCTCATTCTCCGACTTTGTATACCAGTTCTCAATGAGATAAGACCACTAATGACGTAAATATTTAAGAATTAAATTTTAGGCCCTCCCCTAAACTACCATTTCACTCAGCGTGAGTAAAATTACTTATATCCGAGCTTGTAGTGAATAATTCCCCGAATTTTCATACCAATTTATATAGAGGTAGGACCACTAATAACATAAATATTTGAAAATTAAATTTTAGTCCTTCCCCTAAACTAACATTTCTATGAGCGTAAATAAAAGTATTTATGTCTTAGATTTTGGCGACCTGTATCCCGACTTTGTATACCGATTTTCATTAAATTATCTTTATCTGTTTTCTAGTGATGCGTGTACATACATACATACATACATACAGACAGACAGACAGACAGACAGACAGACAGACAGACAGACAGACAGAAATTACGGAAAAGTAGAAAGTGCATTTCCTTGTTACTGTGGACATGACCGATAAGGAAATACCATTCTTTTCAAATTCTGAGAAATGTACAGACAAAACTCTTATTTTATATTTATATATATATATATATATATATATATATATTATGATATTATGATCTTTCCAACGTGTAAAAGTTCCGCTCAAGCTTATTCGTCTACTAATGTCATTCCACGCCATCCTTCCAATGACAGCTCGGAACATACCACTTACTGTCGTCGAGCATCTCGACTCCTTACTCCCGAGTCTTCCCAGTCCAAAGTTTAAAATGCAGGCTAGGACAGAAAAAGAAGGCCTTTCTTAAGACAAGAAATTTCATCACTTCAAACATAGATATGCAGTACATATTTAAAAAATGTTTTAGAAGACTTTTATATGGAGCGTGACATATTATGGAAATGAAATATAGGCAATACGTAATGCATTAAGAAATATGAGTTTAGGAATGTGGTGTTAAAGATATATTCTGAAGATAAGTCAGATGGATTGTATCAGAAATGAAGACATACTAAACCGAGTTTAAAATAGGAGAACGATATGTAATGTTTTTACAACATTTCACTATTCCCTTTCTTAATAATTTTAACAATTTTGGAGCACTCCTCTAAAATCACATTTACGTAAGATGAAATAGCCGATTATTACTTTCCTACAATTGAAGAATGCCTGTTAAAAAGGTGCTATTTTCACTTGAAGAAAACAGTATTTCGTCCACGTGCATTACAGTACTTGAAATCTATCAAATGCCTTGAAGACGTAATTCTTTAAAAGTTGTACCATACCCAATCTTGAATACATTCCATGTGCCTTTGGTTATATATTTTTTGAGCTTTCCACATAAGTGCCGATACAAATACATTGGAAACAAGACCTGTAGGATGACGCGTGCTTGAAAATTGAGCAGTCAGCCCGAAGGCTGGTTGGATCCCCAACAACTACACTATCAGCTGACATAGATGTCCTAGGTGTCACTGTAAAAGCGTATAAAAGAAATGAGGAGTGAAGTAGTTTTCCATTGATGTCCTTACCGAACGAAAAGTTGCTATTAACCGAGCGAGATGTCCGTGCGGTTAGGGACACGCAGCAGTGAGCTTGCATTCTGGAGATAGCGGGTTCGAACCCATCTATCGGCAGCCCTGAATATGGTTTTCCTTGTTAACCCATTTTCAAACTAGGTAGGGTTGCTTCATTCCCACTTCTAGCCATTTCCTATCCCATCGTCGCCAAAACACCTATCAATGTCGGTACGACGTAAAGCAACTTGAAAAAAACATAGTTGCTATTAAATATCAATGTGCCAAACCGAGTGAAATACACGCACCAACCGACATTCACGTGACAATTTCACACCATTCATAAAAAGGACTGGTTTCATAAGGAATGCTTTTATTAGCAACGCTTATACTTCGGTCACATTCATATTATCAAAGGCAAAGGTGAGACAGTGACAGGTAAACGAAAGAAACACATTTGTTCTAACGCATGCCGTAAGACATATTGTGGACTGTAAGGCGTACCTCTCGCCATCAAAGGCATACATATAGCGATACAGATAATACAAGGACATTCAATATGTGTTTAATGGTTACCATTCCATCATTCTTTTACGAAATGAAGTGACTTCACAATCAATGTAAAAATATTTGTATGTCTACTTCGTTCTCAAACACCGAACCCTGGAAGATAGGATACTTTTTCCTGCTTCTTCCTATACACTTCCCAACATGCCGTGAAGGAGGAAGTGTATGGAAGTAGATAGCAAAGTGATTGTGTTGCTTTGCAAAGAAGTCCTCGGAAATGTAAAAATAACAATGACAAGGGGATGAACACACAGAATTGAATTATAGGCTGAGGGATGGGATACACTCCCCAGTATAGAAGGAGGAGATAACAACAATAACATGTCTACGGGGAAGTACAAGACTCTCAGAAAGCTGTGGTGGTTCGTCAAGAGAGCAGCACTAAGAATTCTGAAGAGAATAATAAAATTGCAATAGAGCACAATGTCAAATGAGATATGAGTGAAGAGCACCCTCTCTACTTCACTTACAGTACTCCCCGTGGTCGAGTCTATTGTTCTCCTAGGTAATCTATCCTCGTCAGTTCGAATTACATTATCCCACCAGCGAAGCCGGTTTATGCATACCGTTCCATCCATCGATTCAGTTCCTAACTTAGCTTTTATCTCCTCCTTCCGAGTATACTCCTTCCATTTTTCCAACCTGTTTCTGCCAGCGATATCCTGAGATATCCTGAGTTCACACAGCATTAAGCCCCGTACAGAAAAGTTCTTACAGAATTCTATTGATCACTGCTGCGAGTTCACTGCATTAGCTTTGCTGCACCTTGATTCAACCTCATTTACTATGCTATTTATTATCCTAGGAGAATACATATCCTAAATACTTCCAGTTTTGTACTTCCAACCTGTCATTCAGTTCTCTCATATTTCACAACTGTTAAATTCTTCAGTCAGCCGAAACTAATTGAAAAAGAAACAACTACCTGGCGAGTTGGCCGTACGGTTAGGGGTGCGCAGCTGTGAGCTTGCATCCGGGAGATAGTGGGTTCGAACCCCACCGTAGGCAGCCCTGAAGATGGTTTTCCGTGCTTTCCCATTTTCACACCAAGCACATGCTGGGGCTGTACCCTAATTAACGCCACGGCCGATTTCTTCCCATTCCTAGGCCTTTCCTATCGCATCGTCGCCATCAAACCTATCTGTATCGGTGCGACGTAAAACAAATAGCAAACAAAAATACAAGTTAATTAATTAACTTGTTTTTTCTTTCAGGTATAATACTGTTACTATATGTTTTTTTGCAGGGAGTTTATAAACGTATTACTCGAAATTAGTTTCGTCAGACTGAACAAACTAACAGTTATGAAAAATGAAAAGATACTACTGTACAAAAGGCTCCTTATATTTCTTACCTACTGACATCACATTAGTCTTCGAAAGTCTCATTTTAACATCATACTCGCTGTGCCTGTTTTCAGGTTCCAGTATGCTTGATGCAGGTTTTAAAGACAATCTGTCATTAAATCCAAGTCGTCGGCATAGGCCAAACTGCTTACTACATTTCCTCCTAACTGTAACCCTCCCTTCCGCTTTATACATTTCACTGATATATATTGATGTAGACGGTAATATATACCTCGATATTTCCGGCAAATGTACGCCCAGTCTAATATGACTCTGATGAGGTTGCTGTCAGGAAGGGCATCATGTCGTATAAACTTGCTACGAAGATTCACCTCACTCCATACCTCAGCCCGTAAAAAAACGGGGCACGGGTTGGACATACATAATGTCATTGTCTGAAAACATTTCAGCTCAGAACTCTGACCAGAAAGACTGTGTCATCTAAAGTTCAGTAGTGCATGAACTATAACAAACGAATTTTCGTTCTAAGTGGCACATGTGCTCCGGGTCACTATTTGTCCTCTCAACATTTTCACTAAACGGTATTTGGAGGCGGAGCGACGATATATTGTATTTTATTCATGTATACACTGGTTAAGTGTATCATTTATAATTTCGTGTGACTATTCCCAGCCGGGTTCAGCCCTTGTAAGGCAGACCCTCCGATGAGTGTGGGCGGCATCTGCCGTGTGTAGGTGACTGCGTGTTATTGTGGTGGAGGATAGTGTTATGTGTGGTGTGTGAGTTGCAGAGATGTTGGGGACAGCACAAACAAGCAGCCCCCGAGCCACTGGAATTAACCAATGAAGGTTAAAATCTCCGACCCGGCCGGGAATTGATCCCGGGACCCTCTGAACCGAAGGCCAGTACGCTGACCATTCAGCCAACGAGTCGGACACTGGTTAAGTGTAAGACAGGTGCATGTGCCCCTTACTTTTCCAGTTAAAAGATATCATCTATTTATTTATGCATCTACCTATCTGTATACCTATCTGTCTACTAACTCTAATCATACGAGGTAAAATAAGAGATCTGATTCTGTAAAGACTTACAGTAATTATAAGAAGAAAGAGGAGAGGCGTGAAGAAATTGAAAATGGACGAATCCAGACATCGCAAACTAATTATCGTCGAGGTCGAAGGAGACAAGATTTAACAAAAGGAACACAAATAGAAAAAAAGTTAAGTGTGGAGCCTGGCACAAGAAAGTGTAAGCAATACCAAACGCAGCCAGGGGCATCGTGGTCACCAGCACACAGGTCCTAGTTGAGTTTCTGAGAATACATAGCAAAGTTCTAGTGACCCTAATATTTGGACGCCACCTAGAGTGCATATATCCTTTCCTCGAATTTGATCTCTTCCGCCTTAAGTTTTCATCTGTACTATGAAAGGATATCTACTTACTTTGTTAAGGGGAGTCGGAAAGCCCTATCTTGATAATGTTAATTTGACAGAAATGATGCCCCGTTATCTCAGGAAGTATTAAGTTTAGAGCTTTGATAATTTACTACTTGTAATTACACCCTTTCTATAAGTACTGCACCAGGATGGAATGGCTGGAGCAAACGATTGTAAAGTTATGAATTTGTTTAATAAGTTCCAAATTTTTAACAAACAATGTCATTATAAATGTATGTAAATCAGAAACTATATATGTGAAGTGCTTTTATCTGGTTCAGTAGCTGTATCATGGCACAAGGCGACTCTCTGAAAACAATGAACTGCCTATCCAGTGTAGTTTCTGAGATAATGGGTCAAACGTGTGAAAAAAGTCATTTCTCAGAATATGATTTCAAAGTAAATCAGAATGTTCACTCACACATTTACCCACAACAGTGCCTAAAATCCAACCCTATTTAATCGAAACTATTGAAATGTTACTTATGACAGTGCCGGAAACCTCTGCACATATCATTCAGGGATAGAACAGTGAAAACTACAGCCTTCTAGATTAAAGTGTTCCACATATTTTTTTTGCTATTTTGCTTTACTTTGCCCGACACAGATAGGTCTTATGGCGACGATGGGACAGGAAAGGCCTAGGAATGTGAAAGAGGCGTCCGTGGCCTTAATTAAGGTACAGCCCCAGCATTTTCCTGGTGTGAAAATGGGAAACCACGGAAAACCATCTTCAGGGCTGCCGACAGTGGGGTTCGAACCTACTATCTCCCGAATACTGGATACTGGCCGCACTTAAGCGACTGCAGCTATCGAGCTCGGTACATTTATATTTTCAAAAAGAAACATGCCTAAGTTGCACAATTTGACAGTTGTGCATTGTTATTTAAAACATTTCTTTAAAATGCTTCCATGTGTCGAATTAAAATAAATCATACATCATTTTTTAGCAGCAGAGTCCAAATAATTGAATGAGGCAACATTTGGAAAATATCATTTTAAAAAGATATTTTTGGTTTCCGACTCCCCTTAATTACAACACTTCGTTTGATTAAAAATATAGTTATATAACTATTTCTGTCCTGAGAACTAGTGGTGAGTGATGTCTGTCATGAAGCAGAGGTATGGAAACAAATATATACTTGTTTATGTTTAAGCTTAATATACTCGATAACATGGATATTAAGCCTTCTCTACCTTTACCTTCTCGCTTTGACGCCACTCTCAGAACATTCATAATTGAAGATAAATCAATTTCTATCAGTTGTTTTAATTTCATACTTGGTCCCCACCATTCGTGAATTCAAACTTCAGGATCCTGATTGTTATTCAACGATTTTTTCTTTTTAAAGTGAGACTTGTTATGATGGGTGATAAATTTTCCTATTAATTTTATAAACAAAACGCTAGCTGCCTCTGTGGATCAGCGGTAGAGTGTCGGCCTCCGGACTCGAAGATAGCGGGTTCAAACCCGGCAGAGGTAGTCGGATTTTTGAAGGGCGGAAAAAAGTCCATTCGACACTCCATGTCGTACGATGTCGGCATGTAAAAGATCTCTGGTGACACACTTGGTGTTTACCCGACAAAATTCATTAAATCTCAGCCATAGACGCCCAAGAGAGTTTCAGTTTACTCGGCTTGCCATCTAGTGGCGGCCTAGGGTAAAACGGAACGTCGAAATTGACGAGCAGACAGCCAGATGGCGTCAAATTAAAATGTCTGCACACGGTAGCTGAGGCCATACGATTATTATTATTATTATTTAACAAAACACTTAGGCATATATTGTGAGTTGCTTTTCATTAACGGCGATGTAGAGAATCTTCTTTCTACTTCAGTAATAAACTACTATACAATACATATTACAAAGTGCTGTGTTGTTGCGGGCACGTGTGCCTCCTGCTGAGAAACTCCGCCTTCGAACAGATACAGGATACACAGGAGCTCAGCCATAATCCAACGGTCTAGTTATAATTGAACGTTCTGTGGGGCACTGCCTATAACTAATATAACAGTGTTTGTCATTACTTACCATTCTCGTACTAATAATCTGGCTCGTACAATACAAAGAGGCTGCAGTGAAAATATGACGCTGGCGGAGAGAAAAAGGGCAGCAAGCGTGATATTCAAAGAGAACCTGAGTGTGAAAGAGATAGGAGAGGAGAGGGAAGTAATGACCATTTTATTTAACCATTGTTAGGAGTGCTGGAGATGTTGTTTAGCTAGACACCACAAAGCATATCTCCGCACCCAACCCCTCTCATCAGCCCTCACCGCAGACCACACAGAATAATAAGCCGCCATAATTTGTAAGTGCCAGATCATGATGACAAGACCAATACTACCGCAAGCCAGGCTTACGCTTCAATCAGGACACGTCTAACGCAGAGCGTTCTGTATGTACACCACCAAAAGGGAGTAGAGGATTTACAGGGATATACGCTTGGGTAAAGCGTCACTGGGCGTGAATACAAGCGAGAGAATTTAAATCTCTGGAAGCCCAGTATCCAAATAGCCCCTATTAGCTGAAGAGTGTGTAATTCTCTTTGTCTCTGGGTCACTTTGTTTATAATGAGGAAACTTCACTCAACACAATAACACTACTGGGGGAAAGATTTTTGATAATGAAATTTTAACTGACTACATTTACTAGGTTAAATCGAGCCTAAAACAATTCATATTATGGTCGCTGCGTAAGCAATACCGCGTATCGGGCAATGCTCTTTCTGTCCATTATTTTCCTTAAGACTTGTCACGTCTCTCGGCCACATTTGGATATGGAGTCCATTAGAGCAATTTTCGTTGTGTTCATTTTCCTATGATAAAATGTAAAGGAAAATGAACCTTAAATATACTGTAGGAGTGCTTAAGTTCGTCATGGAAACTTACATTCTTATAGCCCGGTACGGTTGTATGACGAACACTCATACACTATAAAATTTTAAGATTCATTTTCCTTTACATATGTGAGATAAGTCTTAGGAAAAATTAAAGACAGGAAGAGTATTGTAAGATGTGCGGTATATCTCACGCAGCTGTGACTTGCTTCCCTTCATGCACCGTTCTTTTGGATGAAAGATGAATTATGCATAATTTAATAAACATTTAAATAATTTGTTTATAAATTGAATTACTACGTCACATGCTTCTTTGGTGTAAATATTCAAAAATGTATGTCAAAGTTTTTCATATCCGGAATTATTCATCAAGAACGGTTCTTACAAAGGAGCATTTCTGATTAAATGACGTCCTGAGAGGAATTCATTGCAGGAACTGTTTTCCACTTTATTCTGGATGAAAATGTTAACGTTCAAATCACACAAAACACACTTTATAATCCAATCCCTTTGGTTAAATTGTGAAGTTGTTAAGTATGTGTTGTAATCTGCTCTGGTCGTTACTATAGTCTACCATTTTTCGTTCATTTATATATATTTAGATTGATTTCATTCAAACTCAGTAGAGTTCTATACCGAGCTCGATAGCTGCAGTCGCTTAAGCGCGGCCAGTATCCAGTATTCGGGAGCTAGTGGGTTCGAACCCCACTGTCGGCAGCCCTGAAGATGGTTTTCCGTGGTTCCCCATTTTCACACCAGGCTGTACCTTAATTGAGGCCACGGCTGCTTTCTTCCCAGTCCTAGATCTTTCCTTTCCCATCGTCGCCATAAGACCTATCTGTGTCGGTGCGACGTAAAGCTAATAGCAGAAAAAGATGTAGAGTTGTACTAAACATAAAAGTATATTTTGCATCCCCCTGGAGCAAAGAATTCCTGAATAATTAAAGAAAGCGAAAGAAAAACATTCACAGAACCCATATCAGCGTTATTTATTGCCCAAAAATACTACAAATATGATAACATTTCATTCTCAGTTTGAGTTACTGAATACAGAACGTACCAGTAGCACTAATACCGGATTATACGTCCCCTTGTAACGATGCGTGCCTGAATTCGTCTCAGCATACACTCCTCTAGTTCATAAACTTAATTTTGATAAAAATTGTTCCCCTCCTCGATGGTGATTCGGCGGAGATGTCGCGGAGATTTCGGTGGGTCGTGACATCCATAAAAAGTCTTATTTTATTTATCTCAGGCATGTATGCTATGATATATACCCGCGAAACATAACGGCCACCCTAGTCAAGCGATATCGTGATGACGAAGGTCGTCATTAACGAGAACCGCAGGACAGATGCGCACATTATCGTCCATTAAGACAAATTCTTCTCCAAAATGCAGGCAATATGGGCAATATTGCTACGGGTTGGAAGTTTTCGTCCTTGTATCGTACAGCCGTCACATTGCCCTGCATGACTACGCGTGGCGTACGGTGGCCCCACATAAAGCAACCATAGACATCAAGGAACCACCACATTCTGGGCAGTGTGTCTGGGACGTAAAGCCTGATCAGACTGCCTCCAAATATGTTGCCAACGATCGTCAGGAACAAGGTTTATTCAACGTTCATCGGTGAAAAGGACATTATGCCAATTCTGAAGAAATTTTTAATAATGGTATGGCCTTAGCAGACATTTTAATTTGACGCTGTCTGACTTCCCCCTTGTCAATTTTGATGATCCATTTTACTCTACTTATTAGATGCCACAGCAAACCGAATCACGTTTGAGCACCTATGGTAGAGTTTTAATGAATTTTGTCGGGTGTAGACACCAAGTGTGACACCAGAGATCTCATACATCCCGGCGTCTTGCGACATAGAGTCAAATGGATTTTTGTCCGCCCTCAAAAATCCAACTCCCTTTGCTGAGTTTGAACCAGCAATCTTGAGATCAGGAGGCCAACTCTACCACTGATCAACAGAGAGCTAATTTTAAAGAGACCATTCAACATAATATTAGTCCCCTCTGTACTATGCTCCAGGATGTCTAGGTTTAAGAGCTGTTCCTACAATCGTTGTGCCTCGTACAACCTGTTTCTCACAGTTTGAGTGGAAACACAGCGACCTCTGACTGCCCGAAGATCATAATTCAGAACGGTGGCATTGCGTTCAGGGTTCCATCGAGCTGAAATTCGAAGGTAATGGTCATCGACTGCAGTCGTATTCCTTAGACGACCTGTGCAAGTCAAGTCATCAACAGTTTCTATCTTCCTGTACAGCTTAAATGTTAGAAACACATAACTTGATTACGGTCAACGCGTCGAGCAATTGCCTTTATTGACCACATTTTATGACAAAATGTGATCGTGTGTAGACATTCACATGTCGCCATTGCACGTCGTGCCATCCTAGACGCCTCCTAAACTGCTTAGAACACACTTCTAATGTTTTCGCACTATTGCTACATCATCAATTGAAATACTGACCCCCATTTGCCTGAATGTGTCACTACACACGCGGCTCCTCATTACAATCCTGTTACCGAAAAAAATAGCAGTTAGCCTATAGTATCTTTTAAATGTTCATTTAATATGATGAAATCTATACTACAGTCATGTACACGTTCGTAGTGTAACGGTTAACACTATTAGCTACCGTCCTCGATGTCCCGAGTTTGATTTCTGAAGAGCCAGGAGGGGGACTAAAATGTTGCTTAAACGGTACATGCAGTTCACATCCATTGACGGTGTACCTGAAATTAGTTGCACCACCTCGAGACGAGGGCACGCATTTTCTTAACTACAGTAATACAACCGTTAGGTGTAGCCTATTGCTCTATTACGTTTAAAACTATTTTAGTTTTAACCTAGATTAGAAATAAATATTGAAAAGATACGTATTTTAGTAAATAAGCACAATTTAAAATTGCTCATCCTACAAGTGCGTGTAAGCAATTTCAATGTCCGTCGTTAAAAGGTCATTAATAATAATAATTAAGAATAATTAAAACCTGGAATCCATATGGGAACAAAAGCGAAACGGACCAACATAAAATGCCTTGTTTTCGCTGACGACCTAGCAATAATTACCCGAACTCCTGAGGAAGCCAGATATGCCATCGAGAAGCTTCATGAGAGTGCTGTCAAAACTGGCCTCCACATCCGTTACGAAAAACACAGTACATGGACTCCAAGAACTCAAACCTGATGCCACTCGTGACCCAATATGGCAGCATCACACAAGTAAAACAGTTTAAGTACTTGGGTGAAGATCTCAGAAGCACTGGCAACGAGAGGGAAGCCAACATAAACCGCGCTGAAAAATTACGTAAAGCCTATACAATCACCTGGAACGTTTAAAACAAGAAATCACTTTCCACCAAGGCCAAACTCCGACAATACAACACTGTTGCTCTCCCAGAGGAACTCTACACAATTCAAACATCGTCATTAAACATCAACATTAGAGATGTTGAGAAAATCGAACGACAGATACTGAGGAATATATTCTGACCCAAGTTTGAAGATGGCATTTGGATGCAATATTTTTCGTTATCAATGGAACACGACAAACCAAAGTGCGCTGGCTAGTAGACACCCAAAAAGATCTCGTAGAACGGTAGAAGTCTACAATGACCCACTGGAAACCACAAGAACTTCATATAAATAAAAGATCATGCACCCACAAGTTTGCGCCCAAGAAACCGACGGCAAGAAATTTGAAAATCAAAAACGCGTAGACACAAGAAAGATGACAGGCCCATAGTGAAAGGATGAGGAAGTTTCGGGAAGATAAGGAGAACAATAAAATCAAGAATACCAATGCAAAATAAAGGTTCTACGTGCTTCTTAGAGAGCCAAACACATGTATGTATAATAATAAGTAATATGGATGTTGGCGCATAGCGTAATCAGTTCTCAGCCTGGAGGCTGGTTGGATCCTCAACACCTCCACCATTAGCTGTCATGGATGGTTTAGGCATCCCTGAGGAGGCGTACTAGGGAATGAGGAGTAAGGTAGTTTCCCGTTGCTTTCCACTTCGAGCCAGAAGTTCATCCTGCCAACTCCACTGAAATGTTTGAACCTGTACCGGGCGGTACACCTCCACGCCGCTAGTTCAAATATCGCGCCAGTTGAAACTCCTCTACAGGAGAAAGCCTGAACTTTAACAAACTGAATTAACTCAACGGTTTCTCGGAAGATGTCACCACTGTAAATTTGGTAATTTTGAAGTGTTCTGAACTGTGTCTATTTCGATTTGTGTTTGTTTGATCCGTATCAAGAAGTTGGGACATTCTCTAACAGATGTCTCTACCAAAAACTATGATAACGCACTCTGGTATAAAGGAATGTAGTCTCCTGAAGAAATATTTTATTCCTAAGTTTTGTTTTTACTAAATTTTGTTCTGTGATTTGTGGGTTGGCAATATAAATCCTTTCTTTCCGCCTGTTTTGAATTCAGCCAATCCCGAATTTTCTAAATTAATTTTCCTCCAATCGTAAGTTTCTTGTTCATGTTGTGTGTAACTTTTGATGTTAGCCAATAAAGGGAAGGGGTGTTGCGCTTTTATTTCATGAAAGGTCTCGAAGCTTCCTTGTGGGTATAAAACTGCTGAGGTTCATGGCTCGTCGCCACTTCATCGACATCTTGCTTAGTGTGTGAATATGTAGCAGGGGGCGGGAAGCGCCTCTTTCTTCGGGCAGCACTTCATGAATAAGGCAATGGCCGTTTAATAACTTTATTTCTTGCTAGCTCAGCAGTTTAACCCCCGGGGCAGGTTCGAAACTTTTCTCGTGTAACCTACCTTTAAAATGTAAAAGACATTTGGTAAAAATTCCGTCTCTTTAACTACAAATTGGGATAGAGAGTGCCTTACTCTCTCGAGGTCCCACTCATATTGTTTTGAGGTGACTACGTTTTCATTACCGATTTTCTTCTTTTCTTAATGTAATGAAGTTTTCTTATACGAGTCACCACCTTAGTATGGGATTAGCCCTTGTGTAAGAGCCTAGTGCCAAGTAGGTTTTAAAAGTGTATTAGGAGTGCAAGCTACGCCTCCAGTCAATTTGGTATTTTGGGCCATGTAATTAACCTGTTCCTTTTCTGAGGAGGCCCAGTAGGTTGGGTACATGATACCCCTGTGTAAATTTGTAAGTTGTGCCTGCAGGCAAGTGATTGTAAAAGTCGAGGATGCCTTAAATAGGCGTGAGTAACTGAGAGCCGGTTCGCTCGTTTCGAATTAGGTTTTGAGTGCCTCTAGAAGGCCGGAATGTGTTAGGTGAGAGCAAGTGCTCTTTGATATCAGGGGAATTCTGCCCCAGGTAGTCTGGTTGCATATTGGTAAAGTGGAGCTTGGAGCTCATTAATTATTCGCCCGGGGCTTGAACCCCAGAAAATGTAATTTCTTAACTTGTTTTCCTGCTACATGGTACCTGTTACTCTGTTGTTGTTATTTGTTGATTTTGAAAAGAAAATATAACCTTTGTTAAAGTTTTAAATTAACTTTGTTGTTGAGACCTATTCCAGCCCGCACCTTCTTTCACCTCTGCTGTTCCACAGAAACCTCGGAACAGAACCAACCGACCCTATGAGCAACAATTTCACATTATCCTTAGCAGGGTCTGGCTGCATAAGGAATGGCATTACTAGCATCGCTCATACCTCAGGAACTTTCATATTGTCAAAGCCAAGGGTGAGACGGAGACAGGTCAATGAAAGTAACAAAATTGTTCTAGCCCGCACCAGAAGACATAGGGTATTGTAAACACTAGGTCTCGCAAGCAAAGGCATATATTAAATATGTCACGGCATAATATAAGATGCTTGTGGTGACTTTAAGGCCTCCTCATTCATGTATAATATAGATACCAGTTATTAATTGTTGCACGATTTGAAGCATTGCGAATTTTCAACTCAAATAGAACAAGAAATTAAAGTTTACTATACTGCTAATAATAAGAGTTGGCGTCTGACATTTCTTAGAGGGAGGTCCGTTTACTGCCTGCCGAGGCGGGATAAAGGGAGTGGCTGTGTGGTTGCCATGGAAACGAGGGTGGGGCGACTGCGGTTGCCATGGAGATAACACTTCAGGGCAGCTCGTCTTGCTGGGAGTTGCCAAACCTGTCAGTGTCTCTGATAAGAACCTGATTGTTTGTATAAGAGTGATCGCAAATGGGACGACACCGCCTGGCCAGGTAGTCTACAACAGATCACAGCTGTCAGAATGAAGGAGGGAACAAGTGAGCCGGAAGCGAGGGGCAAGAGTATCTAGAAAGGAATGCTGGAATGTGGCAACATCGTGAAATGGCACGTGCAGTGCTCCTCCCTCCAACCTTACCTGTCAGACGCCAACTCTTATTATTAGCAGTATAGAAGACCCGTGCTACTCCGCAGCATTCATTATAAATAGGTCAAATAACTCGTCTGACATGCCTCTCGTAGTCATATTGTTCTGCCTTCCCATTTCAACGGTTTTATGAATATTTAATGAGAAACGCGTTAAGGTATGCTGTAATTAGTAGTCAGAATTCATTCATTCTGACGTCATCATACCGTCCGTTTGGCAAACACCTATCCTAAATGTACGCTTTATTATCCTGCAGTTTCTGATGTAAAGCTTGGTATTGTATCGTAGCAGGCAATGGTATTTTAATAGCAGTTCTTCTCTATAGAACGGTTGTTTTGTGTGATCATAAGTTGGTCTTGAAGGAGGGCTTTTTTGCCAGGCAGAGAACTTTTCTATGATACATGACCTTCACTCTTTCTAGTGTAGCTAGGCTACCTTTCGGTAGGTGTTCCCAGATAATGACTAAGGCGTACTATACCATATGATCAGTGTAACCTTTCCCGATGCCTTTATCTTTGATTTGCGACCTTTATTGGCATTTCTGTCTCATGTTATTGCAGTATTATCTGAGTATTCACATATCTAAATATTGCTCCGGCCACTAAATTCTAAGCATCGGGTCACAAGTCACACAAAGATTCCAAACTGGAATAGTATTTATGGGCTTGAGTTCCAACATATGGCATATAATCATTTCCCAGGGTAAAAATTCGCTTCGTTGTTCCTACATGCATTAAATAAATCGTGGATTCCGTTGAAGAGTCGCCGACCGTCGAAATATTCATACTATATCCTTATGTTAAAAGAAATTATCAGATCCTCACCTAATATTAAGCGTAAGCTAACTCAATAATTCTGTATATTATCCTACTACTATCTACTTAAAGAATAGAAATGCAAAATCAAATCTATATCTAATTTATTAGCATGCTAATGTATAATAAAATTGAATCATATATATTCATTGGCAATAAGGAAAGGAAAATTGTAATATTTTAAGTATCATCCTCAAAGTGCTTGGATTCCGGAATAAACATATTTGAAAGACGTTTAAATCTTCAATACATTTGCTTACATAATTGATAATAACCAAATTATACCATATCTTCCATGATTAAATTCATATAAGGGGAAAAATAGGGATCAGAAATTTATTAAATCAAGGAGGAGTGGAATATCTTTCATTTAATGTTGTTTGGAATTTTCTTTGGGGCATAAGTTAAGTTTCATTTTGGTTTTCGGTCTATTTGACCAAAAATTTATTCAAACACATCTTTGTATTCTTGTTTGTGACTCACCACGTTACGAGATAAGCATTAGCATTATTTATGGGTTCAAAACACCCATACAGTTACCAAAATTCCTATCATAACCCAAATGAATAGATTAATTCAGTACATCACCATATGTACAATTCAAATAAAATAAATCTAGTACGGAGTGCCATAGATTTGACGGTACGTCATTCTAATCTGCGAAAATCGTGCCATACAGTCCTAGTCATGTGCTAAAATATTTACATATTCCCAAATATTTCTCTGCTGTGCCATAGTTTCGATAAAACAGACCGTACTCCGTGTAAGCGCTAACGTGCCGACCTTCAAATACGTAAATGTGCGAGATTCCATTCCATTCCCAAATATATATAACGTACTGCCTAATAAACACGTAACCTCTCCATATCATCCTCCGAAAGTTACAACAAAACACATACTGCTTGGCTCGAAACATGCATTCAAGTCAACATGGCCTATAATCTTTACTTGCAGTGCTAACCCAAATCTAAATATAATGTGTAACACAGGCATTCGCATTTCAATTATCTATCCCATTCTTAAATAACGAACAGAAACATATCTCCTCATTCTACTCATAATATGCCACATTAACACTTCATTTCCTCCGTATTTATATATTCCTTCATATTAAAAATATATCATCACTCAATTCCATTAAAATAACCTCTGTGTTACGGACGCAATATTCAATGACCTCATTATTCTCTTATACACTGCAACTTCGTAATATTTCAAACACTTCTTTACCATATTATTATCATACTGGCCATGGTTGGTATACATATTGACCTGAATTTCTAGGTTACGTCTTATATCTCGCTTATATTTATACATCCACAACTGGCTAAACGCTTCACGGTCTATACGTATTAATTGGCACAAAACATGCATAAATACTCAGTCAGATCTAGTTTCCAATAACCTTAACATTATCGCCATATTACTGTTTGGACACCCCCTAGGGGGGTGACGTTTGCGGTGCCAGTACCGGTGCGCTATGCCGCGCTCCTCACCTGGCCTGTTGTAGGAAAATAAGTATAAAAAGAATAAAATATATTAGAGTGATAATAATAATAATAATAATAATAATAATAATAATAATAATAATAAAATGGTGAAATTTAAAACTGTTGTGTGAGTGCTGTTATATGGAAAATATGGTGAATCGCAACGTTATTCTTTACGTGCCATGACTGGATGTTATTAAAGGTTTCTAAATTGCTTTGGGCCAGCGGCAAGGGCTAGGCCTGGGTGGTCACCCATCCAAACGTTAGCCACGCCCGGTGTTGCTTGGTTAACCGGGCCTTGCCGCTGGATTGTGCGCTGGAATATGTTTATATTCCTGAGTATCGGGTGGATTTGATACTTTAATTTAGAAATATAGCATTTAGTGTGGAAGTTTACAGCATTGGAAATACGGCAGTTCGTTGTGGTGCACCCGCTTCGGTGTCCGAGTGTTCCAGTGTTTTGTTGAGTTGGAGCTTTAAGGAGTGAGGTGATTGTGCTGTTAAGGAAGTGAGGGCATGTTCTTGCTGACTTGGCGGGGATGGGATACTTGGAGACTTTAGTCTATGATGAGTTGTTTGCTTGGCATGGGCATGGGGGGTGGGGGGTTCTGGTTATGGGTAGATATGAGGTTTAGAAGTAAGTTCAGGATGGTGGTGGTGGTGTCCTGTCTGGTCAGGTAACTGGGCTGTTGGGTATAGGGTCCAGGGTTCGAGTGAGGTAGGATATTGGTGGCTGCATGTACTGTAGGTTTAGTGCTTGTCTGTAGATGTTTGGCGTGTCTGTAGTGTTCCTTCACTGCCTTCTTGATAAAGGGACAGCCAGGGAAGGAGGCGGCATGACTGCCTTGGCAGTTTGCACACCTCGGCTGGTCCCGCGGTACCGTGCAATCAGTGTGACGGTGTGAGCCGCCACATCTGTTGCAGCGAGTAGCCGCAGTGCAGGTAGCTGCAGAGTGGTGTAGTAGAAGGCAGTTGAAGCATTGTATGACAAGGGAGGGGCGGGGTGGGTCCTGGGTTCGAGTCACTGTTGTGTTGGTTTTATGTGTTGGCTGTCTGGCAGTCCTAGGAGCAGATTTTTTACGTCTCCTCCTAGTCTGAGTGTACTTGTTTATTGTGTCCGTGCCCGGTTGTGAGACTGATAGGGTCTCAGTCCCGGGTTCGGTTTCAGGTTGGGGGGAAAGGGGGGAGGTGAGGGGTGCATCATCTACGGTGTCATCTGTTTGTGTTGCTTGGTGCTGAGTGTCAGGTTCTGTTCGTGTGGCTGTTTCCACGTCTGAGGTGTGTTCGGAGCAGACTCTGTATTGGATGTTCTCAGTTCTTAGATGTTCAGAGATTGCATTGTAGCTTGCTTGTCTGTTAGTAGAAAATATTATGATACATCCATTACAGAGCTCTTGCGCCATTTGTACGTGTTGAATGACGGGTTTTATGGCTGTATATGTGTTTTTACGGTGGATGTACAATCGTTTGGGTGAGATGTCACTGAATGGGTCATAGGGAAGCGGGAAGATGAAGGGGTAGGAGCTGGAATAGCGTTCCTTGGTTCTGATTGCAAGTGGTTCGTTGAAGTTGGGTGGGTCCATGGTTTTCAGTGGGAGGTCGGTGTCTCGGCTACTCAGTCCACCGAGGTGGTCCCGACAGGGCTGGGTTAGGGCTGGGGAGACTTGGGTGTTTGTTATAAAACACTGGAACGGTCAAACTCAAATAAGAGGACCGGCGCGCTGATTAGGTGCTCGCTCAGTGGGCACGGTCGGAACAAGTGTAGTTTTACCGTGTCGCAACGGGACGAGTTCCGAACCAGTGACCACACTGAGGGCTCTGACAAATTGCTCGATACAGGGCTCTGACAAATTGCTCACAGGCTGGCTTGGTACTGCCTATTCTTGGCTGGCAGTTGGCGATTGTTGAATTCAAACAGGCTGTATTGCAGGTGGCCTGTTCTCCGAGAGCTAGGGGCTCTCTGGTGACTGGGCTTCGTGGCTTGGTTGGTTGGTACTGAGTACCGTAGTTTTCGCAGTAGACGTAGTGAGCTAGCTTTCAGGGTGCTAGTCTCTCGGGTGCTTGATGCTGGAAGCGTCTGCACAGTGCGAGCGCTGGACTGCGAATGTGTTCTGTAATAACCTTAACATTATCACATTAGCACTGCAGTTATATAGCACAAAATAGCACTTTTCATCGGCTAATAAATCGCATTTATATTCATATATCTTCTCATTGGCACTTGATCTCTTATATCTAGCACTCCTGTACACCTATAAATATTTTTCATTAATTGATTTGAAATTTATTACGATGCAACTCGTAATACTTATCTCGTGACGGGATTTATCCGCTGGATCTCTGCTGGACTACGGCATCTCGGAGTATGCAACCACTGCGATCCGAAGACTACGTCATCTGCGGCTTCATCTTGGGTCTTGGCTTGAGCTAATCAATCTTGAGCGAAACATTCCTTCTGTTTAAGCTGAAGCCATCTTGTCACCAGTCATCATGCAATCACAAAAGAAGAAATACATAGTAGAGTTCATAGTATACTGGTGAAAACTAGGCAATTCAATTCACAATATTTGTTTTTTTTAGAAACTCGAGTTAGACGAAAATATTCTCTTCTTTAAATTGATATATTTCTCTAATTTGGCCTATTCCTTGCTCTTTCTTTTGCTTAAACAGATATTGTCTCCCTTCTGGAAACAATAAATTATGCCGCTATGGTGTTATTTTCGGCAACATGTAATTCAGCTGAAGCTTCCTTTCCGTTTCTGAATTCAGATTTCACAGTGACGAATATCTCTTTCAAATCTACTCCTTTTCCGTATTGTGTTCTTGCAGATAGAGTCTTCTATTCTGTTAATATATCAATATTTTCGTATATGACGTTGAGTTGATCCTTTTTAATAATCTTACTATAAGCCGTGCAACTTCCCTTGAATTTGTAGCTTTTATCTTCACAAAGTAGTCAAGAATCGTTCTCTTTCAAATTTTTCCGTCCATCATTATTTAACTCTTGAAATTCTTTTCCCTTGCGGCCGGGCGATATCGATTTATTAGATCACTACTCTGTGTACTCGCACCTGAAGCTACTGTCCGCCATCTTTGTCCACTGTATCCATTATATTGACGGCCGCTAATGTAACGTAATGGTACAGTACGTCATGATGGTTTTTTTTCTACGTATAGTTTTTTCTCTTAGCAGCATGTACGTTTTTAGGAACGCTCTGCCATCTATTGAATATATTTGGAAGCCTGGAAAGGTTAGATAATCGAAGAGTATGTAGCGAGGAATAGTATTCTTCTGAGATCAGAGAAAATGTGTACTGTCTGGCTTGACAGGTAGTAATCAAACATGGCTGTAGGCAATGACATTACTAAGGATGAAAGTCATATATACTGTAATATCAGAATGTTAATGAAAGTGTTAGTCGCTTAGCAACCTGATAAGTATTGCGGGTTAGCGTAAACATTCGCCTGCAATGATTGGAGTGATCATGTAATGACTTTATTTTATGATTACCCAAAGTTGGCAAATCTTAGAGAACTATGAATGTCTCATGATTCACCGGCGGGTAATTCTGGAAAGAATAAAACAAAAATGAAGCAAATCGGTGCTGCAGAACGGACGAACGGATTTGCCAAATATGATTTTAGTAAATTCTATTAATATATAGATTATATTGGAATTAGACGAGTTTGCCCTTCATTATTGTATTAAAATATCTTAAATCAATGGCATATGTAAAATCATTGAAGGAATACTATAGTACTTTTGTATCTGTACCGGTACACAATTATTTAATTGCTTTCATTTCTGCATCACCGTCCCCCTAAAGCTTGTCTAAAAGAAAGCGATTGTGGTGTTTTACGTCTTTCTGTTCCCATCGTCGCCATAAGACCTATCTGTGTCGGTGCGACGTAAAGCCACTAGCAAAAAAAATTCTGGTCCCACAGAGCATTACGAATGAAAATAGCACTAATTAATTGATCAATATCCGTATTGTATCCATGGTATAAGAGCAGCAAAATCAAATAATTTTGAACGCTCTGCTTTGCACTCTCATTGTGATAACAGTGACTCAATGCTCTACTTTACACTATTCAAGCTCCCGCTGGCAATCGTGAGTTTTGATTTCACTGCTTTTCTCCCCGATCCACTATAGTTTCAGCCTTAGGGGTCGGTTCGTTCTGGATACTATTTCACCAATTATTTCCGTTAACCACGTTGTCTTTAGCTTCCTATTCTTCCAGTAGGTGAGAGGCCATTTGGTCAGTCTAGCGGGAACCATCCTCGACATATGTCTGTATGTCACAGGTCCTTTCCTCCACCTCATGCGAAATGCGTGTACTGTCCGCGTAATTGTAGAACTCTCGGTTGGATCAACTCCGTTTATTATTATTATTATTATTATTATTATTATTATTATTATTATTATTATTATTATCATCGTCACCATTGCTGTATACATAAGATCCAGATCTTCAGCACTCAGAACTGCTAGAGCAAAACAAAGCGTCCTTTATACTGGCTACGGCCGTAGCCGTGTTGAAACACCGGATCCCGTGAGATCTCCGCGGTTAAGCAACATTGGGCGTGGTCAGAAGTTGGATGGGTTGCCACGCACTGTTGTTGGGGGGTAAGGGAATGGAGGAGCAGAAAGGAACTGGTCACCCTACCGCACGTAAACTCCGGCTCAGGAACTCCTCTGTGGAGGTTCGGACCTGCCTTCGGGCAGAATAACCCTTACCTTACCTTTATACTGGCTGGGAAGGTATTTCGTGGAGTAGTGGAAGATAAAGGCTTTCACTATCGGTAAATTGGTCACTAAGTGAAATAAAGTGGTTTGCTTTATGCGCGACCACCTTTGAACCAATGAATTAACCCGGTACTCATTTCTGATGCAGGATGAGTGAATCTTTAGGTCATATGTCTCCACAAAAATGAAAACATGTCGTTCTTAAATATTGCGACATTCTTGTGGGATATCGAACCCATGTCTTTCCAAGAGGGTTATGCACATCTTTATTGCCTCGCATAGACAGTCTGTTTCAGAACAGCAAGAGACCTGAATACGTTTGGGTTTAAATACCGGTATATATTTTCACTGTCTTAGCAGGCCATTCGAACGTTCTAAATGAATTTGATTCTAACCGCATAAGTACTAGATCCCACCATTGCAAAATGGAAAAACCTACTCATCTACAGAAGGCTACATTGTCAATTAGCGGATAATTCAGCTTGTGGTAGGGGAACTCTTTACAAGTGCCAGAAGCGTAGTAAATAGTAAAATTCTACGGATACAAAAAGGACAGCTATCATGTGTGTTGAAAATTTGACGTCTGGTACGGTTCATAATGCAGATCTACGGTACTATTTTACTTTATTTGTATGAAATATAAGGGGTACTCAGAGAATTCGTCATTTGCTAAATAAATACATTTCCTCAATTTGGTCTTCAACTAATATATCCATTGCCGACCAATCATGAGACCCAGACGAGATTAGACCACGGTGGGCGTACGAAATACTGCGCTGCGACATCAATCAATAGAGTTAATTACAAAAGTAGCCGCATGCTACTTCACGGAATGCCACTGTTTGATTAAGGCCCGGCCACAGAGAACCTGGAAGCCGATTGATATTGGTGTCATTGAAAGAGAACGCCGTCTATAATAATAAGGAGAGGGTTTCTGGTCCTTGAATAAACGAAGTTCAGAAAGAAAGTTTTATATATTGCAGTCCGTTGTTATGTAAGTGTTCCCTAACGACAGTAAAACGTGGAAAGTCATGAATCCAAAAATTTGTAAATCTATACATGATCACAGGATGAAATGGCCAGATGGAATGACAAATAAAGATCTCTGGAACAGAAATGGTTAATATTCTAATATTTATTGATTTAATGGAATAGCACTTCTACAGAGCATGTTAAATCAACACTCCTATTCTTAATATATTCCTTCTTTCTTTCATACGTTTTGATTTCTATTTCTGGAGTTGTTTGATGGTCTATTTATTGTTCATCCCTGAAGAACACTTTTTGAATTTTGTCCCTAAATAACTTCCGATTGCGTTTACCTTTTTTTTTCAAGTTGCTTTACGTCGCACCGACACAGATATGTCTTACGGCGACGATGGGACAGGGAAGGGAAGCGGCCATGGCATTAATTAAGGTACACCGAGCTCGATAGCTGCAGTCGCTTAAGTGCGGCCAGTATCCAGTAATCGGGAGATAGTGGGTTCGAGCCCCACTGCCGGCAGCCCTGAAGATGGTTTTCCGTGGTTTCCCATTTTCACACCAGACAAATGCCGGGGCTGTACCTTAATTAAGGCCATGGCCGCTTCCTTCCAATTCCTAGGCCTTTCCTATCCCATCGTCGCCATAAGACATGCCTGTGTCGGTGCGACGTAAAGCAATTAGCAAAAAAATTAAGGTATAGTCCCAGCATTAGCCTGGCGTGAAAATGGGAAACCACGGAAAACCATTTTCAGGGCTGACGACAGTGGGGTTCGAACCCACTATCTCCTGAATACTGGATACTGTGGATACTAGTAGTGGTACCCGGTGTTACCCGGAGAGTTTTTGAATGTTTTCCTTCAAGGTTTGTATTGCCTGTTTTGTAGAATTTTTTATTGAGAAGTTGATAGGTAATTTACGATCTATTATGTAGTTTTAAAGTTACATAAATAAGTTCGATCTCAAGTTTTAGATTATTTCTTTTTCGAGTAAAATTTTGGCCTTGTGGAAGTCCGAATTAACCGTAAAATGTTTGATCCTTTGAAATATAATACGTATGAATGTATTTACCCTTCGCGCTATAGATATGGTGTACACGATTCCAAATAATATTAAGAATGTTACCACCGGGCGAGTTGGCCGTGCGGTTAGGGGCGCGCAGCTGTGAGCTTGCATCCGGGAGTTCGTGGGTTCGAACCCCACTATCGATAGCTCTGAAGATGGTTTCTGTGGTTTCCCATTTTCACCCGAGGAAAATGCTGGGGCTGTACCTTATTTAACGCCACGGCCGCTTCCTACCCAATCCTAGCCCTTTTCTATCCCATCGTCGACATGCGACCTATCTGTGTCGGTGCGACGTAGAGCAACTTGCAAAAACATGTCACCAGTTAGCCTTGCGACCCCATAAACAGTGCATTCAACACTAATCTCGGTCATTTTACATTATTTCATTTCCTCCCCGGTATCTTAGAGCGTCATAATTAATCTCAGGGACAAATAAACAATGGATTCGACATTAATGTAGGTTATTTTCCATTAATTTTACACGTCGTCTCCTCCCATTCCTCACTCATAGCGAGGGTTGGAGTTTTATCTCCATAGTACTTCTTTCTTTTTTCCAGATAGTGAATCACATGTCTCCAAGTTTGGCTGAGAGCTATGCTGGAACATATATCCATAATCTTGATCATTATGGGCGTTTCCTCTCTCATTAGTTCTCACTCCCCATGCCGATAGGATTGTACGTGGACTTAGACGACATCCAGGATGTCACTTTCATCCCAACCATCCCAAAAACTATGGGTTTGAAAATAATATTCGTCGTTTTGGATTATTTTTACATGTCATCCCCTTACAGTTCCAATGCTAGTGATGATTCATATCCATACTAGTTTTTTTGTAGATAGCACATCAAATGTGTGCCAAGTTGCGTTGAATGCTATGCTGGCCTTTCTGGACACTCTTTCTTCTCAGCCCCCATCCCTATGCGGGCTGAACTTTGACTTAAACGGTAACTGGATTGTCAATATTCAACACAGCCACACCGATAACTATGGATTCGACACTATTTTTATTATTTTTACATCTCAGCCCATCCCACCCCGCCCCTACGGGTGCTAGGGTACCATGCCTCCTCGGAATTTGTCGTCTAATAGTAAGTCATAAGTGTGCCAAGTTTGGTTGAAATCTCTCCCGTAGTCCAGAGAAGTATGGATTCAACACGGATACATTTGATAGTCGCTCGTATATTGTCTTTTTTTCGTTTCTTGGCGGGCCATCTTCCCAGTGTTCATTTGTTCATTGTATGGGGATGATTGTTGTGAACCGCGTCTTTTAAAATAAGATACGATTTTTACTCGTGTCTGGTATTACCGAATGTTCGTTTGTTTGATTTGAGAAAGTACACGTTTGCTTTCATTGTACGTATCCAATTTATTGCGGTTAGTATCCTGATAGTTAGTCTTAAGTGTACCAAGTTTGGTTCAAATCGCCCCAGTATTCCTTAAAATTTATAGTCAAAGAGATGCTTCGTTCCAAATAATTAATCACTTCGCCAAGAAACACAACCGCGCGTTTTAAAGCCCTTACGTTATGATACGTAAGTAATCTCTTTCCTTTATCCCGCCTTAATTTTGGTACACTTTATATTTTTGTTTGAATTCCTACTTGTGTTGATAAACGCATGTGTTTGACCCCTTCTTTTATTTGGGGGTGCGAGTTATTACCTATTTCCTATCGTTGATTGATGAGGTACGAGTCCAGCTCCGGGCGGTTTTTAGCCTATTCCGACCAGTCTACGAGGTAAGTATTTGTGTTAGTAAGTGTGTGTGCGCGGTTAGGGGCACACATTTGAACCTACAGTATGTGGCTCTGTTATTCGTACAGGCTTCAATTTCTTGTGAAATGTCGTATATTCACATTAACGATTGAAAAACTGCAATAAAACGTACATTACCGGTAAAAAACTATTTTTCAATGATAATTCATTAGTCAAAACCATACTTATTTACATTCAGGCAAGAATATTTGATATTAACGTGCCGGCATCGACAAAGGGATGTAGGCTACCAGTTGTATTCGTACACATGGACAGGATGACGCTCACCGTTTGTTTGCGATATACGGAAGAGTCTCAGTGACGGCATATGACTGGTCAAGTGCCTTAGTCTCCTTCCTAGTGTATCTGTGGTTGACATGGGTAGGAGCTTAAGAACACTATATTTAAACTGGCACTTAAAGGATTTTCCTTACGAAAGATTGGATAGCTGGTCAATAGAACATATTCTACGGTGCAATATGTGGTTGATAAATTTAAACACAAAGGCACTATTAAAAACACGCCAAGGAAACCTAGGAGAGGGTGTTTAACTGAAAGGGAGGAACGGTTTGTTGCTCAGCTGATAAAGTTAGATTCCATATTAAGTATTGAGGTAGCTCACGAAGGAACGAACAGGAAAGATGATCAGCAACTCTACCATCCATCGGAACATGTATCGGCATTGGTACTATGGAACAATCCATCGGAGAAGGCCATATGTAAGTAGAAAAAAACAGACGGCTTAGACTGACATTCATTAAGGATCATCTATATAAATAAAGTCCGCTGTCTGTAATTTATTTTGGTTTGCCAATTTTTTACATATTTATCCGTTTTAGGTCAACTCAAGTCCCAATCGGTGGTTTTTATTTTTTCGTGTCTGTTTGTTTGTTTGTTCCACCATCACGGGGAAACGACTGTTTAGATACCAACAGCCGCACTTTACGACAGGTGGTTGGGTACAGTAATTAGTGATGTTTCATATATGCCCGACTCTTTAACTGAAAGGTTAGTGGTAAGGCCTTCAGTTCAGTGGATCCCAGTTTCGCTTCAAGACTGAGCCGAGGATTTTAATCGCATCTGGGTAATTCTACTGCAGGCTCGGGGACTGGATTATTGTGCTTTCCTCAACACTTTCATCTTATTCAGACGACTCGCCACACTACCAATCACCACAGGAATCCATAATAGTGAATATATCCCTCCACACAGGGTTTGCGTTAGGAATGGCATCCGACCGCAAAACCTGTCCAAATCGACCTGTGAGTCACAGTTCGTACCCACGATACCACAGGTGTGGGAACTGCAGCAGCAGCAGCAGCAGCAGCATAAGACGAAGAAGAAGGAGAAGAAGAACAAGGAGAAGAATTGTCAGTATAGATGTAGTTCATTTCAGGATGATCGTTGAGAATATCGAAAAGCCTTAACTGAACTCATTTTGCAAGGAACGATTGATAATGGGATGCTTCCTGATTTCTTCGATAGAATAAGTAACGTCATGAAGGGGGGCAAAATGTAAAAGAATAGTATGTTTTCTAAAGAGAAGCCTTTGAACAGGGGGAAAGGCCGTATGATGAAGACATCTAGTATGTATAGTCGCTCAAAAAGAAAGAATGAACGAATGGAATTGTATATTCATTGCATTTAACATTTCACCAGACATAATTTTAATTATCAACTAAGTTATTATTCACCTTCAGTACGGTGCGAATACCACAAAAGTCAAAAGTCATCATATCTATAGGTTCAATTGTGTATGTTAAAAGTGTAGCCTACCTGACAGAAATTATAACATCAAACACTCATTCCCTTTTTTCTCTTTTATTTTTTATTATTTTTGCTAGGGGCTTTCCGTCGCACCGACACAGACAGGTCTTATGGCGACAATGGGATAGGAAAGGCCTAGGAGTTGGAAGGAAGCGGCCGTGGACTTAACTAAGGTACAGTCCCAGCATTTGCCTGGTGTGAAAATGGGAAACCACGGAAAACCATCTTCAGGGCTGCCGACAGTGGGATTCGAACCTATTATCTCCCGGATGCAAGCTCACTGCCGCGCGCCTCTACGCGCACGGTCAACACGCCCGGTTTTTTCTCTTTTGAGCGACTGCAGCATGTAAATATTAAGTCTAAAGTAAAGAAACTTTCACGTGGTTTGAGATACTGTGTAACCGCCGTTCTTTGAGTTCTACCTTTCATGTACCACGAGAAGTCTCCGGTGAAGCACTACGAAGTGACAGTGCTCTAGGGGAGATAAAAATAGCCCGATTTGCTACATAGAGATACTTTTGGCATTATAATATAAAATAATCTCAAATAGGGAACTATAATTTAGTTTCCCCGATTGAGAATATTAATTCACAAAAGTTTATTTTGTCAGGCTTCTATATGTTAAAATAACAAAGCCAGTTTTAACTTGGAATATTACTCCTCCCGAAGGTGCTACTTAGGCAGCATATCAATTGAAATAGTACGTTTGCAGATGGTCCTGATGATTGAGGATTTTTTTTGCTCGTAAATGTAAAAGAAAACACAACGACTATCAGAAATTAATTTAACATTTTGAACATATAGTTTGCAATATATCCCTGTGCTGGGGACGTTGTGATTGAATGCCAACTTGTTAAGTTTTGCATGAACCTATTTCTCCCCAATGCACATTTATGTAATGTACTCGATCCACAGTGGAGCACTTAACAAAACGCTTGACCTGATCACTATGAGTCGTTCAAGTGAGTCTCGTGCTAGTTCTGGTAACCGCATTGCAATATGCTGCCTTTGATGGAAGTAGATAGAGTGAATGCGTCATGTAATTACAGAATGTTTCATAGAGCACATGCCTGGTAAGCTAATGACTGTCAAGCAATGTACTGAACTGTTCATACAAAAGGTAGGAAGAAATATTAATTGGTTACTAACTGCAAAATCTGATTAGTTTTAAAACGATGGTAACTAATTCTACTTTGGAAATTTTCAGAATTAATAAATAATGAACTTTATTCTTCCATTACTTGAGGTTGCCTAGACTCATAATTAATACACTGACTGACAGTGACAATGCAACACCAAGGAGGAGTGGTTCGAAAGGGATGAAAGTTGGGAAAAAACAGAGACGGCACGGATGAATAATTGATGTTTATTTCAAACCGATATGCAGGTTACACAATGCGCACGGCATCGACTCAGTAGGATGTAGGACCACCGCGAGCGGCGATGCACGCAGAAACACGTCGAGGTACAGAGTCAATAAGAGTGCGGATGGTGTCCTGAGGGATGGTTCTCCATTCTCTGTCAACCATTTGCCACAGTTGGTCGTCCGTACGAGGCTGGGGCAGAGTTTGCAAACGGCGTCCAATGAGATCCCACACGTGTTCGATTGGTGAGAGATCCGGAGAGTACGCTGGCCACGGAAGCATCTGTACACCTCGTAGAGCCTGTTGGGAGATGCGAGCAGTGTGTGGGCGGGCATTATCCTGCTGAAACAGAGCATTGGGCAGCCCCTGAAGGTACGGGAGTGCCACCGGCCGCAGCACATGCTGCACGTAGCGGTGGGCATTTAACGTGCTTTAAATACGCACTAGAGGTGACGTGGAATCATACGCAATAGCGCCCCAAACCATGATGCCGCGTTGTCTAGCGGTAGGGAGCTCCACAGTTACTGCCGGATTTGACCTTTCTCCACGCCGACGCCACACTCGTCTGCGGTGACTATCACTGACAGAACAGAAGCGTGACTCATCGGAGAACACGACGTTCCGCCATTCCCTCATCCAAGTCGCTCTAGCCCGGCACCATGCCAGGCGTGCACGTCTATGCTGTGGAGTCAATGGTAGTCTTCTGAGCGGACGCCGGGAGTGCAGGCCTCCTTCAACCAATCGACGGGAAATTGTTCTGGTCGATATTGGAACAGCGAGGGTGTCTTGCACATGCTGAAGAATGGCGGTTGACGTGGCGTGCGGGGCTGCCACCGCTTGGCGGCGGATGCGCCGATCCTCGCGTGCTGACGTCACTCGGGCTGCGCCTGGACCCCTCGCACGTGCCACATGTCCCTGCGCCAACCATCTTCGCCTTAGGCGCTGCACCGTGGACACATCCCTATGGGTATCGGCTGCGATTTGACGAAGCGACCAACCTGCCCTTCTCAGCCCGATCACCATACCCCTCGTAAAGTCGTCTGTCTGCTGGAAATGCCTCCGTTGACGGCGGCCTGGCATTCTTAGCTATACACGTGTCCTGTGGCACACGACAACACGTTCTACAATGACTGTCGGCTGAGAAATCACGGTACGAAGTGGGCCATTCGCCAACGCCGTGTCCCATTTATCGTTCGCTACGTGCGCAGCACAGCGACGCATTTCACATCATGAGCATACCTCAGTGACGTCAGTCTACCCTGCAATTGGCATAAAGTTCTGACCACTCCTTCTTGGTGTTGCATTTGCTCTGTCAGTCAGTGTAAATAATGGACTTTATTCTTCCATTACTTGAGGTTGCCTAGACTCATAATTAATAAATAATGAAATTTATTCATCCATTACTTGAGGTTGCCTAGACTCATAATTAATAAATAATGAACTTTATTCTTCCATTACTTGAGGTTGCCTAGACTCATAATTAATAAATAATGGACTTTATTCTTCCATTACTTGAGGTTGCCTAGACTCAGAATTAATAAATAATGGACTTTATTCTTCCATTACTTGAGGTTGCCTAGACTCATAATTGCCATGCAATTAGCTTAGGCCTAAGCAAGTTTTTAAATTAAACAACACAAGAATAAATGAGCAGTTACAACCAAAGTATATAGCTTATACCTGCATTAATTTATATGAAATATATACAGAAATAGCATTAAGACTACAATAACAAGCGGGATATTAAATTAATACTTTAGAATATAACAGTCGGGAATAATTAAATAGCCACATCAATGAATCACACCAGCTACGGTGTAAATATTTACTATTTGCAGCAGTGTATTATATTTGCCAGGGTCCCAGAATTTTCTGGTGGCTACACAGTAGCTTAACTAGATGAAGGCATTCTCCCTCTGGAATTGAACGCAATTAAATGAATCAAAGCTAGGACGTTTGAAAATTGATTCCACTGTTTGTGGAACTTGATCATTCTTTGAGTTACCTGTACTGAAAATACTTAAACACTTCATTTTCCGCAAGGGTAATTTAGATATGACCTAATGTGTTTTATAATCGGTAATTGTTTGTACTACGTATCCAAAGAGTTATGTTCATGTTTTATACCATTTTGAAATGCAAAATTCACCATTTTAAGTTATATTATTAGCATTTTGTTTCATCAGTGCTTTTGTCGATTTAGATCATATTCGAAATTTGAAAAAGTGTGGAATATTACACATAGCTTTATTGGAATTAAATGACATATTTATTATGATTATTATTAACAAATATATTGCAACTGGGAAATATCCCAGTGGAAATGATCGCTTGCACTAGTGTGATAATAAAGTAAAGATCAAACGTAATTACTCAACAACAACAACAACAACAACAAGAGTACAACTAGCCATTCACTGGAAAGAAAGTATTGCAAGGAATACTATTAGCTTAACATCCTAAATCCAGCATCACCATATACAAATTCACGCACAACTTAAGTATTTCCAGTGCTTAACACTACAGCTTACAATACTATAGGTTGAGCTTACTACTAGCTTAACATTACAACACAGTCATATACAAACTCGCACGTACATTAAGTATTTCAAAATGTTACACTATGGTATATAGTAGATTGAGTGGTCCAATTACTAACTAATGTCTTAGCATTGTAAATAAAGCACGTTCATGTACAAATTCATACATACCTTAAATAACTCAGATGCCTTAATATTACTATTTGCAGTACATTAAAATTTACACACAGTTTACAGAAGGTTGGAGTCTATTCTCGAAGTATATTACATTTTTTGGGAAGAGGCTCTATGACAACTGCAGGTAAAGCATTCATATCATCAATTAACCAATTTACAAACGAATATTTACGACAGTTAATTATCTGCGTTCTACCTTTTTCTTTATACGGATGATCTGTCCTACTTATGTAACATGGCTTTTCTAGTCGTGTTCAACTCTCCTTAAGCTGGCGTATTCGTGTGAGCATTATTCATGGCACATAACCATGTTCGTTTCTATCTAATCCCTAGTGTCTCCCACCCAAGTTTTTCTATCATACTTGTCACGCAACATTAAGCACGAATCTTGTAGCCTTTCGCTCTACCATATCAAGTTTCTTAATGAGTCCTGTTTGGTGTGGATCCCATACGGCTGCTCCATATTCCAGAACTGGCCTAGTGAGTGATATATAGGCCTGCGCTTTCGCCTGGGAACTGCTGCACTTTAGTGCCCTCATCACGAATTGTAAGGACTTGTACACGCGAGCACAGAAATGGTGTCCCGATATAAACAAAGCATGGTATACCCCCACCTCCACGCTTAGCACATTGCTGCAGGCAGACAGACCGCTACAAGTCTGTTGTGATCAAAATGGGCACAGTGGCGGATGTATAGCACACTGTGCCTTCAGCACTACCAGTTCACTCCCTCCCCTTTTTCGGTACTGGAGTGGCCTTCGACACTACCCCTTCACTCCCTCTCCTCCTTTTCTGTACTGGAGTGGGGCAGTGTTGATTGTTTAGGTCAGGACACCATTTCTGTGCTTACATGTACGCTTTTGTAATTACAATTTCCACGCGAGTGTCCCATTTAAATCTTTGCGTGAATTCCTAGGTACTTGCATAAGTCACTCTCAACCAGAGCTCCTGATCCAAAACAATTTTGAAAGTACGCTTGTCTATGTTTCTTTTCCATTCTTATGAGACTGTATTTTCGAGAATATATTTTCATTTTGTTATCGAGTGCCCACTTATTATCGCAAATAACCTATTATCCAGAGTTGAAAAGGCCTGATTTTGGATCCTCTCTCACATCTCTCGTGATTGAATTTACAAAGTTGTACAACTACAATCGTAGGAGAATGTTTTAAGGGGCCAATGAACTAGTTATTTGGCTCCTTTAAACAACAATCATGCTCTTGTACTCAACTAAGTCACCACGCATATCAACTCATCACACACTCGTATGTCACTGCAGGCCTTCTGACGAGATACCGTGAATATTACACAGTTGGCCTGATTTGATGCAGTTCTCCACACCTACTTGCATAACTACCACATTATCCTAATCTATTTCTCACACTGATCCCATGGTATCTCCGGGCTATTCCTGTCCCAGTTACTTCCTTGCAAAGATAAATAAACAAGTCCAGCTTAGCCCAGAACTAGAAGAACTATCACTCATTCTAGTATAATAAAATTAAACTGTTCTCGTCACATCGAAACGGTTCAATATTACTTCGTTTGTGATTCGATCTACCCATTTCACCTTCAACACCGCATTTGGAGTCTTATATTATGTTTTTTTTTTTTCTACAGCAATTATCGTTTGTGTTTCACTCCCTATGTAGTACCATGTTCCAGAAAAGTACTTTCCGAAACGACAGTATGATATTATGCTTACGGTGAGTAGACTTTCCTTTTTCATGAAGCCATTATTTGCTAATGCTAACCAAAACTATATGTTCTGCTTGTTTCTTTCAATATTTGACTTCCTAAGAACCACACTTCTTTTACTTTCTGAATGAAAATGATAATCTGCAACTCGTTTCCAGTCATTCGACCGGGTCAGTAATGGAATGAATGAAACCCCCATTTAGCGGCAAGGATAGGAATTGTGCCGGCTGCCGAAGCCTGTAGCACTCGTCTGGTGCAATAATTAATGTTTGACAGATGAAATACGACAGGAAAAACCAGAGTACCCGGAGAAGAAACCCGCCCCACCTCCGCCTTGTCCAGCACAAGTCTCACATGGAGTGACCGGGATTTGAACAACGAAACCCAGCGGTGAGAGGCCGACGCGCTGCCGCCTGAGTCACGGAGGCTCTCCTCTACTGCTGTAATGATTTCATTTATTACAACGGATACTTCAGTGAGATCACACCGCAACATAACTCGAATTTTTTTATGTAATCTATAATGAGATGATCATGTAGTAAACGTTAACTACGAGTTGTAACTAAAGATTTTCCAAATCGACATCGGAGAAACGCAGGGTTTGAAGGATGCAGTTTTATTAAACAGTTTGGGCAGTCCTAGTAAGGTCGGGACTGTGCGTGCGCATATCAAATAATCTTCGAATCACTGTATTCTTCAGTAATCGTAATGTTATTTTTAAGATAATACAGTACAATCTGTTAAGTGCATTACTCATAAAATTCACCTGTAATTTTACTCTGTTTTGATTCTAGCAGAAATTTTAGTTGTTGTTCAGTAGTATGACCAGAAATGTTACCTTTGAGCCTCTGCTCCGTTTTATTGTTTGAACGAGATAATGCATCTGAAGGTTTCAAACACACTTAATTCACATTATTCTAGAGCTCTAGAGGTAATATCAAGTTGCTCTCCTATACTGACAAAAGAAAATAAAATTCAACTGAATATACATGTCCGAATTTCGATCATCATTTGGGAACTTTTTTGAAAAAAATTATTGCAGTCTTCTAGACTTTGAAAATAGATTACCAGCTGGAGTTTCTCACATGACGCACTATTTCTGACCATTCCAAGGCAATCAGAAAGGAAAATTTAAAATATTTAAATCCTTCCCTTCTCTTTGCAGATACCGAAAACTGATTGAAAATTTTCAGAAGAACATGTTAAATTGCAATTTCAATCTCTTCGTATCCTATTTCATAACGTTATGGACCAAACCATCATTATCATTCTCATTATCATTATTCTACTTCTTCTCCTTATCTATATTTTCTCACATATGGAAGGTCGTCCTTCTTACAATGTCCCCTCCATTTCGGTCGATCCATAGTGTCCCGGGAGCTGAGTTTGGTGAACCGCATGTCATCTGTTAGGCTGCGTGCACACCGAGCGCGCTTCGCATAGTGTGTCGCGTGTTGCTCAACGCTAAGCGTCACGCTAAGCATAACTAGTGCTTTGTTCCTAAGCCAGGTGTTCACACCGTCCGCGCTCTGTTGCGCTGAACGCCTACCTTACAGCTAAGCGAAGCGCCAGACAACGCGCAGTGTTGGTTAATTGCTTAGCGTTACCTAGCTGGTTCCGAAGCTATGGAAGAAAAAATTATTCATGCATTGTTTCAAAGAGAAGAAATATGGAACCCAAGACACAAAAACTATAAAAATGTAACTGCTTTGGAAAATAAATGGACTTAAGTATCTACAACATTTTTATCGCATTCCTACAGTAAACATGTACAGTAATATTACTTCTACTGTCACACTTTACTGGGCTTAACATTGTGACAGGAGGAAATTGCTTGTGGATTGTAGTGTCGGAAGTGTCAGAGGAGAAGTTCTGCTTGCCAGGTGCAAGTCTTTTGAATTGACACCCGTAGGTGACCTGCGTCGTTATGAGGATGAAATGATTATGAATAGACAAATACACTTAGGCCCCCGTGCCAATGGAATTTACAAATTATGATTATAATTCCCGACTCTGCTGGGAATCGAACCAGGGACTCCTGTGACCAAAGGCCAGTACGGGTCACCATTAATCCATGTAGCCGGACACTTTGTGACAAAGTGCATAGGATCTCCCAGACTCTGTCACATCGGTTTATAATTTTGCCAGTGGAGGGTGGTAACATAAAGAATATCACTCTGCAGGCTAGTAGTGGGCTTGGAAGAAAATATTTCTGTTTATGAATTATGTTTGTTAGACATTTTCTCCACTTTTGTTACGATGATAAATTGTGTGTGCTAATTGTAACAATAATACAAAATACTATTTATAATTATTATATAAAGAGCGCTATTTAGCCGGAAATTTAATGTCCACGTGTTTGCTGCGTGGTGCTCCTAGACAATTGGGAAAATTGAATTTCTCCCAATACTTCTCTGCTACTTGTCACCACATTTCAGCTGCAGGCTTCGGAAGGTCAAAGATTTTTTTTTTTTGGTCATTCTTAAGTAATCATAAAATTTATGGCGATAAAGACTTGCATCTCTGTACAAACGATGAAATTCTCTGAAAGTAATTCTTTCTTCATTAAATTTATGAACCCAATTTCGATTCTGCTTTCTAATTTTCAATTTTAGGTAACTGTTATCCATCAGTAAACTGTTACTGGCGTACTTGGATAACGGCATTAGTTTGTGACCACCCTAAAGAGCCTCGCGCCAAACTAAGCTGAGATCACGGCGTAGAGTTTTCGGTGTGAACAGCAAGCACGCTTACGCTATGCATAGCATTTCACGCTACACGCGACACACTATGCGAAGCGCGCTCGGTGTGCACGCGGCCTTACCCGCGGTGCAGCCAGCGTGTTTGAGGTTACCCTCTAGGTCGGCGACCCTCCACGGTCAGTTGAAAGGCAACTTACCTTTTACTTCGTGAAATACGCGATATTTAAGTGTCCGTAATGGATTACTTTATACATTAGCGGAAATGACCATGGCCGAAGATTACTTGAGCGGGGAACGTAGGAACACCATTTTAGGGTACGAAATCACAGTGCTGCAATCAGGCGGAGAAAAAATTCAGCAAGGTTAAGTTTGGTGATCACTGAATCATAATCTCTCGAGTATGAAGCGGATTTCAACCAGAGACGATTTATAAAAAAAGATTCCATAAAGTAACTATTATGCAACGGGTGTGGGCAAAATACTAAAAAGAAAAAAATGAGGTGGAAATAGCAACTTTTGAACGGACACTCCTCAGTTGTGAACTTTGTGATATAAATCAGGTACAATATTTTGGAACAGTGTTCCAAAACTTCCTTGTTGTTTATGTAACTTCTGCTTCTGAGCTTTACGTCAGTGAGGTACGAGGAAATCAACTATTTAATGAAATAACACATGAACTACCAGTGTTAAAGGGCAAAAGTGTTGAACGCTGAATTCAATCTAATTAAAATGAAGTATAAGAAAGGGGTGTAAAATATGAAACGTGACCAAGTCAGTCGAACACACTTGAAAAAGGAAGGGGAAAGCAATCAAAATAGCATTTAATCCTAACAACATGCCTTTACTACCGAATGTTTAGAAGACCAGTAAACGAGAGGTGTGAAGTGAAGAATGCGCAAGAATATGGAAACATAACTTAATTAAGGCCAGGCCATCAACATTCTTAGTTCTCCACTTCTCTTCATTTATAAGTACTTACATTCGCCCCTCCTTTAGGTTAACTATATTTCTTTTTCTTATACAACCATAGAAATAATTAATGAGCACAATTTTGGGAACATATCATTGACAATAATCATAATTATACATTTAATGCCGTATATCCTCTAGATATGCCTGGTTCAGGTCTTCCGAATTGACACCTTATAGGTGACTTGGACGTTTATGATGACTGGGCCCTACCTATGATGAATTCTAACACACACACACACACACACACACACACACACACACACACACACAATACCCGAACTGAAGTATTTAACCAATACGGTTAAAGTCCCCGTCCCAGACAGAAATCGAACTTGGGATTGCTTTGACCAATATAGCCAAGGAACTGGACCTATAATAATAAAGATAAGAAGAAGAAGAAACTTTCTTCAGCTTGTCCCAGTTATTTCTAGTATCACTGGAGCCTCCCAGGCTCATTTTGCTGTTGGCCGGGCGTTTGAAACCGGATGCCCTTCCCGACGACACGCGATTCTTGAGATGAAAATCTCGACCCAGGATCGGTCGGGATTCAAACCTCGACTTTGTGGGTGGCAAGCAAACAGCTAACCCACTGAGCTAATCACGCCCCCAATAATAATAATAATAATAATAATAATAATAATAATAATAATAATAATAATAATAATAATAATAATAATAATGGAAATAACTAGCATGAAGTAGAACTGAAGAAGAAAGTATTACTGGGATATATCAAACAAGACTGCCTGAGGTAAGGACTTCACAAGAGATAAACTACTGTTCAAGAGTACACCGAATATCTTTGGTTTTCTACTACCTCTCTGAAGAGCCTTCTATCACCTAGCTAGAAAGAATAAATTGAATTTTCTCATATTGAATTATCTCCGTAAGTAACATTAATGGAATAAATTGAAAAAAATCCAAGAGCTTGATGCTGGTGGAGACACACTGTACGTTTGTGAAGAAAGATGAACTCCGCACACTTGTCGACATATGGTTGATTTTCATTCCTTGTCTAGCTTGTTTTCCTTCTTCCATTTCATACCCTCCCCATACTCTCCAAGTGTTAATATTCTCACGCTGAAGAACGGAGACATCTTTCTGACTCGCTCTTACGAGCTGCTCTCTTCTCCGGGTTTTAAAAGTGGCTGATTTACATTTGTTAACGATGTTTAACATTGGTAGCAGTGTGAAAGCCATGACAATCTGACGTCTGTGGACTCGCCGTGCCCTGGGGATTAATTAACTTGAAAAAACAGAAAATAGCTGCTTGAAATATCTGGTTCTCAGGAGAAAGAGCTGGAATATTCTATGACAGGGATAAGACAAGCCATCATATTATTATGAAATGATAAGGCACAAAAAATCCACAATTAATAAATAATTGATAGAAACGGTAATTTACGGTACTGTCTAGCTGTAAATATTTTCAGTAAGTACTTTCGTTAATGGTAATGATAAGTGATCTATTGATCTTATTTTACTTCCGCCACTTCTTCCCAAACCCTGGTGGAGTCGCTGGTGCGAATTGTGTCACACATGTAGACATAAGCCTATTTCATCGCCGGATGTCATTCCTGAAAGCAACCCCGTGTGGAGGGATGCATTTCCGTATTTCTGTAGTGGTTGTATATGTACGAAGAATTATGTATTGGGGCAAAGCCTAACACATTCTTTTCAATTGATAGGAATTAACCAGATGAGGATAAAATCACGACCTGGCCGGGAATCGAATCTGGGACGCTCTGAACCGACTATGTCGACGCTGACGGTTCAGCCAAGAAGCCGGACTGCAATTCTAGGAGAGTAATTAATTTTAATATACTTCAGTGATTATGGTCATGTGGCTTGGATCACGTAGCTTTGAGCTTGGATTCGGAAGATGGTGGGTTCGAACCACACTGTCGGCAGACCTGAAGGTAGTTTTGTGTTGTTTCCCATTTTTACACCAGTCAAATGCTGGAATTGTACCTTTATTCAGTTCACCGTTACTTCCACCCCATTCTTAGCCCTTTTTCTTCCTCATTGTCACCATTAAATGTGTCCGAGTCGGTGCGATGCAAAACAAATATCAAACTCTATATTGATAAAAAACAAAAATAATAATAATAATAATAATAATAATAATAATAATAATAATAATAATAATAATAATAAAAATAATATATAGACAGGAATTTATGAGAAGTTACATGGCTCCATTCACACATTTATAACGGCGTACTAAACTGTTATTTTTCTCCGAAAGCCCGTGGCGGTAAAGTGAAGTACAGTAACCTGTTCCTTTTGCGGTGTTCTGGTGATGAATGAGAGTACCACTTACTATACACCAACGGTAAAGCATTTTTAAGTTCAAACCTTCGTTATTGAAGATGTCTTCCTCGTAAACAGTAGAGATTTTCTTCTGAAGACGCTGAGCAAATTTCTCTGCGTTAAAAAAATACAATATTAAGGGCCGTGAAAGCATCAATATGATCAATAATTACATGTGTTTCATTTTTCTTCAATTACTACCAATGTATTGTTGTTGTTGTTGTTCGTTGAGTCATCAGTCCACAGACTGGTTTGATGCAGCGTTCCATGCCACCCTATCCTGTGCTAACCTTTTCATTTGTACGTAACTATTGCATCCTACATCTGTTCTAATCTGCTTGTCATATTCATACCTTGTTCTACCCCTACCGTTCTTATTGCCTACACTTCCTTCAAAAATCAACTGAACGAGTCCTGGGTGTCTTAAGATGTGTCCTATCATTCTATCTCTTCTTCTCGTCAAATTTAGCCAAATCGATCTCTCTCACCAATTCGATTCAGTATCTCTTCATTCGTGATTCGATCTATCCATCTCACCTTCAGCATTCTTCTGTAACACACATTTCAAAAGCTTCTATTCTCTTTCTTTCCGAGCTAGTTATCGTCCATGTTTCACTTCCATACAATGCCACGCTCCACACGAAAGTCTTCAAAAACATCTTTCTAATTCCTATATCAATGTTTGAAGTGAGAAAAATTTCTTTTCTTAAGAATGCTCTTCCTTGCTTGTGCTAGTCTGCATTTTATGTCCTCCTTACTTCTGCCATCGTTAGTTATATTACTACTCAAGAAACAATATTCATCTACTTCCTTTAAGACTTCATTTCCTAATCTAATATTTCCTGCATCACCTGCCTTCGTCCGACTGCACTCCATTACTTTTGTTTTGGACTTATTTATTTTCATCTTGTACTCCTTACCCAAGCCTTCCTTTACCATCATAATCTTTTATGTAAAGTAAGCACAATAAACTCAAACTAATGCTGGGGTTAGTGATATGATTTGCTCTAAAGCAAATATCATGGGATCAACATTACGGAGAGAAAATTTAATTACTGTTATAAAATCACAAATTATTAATGTCCAAATATTCGATGTCGAGAAATCCATACTTACCAATTCAGTATATTCCGTAAATGTAATTTACAATGTTCCGTAAAACGTTTCACTATAATGTTCTTCTAACAATCTTGAGCTTGAACACATTGCCTTCATGACCTTAAGGTATTATCTTCATTTACAAATATAAATCATATTATTGTAAGCTCGTGGTGTGAAAATGTGATTTATTCCTATGCATTTATTTCCCACGTTTGTTTCTATTGATTTTACATAAAATGTGCATAAGTTAGTTGTTTATGGTATTTGTTATAGTATTTTTCTTTACAACAATAGCATTTGTACCCGTTGATTCAACGGGAATTTACAATGAATTATATTAGGTTTCCTTCATGAATTTATGCGAAGTTACATAATAATAATAATAATAATAATAATAATAATAATAATAATAATAATAATAATAATAATAATAATAATAATAATAATAATTGCTTATTTTATCACCCAGCTTCTTGAGAGAGAATGTGTATTTTATGTTAATTTTACGTTAATGATTGTTTTGTTCAGTCTCGACCCGTTTGTGTTCTAATCTCGACTGGAGCCGGCAAGAGCCTTAAGACAGACTTAATGGCACATCAAGAGACTGCTCTTGCCATCGGTCTCTAGCGGGACTATATTATAGTAACCGCACGTCGAAGTCGATTTAGATTAGATGGGGGAGAATCTCCGCTTTACCAAGTTCTCGGAAACAAAGGGGGTGTTAGCTTTGAAGCATCAACATCTGTTGTTGTCAGACTGAAGGCGTATCTAGCACAGGACAGTAGGTTGAGATTTTCTTAAGAAAATGTTGAAAAACTTTCCGACGCACAAGAACAAAAGAAGGTAACATGGTTTACTGACGTTGAAATGAATTTTACTTTGTATGTGGTTGAAAGTCATTATGACACCACACATAGTACCTGTTGATATATAATATATATATATGCATTATGTACTAGCTGTTGTGTACCCGTCGTTGCCATCTAGCGGAGATGAGAGTTCTAAACAATAGCAGTTAGAAGTATTTATTCATATGACACAGGCGATTCTCTACACCTCCTTACACAATTTCACTGACAATCATTCATTTCATCTTCACTAAACTCCTCTACTGAGGTTGGCATCGGGAAGGGCACTTTCCTGGAAAACCGTTAATGTTACAAGGAAAATGTATGGTGATATTCTGTACAAAATTTAATTAGAAGTACAATGCAACGTTGCAGTTTATAAAACAATCATAATCATTGCCCCCACCAGTTACTTCGTTATCGTGATGAGTATACAATATTTTCAAATCGGGGATGCTCACTTAGCAATAAAAGTAATCATTTAAATTTATGATTTATCTCATTATATTTCGTATGGTAAAATGTATCCAAGGTAAAATATCAGAAGTGTTGTCAAGTGCGACATTCACATACAATTAACGATTCCGAAAATATTTAGAAGTTTGTGAAAATATGTAATAATTGTGAATATCTTCGTTATTATTCCACGTGTGGAAAATTCGCATTACACATAAACGACCGGGAATTATAATTTGAATAACTTTTAATATGTACAGTTTTTCGATACGGCTATTATTAACGGAGAAATTCGGTAGTACCTTTCCGGGTTCCCGTAATATTGGTAGGCCATTGCATACAAATCAAATAAAATATAGCCTAGTGGACAACCTTTGAACTTCAGTGCCGAGTTCAGGGAAATTCTGTAGAGCTGTTCGTCCTCGAAGTTATATCAGTCAAAAAAAAAGAAGAAGAAGAAATGCAGGAACAGACAGGCAACGTTAAACCTACTTTTGTATACAAAATTCGAGAAATTTTAAACTAAATGTCAGGCAAAAATTTGTAGCTCAGAGGCAATATTTTAATTATACACTGACTGACAGAGCAAATGCAACACCAAGAAGGAGTGGTTCGAAAGGGATGAAAGTTGGGGAAAAAACAGAGACGGCACGGAAGAATAATTGATGTTTATTTCAAACCGATATGCAGCTTACACAATGCGCACGGCATCGACTCAGTAGGGTATAGGACCACCGCGAGCGGCGATGCACGCAGAAACACGTCGAGGTACAGAGTCAATAAGACTGCGGATGGTGTCCTGAGGGATGGTTCTCCATTCTCTGTCAACCATTTGCCACAGTTGGTCGTCCGTACGAGGCTGGGGCAGAGTTTGCAAACGGCGTCCAATGAGATCCCACACGTGTTCGATTGGTGAGAGATCCGGAGAGTACGCTGGCCACGGAAGCATCTGTACACCTCGTAGAGCCTGTTGGGAGATGCGAGCAGTGTGTGGGCGGGCATTATCCTGCTGAAACAGAGCATTGGGCAGCCCCTGAAGGCACGGGAGTGCCACCGGCCGCAGCACATGCTGCACGTAGCGGTGGGCATTTAACGTGCCTTGAATACGCACTAGAGGTGACGTGGAATCATACGCAATAGCGCCCCAAACCATGATGCCGCGTTGTCTAGCGGTAGGGCGCTCCACAGTTACTGCCGGATTTGACCTTTCTCCACGCCGACGCCACACTCGTCTGCGGTGACTACCACTGACAGAACAGAAGCGTGACTCATCGGAGAACACGACGTTCCGCCATTCCCTCATCCAAGTCGCTCTAGCCCGGCACCATGCCAGGAGTGCACGTCTATGCTGTGGAGTCAATGGTAGTCTTCTGAGCGGACGCCGGGAGTGCAGGCCTCCTTCAACCAATCGACGGGAAATTGTTCTGGTCGATATTGGAACAGCCAGGGTGTCTTGCACATGCTGAAGAATGGCGGTTGACGTGGCGTGCGGGGCTGCCACCGCTTGGCGACGGATGCGCCGATCCTCGCGTGCTGACGTCATTCGGGCTGCGCCTGGACCCCTCGCACGTGCCACATGTCCCTGCGCCAACCATCTTCGCAACAGGCGCTGCACCGTTGACACATCCCTATGGGTATCGGCTGCGATTTGACGAAGCGACCAACCTGCCCTTCTCAGCCCGATCACCATACCCCTCGTAAAGTCGTCTGTCTGCTGGAAATGCCTCCGTTGACGGCGGCCTGGCATTCTTAGCTATACACGTGTCCTGTGGCACACGACAACACGTTCTACAATGACTGTCGGCTGAGAAATCACGGTACGAAGTGGGCCATTCGCCAACGCCGTGTCCCATTTATCGTTCGCTACGTGCGCAGCACAGCGGCGCATTTCACATCATGAGCATACCTCAGTGACGTCAGTCTACCCTGCAATTGGCATAAAGTTCTGACCACTCCTTCTTGGTGTTGCATTTGCTCTGTCAGTCAGTGTATCTTTATAAAATAGGACAAAGGACTTTTTTTTTTTCAATTTGCTTTATATAACAATAACACCGATAGATCTTATGTCGATGATGGGACAGCAAGTGGCAAGGTGTGGGAAGGAAGCGACTGAGGAACAGCTCCAACATTTGCCTGGTGTGAAAATGGAAAACCACAGTAAGCCATTTTCAGAGCTGCCAGGAGTGGTTAATATTAAGATTAGTATTTCGAGCACTTGCTGCAATGAATATGCAGGGTACCCTGCTTCCTTCCTACAGACCCGTTATGTCGTAGACTAGATCAACATGACTACATAACATCCTATAAAAACAGTCCTTCTCAGGACCAAATAACAATTCACTCGCTGGATTTAGTAGGTATGTGGCCATATCACACCCACTGTAAGCGGCATGAAGGGAAAATAACTGTACCAGCCTGTTTCCTGGCGCTAACTTAGCAACGGAGGGCCGTGGCGAATGAGTGCTACGTATGGAATCTGTTGGTAGTCCTAATAGATACTTCCTGTCAGGACGTAAGGTAGTGTTATTCGCAGCTGTGATCGTTTTAAACATTCATTATAGTTTACGCCACTGAAATAACATAGATTTCGTTTATACTGAACTGAACGGTATAGTTGTACTGAGGTATGGACAAGCATGAAAGTGAATTATTACTAGTTAAATTTACTTCTGGAAGAAAATTGCTCTCCCTCCCTCCCTCCCTTAATCTTTCTTATTTAAAGCGGCATCTCCCTATCTGTTGTAATAGGTAATGAGGTATCACAATACCATTGTTCATATACCATAAAGAATATATCAATAAGTGGAGCTTCTTTTGTTTTGCGTTTTCATTTACAGTTCAGTGTTGCGTAATATACTGAAAAATTGTATCGTATCTACCATAATATGCAAAATACCGGTATACAAAAATAAAAGGGGAATATAAGATTAGGTAATAATGTATTTAGGTTGGCTATGATACGAGATTTCGTTAGAGTGTGTTTCTCCGAAGAGATAAGGTGCGGACGTGCCACCAGTTATATTTTACTTCCTTACATATATATTTTATTTGAGTAGGAATGTTTAAGTTTAAAGTGAATGTAAGAAAATTCTGATTGCTCTGCATGGGCATAGTGTGAATTAAGTTGGCACCACTGACGATAGTGGGTCTTGGCAATGAGAACTCAACACCGAAAATACAGATTTATGTTGTTAACGTGCTTGTATCAGTCGATTCATGAATAAACTTAAAATCAAGTAAAATAAAATTACGAAATTTGGATCCTGCCTCCATGCTCAAGATACGCAGAATAGGCTAAGGCTGCAGGAGATTTCTTGAATCTGGCATGGAGATATTTATTCCTTAGCTCCCACATTTACAACGCAGCCCAAAGCAGACTTGAACACGAAATGCGTTCGATGCAAACTGTCTCTTGTTGGAGAAAGCACACTTACAAGGCAGCTCAGTCTGATGGTGCTTTGTCATTCGTACACCGTAATGCTCTCAGTTAGTATGAACGAGTTTCCAAACTATTTATTGTCTTCCGGCAATCTACAGGGGTATTTGGTACTATAGTTCCTGAAAGTTACTTTAAGCTGATAACATTATTGTTACCGCTACAATATGGGGACAAATGGGATAGAATAATTAGAAAGAACAAAGATTTCCTTGCGGTAGATTTTTTAAATGAGGGTATTATTTTCTTTATCTGTTTGTTTTCCTCGCTTTGCTTTACTGTAATAGGTCATCATTAAATTCCTGATAGTTGCGAGCGAGGAGTGTACCATTTTCCTTTATGCTTCCCTTTGAGTTTACCTTATCTGTTAATTACGTTTGTAGTTCTAGGACAGCACTCTTCCACACAATAACCTAGTAACTGTACAAAATTTTCAGTTGCTTCCGAGGCATTATTAGAGTTCAGTAAAATGTTTTCAAAATTGATGTGAATTAATTCATTTCTTAGCTTTAAAATGTTATTTTCTCCCAACCTCCTAAAATATTTAAATTGCCTATTGTCATGTTGCTTTTCAAATTCAGTTTTTAATTTTAGCCAGAGACCACTGTGATCAGACAATACATGCTCTGTTAAACCACATGTGAAGTCATTATAATGAACGTTAGTGATTATGTTGTCCAAACAAGAATTTTTTTCTGGTGGGTTGATCAGTGTTAAGATAGAAATCATGAACCTGAGAATATCATAAAATTGTTTGTTGATGGATGATTCAACTAAAATATTAATATTAATATCACCCATGCAATAGATTTTGTAATTCCGATACCTCGCTAAGTACTTTGCAAAATGATCCCAGACGTTCAGAAAGGCAGGACTATCAGATTCTGGTGTTCGGTACAGGGAAATAATTATCAATTTAGTATTTGTAAATATAACCCCTGCCACTTCAAATAAATTTTCTATACAGTACTACTCTAAATCTAAAACAGTGTATTTCATATTCGAATTTATTTTCCCATATATTTCAACTCCCCCATTCGAAATCCTACTTCTAACAAAAATGTTACTATCTCATATCCTTTTGGGATATAAAAACCAACCTCATCCTTTACAAGCCAATATTCATTAATACATAAAATATCAACTGGAAATGAATTCAGAAATATTTAAACTTCACCTAACTTATTTTTAATAGATTGAAGATTGATATGAAAAACAATAAGGTCTGAATTGACATAATGTTCTCTTGAAACCCTGACTGCTGTTATAGGTTGGTCAATTGAAAGATGTTGTCTGGTATTAATATTCATACTATTTCCTAGTGTTGCATTTGACTCATAAGTTGAAAACTCCCCTGGAACCCAGATCATTGTACACAGATCTTGATTTAAGGGTCTGGGTTTTCTGACAGGTTTCCCTCTATGTGCCAGTTGAGTGGTATAGGTTTCCTTAAGTCCAGATTAGTTTGCAAATCTCTATTGATAATTGTAGCAATTTGTTTACAGAGAGTTGCTTTTCCATTACCATTCAGATGCAACCCATGAATAGTGAACATTTGCCTGCCAAGCCCTAAGGTATCTACTACATAGATATTTCTATAACTTTTACATAATCTCTTAATTTTTCTATTTATATCATGTACAGCTTTGTTCACACACGAGTCCTTTTAAAGGTCATGCCTGAGTGGAACAATAACTACAATTACTTTTAAGTCAGGTAGTTTGGAAATCTTACATCCGAGAGTCTTAATTAGTTCCTCATCTTCATTTGCAAAAATGTCATTTGTACCACTCACAATCACCACATAATTGTCCTTCTCTAACACAGGATCACAACTTGAAAGGACGTCTTCAGTATTGGCACCTGGTTTTATTAGTCCTAAAACCTCAGTTTCTGGATTCTGCAGCCCATCCTTGATGCCTTCTGCCATACCCCGCCCTTGATTGTCTGCGTAGAGATGAATTTTTGGTGATCTTGATTTTCCGTTGGTTTTCTTATTCTGTAGGTTGCCTCCACTGGATATAAAATAATTCGGAAAACTTGATGTGTCTTCTTCTGGGACTTGTTGCAGTGACTGAAATCTATTTTGGCACTGCAAAGAGATTTTCCCGGTTTTACGTTGTACGTAGTTTCTCCCATATGTTTAACATTAGTTCTAAAATGGCTACGCGTCACTTCCGTCCACGGCGATCTTTCTTCTCCAATTTCTTCTTTATCTTCCAGTTTCCTTATTCTGTCCCTTAAGATTTCATTTTCAAGTTTCAGAGCACATTTCTTGTAGCACGCCTTAAATCTTAAGTATAGTTTCGTAAGTCTCTCATTTTTGTTGTTCTGCCTCACAATCAGTTTGTTTACACTCGGGACACAGCCACACACTTTTTCCGATATCAGTCGTATTTGCAATATTTGCACAACGAAAATGGTACCATTCATCACACCTTCGACACAGAATCCTATTTTTTACTACTCTTCTGCATTTGCCACATTTTTCATTGCATCTTACACCGTTATCCACTACGGACATCACAGACTCACACACAGTAGTAGCCGACATGTTGGAGCTACGACATTTTCTCGTACCGGTATCTCCTATATGTAGGGCCTAAGGGTTAGTTTGAGTTAGAAGCATTAAATAAAGTGAAATTTGGGTATAGTTTTCACGTATTACTTTACTTTGCGGATACTAATGTGGCAGCTGAATTCATAAAATTTGGTTAATATATGACCACTGGTCGTGTCAATGTGCGTACCGAATTTGATGATAAGTGTGGCAAAGGATAAGATGTACGTGTAAAGCCTACAAAATTAACTTAAAATTGAGACATTCAGCTCTATCTAACGTATAAAGGATCGAGTTACGAAAATATATCATACGACCAAAGATGTAGATCTCTCCAAATTAAAAAGAGATTGTGCTATCTGTTTTGTGATACGACTTACGGCTTAGCTACCAATTACCCCGAAACGAAGGTCTGCGCCCTCATATTGTAATCGCCTCTATATTTCGATACGTTCCGGGGCCAAAACGTTGTAAATTTGTACAGGTTGGAATTTTTCCTCAAGGGAAAGAGTATCCACGTTACTGGATTAGCACTCGCAAACATACGGAGTAATAAGGAAGAAAGTATTACAGTTAAGAACGTTCAAATTAATAGATATTAGGATTATAACTGAGGTCGGCCGGATAGGACAAATAAGTAACTAGAGGGTCTTTTTTATGGTCGCTCCATGCGTCAGGGGAACATGCACGGAAGGGGATAGCGCGGCCGGGGGACTTATTTGCGAGAGATATTATATTGCATCATGACCGGCTAGGATGATCTAATGCAGTACGGTAGCGATAACCATTGCTTCACAGCAATAGTTTAGTTCAACATCTGTGGTATTGGTAAAATGTTCAGTGTCTTCGCTTTAAAATAGCGCAGTTTCTGTAGAAATACTAAAGTAATCGTGTTTAATGAGTGGTGTATACAGTACAGTAGAACAGCGAGTATTCATTGTGTTGTGCTATGCGAAGCATTCCTCTTATACAGGTGCCACTTTCGATTCATTCGCAAATGTTCTGGCATCCTCGCTCCTCATAGGAGTACGGTACGTAAATTAGTAAAGAAGTCCGCACCACCGGGTCCATTCCTAACAAGAAATCACGCAGTGGACGAAGCGTTTTAGCAGAGGAAAAGCTTGACGAAACAGGAGCTCTCTTGGAAAGAACTCCAACAAAATCCCTGTCGCGTCTCGCCGTACAAGCTAATCTGTCATTATCTTCTTCCCACAAAGCAACAAAACTGTTAAAAGCAAAACCGTACAAACCCACCCCTGCCCAATATTTAAGAGGACCTGAGAGTTTCTCTAGGGTTTGGTATTGTAATTGGTTGCTTCAGTCTGTTCACGATGGGTATGTTGACCCAGAAATGTTATTTTGTAGTGATCAAGCATGGCTACATTAAAGTGGCTATGTAAATAGTCAAAACAGTCACTACTGGTATGCATAAAATCCCCACTAACTGGAAGTCCGTCCACTTCGTGATATAAAGATAGGAGTTTGGTGCGCAATAAGTACTCGCAGAATTATAGGGCCTATATTTATCCGTGAAACAATAAATGCTGATCGATATACAGACCTCATTCTCAGACCATTCTTTCAATAGCTGACGGAAGAAGAAAAGAATAATGGTTACTTCACGGAAGATAATGTGACGGCATACACCGCTAATCGGTCTATGGAGGTAATACGGGAAGTTTTCGAAGATCGTGTAGATTTCCAGATTTAAATCCCTTTGATCATTACCTACGGGGCATGATTAAGGGAAAATTGTATGTGAACAATCCTCACACATGAGAACATTACACATTTCGAACCTCACATTAGCTGAGATTCGCAGATTGTCTGCAAAACTATTTACGAGGTGTCATGCGTGTTTGACAGCTGAGGGACAACATTTTGAACCTCAAATGTAATTCCAGGTAGGTTTTAGACTAATAGCTTCACTAGAAATGGATTTCTATAAGTGTGAGTTGCCGTGAGTGGTAGGGAGGAAAATCGTGCATTATACCTGCTAGCGACGGAGTGACATTGTACCAGCCGTGCCGTGGCCTGAGTGGTGCTGCGGAGCGAGCTAACAAAAAGACCGTGCACAAAGTGATGTATTGTAAAACAAAAACGCAGTAACAGAGTAGAAATCTAGGCGCAGAGATTTTTAGGTAAACAGATAACTAGATGACTTACGGTGCTATTACTTAAGCCGAAAGAGGCAAGGCAGAGTCAAGAAATGAAAGCGGAAAACATTTTCTTTTGCTAGTTGCTTTACGTCGCACCGACACAGATATGTCTTATGGCGACGATGGGACAGGGAAGGGCTAGGAGTGGGAAGGAAGCGGCCGTGGCCTTAATTAAGGTACAGCCCCAGCATTCGGCTGGTGTGAAAATGGGAAACTACGGAAAGCAATCTTCAGCACTGCCGACAGTGTGGTTCGAACCTACTATCTCCCGAATACTGGATACTGGCCGCACTTAAGCGACTGCAGCTATCGAGCTCGGTAAAGCGGAAAACAGAAGTAGAAGAGAATTGCAGTAACATTTATAGCAAATGCCAGAAAACACCTTACGGTTTGAAATCATGGGTTACACTGCGCGGTACAGTTCAAGTATTAACAGCCCCTTTAGAGGTATTCGAAGTCGATTGTAACCTCCAAGGGTATTCCTAAAATTTCCCGCAGAATGGCAGTATGACGTTTCTCTCGTCTTCTACGCAAGGAACAACCATTTAGTTTACAGGAATGTTGACGAAAATAACATTATGTTACCTCACCGCTGGCAAGCAGTCAGAAACGTTGCCATGGTAACCGGTAGGTTCGTTGTCTATCTGTCTGTCTGTCGACCACTCAATGCAGACCATAAAACCCTTAGAACGTAATAATTTTCTCCGTGATTTGGAGGGTAGACGAAATTACGCTCGAACAAAAGTTGTTTAAAATGAAGGGACGTATCACATGTAGTCCACGGATTTGCAGAAAATAAATAGTATAAGACAAAATGGAAGAAAACTGATGTGGTTTCTCTATATACCCCAATTCTATTCAGTGATTTTTTAAATCCCCTGGATAAGTATACCCTATATATGAAGTTTGGTCGGGATCTATCGAGCCGTTTCGCCGTGATGGTGGAATGGACGGACAAACAGACACGAAAGCTAAAAGCCACTGATACGGTCTTAAGTTGGCATAAATCGGATAAATATTTGAAAAACTTGCAAAACAAATGAAATTACAGGCAGCGGATCCCCTACAACTTTATTTATATAGATAATCACTTTTGCCTTTCTTTTATCGCAAATCGAAGTCAAAAGGTGATAGCGAGGCAGAATATAATGACGCATCTGGTTTCCATGCGCAGTGCACTGAAACTCCACGCTGCACTCCACTTGAAGTAGGATCCATCTGCACAGCATACTGAGTTGCCATTGCTGGATTGGGCCTTCAGTTTCAGGGTCTTACGGTTTAACGTAGAATATCTTTCCTTGGATATGGCGTTCTTATTGTACAGAGCTTCTGATTTTGAGGTACGTTCTGACACGAGAGATAGCTCTCAATTTTTAAAATTATCTTGTGATTATTATCTTTCAACTCTCCTCTGGCAGATCATTCGCTTCCGCATATGTTCTCAACATTTTTCTCTTAGCCCCACATTTTTTGTAAGTTGTGGTGGATTTCTTTACCGAATGGGACTTGGATTTTCCTGTTGTGGTGGAATTAGAGAGATTTCTCCGTTATGATTATTGTTAAGGGAATTTAATTGATCACAGGAGAGTAAGAATCTGCCGGATGAATGGGCGGACAAGGAATTAACTAGAGCATACGTTAACACAACTAAATTATATTCTTCCTTTTTTACATTTAAAATTTGATAAATACAACATCTGAATGAACAACAACAACTTATAATGAGCCCGTCAGCTCCAATAACAATGACTTAAAGTCCAAAATATCAGGTGCAAAACTTGAGAGAATTATCAACACGATAATATAGAAGGGGATAAGCATTACAGCTCTGAATAGGTACACTATTTTATAAGAGCATGTTCGCTCGAAAAGTTAATATAGTCCAGCCTCTCAGAGGCATAAGTTTCTTACAGCGCACAAGGTTATAGCTGACAATCTTCAAATACGTTATTTACAGTCACGTAACCCTGGTTGCGCTTATCTTCTGCTCATCAGTTTTCACTTTATTTTCTAGAAACATAAACAGGGGCAATGAGTGCCCGTACTAAATGGCCTTAAAAACATGATTGGCCATGAACAAAAGGCTAGGAGGCGAAACACTTGGGCTCCTTCTAGAAGCTTATGGTCGGAAGTTATAGAGGCTAATCCTATTGTACAGAGAGGTAACTAAACGAAAAATGTTAAATTCCAAAATGTTAAGAATTAAGAGATTCATAAAATTTTAGACACCCCATACCAAGTTGAATGGGAATCAACAGAGAGTAAGCACCCTTTGTTCCCTTAGTTACAGGTTTCTCAGCAGGGTTTTGAAGAGAGGCCACAGACTTACTACTTTTAAACCACAAATTAAGAACTTTACATGAATAGAAGAAGTTTGAAACCTTCCCTTCAAGCTATCTGCCTGGAACTATCACTTATTACGAATTTCTGCAATTACCTTGCTTGCTGGGCCTTCCAAACGCCACCCCGGTTCCTGACCCCTTAGTACAAGCCGCACACAATAAACTGGAGTGATGAAGATGACAATACGTCCCTAAAGCGCCCAGCTTTTATGGTATCTCGAGGGGAAGTTTCCAGACCTCTTTACAGATGGGTTGGATTTCAGTACACACCCCCAATTTTAATTGGCTAGAGAAAATATTTACAAATTTCTGATTGGTTGACAGCTATTGAAGAAGGAAGCAGCTAAAATGTTGACAACTTTGATACATGAACAATACAATCTTCAAAAAGTAAGGTGAGCTAAAATTAAAAATCAACTTTCCCTTAATAATTAATTGTCCTTCATCCCGACAGGCCGTCGGGACAGGCCGATGGCAGAGACATCTAACAGTTGCAAACACAAGTATCATGCATAACATTAGTTCAAGTTCAATTACATAGATAGCCTTATAGAAGGCGCGCAGTTTAACTGGACCACCGGTACAATTATTATTATTATTATTATTATTATTATTTATTATTATTATTATTACTATTATTATTATTATTATTATTATTATTATTATTATTATTATTATTATTATTATTATTATTATTATTGTATTCTTTTACGGCCATTTGAGACCACGTTAATCTACAATCACACATTAACGGAAGCCTTCTTTGCAGCCCCAAATCAGTGCATTCTTCTCTGGCAAACTGTCTTACTATTTCCTCTGTCCATCCTCTATTCGGTTTCTGTTCGCCATGGAAGCCTCTGAAGCTGTCGATCACTGACCTATACTTTGTTCGGTTTAGGATGTCTTCCCTATTTAATTATTTTATATTTTAATTTTTATTAAACTCCAGAACCACAGCCTATAATGAAATCTCTATACACACAAATTATGGTCATGAAAAAGGTACCGGTATATCAAAATCCTCGATTTTGCTTGCCTGTCTGTCTCAAGAAACATGTACATTAACATGTAATTTTCATTTAAACTTACGGAGATATCGCTGTTTTCATTTTATCGCGCAATCACCGTTCTTTATTATGGAAATGATTAGCTTCAAAGCTAAAGAGTAGATAGCGGGACAGCACGCTAGCCTCTCACCCAAGCTATTAACGGTTTCGCGAAGCAGCTAATGGTCGAGTTAAGACTACGGAGAAGAGTAGACGTGTCGCAAGTTTCACTATTAATTCAATTCGCTGCACCTTTTCTGTATTCCGTCTGTGAACACTGTATTCCGGAGTCATTTGGAGTTACCGTGGTAATTTTATGCACTTAGACCAGGGCCTCTCAAACGCCCAAAATCTAACGCGTGTAAACTGAGACGTAGAGAGCCTGTGCACAACGTATCGGTCTCACTCGGCTCGGCTCGGACCAGCGCGTCGTCTCGGGGCGACTCGGCTAAACTCGGCTCAACTTGGCTCGGATGTGGAGAGCTACAGAGCAAATGAGAAAGAGGGAGACAGGCGGAGCGAGCGAGACAGGCGTAGGGAAATAGAGTGACAGCGCTATTGCTCCAAATCGAGGAGTGGGGGTCTGCACTCTGTCAACCAAGCGAAGACGTCTTTGGCACCGTGCACAGCGCAATACACTGGTGCAAGCACCCTAAGTGACCCTGACCTAAACGTTCCTTCATTCAGTCTGTGAACATTTCCTTATACAAGCTACACAGTCGAGTTATGATTGGGGGAGGGAGGGGGATGAATTTCGAAGGTTTCCTGGTGATTTGATGCACTTTGGCTTTTTTTTATTCTACCTGTGAAGATTTCCTCGCATGGGGTACACTGCTGAGAGGAGGTTGTGAGGAGAGCGGATGTATTTGGAGCTTTGCTGTTCATTTCATTCACCTCGGCTTTTTAAAATTCAGTCTGTGAACCTTTCATTGAACATGCTACGATGCAACAATAGTTTTCAAGTGGGTTTTTTCCGTTATCCATATAAAATCTATTATAACACTTCATGCCTAGACGAAAAGCGAATATAGGTCGTAGTAGATTGCTTTCGTAACCTGCATCCATCAAAGTTATGCAATGGAACACGATTGGTGGTGAAAACTTGAAAAATATTTGATTGAACCATTTTTACTGACTGTGACAAAGGAGAAACTGTCCTAACACCGAGAATCTCTATGCATCCTTCAGATTTGCATTTTGATTCCAAGAAGGTCCAATGGCCAGTGAATGTCTGCTTTGGCACGCCAATAAACTAAGCACAGGGACATACACTTAGCGTAGTCGTAGTTGACCTAGGCGGAGAATATTTTCCTTATGGGCAGATTTACGGGTCCCTTTCACCTGTTACTTCAAAACGAAATCTTTTAGTGTTCACTACTGGAACGAAAACTAATAATGGCATATACAAGAAAATCTTTTAAGTCTCGGATAAATGAAGCCTATCGCCTTAGATTCGTAACTGCTGCCGTGCAAGGCTTGTCGGGTAGTTAGTATGAATGAAAGGGAAAAATTTAACTGCATATGCAGGATTACGGAATAAAACTCACTACTATCATAATGACGAAAATATAGTGGTTTAGCTGTTATACTTGTTATATTATCAATATTCCTTATAGTCTACCATGTTTCTGGAATCGATCTGTGAGCCAAGTGTTTAAGCAATAACCGGCCTTTGAAGCGCCGTTCGTTCAGATCTCTCTGTATCCCTCGCCAGCGTCATTCATTTCCATGGAAATTCGTTCATCATTGAATATGTATGTCTACGGTATCAAACCTGTGACACAGAGGAGTCTTTAATTTTAAAAAAGCTCGGAATCTCTCCTTTCACTAGAGTGACGTTTCTTTAGCATGCGTAGTGAAGGAGTAAGAATACTCAGGTAACGTTAGAGATAATCTTTCGCTGAGTGATTACTTAGGAAGGCGATCATTCAGAGACTGAAGGTGATGAATAATGCAAGTCAAATGAAGAAAATAAAATTTATTTTAAGGTTAGGAGTGTTTTACGCGTGCTCGGTTTCGCCAGGAAGGGCGTGGGTTCGAATCCCCGTCGGGAAGTAGTAAAATTTAAGAAACGAAATTTCCACTTCCGGAGGTGCACATGGCTTTCAAGTTCACTCAGCCTACACCAAAAATGAGTACCAGGTTAATTTCTCGGGACAAAGGTGGCCGGGCGCAAAGCTAACCACTCTACCCCGTCAAGTGCCGAGGTTGCGAATAGTGGAAGCCTTTACCTTCCACCCCTCTAAGGGCCTTCATGGGCTGTACGGATATTGCTTTCTATGAGAGTTTTAAATCAGGAAGCTAAAGAATCGGAGCCTGCGAGTAATTCTCCGAAGAGTAATAGTAATGATATTGTACACAAAAATGTTTAAGCTTTATCGAATTAAAGAAATTTGGAGTTAATTTACTAGAGTGATACCGTTTCCGGCTCAATTAAAAGAATAGAGGAAGATATAATCATTGTACCAGCAGAGAACTTTCACTATTTAAGATTTTAAAAATCCGCTAGTTCTCGTGCTAGGGAGCTCGTAGATAACATTCGTACTACGGCTAATTTCCCAGTGCTTTAGAAGCAGTAAAAGCACAATTTGCGAAAGAAGATTTATTTATAGAAGTCTGTGCTAAGGAACTTTTTCATTGGTTATGCAAATTATTAAAGGAGTTTCCTAGTGTTAGCATTTATCACCGTATGATATACTTGAGTAAAACTTAAAAGATTTAGAGCCTTCAGGTACTGCAACTGATAAGACTGATTCCATGTTGGTTCCAATGTTTGAATCCTTTATTCATGAGGACTTATTTAGGGTATGATGAAATGTCGTATGGCTTTTAGTGCCGGGATATCCCAGGACGGGTTCGGCTCGCCTGGTGCAGGTCTTTCTATTTGACTCCCGTAGGCGACCTGCGCGTCGTGAGGAGGATGAAATGATGATGAAGAAAACCCATACACCCAGCCCACGTGCCATTGGAATTAACCAATTAAGGTTAAAATCCCCGACCCGGCCGGGAATCGAACCCGGGACCTTCTGAACCGAAGGCCAGTACGCTGACCGTTCAGCCAACGAGTAGGACTAGGGTATGATAACGGCAGTCTACAGCAGAGGGAACGTCGAAGGATCGCTTCAATGAGTTGATGCAATTCATACGAAACGGTGTGGAAGAGGAAAAAACAATTGTAATGACGAAGGCTGGATTTGATATTGGGACTAATAAACCGACAAAATTGGAGAAGGTAAATTTGAAGGCAGAAGTCAATATGCCGGCAGTAACTGGATTATTAACAACTACACAGAACAAATTAAGTGGTAACTGCATATTTTGTGATGGCAGACTTGTTAGCAGTTCATGCTATAGTTTTCAAGATTTATCTTTGAACCTCACGAAAAGAAAAATACAAAGAGTGAAAACCAATGTCTCAGATAAAAAATGTTGCTTTTTCTGACGCCAGTAGGCCTACACTGTGCTTATTTTCGTTGAGCGTTAGAAAATTATCTAGTAAGTCGGAGACAAACATTTTACTAGTATGTGTCCACACCAACTCTCCAATAAAGCTGCTCAGAACTAAAATAGAAATTATAAACTGAAAAGTGAAGAATTGCCGTCATCCATGGTTACAGATGTTCAGTCTATAGACAATTCTTACGCAAGTTTTAGTTCCTCTCCTGAAGTTATCCTCTAAACGCGTGTAGTGATCTTAATAGGAAAAGGTACTGATCGCGAAGTCAGAGCAATCGTTGATTCAGGATCGCAAATATCTTACGTTTTATAGAAATCTGTGAATGAAATAAGTTATGATCCCATAAAGGAAGAGTTGATCACACATTCTCTGTTTGGTGGGGGGAAAACTGTTGGTTGTGAACTGAAATCGTAGATTACTTAATGGTTAAAAGTACTTCAGGTCAGGAAAATATTTCTGACATTTCAAGAGCTAAAATAGTTCCTTGGATGGAAGAATTAAATCATTTAAACATTGAACTGACAGATGTTACAGAAAAACCTGCGCTTGCTTTAACTGGAGTCGATGTAACAGGAAATATTATGACAGGCAAATACGTAAAGCTTAAAAGTGGTCAGGTGGCCATAGGAACTAAACTTGTGTGGACGTTAATGGGAGAAATCCTTGAGTGAAAAGAAAGAATAATATTATCATGACTATGACAACAATATTTGTCAAAGACTATAAAAATATTCTGATAAGGGATTAAGAACTTATTGGTATTAAATGACTTTGTAGAACAGAAAACCAAAGTAGAGTGGAAGCAGGCTATTATAACGCACTTTGAAGAAACAGTATCTGTTGAAAGCGATTGTCGTTTTGAGGTTCATAGGCCCTGGAAAATAGTTCATCCATTACTTATTGATAATTACGAAGATTAGAAACTACCGGAAAAAAGTCGTTGACTGAAGTTTTATTGCAATATTATCAGCAACTATTTATTGGATGAGTAGAAGAACTCCCTCAGTCCGAGTTGTTTGGCTGTGGGTATTATGTTCCACACCGCCACGTATTGAAGGAAGACTGTACTACTAGGCATAGACCACTTTTTGATGCTTCTGCTAGGTCTTCTTGAGGTCTGTTACGTATCTTTTAGATAGATCAGTTTAAACACAATTTCAATCGAAAGGAGGGGAGAATTTCCCTCAATCATAAGGTAGAGAACAATATTTAGGTGACAGGCCAAGCAGAGCAAAAGGAAGCGTGCACGAGGCAATACGCAATTCGTCACAAATATAGCGCGCAGAACACAAAGCAAGGCCCTTTCCTAGAGGTGTTCCGTGGTAGGAGCATTAGAATTAAAGTGAAAGGGACATCAAATAAATAATAAAACTCAAGGGAGCAGGTTTTAAGAAAGCAAGACATATATTACAACGGTATCAAGAGAAAGGACTTACAGACATAGTACATAGTAATTGAACTCATTATCGTTGGTATTTCACAGGTACAAGAGTAGTAGAAATAACAGAAGATAAAGTTAAAAATGGCTATATGTACACGTACATTTATAGTGGCACACAGATGACTAGATCCAAATTCTCACAATGATACCAACATCGTAACAAGTACGTGCGACGAAGATATTTTAGAAAAAGGGGTCCTATTAATTTTTACTCAAAAGGAATTATACATTCCGTAAGCATTGGGATGCCAAGATGCAATTACGCATTTATTATTGTATTTTATTATATTAATTCCCCGAACTGAATTCATTTAACTTCAAAGAACAAGATTGGCAACATTTTAAACAATTGAATGGAAAGAACACCTATCAGATTCGCAGACCACGATTAACAATTTAGTACCATTACAATTTCTCATTAGAAAAAGGAGAATAGGAAGTGATAAAGGCAAAACACGAGAAGAAAGAGAGCAATGGAAAGGATAAGAAAAAACAATAACACAGGTAAAGGTGTGATAGAACAGGCAGGGATCAGGCTGCGAATACCCAGTTCGAAATAAGGTTCATTTCAACGCATGAGTAAAGTTCCAAGTCACTTGTTAGTCTGCCAACCATAACTCCCTCATCACCGTTGTTAACCTTCACAGAAGTGAGGGCAGTGCTCCATATCGCAGTTATGTCCAAAAGAGACCAAGGTTCGAAGTTGATAATCGTAACAAAGTCTACCAGGAGCAAGAAAGATGTTAACATGAAAACATGATAAAATAAGAGTCTGCTCACCCAGCCAGAAGAAGAAAGTTCCACACAGGTTTTAAAGCCAGCACGGACCAGCCGCGCGAAGGGTATAGGTCCATCACTAAATGATTGATTAGACAAGGAAATTAATTTAATAGGACAGGTATCAACCGTTCTGTAATGATTCCGTTTAAGAAATATTTAAGGGAAACATTTGTTTAGTGAGGAGATAGGTATTTGCTTCGGTTTCTCTATAGTGGAGAAGAAGCAACTTGAAGATTTTATGGGATAATCTTCATCTGTTATGAAGGAACGTATGTTTGAGTTGAATCTAAACACCGTCGGCAGCTCTGATGTATTTCCATCATTTCGTATTCACACACCAGGAAAATGCTGGTTTCGCACCTTAATTAAGAACACGGCCGCTTCCTTCCCTTTGCCATCATTGAGTCTCCGAAATCCTTCAGTGTGTTAGTGTGATATTAAACCACTATCAAAACAGGAAAAATAAGTAAATCTCAAGGTCTGAGACTGTTATAGAATGGCTTTACCGACACATCCAAACTTTCATCACTACATTTCTACCAGAAAAGTTAATAAAGGGATAGATTCCTTCTATGTTTAACAGCTTGTTTGATCCTATTGGATTTGCACGTTCTGTATCGATATGCCATAAACTGTTATTTCGAAAATTTTGGAAGGAAAAAGTACTCTGGGATAATGAAGTGAATGATGATTTAAGATAATATGTATTTTAAAATTGATCTAAGAACGCCCACGCCTGAATAATAAAATATAACAATTCCTCGGTAGATTGGTTGATGTAATATTGTTAATTTAAGTTTGCACATATTCTGTTATGTGTGTCAATCGACACATGTTTCAGCAGTTTCCATAAAAGTTGCATCAGTAATTGGAATGGCAATGTAATTGCACCAAGCAAACACAAGGAATTCTCCTGTGTAGAAAATGACAATTCCTCGATTAGAATTTTTAGCCGACACTACTAGATTTTGATAATATCGAGTCATTACTTTGGAGTGATTCAACAGTCTTTTGCGTTAAGTTACTTATTAAGAGAAGTGTTATGTTCTGCCCGTGGATTCGTCGTGATGATCCCGGTTAACTTGTGTCCGCAACACAGTGATAGAAATTAAGAGGTTGTCGTCTGTGGGCCCATGGAGACATGTTCTTGGTGATCAGAATCCTGCTTAATTACCATCGTGTGTATGTGGAGTGAAATATTAATCTGAATGAAAATGGTGGGAGTCCATGAATAGTTAAGAGGTCCACAAGAAGATTGGCCAATGTTTTCAAACCGTTAATGGCAATAAATTAAGATTGTAATGACTGATTTCTAACAAAATTTTTGTAAGTATACTCATGTATATCGTTTACTTGGTTGGGTTTCGGGGTTTGCCTGGAACGGTCACCTATACGTAGAGAAGCGCAGGGGAGAACTTACTGTTGGGGAATAACACAGGCAGAAACTGAAATCCCAACACCAAAAAGGAATTTTGGTAGATAAACGAAATTCGGGAGGCGTGTTTGCACAACCGAAAGATGACAACCTATTAAAATTTGCGCGTTTGTCGACGAAGAGTGCTGCTAGTAGAGCCAGTATGACTTTGCAAAGCGAGTTTGTTCTAAATACGCGCTGTACACTCCGTGAGCGTTAGTAATCGTCCAACGTTGACGTTGGGAGATAGGTGTGAGTCTAATATGCTTTTAAGGAGACAAGCAAGTCAGTACCCGCAGATTACTGAGTTGGAACAAGGCCGTGTAATATTGCTGTGGAAAGGTGGAGGCTCTTCCCGCGATACTGCAGAAAATTTTGCCAGTGATGTATCCACAGTGCATCGCTGTTGGCAATAATGGTCACGGGAAGACCGGAGTCTGGCCACACACAGTGGCCACTACGGAGATCGTACTGCAACTATAGCAGACACTAGAGCTCCAGTTGGCATCAGAGTGACACAACGAAATTAAACAAATCGATTACTTGAAGGACAGGTCCAAGCCAGGATTCCTGCAGCGTTCATGCCACTAAGTCCGAATCATTGCCATCTGCGACTTAACCTAGAGTCCATTGGAGGGCAAAGTGAAGGTCTGTTGTATTCTCAGATGAGAGCCGTTTCTGTATAGGTGCCAGTCTTGGTCATAGTTCGGTAAGCAGGAGGCCTGGTGAGCGATAGGAACCAAGCTGTCTGCGGCGTTGATACACTGGAGCTACACAAGGAGTTATGATCTGCGGAGCGATTTCCTTCGACCGAAGGAGCAGCGTTGTTATCCCATGAACCTTGACAGTGGATTTGTACGTCAGAGTGGTGACTGAACGTGTTGTGCTAACATTCGTTCGCTGTATTCAAGGGGTTGTTTTCCAACAGGATAACACTCGTCCTCGTACCACAGCTACCAACCAACGTGGTCTGCAGAGTGGCGTCCAATTACCTTGGCTTGCGATATCCCAGACATTTCACTATTGAGCACGTATTGGATGACAAATCCAACGTTATCCGATACCAGCTTTAACAGTTGGTGATTTGACTGACCAAGGCAACAGGCGTGGATCTTCATGCCAAAAAAATGATTTACGGCACGTGTATGACACAGTCCATGTCCGACTGCATGCTTGCTCTAAAAATATGGTGACTACAATGATTTTCAATGTACTATGTCACATGTCCTGTCACGCATACTTGAAATTGCGACCTGGAAATTTTAATCAAATAAGTATGTTACCTAGACAATTGCTTATCCTAAATTTCAGTCCTCTACACCAATGTCCTTTTAGTGTTGATATTTAATTATATGGCATTGTAAAAGATGCTGAGAATTTAATATTAAAACGCATACAAACATTATAATTTTATGTAGTTGAGAATAGTCTATTTTCACCATTCAAATATTTGGAAAAGAAGATTAATTTTTTTCATTAACACAAAACTAACATAGCTTGATGAGAATAAAACAACTCAGATGTCAATTGTATCAGCTACTAGACACTGAGTGGTCATTTTGCTTATCTAGAATATACATGACAAAATAAGTCATGCATTTACGCAAAACTTGATGTCAATATTAATGGAGCAGTATAGGGTTATAGTAGGATGGAGAGCAATATAATAATTCCAAGTGTTCCATTGAATGCCAAAGGTACTGACATAGACCCATTAACATTACCGTTAAATTAAGTTCGAGATGCGATTGCCTTTGGTGTATTAGGAGAAGACTTAGCTGGACCATTTTTATTGAAAAGTAAGGCAAAAGCTTGTATATTGTCCCTGAATACCTCCTATCTGACGACTTTTCATGTCGGTTATTTTCCTAAAGATTGGCCACGCCCCCAAGCAACATATGGATATGCAGTCCATTAGAACAATATTAGTTGTGCTCATTTTCCTGTGAACGCGTGTAAAGAAAAATGAACCTCATGTACCTGTACCGGAGGTGGGCGTAAATAAGTCATGCAAACATACATTCCTGCTGTACGGTACGGTAGGGTTCGTTTTCGTTTACATGAACGCATAGGAAAATACCCTGATGTACTGCATATCCATTTGGCGTTGACGGACTTAATAAAAAGAAAGGATGCGAAGAGGATGTCAAATAGGCAGTATTGTTTCTAAAGCAACGATATGCTTTCTTAGGTGCGCCATGTATCGTCCTGTTCATTCTAAATTTATTTCAAGACTATCTACTGATATGTTTCTTTCGACCCTTCATCGCTTCTTAGCTAGAAGAGGGAGACCTGTAAAAATCTGTTTTTGGACACTGATAATGCATTTAGTAAGGGTAAATTGAATGAAATATTATCCATTAAGGCGGTTCGAAGGTGCCAATGGACATTTACTTCGCCCGTTGCTGTGTGGTGAGGAGGATGTTGGGGGAGATTTATCGGGGTTTTGAAGGAAATTTTGCGTTACATCCTTGGACAATGTGATAATTTTATGTCTCCCAGTTTACCTTTTATTTATGGACTAGCAAATGCACCCGTGCTTCGCTACGGTATTCTGCGTTGTATACGAATATTGAAGTAAATACTGTACATGCAGTAAATAAGATTGTTTTAAAATAGCATGTTTCTTAGCGTTATTCGAGAAATAGCACGGATTTGTGATGATAACGACAGGCTCACTTGCCTACTGCCATTCACAACCGAGTTGGGAAGTTTACATTATAATTGCAGGCCCCATTGCCTACTGCGCGGTCACAATCGATTTGGGGAGTTTCCGTTACAATGGCAGCCTCCCTTTCCTACTTACAGACATATTACAAATTGAGGAGTTTTTATTATAATGGCAGGAAACTTCCCTACAACCTGTCAAATTTGAGTTGTGCAGTTATCATTATAATGACAGGCCCTTTTTCCAACTGTCAGCCAGATTACTGCCAGTCACACCAAGTTGGTGAGTTTCCATCAAAATAGAAGGCCAGTATGCCTAATGCCAGTCACATTTTAGATGGGTACATCTGTTTATAACCGCGGGAACGCTTGCCTATAGCCAAACACAATCGGGTAAGGGGAGTTTTGAACAAAACTGCATGCTCCCTTGCCTTCTGCAAGTGAAATCGAGAAGTGAATTATTCCTTACAATGGTAGGCCTGCCTTACTAATGCCAGTTACACAGGAATTGGAGAAGGACCCCATTCCTACTGCCAGTCAAAATCGGTGTGGGGAGTACTGATTACAATAGCAGACACACCCTTTCACGATCGCTACAAAATCGAGATCAGTGAATATATATAGTTCGACATACGAAAGTATGTGCTTGTTTACAATATTGCAGACCTTCATTTACAGATTAACTGCTGCAAAACGGTACATCATATCGAGAAATGATTGTACCATAAGACTCCGGATTTAGCGGTCTAAATTGTTGGTCTTATGATATCTCATCTATTCATGGGTCAGATTGAGTTAGAAACGTGGAAGAAGGAAAAATTTGTGTATGATTATCTCATATTGCATTGATTTTCGGATAATTAAGTGACAGCTACATACATAGCATTTGGCTCACATATCGCTACTGGGTGGACCAATTTTCGTGTGGAGTTTGATGATTCTATCTTTCCTGTAAGTGATGAAAGCTATGAATTATGTATGTGAAAAGTCCAAATTTACTTAACATCGAGAAATAGAGAAAAATCAAACGTAAAAGGGATAGAAATACGACAAAATGTCGTAAGACCAAGGTTGTAGGTCACTCCAAATTGAACGGGGATTGTGCCGTCCGTTATGTGATAATACTTCCCGAAGGTCTGCACTATCATTAAAATTGCCTCCACATTTCGATATTGTTCGGGACAAAAAGGGAAAATTTAAAGATCTTGAAAGTTTTCCGTCCGTTACAGGATAAAACGTATAGTTTTGCCAAATTTCAATATCCTTCTTCGACTGGCAGATTATGCCGCAATCTGGGTTTTCGGTGAGTAGTGTAAAATTTAGGACTTTCAAGAATCTAAACCAAAAAATATGCAGATGGTCATGATTACCCCTTAAACGTGTAGCTGTACGAAAATTTCGCCAAAATAATCAATGTACAAGCACACAGTCCTTACGATTTTATTTACATAGATAGATAAGGAACCTGCTCCACGTACAACACCTTTTGGGCTATATCCGCAGGACTTAACCTGAAAAACGGACCGTTTATGATATCTTCCTTATTAATCCTCCTGTCGAAAAAATGCACATGAAAAACGGTTTTAGAGATGGAATTCCATCACGTTTGGTCGATTTCCAGTCAGGTTGGTCTTGTACTGTATATATTGTGTAAGAGTAAAATCACTATTTCGGTTCCCTATAAACCGCCAGTCCATTCCGGGAACATGAAATGTTATTGACGATTAACACCTACCGTTGGACAGGTGTATGTTATTGTAAAGTTTGACTCAAATACCTTCAGTAGTTTTCAAGTTGTAAAAAATACGCTTTACACGCGCCCGCTCTTGAGTTAAGTCCGGTGGGACTTGTACCGGAAAACGGTCCGTTAATGATATCTCCTTTTTTAATCTCGTATTGAAATGTTACACATGAGGAAAAAGGCATAGAAGTTAATTTCCATTAAGGCAGGTAAATTTACATTAAGTTTGGTTGTGTATATTTTGTGGGAATGCAAAATCACGGTTTCGGTTTCGTATAATCCCCCAGTCAATTCAGGGATTTAGAAACAATACTTGTCCTAAAACCTACCAAAGGACAGGTGGATTCTAAATATCAAGTTTGGTGGAAATATATCCAGTAGTTTCCAAGTTATAGACAGACAGACAGACAGATACCAAAACTGAATAGATGCAGATGGTCATTATTACACCTGAAACGGATAACTGTACGGAAATTTCACCAAAATAGTCAATGTACAGACACACTCTAGAAGTGCATAACTTTATTTCGATAGTTACTGCTTTGAAACTGTACGACTTATCTACAAACGGACTTCACCATCAGACGCCCCTTTCAGTGCTCTACATGGTTGGTCCTATGACATCTTCTCGTATCTCCTATATTTATGGGTTAGATTGAGTTAGAGTCATAAAATCAGGTGAAATTGTTTACTGTTTTCACATACTACTTTATATTTTTGATACTCATATGTCAGCTAGAATCATAAAATTTGGCTATAACATGGCCAATGGTCATGTCAATGTGCGTGCCGAATGCCATGATTCTAGCTTTCCTATAAGTGTTCCGAATGATAACATATACGTGTAAAAGTACAAAATCAACTTGAAATCGAGAATACAGCTGTATTTAACGTATTAGGGATAGAAATACGACGAAAAGCCATAGGACAAAAGTTTTAGATCTCGCCAAAATGAAACGCCATTTGCTTTCTGACTTGTGATACGACTTACTGATTAGCCACCAATTACCCCGAAACGAAGGTCTGCACCGTCGTTAAAATTGCATCCATATTTCGGAATTTTCCTGGGCCAAATGTTATACATTTGCATAGCTTGGAATATTTCCTCAAATAAAAGAGTGTCCGGCATTCGAGATTAACACTCGCATACATACCTGGTAATTAAGGAAGAAAATAATACAGTTTAGTAAGTTGAAATTAATAGAAAATGGATTATAACTGAGGACATCGGATGACGACAAGTATGTATTGGAAAATCAAATGCTCTCAGTAAATTATGCCAGTGTGAGTTATGGATATAAGAAAGCGGTAACCGAAAAGAAATTTAGGCGCAGGGATTCTTAGATAATCAGATAAGAAGATGAATATTTGTGTTATTACTTAAGCTATTCGAGGACAGTTATAACCTCCAATGATATTCCGCCAATATCCCGCAGAATGGCCGATTGACGACTCTCTTGCTTTCTGCCCAAGGAACAACCACGAATTTAAAGGAATAATGAGGAAAATGGCAATACGTTACTTCCCTGCTGGCGAGCAGTTAGAGACGTTGCCATGGTAACACATATATTCGTTGTCGGTCTGTCGGTCACTCAATGCAGAGCATGGTATCGACAGAAAGTAGTAAATTTCTCCGTCATTTGAAGAGTAAGGTAAATTATGAACATAACAAAAGTTATTTATGATGAAGAGACCTTTCACATATGGTCCACAGAGTTTACAGAAAATAAATAGTATAAGAGAAAATGGAGCAAACCCGTTGTGGTTTTCCTATAAAACCCCCGTCTTTTCAAAGATTTTAAAATGATATGCATATCGAAACCTTCCTCTGGATGAGTATACTATAAATATGAAGTTTGGTTGAGATCTATTCAGCCGTTTCGACGTGATAGTGGAACATACAAACATACAAACAAACAGACAGACACGAAAAGTAAAAACCACCGATTCGGTCTTGAGTTGACCTAAAACGGATAGATATTTAAAAATTTGGCAAAACAAAAAGAATTACAGACAGCCGACCCCCTACAACTTTATTTATAAGATTAGATTCTTCAAAGTTGGTTCGTTCTCATTTTATAGTATTCTTTACGTCCAGTATAGTTTCTCCTCCTCATTGTATCAATGTGTCCGTAGATGCCGAAAATGTCTCATATTCTGTTCCTTCATTACTTTTGTCCTGTTACTCCTCGACGTCTTGCTGCCCCAACCAAAGAATGAAAATGGAGACTTTGTTTAATCGTACCGCCTTAGTCTGCTATTTTGGGATTTTCTCCCGTTTTAAGAGTATTTGAATTACTGGACCTCACTGGGAACCCGTGATTTTTAACGTTCTTATTTTTCTTGCTCGGTAGATTGTGCCAACCAAGCACAAGAGACATGGCCACGGTTCTACTGTGGCTCTATTCCTCTGTATTAGGGAGGCGTACAGGGGCTGGTCCCCACCGTTGGCTGTTCTGAGAATGGTTTTTCGTGATTTTCCATTCCCGTCCACTAAGGCGGATGCCGGGACAGTTCCTAGCATAGGCCATGGCTGCCAACCCTCTCCGCACATCTCCTTCTCCGATACAAATCTCCTGGCCTGAGAGAAGGCGTTACCGTCCAAGAGGCCCGCCTCACCCTTCAGGGAAGGAATGAAAACATTTAGTAACAATAGCTTCTGTTATATCTTTTAGTTCTTTATTTATAGCGTCGACTGTCTCTCATGTCAATCCATTTCATCAATGTTTACCAAGGTGCAATTCATTTCGGTTCCTGACACATTTCTTAACTGTTCAATTACCTTTATATATTCTTGTATCCCAAGTCTTTTCAAATGGTATGAGGTGCACAATTTATTCTGCTGTATTTTTATAATCCTGCCTGATCTTGACGTGTGCCGTTTCAAGTTTCGTTGATTTTATGTACGTCGGGGATGTTTCTTGAGCTCGGTTCATGGCCCAAAATGTGGATATGCCTCTCTGGCCTATTTCAATAATATCATGTTGTGATATTGTCATTGAAGCATTATTATCTGGAGGAGAGATTATGTTCCACACTATCTTGCTGTACATATCTTTGTTAGTGCGAATTATGATGCTATGATATTTTAGTTGTAAGATATCAGTTGTACGGTAGTTGCTGGGCGAACCACAGATTTGTATCCCTGGAAACATAACCGAATCTCAGCTTTTTTCGAGAATCGATTTGAGGTGTATTGGGTTCTATGACAGTTGTGTGAGAGCGAATGTGATAAATAGATCGTGTACCATTGTTGAAAGGAGAAGAGAGTTGTAACTTATTTCACTTTTAATTCATATCCTCTACCATTTATTTTCGTGTGGGGTTGAATTACCATTAGCGCGGAGAATTCCTTCCCTATTATCGATCTTAAACCCAAAAATACCGCTGTACTTACCATGCGCGGGAAAAGGGACTGACATTTTAACGTAATCTGTATACTGAATGTTGCACAGCACTAAATTTCGTAGGGCGGTGGACATTACTGTATCATAACTTGCTTCACCTGGCCATCGTTAATTTTGTTCTCCAGCACACCATAATTATTTCTTCTTTGTGTTGATTCTCATGAGGTACTTTCATTGTAATATTTCCCTTATTTTTCTCATTGAATTCTGCACATTCTCCTCGTTATTTTCAGTCTGCGAACCTCATGATTTTAACATACACAGTGTTAGCTTATTCTATGGTCTGTTTACATTTTTCAATTACTTTCTCAATATACGTCTTGAATGACACTAACGCGAGGCCTCACCCTCATCGCACTCCTCTGTGCTTGTACAGGCAGAAGAGAATGTTCTTTTAACCATTTGGAGCGAACTCGTCACCATTCACTCAGTAGTTTACTGTAATTACCTAAACAGAACCATACTCGAGCTGCCGACTTACGTTTGTTATAAATGTAAAATATTTAAAGGAGATGCATTATATTTTCTGCATGCAAGGACTGAGCAGATATTACCTAGTCTAAGGACAAAAACAGGAATCGCGTAAGCACATTGATTTTGTGACTAAAACTAGACATTGAGAGCGGTAATGGCCGGCGACTGTGTTTTGTCTCGCAGACAAGATTACCGCGATGAAAATATGACAAAAACAGCAACACTGAGAAGAGGAAGGGTAGGCAGTTAATTGCGTTTGTATGCCGAGCAGGGCTGTAACGAGGTTAGGTCTAGCCTGAGCGATGGTTACATCAGAGTTACGTAGTTACTCAAAGTTCTGTATCAGAGGTGCTCAATTACAACCCACCCACTGGCTGTGTTTCATAACACTGTTTACATGTATTGGTGCGTTACAGTGGAATGTATGCTCTTACTATCCTCTTCATTCAGTGAGTTAGCGATGGTGAGGATAGGAGATAGGGAGTGAACGTTTATCGAATAAAGAACTCCTTGTTATATTATGCTAATATTGTATCTATGTTCACGGTATTCTATCTACACAGTAGAAGAAATTCTTATTTTTCTTACTAGTCATCAAGTGTAGAGTTTCCTAGAGTTCGGTTACTAATTACTCTGTTTGAAATACAAAAGTAGCTTCAGAAATGAAGTCAATGTAACTTTAATCAGGACACAAAAATATTGTATATCAGTTTGTACACCAATACACGAACATTCAAACTTTACTATGTAAATAATGTTTGTAAAGAGACTTATCTTCTATACTATACCTTGCACTTTTACTACAGAGTATTAACTTACGTTACAATTTTTTTTAATGCGAAGCTGATCCGTGCATATACAGAATTGTACACAGCGTACTGATAATTTACAAATGTAATGATGATGTACTTAAGCTCCAAAGTTAAAACAACAATTTTTGTCATAAAATATTTCACTTGCCATAAATATGGGACTGGTGATTTTGACTGATCCGCCAGTACATCTTCGCAAATTTGTACCACTTGTCACTTAACCAGATGAAAGCACTTTTATAATAGTTAATATCAGCATTTGAAACTGTTCTTCTCGGTCTGAAAACGTTCATGTGCCTCGAGCTTCCAGGATCCATCGAAATGGGAGATTGTTTATTATTATTATTATTGGCGTAAAGTGTTCTTCGGCTATTCGTTATAAGATTAACTGCTCACTCGATGAGAATAGGTTCCTATCTCTCTGCTACTTCTATGTTTGTAAATAAACCTGTATATCAATAAATTAATTAACAACTGTACACATTGTTCAATAAATCAGACCAAACTCTACGTAAGTAAAGGAATTAGAAATGGAATCACAGATAAGGCTATTTGCGGATGATGTTACACTGTATAGAGTTGCACCTTACCCCTCCTTTACCGAGAACAATACCCCAGCATATACACACACATCGGGAGATTATGAGGCGTGAGTCGCGACTAGGAAAGGCCAGATAAAACAGCCTTGAACTGGAAATGACCCTCATTACCAATGCAAATAAATATGGGACTAATACTACTAGCAATGAAATTAAAATTAAGAATAATGAGGGTTTATTGATATAATGAAATTAAAAACAGAAGCAAAGAAATGAAGCAAACACTTTAAAAATATAAATAACCAAAGAATACATACATGAGCAGAGTCTGTTGAGTTGATGTGGTAACATCATTTCGTGAACAAGGCATTTATCAACTTCAAGATAAAATTACACTTACGACGGGCTCACCGCTTTAAAAGTAATCTCATTTCATTTTCTGCCAATTCAAATATAATCCACACGGGACAATTAGATTGTGCCTTCCGCGAGATTACAATCATCCTTCACGTACGCGTCTTTCAACTCCGCCATCTCATAACAATTACCGAACAACGATAAGCTCCAAGCGTCATGGAGAAGAAAAAGCCCCGAAAAGATAATACAAAGGAATGTAGGTATCGTCATGGCACAGAGGGGGAACATCTCTGGACCAAAGAAACAATGATCAAAACCCAAAGAGAAACACAGGCAAGCGAATAGCCTAAATATAACGAAAACAAACATGGCGGCGTAGCGGGCAAGCCAGTGACCAAGATAGCCACAAAGCTAAAATAAATTACACCGCACCCCAAACAAACGTAAGGTATAGAAACAAGATAAAAAATGAAAATTGAGCCGAGCGATACGTGATCCTTTCGCTCCCCTCACTCGCCAACACACACCCAGACATCCAGACATTGCAGGTATCGGGAACAATATAAGCTCAACTCCAGTTAACGGACGAAATCCAATTCAAATACTATGACTCTCACGGTCATCGATAAAGGTCTCATACATCTCGGAAGCAGCGTGCACGGCTAAAACTATTCAGCTGTGGGATCAGAGAGGATCCCGTAGTCATACATAAAATCATCATGTTACGCGCCTCGTACGACACGAATGGAACTTTACGTCGACACGCGGGCATGCGTTCTTTTGACGGCGTAACACTTTAGAATGCAGTGCACAAAATTACAATCAATTTGAGATCCAAGCTATCAACATAACTCAATCACAATAAAAACAATAAGCACGCAGCCCATTCACGCAGCAGAGCAGAAGGATGCGTATCAATCAGCTATGAATAAAAGCGAAACAATCCACGAGAGAAACGTAGAACCAATATTAAAACAAGAATTACCATACCTGAAATATTAGCCGTCAAAAAGGAAGGATGGTAGTATAGGCTAAGTTTTAACCGATTAAAAACCCATCTGTAGCTTAAAAATGCCACTCCGATCTGCGTGGGCTCCATTTTATATTCTTCTGTCTATAAACAATGCAAAGATTCGATCCAAAGAGATATGACAACTATCTCGTCGGAAAGAATGATGTCCCGTGTTCAAACCGAGACAGCTGCCCTCTCTAGTGCAATCTTGGAAATAGTTAAGTCAATCAATGAGAAGCCCGGAAAAGGCCATTAACAATGATAGAGAGGTAACTTTTATGAAGCTGCCATTCAAGCATGGCTCAGAGTAGCAGATAAGTTACAGGACTGTGAGGTACTACAAAAAGACCAAGACAATGTTACGAGATGGACAACTGAAAACGGCATTGTAAACGGGATTAAAAGTCAAGTTGTAAGCTTTACCAACAGGAAAAGTTCCCTCAGTTTGAATTACTGTGTTGGTGGTGTGGTAGCACCGCATGGAAATCATTGTTGGTACGTATGTGTTGCCTACCAGATTCCATTTACAGATACTCGTCAGTCCGCGCTTCGCGATGACTTATCAGCAAGTCACAGGGCCAGACTCTGAGAGTTGCAGGACATGAACTCAGATCGAGCTGTTTCTCACCCTGCTAAGTTTGTCACATACATCGTTTGTGGTTACTTTAAAATAACGAAGAATATGGTGTACAAAGGAGCATTAGAATAAAGGCGGACTTCAAGTAATTATAATATGGAACTGGACACATACAGCACGAAAGCGCCTAAAATTCAGCATGTCAGCAACGAAGAAGTTACATATCCTTTGCGTGTATCAATATCCTACGTTACATTGTTTCGAGCCGTGAAGTTCAAAGAATAATGGATGGAGACCGTATTGCCTTTAGGCAACACAAACCTGATTTTCCCCTCCCCCATGAATATTCTGGTTAGTATAATTGTACCTGCATTGGGAGCCTCCGCGGCTCAGGCGTCAGCGCGTCGCCCTCTCACAAGTGAGTTCCGCGGTTTAAATCCTGGTCCCTCCATGTGAGATTTTTGCTGGACAAAGCGGAGATGGGATAGGTTTTTCTCCGCATACTCCGGTTTTCCCTGTCGTCTTTCATTCCATCAACACCCTCCAATATCATTTAATTTCATATTTCAGTCATTAATCATTGCCCCAGAGGATTGCGACAGGCTTCGGCAGCGGACGCAATTCATATCCTGGCCGCTAGATGGGGTCTTCATTCATTCCATTCCTGACCAGGTCGAATGACTGGAAACCTGTTGAGGATTTTTCATAACCTTATCTGCATTCTGATGATACCAACAAGACGGGTCGGTACAGCTAGTTTAATTAACAAATGTGTATATTTATTTATTAATTAATTTATTTATTTATTTATTCAGTCATTTATTTATTTACTTATTTATTTATTTATTTATTTATTTATTTATTTATTTATTTATTTATTTATTTATTTATTTATTTATTTATTTATTTATTTATCTATTTATTTATCTACCTATTTATTTATTTGTATTTATTTATTTATTCATCTCATTACGGCAGTGGAGCATTGTCTTACTCTGAACCAAGATTTAAAAAATACATGAAGCTAATATAGTTTACTGGAAGTAAAAAAATAATTAAGAATTAATCCTATAAAATAAAGAAAACTCTATTAAGTTTTTGATAAATATACCAATGTTCTTAATAAAAGCGTCGATGATACTACTAATAATAAAAGCAATAATACATAACCAAGAATTATAAACGTTTTAACATTACTAACAGTTCCAATTAAACATACTAAATATGTATTTTATCAGTTTTTAAACGAAGTGCCCGACGTCTGGTTCCATAACTCGTCCGGTGTGGAGTTCCAGACCCGCACTCTGCCTACCGAGAATGAGTGGGTGTTCAATTTGGTGGTGTATGGGGGAATGGTCAGGATCATCCTGAAGCGAGAACTGGTGTTTAGAGGATGAGTCTCCGAGAGTTTGGGAAACTTGGATGCTAGATTCCGACGTGCAGACGTACTTAGAATGTTGGGCAGCAGAAACAGGCCATGAAGGTGCCTTCTCATTTGTGTGGTGCTTGGTAAAAGTGGAATAAGACAATTTCGCCGATTTTGTTTGTTTGTTTGTGTATTTGTGTGTTTGTGTGTTTGTTTGTTTGTTTGTTTGTTTGTTTGTTTGTTTGTTTGTTTGTTTGTTTGTTTGTTTGTTTGTTTGTTTGTTTGTTTATAGCGTGCATCTGTAACTCATGCAGCTTGGGAAAAGAGACAAAACTCCGTCTGTCAGAAATGCTGAAAAATGGCACAAGTCAAAATAATATAATTCAATTCTACGTAATGTAGCATTAGAAAAAGTGTTTAAGTCGACTTGTGCCATTATTTTCGAGCGAGTTTTATGCAGTTGGCACAGTTATAGTTCATATGCAAACATGTGTCATTAATATCTAGCTTTATCGTGTTTGTTGTAATAGTGGACACCGGTGACTCGACCCCAAAATGACGGCAGAGCTGGTGAAAGAGAGGAAATGCCAAGCCTTGCCAAACTGCAGGATGAAGTACTGTGCTCGACTTTATCTAAAAGAAGTCGAGACTGTATTCAGAGAAGTGTGATGTTTGAAAACTTTGACAATGTAGTTGATATGTATTATGTCTTACTGATACTGCAGGTACTTTGATCTGATGTAGATGAATACAAACGAAAATCCAGATTCCGTACAAATAAACGCATTTTGTGCAAATGATTTTAGGGTACCAGAATGCAAGGAGTGTTTTAAAAAACCTTGGATATTACAGGTAGATGTTTTCGAACATCTGTTATTGGTGTGACAGTCTGGAAATGGTTAGCTGAGGCTAGAGAAAAGGTAAGAGCAAACATAAAGATGGTTTTCTTTTAAAATCTCGTATGTCGCAATGCTCTTGACTACTACCTCTTAGATTCCTTAAGACAGGTCACGCCTACCAGCTACATATTTATATGCAGTCCATCGGAATAATTTTAGTTTAATTCATTTTCCTGTGCTGATGTGTAAAGGAAGATGGACCTCACCATGCCGTATTGAGGGATGTTGTCTGCATGGCGAATTTACGCACTCCTACAATTTACGCACTTCATTTTCCTTTACACTTTTGCATAGAAAAATGAACACAACGAAAATTATTCTGATGGACTGCATATAAATTGTGGCTGAGAGGCAAGACCAGTGTTAAGGAATACAATGTGTAGTACGAGTACTGGGGCATATGAGGTTTTAAAGGAAAGCCATCGATAAATAGTTTCCCTGCTACGAGTCACACTATTCAAGAAAAAGGACAAGCAAGAAATATCGTCAAGCACATCTTACATTTCAAAAATGAATTTCATAGGATGAGCTACGAGAATTCGGTATGAAGACCAGTATATGAATCGATTTTCCACACATCGAATATATATTTTTAAAACCTAATTTAGACACCTGTAAAAAACGTGATATGTTGCATCTACAAATCGAAACAAGAAAAAGGGAAGAAGAAACAATTTTCCGCGGGAAAAGAAGGCAGATCATCAAGATGATTCTCAAAATGCTTACAATATTAAAGATGCAGACAATTTAATATTTAATATTAAACACAATGTGTACATGTGTGCAACAAACTGTTCCTCATCTTTTATTTGAGTCTCCGATTTTTAACAGGAGTAGATATGAATTATTAATGCATTTAAAGATGTGTAATATAGAATACCAAGCACCTCTCACTATGGTATTTCAGAGAAGATGCTGTTATAAAGTGTTTGTTAAATTTCTCCATCTCATTTATAAGTCATCTCTATTTTAATTCAATTGTCATGTATTAACTTAGTCTCACTATCTACAGCCCTAATATACTCCTTGTAAAATAGGGTTTGTAATGGGAAATTCAATAATAATAATAATAATAATAATAATAATAATAATAATAATAATAATAATAATAATAATAATAATAATAATAATAATATGTACATATTATTTCACAAATAGAGAAATTCACTGTCAATACAATGTTTCATCTTTTGCATAATGAGAAAGAGGAAGTGTTCTTGTGTGCAGTCGAACAGGTGGCATAGTGAAAAATGTGAACCGCTGTTTAATAAACAAATTTGCTGGGTACATGGTGGAAACCGTTTTTATAACAAATACGGTGAATCGCTTCTCTCGTGTAGATATGACGTAGCTCAAAATTAGCTGCGTTCCATTCATCATTGTTCATGGCGGGTGTATTAAATAATTCTGGGTCCATTTCTGCAGATTTTTGGAATCGTTCGTCCAGGAACCTTTTGTCAGCCAGTGCTGGTGTCAGACTCTAAGTTGCCATCAGGTCTTCTATGAAGGAATATGTTCCTGATAGTTGATATACAAGTCGATTTGTTGAAAACTTTGAGATGCAGTGTGCTCTTTTTATGTACCTGACTTTAGTTCTGTCCAAAGGTTTCAGATTCTTGTATGTTAGGTACGGCCATGTTATCTCAATTGCATACGATACTATTGGTGCAACTTTCAGCTTGAATAATGACAGTGCTGTTCTTAGGGAAAGGGATTTGAGAATTGCGAATCTCCATTGCACCTCACATTCAAGGTGTGAATGACCTGAAGTCATGAATTTATGGTCTACTTTGGCAGCATTGACCAATACACAAGTCAATGCCGCGAACATGACAGCTACAATCTTGTAGCAGTTGGGATCAGATACCGAGAACGAAGAATTATCTACAGTTTCTATAAAAACCCGTCTACAGTGAAATGAATCGACGGCTTTGAAAAAAGCAGCAATCCAGAAAGGAGTGAGGCAAGGCTGCAGTATGTCCCCCTCCTTTTCAATGTTTACATATAACAGGCACTAAAGGAAAGCAAAGTGGAATTTGGAAAGGGAATCACAATCCAAGGAGCCGATGATATTGTTATTTTATGTGAGACTGCAGAAGATCTCGAGAAGTTATTGAATGGTATGGACGAAGTATTGGGTGAGGAGTACAAGATGAAAATAAATAAGTCGAAAACAGAAGTAACGGAGTGCAGTCGAACGAAGGCTGGTGATGCAAGTAATTCTAGATAAGGAAATGAAGTCTTAAAGGAAGTAGATGAATATTGTTACTTGGGTAGTAAAATAACTAACGATGGCTGAAGTAAGGTGGACATAAAATGCAGAATAGCACAAGCAAAGAAGAGCTTTCTTAACAAACGAAAGTTGCTCACTTCAAACATTGATATAGGAATTAGAAAGATGTTTCTGAACACTCTTATTTTGAGCGTGGCATTGTAGGGAAGTAAAACATGGACGATAATTAGCTCAGAAAGAAAGAGAATATAAGTTTTTGAAATGTGGTGTTACAGAAGAATGCTGAAGGTGTGATAGATAGATCGAATCACGAATGAAGAGATAATCGTATTGGCGAGAGAGATCGATTTGGATAAATTTGACGGGAAGAAGAGATATAATCTTAAGAAGTGTAGGCGGTAAGAACGGTATGGGAAGACAAGGTATGAATATGACATGCAGATTAGAGCAGATTTACGATGCAATAGTTAAGTTGAAATGAAAAAGTTTAGCACGGGATAGGGCGGCATGGAGTGCTGCATCAAACCAGTCTATCGACTGATGACTCAAACAACAAACAACAGCATTTGATCACTGTTGTCAACATGGTGACAGGGAGTCATTTGTATTGATATAAAATACGTCGTTGACCCAGTACTTGTTTCTGACAGAAGGTTCACTGGGAGGAGCACATATTATTATGGACCTATGCAAGCTTTTCTGCTATTAGTGATACAATCAGAAACCAGATAAATTTTATTTTGTGCATTGTTTTACAATAAAATGAGTATGCATGTATGTATGTTCAGTCTTTAGCCCTAAGGCTGGTTGGATCCTCAACAGGTCTGCCATCACCTGTCATAGATGGCCTAAGCATCACTGAAGAGGCGTACTAGGGAAATGAGGAGTGAGGTACTTTCCCGTTGCTTTTCTCACCGAGCCAGCCGTTGCTATTACATATCAGTCTGCCAAGCCTACTGAAATGCATGCACCAACCGACCCTATGAGCAACATTTTCACACCATTCATAGTAGGGACTGACTGCAGAAGGAATGGCATTACTAGCATCGCTCATACCTCAGTCACTTTCATATTGTCAAAGCCAAGGATAAGACAGAGACAGATCAAAGAAAGTAACAAAATTGCTCTAGCCCATACCAGAAGACATAGTGCACTGTAAACACTAGGTCCTGCCAGCAAAGGCATATAAAATGAGTATAGGAAATATATGTAGTCTAATTAAATATGCCAATTAATTCTGTGACATCTCAGCAGACAAGGTTACCAAGAGCACAACTCGCAATAATATGTCGCTCAGTAATAGATGGATATATAGAAGGAGAATGCATTTCGTGAATAATAAACGAATAATATATCTCCTTGAGACATGTTAATTTATTCCCACGCAAGTCCAGTCATTTTCAAGATTTATTATACAAATTTTCAAAGTACATCAAAACCTTAGCCTCTTTTAACTGCGGTGACACGATAAAGGCTTTCCATTTTGGATTTGTACTTCTGTAGCATTTCCTTCTTTTGTACTTCTTATAACGAGAGATAAGGTAAGATTCTGAAAAGTTAACGTGAGAGTAAAGAATATTTATGAAGGCAATACGGCTCCATTTTTGTGGAATATCGTCAGCAAGAAATGGCGTTCCTCATAACCTAAAATTTTGGATGAAATTCGCATCGGCAAGCTAAACCGTTAGCACCATTCGCGTTTCACTGTTCAAGTTCTGGCACACTGAAATGGTGCAGTTACCGGATTTAATAAGGAGAAGGAAACATACTTTAACTTTCACAGCAGTTTTCAGAGGCTCTCGAAATCCTGATATGAAAATGTACTTTAAACTCGTAAAAAGTAGAAACATACGAGCAGAACAGTTAGAACTGAAGTGAGCGAGCGGAATTTAGGACACTTTGCTAAGTAGTCCTGTAATATAAATTTTATCCGTGGAGCTCATTACCTTATAACTAAGAGCGGCCGTAACAAAGGATTGTGTGCATTCCACTTTCTGTGAACACATGTACAACGTCTCTCTCTTAACTCGAACGACTTTGGTGACTTTAATGGAAGCTAAGCTGAGATTCGTCCTCCATAATTCTTCTCCCGCGTTTCTCAGGTATGTTTCTTCTTATACGTGGAAGAGTTTCCATGAAATACTGCACCTGAAGTGAATCGAGATGAGCGACTTCAGTATTACATGTGTAAATTAAACTCGGCATCAGAGAACAAGAAATGTAAACAAGCATAATTATGTTTACATTTTCGAAGGATTCACTTTGTCTCACAAGAGGGAATGTTTAGTAGGTTGTCTAGTGTTAATTTTGACCTTCATCCCACCTTCTCACAATTAAACCGGAGATATCCTTGCAGATCAAGGACTAAAGATAAATACAATTTGATTATTATTATTTTAAGTATTATTAAAATACGGAGAATATTCAGAATTAAATCCAAAGGAATTAAGTGCTGTGTATTAATAATAATAATAATAATAATAATAATAATAATAATAATAATAATAATAATAATACCATCGAATAAAACCGTTGATATAATTACAATATAGATGAGGAAAAGTGGTGGTGATTACTGTTTTAAGAGGAAGTAAAAATTGGGCAACCATCCTCTATTAACTAATGAGAGGGAAGAGAAGAGAGTGCCTGGACAATTCGAAAAATTAAGGTATCGATGAAAGAAAGGGAAGGACAACGGAGGGCGTGGAAATGTCTCTCTAGATATCGAAAACCTAATACCGTCGAGGTAAGAAAAGTGCAACAAGAGTTGACCAAGGGGTGTCTGACCTGATAGATGAAAATGAGGAATGTGGCACAAGTTGTGGAATAAATTCCAGTGGCCAGCTAAGCCATGGTAACCAATCTACGCTCCAAAGTGACGAACTCCCGGAGACCCTTTTAGTCGCATTTTATGACAGGCATAGCATACCGTTGATGTATTGTATCGCTCCCATCCTCAGCGGGACGATGAAGGTAAGGACAATGACCTTTCATGGACATGTGAAAAGGATGAATCAAGAGACATTGCCCAAGAGATCAATGCTTAATGGAAAGAACTGCCAGGGGTGCTTACGCAGTAGCAGAAGGACCTAGCAGCAGTAGGTGCCAAGGAGGAAGAGATACAGGAAATAACAACATTTAAGAAAGAGTTTGCTGGAATGAGGGACGGACCCTAAAAACAACTTGCCAAACCACGGAACATCTTGGCGGGAGAGCTAGAAAGTAGAGGTAAAAGATGCAAGAATCTTTGACGAGAATAAAGGCATTAAACTGACTGACAAAAGTACAGGTATGATAGCCAAAACGTAGCCCACATATGTGCGTATGAATGAATAAATATGAATAATAATTATAAGAAGAAGATAAGTAAACAACTACAGAGGAATCTCACTAATATCGGTTGCATACCCAATTCCATCCCAGTGTATAGTTGATAAAGCGCAACAACAACTAGAACCACAAATCGGACATCAGGCAGGATACAGACTATGCCGATCGTGCTCAGAGCAAATCTTGTACCTAAAGCCAATCCTAAGACATCAGAGAATTTACAGCAAAAACTTAGTCTGCAAATTTGTTGATTTAAAAAAAATCAGAGGAATCTCACTAGTATCGGTTGCATACACAATTCCATCCCAGTGTCTAGTTGATAGAGCACAACTAGAACGACAAATCGGACAACATCAGGCAGGATTCAGATCATGCCGATCGTGTCCAGAGCAAATCTTGTACCTAAAGCTAATCCTAAGACATCAGGGAATATATAGCAAAAACTTGTTGATTTTAAAAAAACCCATGATTCACTTCCAAATATTGAAAGAACAAGGTTTAGACATAAAAACACTTGCAATCACAAAACAGACACTGACAGACACGCAGACCAAGTTGAAATTCATGGAGAAACCTCAGATTCTTCTGAAATCAAAAACGAAGTAAGACAAGTACCTTGATTCTCGCCTTTACTTTTTAACTGAATCCTTGAAAAAGTGATACAAGAATATCACAAACAGAAATTGGTACTCTAAATTCACCAAACAATTGTTTTAGGCACAGGAAAACTAGCGATAGATTTACTAGCATTTGCAGACGACCTAGAAACATTAACCCAAGACATTTCTATAACCAAAACTCAGATTGAACTCCTGAAAGAAACTCCGGAAAAAGTCAGCTTTAAGGTATATTTTGAAAAGATAGAATACAGGACCTGCAACAAACATGCACCAAAATTCATGGAGACAAATAATTTAACTGTAATATAAATATAAGTAACTGGGTGAAACAATTCAGGTAAATGGACTCGAAACAAAAGCCAATGAAATTAGATGCCAAAAGATGGAAACTGCACATCGACTAAGCCGAAATGTCTATAACAAAAAATGTGTCTCCAAGCACACAACACTAAGACTTTACAATACAACTATTAAACCAGAATGACTTTATGCTTCAGAGACACTAATTTTGAACAGAAAACCATACATTGAAAACAGTGAGAAAAATTAACGCAAAATCATAAGAAAAATACTAGGCCAAAAACTCACCAAAGGAGAATACCAACTCAGAGGGAGACAGGATATCAAACAATACACAAATATTATTCACAGTGGCATTAGAAAACGTAGGCTAAGGTTCTATGGACATATTAGAAGAATGCATCTGGACAGACTTACCAAGCAAATAGCCGAATTGTGTGAAAATCGGGGTAAGCTAAAACAGGCACAATGAAATGGATGGGCGAAATCAAACCTGATTTTAAACAGGCAGGAATTACACCAGCATATGCCCAAAACAGGGTAATATTCATATCCAAAAATTCACAAATGGCAAGTTGACCAAAAGGAAACACAAAAAAAGATGACTGGAACAACTTGGTCTGAAGACAGAAAGGAAGACCACAGTAAAAGAATGAAAGAATTGTGGGCACAGGAGAAGGCAAATGCACGCCATAAGTACTTTGCATACTCTTAATTGGCTTATTCGCATATATATATAATATGTACATAAAATAAGAATAATAATAATAGATGTAAATAATCACGAGAAGTAGCTGTAGCTGTATGCCTCCCGTCTTCTTCTGAAAACAGAATGAAATTATGATTGCTGTCTGGCCGCTCTAATGCCAACGTATTTCTCGCTTTTAAATATACAGTACTTAAGAATAATCAGTTGCACTTATTTTATGTATCCCTTCATTCATCAAGGAATCCGTGATAAATCGTACCAAATGCACGGGAAAAGGTTTTCACCTCTTTAAAGCCAATTATCATGCTAGGTCGACCTTAACTCACAGGACTCGTTTATGCTATGCGGATTATTGAACACATTTGCGTATCGCCAAGTTATGGGTGCTTCCAGCTTCGAATGCACGTTAGCACGTGACAATTTGTACAGTTCCTTGAGTGTTTTCATACTGAATTCTGTCGGTTAGTGGATATTTTCTATTACCAGGTGTATGCGTAAGTTTTTTCCGGTTAAACTAAGAGATGGCACCAGCGAGCAGTACACAGCGTATGAATTTGACACTTACATAAGTTTGTTCGTCTTCGTCTGACATTAGCCTACCAACACACACATGTTGAGTGCGCCAAACACTAGCGTCTGTATTGTATCATTCAGTGACCATTTCGACGTTTGTGCCTGAAAAAGAACATTTGCGGCACACATTGCTTTTCTTATTAAACTAAAAAGGCTGTGGAGAGTCATCGTTTAGTTGTAGAAACATATGGTGAACACACTTCATCGATTAGAATATTGTTTAGATAATTTAAATATGGTGATTTCAATGCATAACACAGCATAACCAGTGATAGACACCTTTAAATCGCTTGGATGGGTCATCCTTCCGCACTCGCCGTACTGTCCCGACCTGGCGCCATCTGACTATCCCTTCTTCGCATCAACGGGGCATGCGCTCCAAGAGCATCACTTTAGCAATTTCGAGGAATTTGGAGAATGGCTTGACGAATGGTTTGCCGCAAAAGACAAGCAGTTTTTCTGGCATGGTATTCATAACTTACAGGAAAGGTGGGCAAAGTGTGTAGAAGCCGATGGCCAATATTTTGAATAAACAAAACATGTACTTCCCTTGAAAATTACGTGTTTTTACCACAAAAAGCGGCAAGAAACAGGTATTATACGCCTGGTATTATATGGGCGCTGCGCAACTAAACTGTGAATGTGAAATTGCTCTTCCTAGGAATTATTTCCCTTACGAATCGTCACGTCTCCCAGCCACATATGGATATGCACTTCATCAGAATAACTTTCATTGTGTTCATTTTCCTATGCGCATGTGTAAAGGAAAGTGAACCTTACCGCATCGTACTGTAGGAATATATGTTTGCTTGACATATTTAGGCACTCCTACAGTATAATATATATTCAAGTAGAGTAAATTAGACCTTACTTTCGGAATTGAAAATTATTCAAAATGGTGAACTCTTGTGCAGCAATCGGCAATATTAAAGGTGTGTAAACAATGATTATGCCTTTGCTGGCGAGATGTAGTGTTTACAGTGCACTATGTCTTCTGGTATGGGCTATATCAAATTTGTTACTTTCATTGACCTGTCTCAGTCTCATCCTTGGCTTTGACAATATGAAAGTGACTGAGGTATGAGTGATGCTAGTAATACCATTCCTTATGCAGCCAGTCCCTGTATTGAATGGTGTGAAAATATCGCTCATAGGGTCGGTTGGTGCATGTATTTCAGTGGGCTTGGCAGACTGATATGCAATAGCAACGGCTGGCTCGGTGAGGAAAGCAACGGGAAACTACCTCACTCCTCATTTCCCTAGTACGCCTCTTCAGTGACGCCTAGGCTATTTATGACAGCTGTTGGCGGAACTGCAGAGGATCAAACCAGCCTTCGGGCTGAATACCCAACATACATACAACATACAAACAATGATTTCGGGGTCTGACTAAACTTGAAATGACTATTTTAAGTTTTGTGTAGTTTAAGACGGGACAGATCTAACTTGCACAAATGCCTTTATTCTACTTGTTACATTTGCCAGCCACAGATGAGAGCCCCTCGCTTCCCCTCGTTCTATTGTCACGTCAAGGCCATAAAACCTTTCGTAGCTCGAGACAGTCTGCTTAAAGCATGTATCACAAAACAGTTGGAATCTATGCACAGCTCAATACTTCCGAGCGGACGATCTAATTAAATTCATTGTCTATTGCATCTCACTTCGGACAATTATCATCAATGGGCATTAGTCACGTAATCTCATTACCTCAATTACTTCAATGTCTCATACACCTCCCTGGAAAATCTCTCGACTGGCATAATCATTCATTATCTCTCATCGTCAACTGTTCGTCTCTCTCGCCGTATATTACATGCACCCGAACTCATAATCCACGCTAACCAAAAGTTTTAGATTTTTTTTTAAATCCTTGCCGATGGGAAATTTACTATGATAATGACCGTGGACATACTCCCTGATGTTAATAATATTAATACCTCGGTCAAGTCATATTCTGATATCACAACACAGCATGGCTCACTGCTAATGGAAGGTAACTATTGTACCCGTGCGACATGGGCCATCTCGTCATGATTTGATATGGATTGGTAGGATATTGGAATACTGAAATACATATTGGGAAGTTGATGTTCACTGGTGAAATATTGCCACACCTTCAAGAACATTCAGACGGGCCCAGAGCCAATTACAATAAAAATGGCTAGTGAAGCTGTTTATCTCACTGGAAATCACACGAAGTGGAAAGGGGGTAAACGTAACAAATACATTCATTGCTACAAGGAAAAGAAGATTATTATTCCTGCACAAAGCGAGATGGCACAAAGTCACAGATTCTGAGAAAAGATGAAATAAATTTTCCCTACTCTACGGGCATATATTCTGGCCACTGACAAAATTCTGGTGACTTCAGGACCTTCTAGGTGTACCAGCTTTGAATCTTTCTTTACAATTAATAATAAATAAATTCTTCTCCTGCGAACCATGTGACTTTGCTGCAGTGGGGAGGATTGAGTGTCTCAATGAAGCAGATAGCCGAGCAGTAGGTCCAACCATATCGGAAGGGTATCTGGTGAGAGAACAGACTACCGAATCATTCATCGAAAAGGGGGTAGCAGCCTTTTGGAAGTTGCAAGGGCGGCAGTCTAGCTGATTGACTGATATGGCGTTGTAATAATACTCAACATGGCTTAGCTGTGTTGATACTGCTACACAGCTGAAAGCAACGGGAAACTACGGCCGTAACTAACTCCCGAGGACATGCAGCTCTCTCTGTGTGAACGATGTACTGATGATGGCTTCCTCCTGGGTAAAATATTCCGGAGGTAAACTAGTCCCCAATTCGGATCTCGGAGTGGGGACTACTATACTGAAATTTTGCGATTCAGAGCCTTGAATGTTAGAAGTTGAAATCGTTGTGGTAAGTTAGATAACCTGAAAATGGAGTTGGATAGACCAAAGTTACATGTAGTTGGTATAAGTGAAGTACGTTGGCAGGAAGAGCAGAACTTTTAGTCAGGCGACTACAGAATCATCAACAAAAAATCAAACAGCGGAAATACAGGAGTTGGTTTAATAATGAATAATAAAATAGGGCATAGGGTAAGCTACTATAACCAACATAATGAAAGAATTATTGTTGTCAAGGTAGACACCAAACCAATTCCCACCAAAATAGTGCAGGCCTATATGCCTACTAGTTCAGCGGATGATGAGGAAGTCGAAAGAATAAATGAAGGGACAGAAGGTTTAATACAATATGTAATGGGTGACGAAAATCTAGTTGTGATGGGAGATTGGAATGCAGTGGTAGGCCAAGGAAGGGAAGGTAATACAGTAGGAGAATTGGGATCGGGACAAAGGAACGAAGGAGGAAGTTCACTGGTTGAATTCTCCACTGATCACACTTTAATCCTTGCCACTACTTGGTTCAAACATCGCAAACGACTGCTGTATACGTGGACGAGACGTGGAGACAATGGAATGTATAAAATAGACGTAATTCTGATTACGCAGAGGTTCAGAAACCAGGTGTTGTATGCAAAACTTTCTCAGGAGCAGACGTAGACTCTGACCGCAACTTGTTGGTCGTGAAATGCCATCTGAAGTTGAAGAAACTGAAGAAAGGAAGGAATGCAAAGGAGATGGGATCTAGACAAGTTAAAACAAAGGAGTGTGAGCGATTGTTTCAAGGAACATGTTGCACAAGTACTAAATGAAAAGTCTGAAGGAAACACACTAGAGGAAGAGTGGGTAGTCATGAAGAACGAAATTAGTAGGGCTGCTGAAGAAATGTTAGGAAGGAAGAAAAGATCAACTAAGAATCAGTGGATAACTCAGGGGATACTAGACCTGATTGATGAACGACGAAAAAACAAGAATGCTAGAAATTAAGAGGGCAGGAAAGAATACAGGCGATTAAAGAATGAAATGGATATAAAGTGCAAGGTAGCTAAGGAAGAATGGCTGAAGGAGAAGTACAAGGATGTCGAAGGTTGTATGGTTCTAGGAAAGGTAGATGCTGCACACAGGAAAATCAAGGAAACCTTTGGAGAATGGATACCTAGGTGTATGAATATTAAGGAAAGCCACTTCTGGGGAAAGAAGACAAAGCAAAAAGATGGAAGGAAAGTATCCAACAGTCGTATCAAGGTAAAAATGTAGATGATTTGGTTTTGTAACAAGAAGAGGCTGTTGATGATGATTAAGTGGGATACCCAATTTTGAGGTCAGATTTCGAAAGAGCTGTGAGAGACCTAAATATGAACAAGGCATCTGGAATTGATGGCATTCCCTCTAAATTACTGACTGCCTTAGGAGAAACCAGCATGGCAAGGTTATTCCATTTAGTGTGTAAGGTTTATGAGATAGAAGTTCCATCCGATTTTCGGCAGATTGTTGTTATAACTATCCCCAAGAAAGCCGGTGCAGACAAGTGTGAAAACTACCGCACCATTAGTTTAGTATCTCATCCCTGCAAAATTTTAACACGTATTATTTACAGAAGAATGGAAAGCCAATTTGAAGCTGCGTTGGGAGAAGATCAGTTTGCCTTCAGAAGAATTGTAGGAACACGTGAAACAGTCCTGACTTTACGTCTGGTCTTAGAGAATCGAATCAAGAAGGACAAGCTCACATACATGGCGTTCGTAGATCTAGAAAAGGCATTCGATAACGTTGATTGGGCTAAGCTATTTAAGATTCTAAAAGTGATTGGACTCAGATAACGAGAACTGGAATTATCTACAATATATATAAAAATCAGTCTGCAGTGATTAGAATCGAGGTATTTGAAAAAGGAGCAGCAATCCAGAAAGGAGTGAGGCAAAGATGCAGTTTGTCCCCTCCGTTTCAATGTTAACATGTACAACAGGCAGTAAAGGAAATCAAAGGGGTTATTGGAAATGGAATCACAGTCCGAGGGTAAGAAATAAAAACTTTGAGAATTGCCGATGATATTGTTATTTTATCTGAGACTGCAGAAGATCTCTAGAAGTTGCTGAATGGTATGGACCAGGATTCGAACCGACGTCCTTCCGGGCGAACCGAGCACGCCTTTACCGCCTTAACCAGGCAGCCCCTAAATAATAATTGGAGTAACAAATAATAATAATAATAATAATAATAATAATAATAATAATAATAATAATAATAATAATAATGCCGGGCTGAGTGGCTCAGACGGTTAAGGCGCTGGCCTTCTAACCCCAACTTGGCAGGTTCGATCCTGGCTCAGTCCGGCGGTATTTGAAGGTGCTCAAATACGACAGCCTCGTGTCGGTAGTTTTACTGGCACGTAAAAGAACTCCTGCGGGACTAATTTCCGGCACCTCGGCGTCTCCGAAGACCGTAAAAGTAGTTAGTGGGACGTAAAAAAATAACATATTATTATTATTATTAATAATAATAATAATAATACTGTAGTCGCCGTGCGTCAGGTTGGTTGTGACCAACAAGTTAGGCTGCTCTTGAATTCCTACGTTCATAACATTGTCATTGAGACCACGGATGGTAAATTTCAGGATTGTATGAGATTTTTGGAATCACCTTCCGATATTTTTATTGTCGCATTGACAATGGTAAATATTAAGTTGTGCTTAAATTTGACGATCTATTACTGGCATGCTCGTGACTCTGGATATTTAGGATGGAGTCCTTCCGTCTAGTTTTTCTCTTCATGTTACGATAACATTTCTAGGATAGAAATCCAGACCACTTTTTATGTAAATAACCCCGAGGTAACTCATCTAATGGAACGCAGAGGCGACCGCAATGCAGGTTGATCTCGTTCCCGGTATCCTCAAATTGTTTCATGTTTACGTGTCTAAACACACGGGTCATTGATTCGATCCATACGGATCAGGAGTTCGGCCAAATCAAGGCTACCTGCACAAGCATACGGGTCACTGTTCGATCTGACATAATTTTATTCCCACCATCAATGTGGTAAGAAGGCGAAAACAAAAAATGTATTTCATTTTCAGGTTTTTCAAGTGTAGTATTTGAAAGTTTGTCACTATCTACTTTTGCCAAATTGCTTGAATAAATTGCTCCTTGTTGCAATATCAAAAGGAAACAGTAACTTTATATTTTTATTGTAGATAGTCATGCCCGTGGTACTCAATTCCGTCATTTCCTAATCCTACCGTGGAGTCTTTGAACTGAGTGTCTACAGATGAGCCCTTCCTCCTATTTGAATTTGCATGCCCCGTTCATGCCTGTGTTTACTTGAGCACCTTATTTGAATACAGATGCTTTTTAGGCATTTACTAAAGAACCAGTCACCCCTGAGATAAATGCTAGTCCAGGGACTCAGACGTTGAGCGGGTGCACTATATCCATGCAACCTTAACTCGTCGAAACACCGTCCTATTCTCCCTCGTAAACTGAATGTTGGGATTTAGCAAGATTATGCCATCTAGTTGATATAACATTACTCAACCATAAATTAAATCCACCAAAAATTATCAGAATTTCCCCCAGTGCTATAGGGGTTTCACTAATCAAATGATTATAACGCATAGGCACACAAATAAATACTACTTCATTGAAGTAAAATTATGTAATATTATTAATAAATTGCTAATTAGCACCGAAGAAATATAAAATGAATACTATCATTTACGGCACTCAAGACCCTCGCATTTCACTATATACCAGTAAAACAAAAATCAAAATACATGAAATTAGGTTATTTTAATGCGACTCTATGGACTCATGCTACGACATTTATTAGAAAGTACTTTATAATAATAATAATAATAATAATAATAATAATAATGGCGTGCGGCCTCCGGAGAGGCCTGGTGCAGGTCATTTGATTTGACTCCCGTAGGCGACCTGCGCGTCGTCATGAGGATGAAATGATGAGGAAGAGGACACATGCACCCATCCCCGTGCCAGGGAAATTAATCAAATATGGTTAAATTTCCCGACATGCAGCGAATCGAACCCGGGACCTCTGTGACCAAAGGCCAGCACGCTAACCATTTAGCCATGGACCTGGACAGTACTCACCCTTACAACTGCCCTGACTAAGGCTAGCTAGCATCCGTAAGTTCACTCACGATGATTTAGCCGCTCATGGTCGATGCTTTCATTGACTGCAGGTCCTGAGTTCGCTCGGCCGCGTGCTGAATCCATGCTGGATTGGGAAGATGACCTCTGCTTGAAGTCAGTTTTATTGGTGTCCCACGTTGCCCCCTCACTCCGGAAGATTTGTAGGCACAAAGGCGAGTTCGGATTCTGACGATTTACAGGCACAAAGGCGAGTTCGAATCCCGTCGTCCGTAGTCACTGGAGCTGGTTCAGCATTATGGGGCGTTCATGCACATGTAAACACAAATAATATACTGTGATTCAGAAGTACGGTTTATATGACTTCTTATATTTAATCCTCACGATACTGTTAGTCATTCACATATATGGCTCGAGATTGATGACTATAAATAGGAATGAATTCCAAGTAATGAAATCTCTCTATTAAATATAAATATAAATAATAATGACTAATGGAATTTGGGAGCCATAAATATACAAATAAATAATTCTTAAACTTTGCCGGCTGTTGAAACTCTTCTTCAGGGTCGTTGCCTTGTGACAAGGAGATCTGAATCACTTGATACCTAAAAAATTAATATTGGAAAAGGAGTCCATCTGGTAATTTCCCCCACCCATAGAAATTAAACAGAATATATATTAATCTCATACAATATACTTAGTCAATTAAACCTGTATTTACCTAGAAATCCGAGCAGAGCTCGTCGTGATACACCCTTGAACATATATAACAAAATAAAGAGAATATTGATATAAATATTAAATATCTTAATTTATGAAATAACTCTCTCTCAATAACTGGTACTCAGTTTATTCCGCAACGCAAAATATTCACACGCAGTCATGACTCATTTTTCAAGAATGGACTCCACTTTGCTGATGGCGTTGGTGTAGTTTGAAAAGGCCCAACACGTTACCTTACGTAGACTCTCCGTAGAATTATATATGGCTAACATTCATAACCATAGAATGTTGTTACACTCCAGCATCTTTCTCCCTGGTTCCTTCAACAGCAGATCTCGAACTCCCAACATGGCATGGGACATCTTCCCACAACTCGTACAAAACACCTCTCCGATTACCACCAGTATCACATCTGCACACTGCAAGCTGCAACTTCCAACTCTCGACGCGTGCTTGCACCACACTAGCCCAAGCCAACACAACAGCATCTTAAAATAGCCCAGTTCCTGGAATTTTCCACCTCAGCTCCGTCAACACGTAAACCCCCGCTCGGAGACTCGTCACGTACACAACCGGGAGATAAACTGAGTGATCGAAACACACTAGTCCCAAATAAAATATAGAGAGTATCTATAATAACGAGAGTTCCAAAAAGAGTTACTAAGCCGCGACGGCTAAATACACACATAAATGAAATATACACATGAATAAATAATAATAATAATAATAATAATAATAATAATAATAATAATAATAATAATAATAATAATAACAATGATAATAATAATAATAATATCTGACCGGGGTTTGTCAGGTTACAATACTCCCCCTTTGTTTTCCAACAGATGCAAATGTTGGCAAAAAACACAAATCAGGTGGCTGATGGCCCAAGGACAGCTCCTCAAACTACCCATCAAATATACAATATACAACATTAGGGATCCCGATGGTATCTCCTCAAATTGAACACATTATAAGTTCCAATACATTTCCTATTAGCATCAATTAAGGAATATGCACACCTCCCTATCCTTCTCGCAACAATAAAAGGACCCTTAAACAATTGAAAAAACTTAGACATGGTCTTATCCTCAGCGTTAGATGGGTGAGGCACTCGCAACAATACTTCATCTCCTACCTCTAAACTATCAGAGCACCTATTCTGAACTATCCTAGCACGTTTCTGACCAGACTTAACCAGCTTCTCCCTAGCAAGCTGTACAAATAGATCCTGAGGAACCTCCTCCACGCTCTCCAACCTCAATATCTTGGCCAACTCAAAATCAGGCTTTCTCCCAAAGTGCACCTCAATGGGTGTAAGACCAGTACTCTCATGTCTTGTGACATTGAGCCAATTTTCCATCCTACTTAAATGTTCATACCAAGAGCTATGATTATGACTTACATAGGTCCTAAACATCCGTCCAAGTTCCCTCATGACTCTCTCAGACATGTTTCCACAAGGAAACCTTATAGACGAATATGTTACCTGAATACCTCTGTCCTGTAGAGTCTTCTTCCAGATGTTCGAAGTGAACTGTGAGCCGTGATCGGATAGGATCCTCCTAGAGTTACCGAATTCCTCGCAATACTTACTCACTGCATTGGCACATCCTCTAGCAGGAGCCTTCCGAAGTGGGTATAATTTAACAAATTTAGAGAACGAGTCAAGTATTACAAATATATATCGGTAGCCATACCTAGACTTAACCAACGGTTCATAGATGTCCACACACAGTAACTCACCTATATCCTCGGTTATCACAGCCTGCCTCGTCCCGTGCATATACCTATTTGGGTGTTTACACTTCTGACACACATCGCAAGTAGCCAAAGTCTGTCGGACTTGTCTACCCATATTGCGCCACACAAAGTGATACTGAATTGCACATAATACCTTCTCCGCACCAAAGTGACCTAATTCCTTATGGAAATACCAAATCATGTCTTTCCGCAAGGCTTGAGGCACTACAACCCTCCATACATCCTTATGACATATGCGAGCTACTAAACCACTCAGAAGTTTATACCTCATATTCCCTTTTTCCACAATACTTTCAGGCTGAGCAGCCTCTAACTCAAATAAAATATCACACAACTCCTCATCCTGTCCCTGTTCCAATTTCATCTTCGAGAGTTTCCTTCTCTCCTCTCTACATTCGTCATACTTATCAGCACATACGAAGATATTCTCACTAAAATCAGTGCTGACCTCATCAGCTGTCACAGAAATATTCCGACTCAAATAGTCAGCTAACACATTATCAGTACCCTTAACATGAACAACTTTAGTGTCATACTCCTGTATCGCCAGAATCCAGCGTGACATCCTGTTGGAGGTTAACTTACACGTTTTCATAAAGACAAGAGCATTATGATCTGTATGGATCTCAAAAGAATGGCCTAAAATGTAAATGCGGAATTTCTCTAAAGAATAAACAATCGCTAAAAGTTCCTGTTCGCTCGTAGTATACCGCCGTTCCGCTGTGCTAAGTCCACGACTTGCCAGGGAAACAATGCCTAGATTACCTTGTTCATCACGCTGACAGAGAGCACCAGCTATACCTGAATTAGACGCATCCGTCATTACAATATAAGGCTTCTCAGTACATGGAAATTTCAGCGTGACAGCTTGGCGGAATCCACTTTTCAGGCGCTCAAATGCCTCATTGAGGTCATGATTCCATCTCCATTTCGCATTCTTTACTAATAACTCGCGGAAAGGTTCAATTAAACAAGAGTATCTGATTACAAAGCGCCTGAAATAATTGCAGAGACCTAAAAAGGACCTTAACTGCTTCGCATTGCGTGGGGTGCTAGCATTGAAGATGCTGTCCAGTTTCTCCCCCTGTGGTGTGACCCCGTTCCGATTGATGGTGTGCCCCAGAAAACTAATTTGATGCGTTGCGAAATTAGATTTAGATAGCTTCAAAGTGAAGCCCGCTTCCCTTAATTTTGTAAAAACACTCCGTAAGTGTGTCATGTGTTCAGAAAATGTACGAGATGCAAGGACCAAGTCGTCAATGTAACACGTAGTGAATTCCTCTGTGTCCGGCCCTAGTGCAATAGATAGGGCTCTAATAAGCCCTGATGACGACGTCTTGGTTCCGAAAGGAATTCTGGTGAATAGGGAACATGCATGATCCGGGGTTTTAATTAAAAATATGCTAATCTGATACAAAATTACATGCAGAATTCAAAAATGTGATCAGAATGTACAAATAATAACTCCAAACATGATAAAAATCTACGAAAATGTCATGTCACGCAAGTACGCGATCTCATTGGCCTGACGTCATCGTACAGGTTGACTGAATTAGCAGACGAAATAACACGTAGTGTGCTGTGAGAAGCAGGATACACTTAGCGTATTTCTACTTTACGTTAGTGTCTAGTATGGTTAAATTCGAGGCCTATACATTGGATAATAATCTGAGTGGTATATTTTAGACTTAAAATGAATCCTGCGCAGACAGTGAGGCAGAAAACTTATAAATGGTGTAGAGTTCCGATGTGCAATAGCACATCGCATACCATCCCAAACAAATTGTTTATAAACGTTCCAAAGACGCTAAAACTAGGGAGAAATGGATTTTGGCGAGCTGGAGAAATGCTGGTGATATATCGGAAAAGTCTACAGTTTATTTTTTTGAAGATTTTAACGTAAGATGAATTTGTTTGAATTTTCAAATAACTTTTCCATGTCAGCTGTTCTAGTGGTAAAACTTTAAATTTTAATGTATGATGCTTTATTTAAATGCTTCAATTACATCTTGGAATATGAAAGTAATAAATGGTGCATTAAATAATGCTGATTATTAAAGTATTCTCCAAACCTAACCTATGTTTTGGGTGATCCATGTCAAGATAATAAATCAAAGGGGTTATGAACCATTTTGACAGCTCTAATTCTACCAATATATCTTGGCATGGGACAGTTATGTATGTCTTTATTGAAGAGCTTAATTGGTAAAAACAAAGGGTAAAAATACCGCGCGAGTTGGCCGTGCTGTTAGGAGCGCGCAGCTGCGAGCTCGCATCCGGGAGATAGTGGGTTTTGAACCCCACTGCCGGCAGCCCTGAAGATGGTTTTCCGTGGTTTCCCCATTTTCACACCAGGCAAATGCTGAGGCTGTACCTAAGGCCACGGCCGCTTTGTTCCCATTCCTAGGCCTTTCCTGTCCCATCGTCGCCATTATGTGACGGTGTGACGTAAAGCAAACAGAAAAAAATTAAAGTCACAGCACCCAAAGACATTCCTGTATTGAGCGACTAAAATGTCACCAGGACACTTTTCTTTCCTGATATGCTCAGCTTGTTAAAAGCCAAATGTAATTAATGTTACTGGCTTCACGCCCCGCTAACTACTTCTACGATTTTCGGAGACGCCGATGTGCAGGAATTTAGTCCTGCAGGAGTTATTTTTACGTGCCAGTAAATCTACCGACACGAGGCTGACGTATTTGAGCACCTTCAACTACCACCGGACTGAACCAGGATCGAACCTGCCAACTTGGGGTCAGAAGGCCAGCACCTCAACAGTCTGAACCACTCAGCCCGACTTGTGAAAACTAGATGAAGTCATATTTACCTTTATCATGTTTAACTTTTTCCCTCCACAAAGATATTTAATTCTCTTTCATGGGCCCCGGTAGTGGGTAGGCCAGTTGTCCCAACCATAAATATATATTTTTTGGGGAATGATAGATTATAACCCTATAGTACTATGATCTTTCTTTCTTTCCTTCTTTCTTTCTTTCTTTCTTAATCGGTTTATCCTTCAGGGTGGTTTTCTCTCGGACTCAGCGAGGGATTTCACCTCTACCACTTCAAGGGCAGTGTCCTGGAACGTGAGACTTTGAGTATGGTGATGAAACTGGTGAGGAGGGCCATTACCTCGCCCAGGAGGCCTCACCTGTTATGCTCAACAGGGGCCTTGTTGGAGGATGGGAGGATCGGAAGGGATAGACAAGGAAGAGGGAAGGAAACGGCCGTGGCCTTAGGTGCCTGGAGGAGAAGTAGGAAAATACGAAAAACCACTTCGAGGATGGCTGAGGTGGGATTTGAAACCCTTCTACTCATTTGACCTCCCGAGGCTGAGTAGACCCCGTTCCAGCCCTCGTACTATTTGTTTTCAACTTTCATGGCAGAGCCGGGAATCGAAACCGGGCCTCCGGGAGTGGCACACATTAACCACTACACCACAGAAGCGGACTAGTACTACAATGCTACCTATATGTTTATGTTAGTGCTGAAATCCGATTTCTTACTTTACTAATGCTGAAAGCCCGAAAATGTAATGTTATTCTTTAATAGGGGAATCAGTCTAGAAGGAAATGTTGAAAGTGATGTGATATCTATCCAGGTTCAGTTGTTATCCTAATACTATGGGTTACAGTACATTGCACGTATATAAAAGATGCCACTTACAAACTTGTTTTTTATCCGCGAAATTCTGCGGCCACAAAAGTCACTATTTTTCAAGAATGACGACGTCTACACATGATAGATTGTCTGATTGTGCTGTTTTGAACCTTCTTTCTGTCATTTTGAAGTTATTCGCGATCATGAATAATAAACAATCGGCTTTTAGCAACGGCTGATGCATAACGGCTGGTTGAGCTCCATGCGGTACTGGATCGTGACGTCACAGCGCGCCGCTTACGTCAGAGGCCGTTTCACTCGCCTTGCGGAAAGGCACTATTAAATATTTTTTTAATGGTAGAAAACAAGGCAACATACCACAATGTAATACGTTTACATACTATTTCATTGGTGTACTTTTCAAAAAAAATATTTTTGAAAATGATGCATGTTCCCAATTGAAACAACCTGTTCTTATAGAGAAAAGCAGTAAAAGGCCGGTCCTCCACCCGTAATGGTACCTGCCAAAAACTACTACGCAAGTCAACCGCAGTAAACCAATGACAACCTTCAAATCTCTGAACTAAACTCTCAATATTCTCAGGCCTCTGCTGATCCTCAGCTATCCGACGGTTCATAAGCCTAGCATCTAAACACAGTCTCACAGACCCATCCTTCTTGCCAATAACAACCAAAGGATTAACGTACTTGCTACAGGAAGGCTCAATAATCTTACCTGTAAGCATATTATGTATCACTTCCTGTACCGCCTGAGCATGAGCATGAGGAATCGGATATCTCGGACTATTAAAACTAGACCTATCTAAAATATCAAATGAGTGTTCGTACACAGTAGTACACCCTAATTCACCAGAGAACACCTCCTTGTTCTCCATCAAAACATTCAAAAGTTCCCTCTTCTGCTGCTCCTCCAGGCATGTCTGTCGCACCGCTTTCTCCACCTCACTGACCAAATCCTGACTTTCCGATACCATACTGTCATTAATTCTGATACTTGCATTATTAACTTTAACATCGCCTTCATCCTCAACAATTTCCTCAATAACCTGAATATGACTACAATGAAGCACAAAACTACTCCTATCCACCTGATAATTAAGCTTAATCGGTTTACGTTCTTCACCAACAAGAAATTTCAAAACAGCAGTATCATAGTCAATCACACACTTGGTTTCAGATAGCCAGTCATTCCCCAGTATAACGGAATATACCAGATTAGGCACAACAAGACAACATTGCAACATGGTCTGACCACCAACCTCAATAGGAACAATAACCTGACTACGAATACGATTACTCTTAGCACCAGCTGCTGTGATAATAAATGTGTTCCTCACAGGAATCTCCTCAATAATCTCACCTCTGCGACGAGCTTCCTCACAAAATTTAAAATTTACACAAGACTTATGACTCCCCGAGTCTACAAGCAATTTCTCCTTCACACCCCATATGGTAGCCTCCATAGCTGGGTTGATCAATAATTCAGACGAACCACCTTCCTTAGCACTATCCTGGTCACACAACAAATCCTTACCAACATCAATCTCAAAAGCCTCCCTGATAACATGGATTTGCACATCAAGTGGGGATCTCCTAACGGACCTATTTAGGACATCCCGTTGGAGTTTAAATTCTGATTCTGCTGATTACCACTATTATTACCTCTCTCATCCCTTCTCCCCCTATCATTCAAATCCCTAGACTGATTACTAGAATTAAAATTCCTACTATCTTGATTCCTGAAATTAATCCTGGTTTCTTCCTGCCTATTCCCATTACCCTGATCCCTTCTGCTATAGTCATTCCCATTCCTACGATTACTTTCAAATGCTACTCCTCTCCTGTGATTATTTTCCCCCACACTCCTATGTCCTACCTGCCTACCCAAAGAATCGAAACGTTGCAACAGCCCTTCCATTCCCTTAATGGTCTTAACCTGCTGGATGCACATGGCCAACTGAATATCTTCATTAAAATGTCTAGCCATCCTCCTAACAATATCCTGCTCTGGCAAACTCTCTTCTAAGTTCTGACTAATAGCCACGTGCACAAGAAAATACTCCGTACGAGAAATACCCTCATTACCCTTATACTTCCCAGCCATAATCCTATCTCTTTCCCTACCCTGAATCTCCTCATCCCAAAACTTATCCATAAACAACTCCCTGAATCCCCTTAAACCCTTAATATGACCTCTATAAACATCATACCAACTCCTAGCTTCACCCGTAAACGCACTTGCTAACATATCATCTACCAAGTCCCACTCTAACACACCTTCCTCCAAGCTCCTAGTAAAACGTTTCTCCACTACCTTGAGAAATTCCAGAGGGTTAAACTGCTTACCATTATACTTAGGCAGCTCAATTTCCTTAATAATATGCCTTTGTATGCTAGAACTCTGAATATCACCTGAGGACCTGACTGATTGAATCTTTTCGTCAACCCTCTGTAATACATTTGCCTTCCATACATCAATATGACTAGCGTTCTCTCTGACCTGATGTTCAATTACATCTTGTTTACTTATCACATTGTGAATACTGTTAAAGTTATCTAAAATTTTATCCTGACATTTAGAATTATTTTCAACAAGTTTAGCTTCAAGATTATTAGCAACGTTACAAATTACTCGGTTAAATTCACTTTTATTTGATTCAGATATACCCCTAATTTCTTCAATTTGCCTATCATGCTCAGACAATTTACCATTAATTTCTACACATTGATAGTTTAATTCCTTCCTCATCTCCATAATACCTGAATCGACTTCCTCACTTAACCTCTTTACTTGATTATCCATCCTATCACTAATTTCCTGAACTTGTTTTTCAATTTTAGCAACATTAATTTCCATTTTCTGATTATTATCCTCAAGTTTACATTCAAGTTTCTGTGTTAACTCATCATTCTGCTCTCTAAGTTTACTTTCAAGTTTATTAGTAAATTCACTCAAAATATGAACTAATTGGTCTAGCTGCTGGTCACTATTATCGCTACTCTGCTCTGATAGAGATGATGAAGCATTGTCCCCGGTTACCATCGAATCTAACACAACATTTAAATTATTATCGCCCATTGTGGCTTCACTCTCTGAATTAATCATGTCAACGGTATAGTTTGCTCCCCCTGTACTACAATTAATATGCACTTTCCTTTCCACACTCCTATTTCTTAATTTTAACAGATTAATATTTTCTCTCGTCCAACTCATCACCTTGCGTTTCCCACATACGCAAAATTTCCACAAGACATATTATACACTCCACAGCGAACAAGAAATCTCCACAACAACTGTACATATCATGAAATCTGAGAGCAACTATACCATTTCTGTGTGCATACCCTATCGTGACTCAGATCAGTCTTGCCCCACGTTGCTAGCGACATTGAAATCTCTCTATTAAATATAAATATAAATATAAATAATAATGACTAATGGAATTTGGGAGCCATAAATATACAAATAAATAATTCTTAAACTTTGCCGGCTGTTGAAACTCTTCTTCAGGGTCGTTGCCTTGTGACAAGGAGATCTGAATCACTTGATACCTAAAAAATTAATATTGGAAAAGGAGTCCATCTGGTAATTTCCCCCACCCATAGAAATTAAACAGAATATATATTAATCTCATACAATATACTTAGTCAATTAAACCTGTATTTACCTAGAAATCCGAGCAGAGCTCGTCGTGATACACCCTTGAACATATATAACAAAATAAAGAGAATATTGATATAAATAATAAATGTCTTAATTTATGAAATAACTCTCTCTCAATAACTGGTACTCAGTTTATTCCGCAACGCAAAATATTCACACGCAGTCATGACTCATTTTTCAAGAATGGACTCCACTTTGCTGATGGCGTTGGTATAGTTTGAAAAGGCCCAACACGTTACCTTACGTAGACTCTCCGTAGAATTATATATGGCTAACATTCATAACCATAGAATGTTGTTACACTCCAGCATCTTTCTCCCTGGTTCCTTCAACAGCAGATCTCGAACTCCCAACATGGCATGGGACATCTTCCCACAACTCGTACAAAACACCTCTCCGATTACCACCAGTATCACATCTGCACACTGCAAGCTGCAACTTCCAACTCTCGACGCGTGCTTGCACCACACTAGCCCAAGCCAACACAACAGCATCTTAAAATAGCCCAGTTCCTGGAATTTTCCACCTCAGCTCCGTCAACACGTAAACCCCCGCTCGGAGACTCGTCACGTACACAACCGGGAGATAAACTGAGTGATCGAAACACACTAGTCCCAAATAAAATATAGAGAGTATCTATAATAACGAGAGTTCCAAAAAGAGTTACTAAGCCGCGACGGCTAAATACACACATAAATGAAATATACACATGAATAAATAATAATAATAATAATAATAATAATAATAATAATAATAATAACAATGATAATAATAATAATAATAATAATAATATCTGACCGGGGTTTGTCAGGTTACAGTAACTTGCTGTCCATGCCCCGTTCACTGATTATGACAGATCCCACTAGTTCTATTACACGACAGGCTAACGTTTAACCCGTGTTTCACTCTCTACTACCTACCGTCACTGAAGTCTTTCTTTGCTGGCTGTTTACACTCGCTTATTGCCTCGTGAACTTTGGTAAGAATACCTATCATTTCACTGTGATTAGTCTTAGGACATTACTTAAATCTCACACACAGCTACGTCTACGATCAAGCTTATCACGACCCAGCCATCTGGCTATATACATCTAAACAGCGTGGTTAAATTACTGAGCACAAGAACACACTTAGTACGCCTCTGTGGTGTAGTGCTTAGTGTGATTAGCTGTCACCCCCGGGTTCGATTCCCGGCTCTGCCGTGAAATTTGAAAAGTGGTACGAGGGCTGGAACGGGGTCCACTCAGTCTCGGGAGGTCAGGTGAGTCTAGGCGGGTTCTATTCCCTTCTCAGCCATCCTCGAAGTGTTTTTTTCCCTTGTTTGCCACTCTCCAAGCAAATGCCTGGATGGTACCTAATCTAAGGTCATGGCCGCTTCCTTCCTACTCCCTTCCAATCGTCCTATCCTCCCACAAGGCCCCACTTCAGCATAGCATGTGAGGCCATCTGGATGAGGTACTAGTCTTCCTCCCTAGTTGTATCCCCGACCCAACTTCTCACGCTCCAGAATACTGCCCTTGAGGCGGTAGAGGTGAGATCCCTCACTGAGCCCAAGGGAAAAACCAACCTTCGAAGTTAAACAATTTAGAAAAGAAAGAAAAAGGGAAAGAAAGAGGAACACACTTAACATACTGAGCACAATAAATAATAATTACTGAGCATGATGGACACACTGCTTATACCGGACACCATTAGCAACATGAATAATTACACTCACTGTGTGTGTGTGTGTGTGTGTGTGTGTGTGTGCCACCGGGCGAATTGGCCGTGCGCGTAGAGGCGCGCGGCTGTGAGCTCGCATCCGGGAGATAGTGGGTTCGAATCCCACTGTCGGCAGCCCTGAAGATGTTTTCCGTGGTTTCCCATTTTCACACCAGACAAATGCTGGGTTGTACCTTAATTAAGGCTACGGCGGCTTCCTTCCAACTCCTAGGCCTTTCCTATCCCATCGTCGCTATAAGACCTATCTGTGTCGGTGAGACGTAAAGCCCCTAGAACTGTGTGCACCAAATATGCGAATGAATCTGATTTAATTTGTCTGGGTCTGAGCTCGGAATCAAATGAATAATGCATGTGGTATCTTTCCATCCGCTCATTCCACTGATCTATTCACCGTTCATATCCAATCGGTGGTTGTTCCATAATCGAAACCGTGAATCTTGAGTTTCCGTAAGCTTCATAGAGTCGTGACTTATCGACGAGGTATATTCCCTTAAGAGACGAATGTTCCCCCATTGACATCTGGCGTTGCGAAAAATTCCACTGCTCCTGCTGACAACATTAAAAACGTACCGCTAAGTAGATCAGCTTTATATTACCGAACATACATTAAAACATGCTTGAAAGAAATCTTCTACGTATTTTTTCTACGTCGAGGAACAAATATCCTTTAACTGGCGTGCCAAATTTGTGTGTTGGTATACATGAAATATGCCGGTAAATAAGTGAAATCGTCCTTTAATGTAATAGGATCACTGTAAATAGGCTTCTCTCTTAGACGCTAGAGACAGATACAATTCCACGTGCGTATTCTTTCTCTCTTCTTTGACTGCGAGAAATTTCCCGTCTCTTTTCTTTGCTGTGCCAGCGATTCGAGCCCTAGGTCTCGGCTCAGCCGCGCGTCGATCAATCCTCGTATATGGCACAAATGATGTTTATGATCCAAAAATCAAAAAGAAAAGCGGAAATGACACATATCCTTTACCAGATATCGTGAAATGTGCCTGGGTAGGGTATTGAAATATTTCAGTATATAATCTTCAACTACTGATCACGTAATGCAAGAGGATTATTGACAATCATTGTGATAGGATGGTCATTTGTCTCACACCAGCAGTTGTCCTTACCTCAGCCGAAGTCTTCTCATAAATGTGCAATTGATTTCTACAGTTTTTGTAAAATCCTTTTATCGTTTAGGTTAGGCTGCGCTCCGCATATCGCCTCGGCAACATACACCATAACGGCCGTAGCCGTGTTGAAACACCGGATTCCGTGAGATCTCCGAAGTTAAGCAACATTGGGCATGGTCCAGACTTGGATGGGTTACCATGCGCTGTTGGTGGTGGGTAAGGGAATGGAGGAGCGGAAAGGAACTGGCCACCCTACCGATCGTAAACTCCGGCTCAGGCACACCTCTGGGGAGGTTCGGACCTGCCTTCGGGCATAATACACCCTTACCTTACCTTACCTTACCTTACCTTACCTTACCTTACATATACCATCACTATTTACATGGGACTTTTTCAAAAGCCTTGCGTAGGTCTAAATAGCAAATACTCGTATGTGCTTCAGCTCCATGTTCTATGAGCTTTATCCCCATTTGTCTTAATGTGACGATCAGATCCTGCGTGCTAAGTCATTAACGAAATCCGAATCATAGCACTTTAAAATACAGTAGTGTTCTATTTGTGTTCTAAGTCTAGTCTCCAGTATGCGCGAGTAAACATTTCCAGGTATGCTAATCAGGGAGAATTCCTCGGTGATTTGAGCATTTATGGCAGCTTTCTTATTCAAGGTGATACAGACAGGAAATTCCTTTGAGATGATCTTCTTTAGACTATGCTGCCTGGATGACACCTAGGAGTAGCTGTTCTCCTGCAGGACTCATAGTCCCTAATATTTCTGGTGAGATGCCGTCAGCTTCCCTGGCTTTCGCTTCTGTTTGAATTTCTTTTCAGCTTAAAAATGCTCCAGGATATATTCCCTCCGTCTGTTCAATATTTGTTCGTCTTCTATCAGGAGTTGTCCTTCCTTGTCCTTGAAGAATTTGTGAAAACAATCCTTTCCTTTCATACAGTTTGTCAGCTCCTTGTAGAATTACTTCTCTGATGCGAATAATTCTATTAAATGACCAATTCCCATGTTTATAACTTGCCTTTCTTGACCGTTTTCTTCACTCTTTACTTCTGGTCTTTGTATGCCTAGTGGTCCATCATTCTTTGTTGTATAAGCAATTTCTTCCAAGGCTCCAATTTTTTTCTTCACTTCCGCTTCCCATTGTTCCGTCCATCAGCAATTGTTTTATTCCCTTGGCCATATTTGCTAGTTTCACATACTTTCTTTGCTCCCGTGTGAATACTATTGGTCCTTAAAATAGCTCCAGTTGTATTCTATGTCGTCTTGCTCTCTGTGTGGTTCATATTCTTATAACTGGGTTACCACCAAAGCGATGATTGTCTGCTCTTCGTCGTTTGTCAGTTTGTATGATTCGTTCTTCACTGTGCTCTCTTGCTGCATTCTCCCTAGGGCAATCGGTCACTATCCCTAATGTTAGCAGGTAGTGATCACTTTGGGTCCCTCCATACCCTGGAGGTTATGAAGAAAGCCATTTTTGAGCTCCCACTATTGCGTAAACAACAATAATAATGGGATGAATATAAGAACAAGAAGAGGAACGGCGCTCATATTAGTAATTATAACCAGTAGCTCATCGTGGCTCTGCCCGCCATGTATCATGTTTTTTTTATTAATGACCCTACGGAGGTTCTTGAAAAGTACTGAGGTAACGAAATAATTCACACGAACTGTTGTGGTAATACGATGCAAACGAACACTTGGAAATGCATCACAGAAAAGGAATTACATTTGTTTTTCCGAAAAATGGTAACTTCTGAACTTGATAAAAATTATTGATACCGATTCGTTGACTTAGTACAACTTTTCTAACTGCGAAAAGTAATACATTTCCGTAAACTAAACAATATTACCTGTCACACGTTTAAGAGCGTAAATGTATACATTCTTCGGAGTTCCAACCTTGGAGCAAGCGACATATGATTTACTACGAGAGAAACATAGGGTTTTGAAATGAATCCCTGTTACATTCAGCGATTGTCTTCGAACCTCCTTTATCATCACGAAAGCTTCGTTACGCTGATTGTATAAGCACATAATCCAGCAACAGTTTCTACTTCTAAGCATTTACTTGTGATTTACCCCAGTTATGAAGTTGAGGTAAAAGATTCCAATAGCTGCAGTCTACGACAAAGGCGAAGTTTCAATAGGATGGAATAAACATGGCCAAGAAAATAATGAAGGCATCGTTTTAGAAATAAGAAATGAAAAGGAATGAAAAACAGTGGCATATATGTGTAAAGTAAGTAATTCGAACATGAAAGCAATTATTCCATATTCATGGAACTTAGGTTATTATACCAGAAAATTAATTAATAAACTGTATCATAGGTCGAAATCCAGCGATAATTTAAATACGAGGGTCGAGTCATAAGTCATGGCAGCTATTTTCTTCTTCTTGCGAACAGGATACAACACGAAAACTCTAAAATATGCATTTGGAAATATAGGGCATATACTTATGCATAGTGCCTGAAGACAAATTCTGACTTCAGGAGATTCTCGTAAGAAAGTGACAGAACACAGGCCATTGGTAAACATTGTTTTATTATGGTATAGACAGCAAATACACAAGACTACGCACAAAGGACAGGTCTCCACTGGTTACGGACCTTCGAAATAATCACCCAAGGTTTCCACTGTGCGTTGCCAGCGGTGGGGCAGGCGCTGATAATACCATTCGCTGCATGTGTATCGCTAACGTGTGACATCTCTCTCCGAAATGCTGTTACGATGTCCTTTTTGTTAGCAAACCATTGTACACGTAATGGCTTCTTGACGTTGGGGACTAGATCATAGTCACACACATAATGCTTCCCGTAGTTCTGCATGGCATTGGCGTGCATTTCTGCCGCGGAGAACTGTTATTTTAATATACGATCGTTGCTCCTGCTTGTTGATGTCCATTTTGTGACGCTCTCACTCACACACTGAACATGGGGGCATGCTTAGACCCACACTGTTGTTCACATACATCATCTAGTGGCATCATACGCAAGTACATACCGTACGTTTCCAAATGCATATCTTAGATTTTCCGTGTTGTCTCCTGTTGGCGAGAAAAACAAATAGTTGCCATGACTTATGACTCGACCTCCGTATTACATCACGCCTTGAAAGGCGTACTTTGAGGTCGTCGAGAGACGTCACTTTTGGGCTCAGCCTGCAACAGAGATATAGGGAAAGTTGAACGTAACACCTTGAACCAGCGTTACCGTGGTTACGGCTAACCATTCCTTGATCAGTTTCCAAAAGCGGGGATGTTTTGCAAATATCTCAGAGAAGGTTGGTTAAAACATTATGTTCACTATCCACTGGAGCCAGAGGCACAAAATGACCTGTGTCCGATTCTTCTACAACTCCGACATTTTGCCTATTTTATAGATCTTTGTGTTGAAGTGGCATCTAGCTTCAGTCCGTGTTTAGCAGTATTCCTCTAATTAGGAAGATGCATTTTGATAGCCAATGTATTTTATTTCATCGGTCTGGTTCATATTATCCTACGTGTCTTAATGTAACATTCAGTTCAAATTGGAATTTGACAATATCGTTACCTCTACGACCCATCCAATTGCCTCACGTAACTAGGTGTAAATTTTTGCACTGATCAGTTGAGGCGTGTAGATTTATAAAACGAGCAAACGAACTTGTGATTGTATAGATATAGATGATAGTGATATTAAGAGTGAATAGTTTAGTAATCTGTATATAAGACTGGAGTTTGCTGCTTTCACCATACGCCTCTGTTCGAAGGCTCAGCGGCTATGACTAAACATTAATTGGCATTTCATTAAATTGAATTCTGAATTTTGCGATATATGAAATTTTGGAATGAATTTGGTAGAAGTAGCTTGGTTAGGATATTACTCTTGGTTTCTTGATATAGCATTGAGTTCAAATTTGAATTTGACAATATAATTACCTCTGCGATTCATCCGATTGTTTCACGTGCATAGATTTAAACACGAGTAATTATATGATCAGTAGTGGGGTGTAGATTTATATAAGGAACGAATACATACTTACTTGTGATTTTATAAACATTGTACCCGTAAAAATGTGTTCATATCTTTAAGGCGCTTGATATTAAATTAACGAGCATGATTCTTAACCTAGGGAGTAGCTTTATCATTGGAGCTGGTACAGAGAGAGGTATAGTTATCAATTTGAGAGATTATTTTGATAAATTGAGTTTATTGATCATCAAAAGCAAGTTCATATCACCTTCGTACAGCAGCGTGGAAGTGTCGTGGCTGGTTGGTACCTCCAAATCCTGGGATGGTGCTGGACATCGACTGGGCAGGGACCACACCTGCTCGGATGAGGAGTTCTGGAATGTCTGGAGGTCCTGGAAATGTCTCGACGTTCTGGAATGTCCCGACATTCTGGAATGTCTCGAAGATAGGTACACGTTCCTGGGTTCGATTCGAGACGTAATTCACACTTGAATTTCCTGCACGGCACTCCACACATTCAGGGCACTGTCGGAACAGATATGACCTTTTAATTATGGTTACTGCACTCTAGATATTAAATCAAAACGTTCTGGAATAATCACTCGAAGAACAAGTACTGGTAGAAATGCAAGTTCATAATCCAAGCTCATTGTAAGTCGGAATGTTCTAGAGGATTACTGTCACTGCAGTCCTAAACGCATAGTTCTGAAGATTTAAAACATATTGTCAATGAACTGAATAAGTAGCACTCGGAAACTGTCCTGTTCCGTCAATAGGCGAAGTGAATAGCCATTAAAGAAAATAATATTTGAAAGAAAAAGTCTGACTTCATAAATTATGGATCACTCAAAATACTGGAAAGTTCTAGGCTTTCTGGGAACGCGATATGCGTATTCTGAATTTTCACAGTCTTTAAGAATCAAAACATAAGTCCCTGTGCAGCACTTGGAAAGCATTGCATATTTCACAATTAAACGTAATGTTGAATGTCCCCTAAGTTTCATAGTCTTTACAAGGCGTAAATTCAATGAAGCACTTGAGAAAACAAGCCATATCGTTCACACGAAAGTTTATGTTGGTAGGGCACAAGGATCCTACACGCTCGGAAAGTTTCAATGTTCCAGAAATTGATTTTAAAAAAACAAGTTCGAATAAGTTCGAAACGTAAGTTCAATGCGCTACACAACACTCGTGAAAATTCAAAGTCCCTTCAATCGTCGTCGAATAAGTAAGTCCCTATGTGGCACTTCAAAAAAAAGTTCCAATGTGTAGAAATAACAAAGTTCCAATGTGCCAAAATATTAAAGTCCCAACACGACACTCGAAGAAAATAAAGTTCCGTGGTGTCAAAATATTAAAGTCCCAACACGACACTCGAAGAAAATCAAGTTTCAACGTGTCGAAATATTAAAGTCCCAACACGACACTCGGTGAAAATAAAGTTCCGATGACGATGTTCCAGTATGTCACCTTAAGAAAATAATAAAGTCTTATCGCGACACTTGGCGAAAATAACTAAGTTCCAATGAGACGCTTCAGAAAAATAACAAAGTTCTTATATGGCACTTTAAGAAAATATCAAAGTCTAATCACGACACACGAAAAAAAAAACAAAGTCCCAATGTGTCAATATGACAAAGTTCCAATACGATGCTCGCAGAAAACAAAGTCCCATTCAGGCACTTCAAGAATATGATAAAGTCCCGATACAACACTTAGAGAAAATACCGAAATACTTGTATTTCGCAGACTGTCAACTAGAAGTTCGACACACACAATACTTCTCTTGTCACCCGTGTCACAGAAACGGCGGAGTGACAGACACTGAAGACACTGAATTCGTAGGTCGGGTGGCCCTCCTTTTATACACGTTCGCATGGAAGTGTCTAGAACTCGGGTACTATCTACCCTTATAACTTCTATAATACTCGGTGGATTTTCTTGAAATCTTAACAGATGATGTCCATTGTAAAGGCTTTTAAGATGGCAGTGTCAAAATAGCGATAAAGTAACTCAAAATGTACTTTTGAGGATGAGCAGGAACATTACCATATATGGTAGCGGATAGCTGGCTTACGGGGGCCACGTCACTCGCTGGGTACGTCACTGCGTTCGGCGGGCTGTCTACCTTCCATCTCGCGCAAAGTTCAACAAACATACTTCGGACTTGTCTCGTAGCGGCGTTCCCGGTACAATATAGATGATGGTGATATTATGACTGAATTGTTTATTAACCTCTGTATAAAACGAGTTTGCTGCTTTCACCATAATGCCTCTGTTCGAAGGCACAGCGACTATGAGTAGGCCCTGCACACCAATTGGCAGTTCATTAAAGTGAATTTTGACGTTTGCGATTTATGAAATTTTGGAATGAAATCGGAAGAAAAAGCTTGGTTTTATCTTATTTTTTCTTGAAGAGAGAAGCTTAATATCGCTCCGATAATTTAAATCTTGGTATTATTATCTGTAATGCACACAATGTTAAAACAGTTCTTGCATTTGAGAAACGTGAGGTGGAGGTATTAGTTTAGTGTATGTAATCGGATTTACCTTACTGTCGTAGGTTCCTTATTAATGGTTTACCAAGGTGATAGGTTTGGATATGCAGAAACATCAGTATAGCCGTGAAGATTTTTACAACGAACAAACCAACTTGTGATTATATAGATATAGACGATAGTGATATTAAGACTGAATTGTTGTGTAATATCTGTATTAGACTAGAGGTTGCTGCTTTCAAATAATTTAAAGACTTTAAAGAATTGTAATCATGTCGTAGAGTCGTATGATTGGTTAGAGTAGTCTCTAATAGTAGGGTGTAGCACCCAGTCCATATTCGTTGTAGTTTCTGAATTAATGCTCGGGGTTGGAAGCCTACGATGGGTATAGAGTATGTGACTCCATGACATACAGTTGTGGCTTGAATAAGCTACGTCTGTGGATTAGTAGTTAAAGCCTTTGTATAGTGTGTTATATTTGTAAACCGAACGTCGAAGTGTTGATCCACATACTTTCTGCGTCCACTTGGCTTTTATAAGTTATATTTGCTGATTTTTGGGTGAGTGGCGAGTGCTTTTTTCAACCGGTCTCAGGAGATTCATTACACTTTCTTAACTCGGTACGTCCTTAGCAGCTTTCTAATGTGGTGCGTTTCTTCTTCGTTGGTATATAATAACGAAATTGTATGAGATTTTCATGTATTCACTAACTGCTACTTTTTAACACTTAGCCCGCGTTTTCACTCAAGATTTAATCTTATAGATGGCTTTCATCCATTGAAAGTAGCGCATTGTGGATTCCAAGACTTAAAGATCGATTCATGAGAACTATCGAAGCTACTATGAACTAAGTTCCTTTTACACAAAATTGAGTTAACTCTACAAAATTTTGAAGGTAGATATCGTGATTCCAAATACACTGACTGACAGTGACAATGCAACACCAAGGAGGAGTGGTTCGAAAGGGATGAAAGTTGGGGAAAAAACAGAGACGGCACGGATGAATAATTGATGTTTATTTCAAACCGATATGCAGGTTACACAATGCGCACAGCATCGACTCAGTAGGATGTAGGACCACCGCGAGCGGCGATGCACGCAGAAACACGTCGAGGTACAGAGTCAATAAGAGTGCGGATGGTGTCCTGAGGGAGGGTTCTCCATTCTCTGTCAACCATTTGCCACAGTTGGTCGTCCGTACGAGGCTGGGGCAGAGTTTGCAAACGGCGTCCAATGAGATTCCACACGTGTTGGATTGGTGAGAGATCCGGAGAGTACGCTGACCACGGAAGCACCTGTACACCTCGTAGAGCCTGTTGGGAGATGCGAGCAGTGTGTGGGCGGGCATTATCCTGCTGAAACAGAGCATTGGGCAGCCCCTGAAGGTACGGGAGTGCCACCGGCCGCAGCACATGCTGCACGTAGCGGTGGGCATTTAACGTGCCTTGAATACGCACTAGAGGTGACGTGGAATCATACGCAATAGCGCCCCAAACCATGTTGCCGCGTTGTCTAGCGGTAGGGCGCTCCACAGTTACTGCCGGATTTGACCTTTCTCCACGCCGACGCCACACTCGTCTGCGGTGACTATCACTGACAGAACAGAAGCGTGACTCATCGGAGAACACGACGTTCCGCCATTCCCTCATCCAAGTCGCTCTAGCCCGGCACCATGCCAGGCGTGCACGTCTATTTTGTGGAGTCAATGGTAGTCTTCTGAGCGGACGCCGGGAGTGCAGGCCTCCTTCAACCAATCGACGGGAAATTGTTCTGGTCGATATTGGAACAGCCAGGGTGTCTTGCACATGCTGAAGAATGGCGGTTGACGTGGCGTGCGGGGCTGCCACCGCGTGGCGGCGGATGCGCCGATCCTCGCGTGCTGACGTCACTCGGGCTGCGCCTGGACCCCTCGCACGTGCCACATGTCCCTGCGCCAACCATCTTCGCCACAGGCGCTGCACCGTGGACACATCCCTATGGGTGTCGGCTGCGATTTGACGAAGCGACCAACCTGCCCTTCTCAGCCCGATCACCATACCCCTCGTAAAGTCGTCTGTCTGCTGGAAATGCCTCCGTTGACGGCGGCCTGGCATTCTTAGCTATACACGTGTCCTGTGGCACACGACAACACGTTCTACAATGACTGTCGGCTGAGAAATCACGGTACGAAGTGGGCCATTCGCCAACGCCGTGTCCCATTTATCGTTCGCTACGTGCGCAGCACAGCGGCGCATTTCACATCATGAGCATACCTCAGTGACGTCAGTCTACCCTGCAATTGGCATAAAGTTCTGACCACTCCTTCTTGGTGTTGCATTTGCTCTGTCAGTCAGTGTATGTAACTGTATAATTCTAAGCTATTGAACTGACTCCAAGTGATACATGCCGGACTGGATGATTTAATAAACATAACATATTTGCATAGGTTATTTTTTCAGCTATTTGCGCTGTACTTTTCACTTGACTGTACCTAGAATATCGAAAATTTATCCGGTAGATTTGACGCAAGAAGAATATTAGCCCAAGAACGGAAAGATGTACTACATTTTTTGTTTCCAATATCCACAATGTAAAAAGATTACTATTGTACTAAAAGTTGCTATATATTTTACTAATAACTGCCATATAAAGTATCAACCAGTTCATTCATGATCTCCATCATATCGGTCAATCCCTTGATAAACAGCCCTAAGGACTTAAACAACGCCTGAATGTCAAGCTGGTTGACTCTCAACGTCTCGCTGTGTTATTTGTGAGCTTGTCTTAATTAGACCACTCCACTGGGAGGTGAACACTAGACACAGAATTACTGAGAGAGAGGTAGACTCGGAGCAGAAACTAGCACTGCAGGTACAAGGCAATCCATGTATAAATTCAAGCTGAGTGTTTAGTTTTAAAAGATTTAGCCTCCATTCACCTTCAAGATGAACATGTTCAGATAATTATTATAGCAATAAAAGGAGTATATCATGTTTTATAGCCAATGGCGGTAGCTGTGTTGAAACACCGGATCCCGTGAGATCTCCGAAGTTAAGCAACATTGGGCGTGGTCAGGAGTTGGATGGGTTGCCACGCGCTGTTGGTGGGGCTAAGGGAATGGAGGAGTGGAAAGGAACTGGCCACCCTACCGCACGTAAACTCCGGCTCAGGAATACCTCTGCGGAGGTTCGGACCTGCCTTCGGGCAGAACAACCCTTACCTTCACGTTTTATATTACTAAACAGCAAGTAATTCGCATGTGGAAGTGTCAATAATAATAATAATACATACATACATAAATTATCATTATAGACTGTTATGCCTTTCGGCGTTCAATCTGCAAGCCTCTGTGAATTTACTAAACGTCGCCACAATCCTCGATTTGCAACTAGTGTTGTGGCCTCATTTAGTTATATACCTCTTATCTTTAAGTCGTCGGAAACCGAGTCTAACCATCGTCGTCTTGGTCTACCTCTACTTCTCTTACCCTCCATAACAGAGTCCATTATTCTCCTAGGTAACCTATCCTCATCCATTCGCCTCACATGACCCCACCACCGAAGCCGGTTTATGCGTACAGCTTCATCCATCGAGTTCATTCCTAAATTAGCCTTTATCTCCTCATTCCGAGTGCCCTCCTGCCATTTTTCCCCCCTGTTTGTACCAGCAATCATTCTTGCTACTTTCATGTCTGTTACTTCTAACTTATGAATAACATATCCTGAGTCCACCCAGCTTTCGCTCCCGTAAAGCAAAGTTGGTCTGAACACAGACCGATGTAAAGATAGTTTCGTCTGGGAACTGACTTTCTTCTTACAGAATACTGTTGATCGCAGCTGCGAGCTCACTGCATTAGCTTCAGTTAACCTTGATTCAATCTCACCTACTATATTACCATCCTGGGAGAACACACAACCTAAATACTTGAAATTATCGACCTGTTCTAGCTTTGTATCACCAATCTGACATTCAATTCTGTTGAATTTCTTACCTACTGACATCAATTTACTCTTCGAGAGGCTAATTTTCATACCATACTCATTGCACCTATTTTCAAGTTCCACGATTTTAGACTGCAGGCTTTCGGCACAATCTGCCATTAAGACCAAGTCGTCAGCATAGGCCAGACTGCTTACTACATTTCCACCTAACTGAATCCCTCCCTGCCATTTTATACCTTCCAGCAGATGATCCATGTAAACTACAAACAGCAAAGGTGAAAGATTACAGCCTTGTCTAACTCCTGTAAGTACCCTGAACCAAGAACTCATTCAACCATCAATTCTCACTGAAGCCCAATTGTCAACATAAATGCCTTTGATTGCTTTTAATAATCTGCCTTTAATTCCATAGTCCCCCAGTATTATATTAATAATAATAATAATAATAATAATAATAATAATAATAATAATAATAATAATAATAATAATAATAATAATAATGCCAATGACAAGTATAACCATAAAGTGAAATATTTTTCTTGTAAACACAACATACAATTTGCTAAATAGAAAATTAAATTGTGCTACTCTCTAGTACATCAATTCGATTGAGCGTATATAAACACTTTTGAAATTAGGCAGCTAATAAATTAACTGCTCACTTTTCAGTTGACTGAGGTTAGAATGCTGAAAATATCCTAGGTTTCTGCTCATAGGCTATCTGTTCAGAAATGACCATATTCCAGTACGAAGACTTCCTGTTACAGTATATATCCAGACAGTGAAATAGGATACTATAACGTACAACTTTTATTCTGCATACAAAGCCGTATGTTTGCTCATTAGTGAAATGACATAAAGAAGTCCCTACATGCCAGTAGGAATATTCTTTCTAGTGTTCCTTTCTATTAAGCTATATACCAGATGAGGTTTCTCTGTGCTCAACGCAGTCTGTTACTTCTAAAAGTACGCACTCTTTGCAGGGACTGTTTTCAAGAACCACATTTCACTATTTTGTACATGCCAACACATGTGAACAAACTAGAGTACGCACGAGCATTTCAGAAGTAGTTCATTGCAAGCCACAATCATCTGTAAAACTGAAGGCCACAAAATTCCCAGCCGGTAAATGAAAAAAAAATAACTTGGCCCTATTGGCTCTAAGGTATCCTTTTTTTTTTTGCTAGGGGCTTTACGTCGCGCCGACACAGATGGGTCTTATGGCGACTATGGGATAGGAACGGCCTAGGAGTTGGAAGGAAGTGGCCGTGGCCTTAATTAAGGTACAGTCCCAGAATTTGCCTTGTGTGAAAATGGGAAACCACGGAAAACCATTTTCAGGGCTGCCGATAGTGGGATTCGAACCTACTATCTCCCGGATGCAAGCTCACAGCCGCGTGCCTCTACGCGCACGGCCAACTCGCACGGTAAAGTGTCCTTTCTTTAGTAGTGTGTATAGCCTATAAGGAAATGAACTATTTGGATCACTTGCTGCCATGAGCAGAACAATAATAATGAATTTAACCCTTGGAGTGCTAGGCAATTTTGCAGCACCCTTATGAAAAATAGAAACTAACAGGGCTACCAGTTGGTCATGACACAGCTTTAGCTTTATCTGACCTTTAAAAATACTACGGATGATACGATTTGGCACTGTAAGGGTGAATCCAGGAACTAGGGCTTTTCAGTAAATAAGCACGTGATTAACGTTCATGGTAATGTGAGTTTCAAGTCAATTTTCCGGTCAATTGAAATAATGAGATTAAGAACCCTCTAAGTCCACTTTTGAACAATGAGATAATGGTAAAGTGCCGCCTCTGTGGTGTAGTGGTTAGCGTGATTAGCTGCCACCCCCGGAGGCCCGGGTTCGATTCCCGGCTCTGCCACGAAATTTGAAAAGTGGTACGAGGGCTGGAACGGGGTCCACTCAGCCTCGGGAGGTCAACTGAGTAGAGGTGGGTTCGATTCCCACCTCAGCCATCCTGGAAGTGGTTTTCCGTGGTTTCCCACTTCTCCTCCAGGCGAATGCCGGGATGGTACCTAACTTAAGGCCACGGCCGCTTCCTTCCCTATTCCTTGCCTATCCCATCCAATCTTCCCATCCCTCCCCAAGGCCCCTGTTCAGCATAGCCGGTGAGGCCGCCTGGGCGAGGTACTGGTCATACTCCCCAGTTGTATCCCCCGACCAAGAGTCTGAAGCTCCAGGACACTGCCCTTGAGGCGGTAGAGGTGGGATCCCTCGCTAAGTCCGAGGGAAAAACCGAACCTGGAGGGTAAACAGATGATGATGATGATGATAATGGTAAAGATGAATACTTCATTTCCTGTGGAATGTATTGAGTTAAGCAACCAAAGAACTTGGATAATTATATTCCCAGGCTTTATAACGCGAACTGTAACTGAAACCTGTCAAAGCAGCTGACAACAGCAATTATCTACAATTAATACTCCAAACCTTACCGTACCGTACTGTTGGTATGTATATTTTCATGACGTATTTACGCACTCCTACAGTATAATGTATCTAATGTTCATTCTCTTTTACACACCAGCGAAAATTGTTCTGATGGCTGCATATTCATATGTGGTTGGAAGGAGTAACCAGTCTGAAGGAAGACAATGGAGTGGAAGAGCATTGTGAGATACGATGTTTTGCACAGCGTCGATAATATCTGAACACTCCTCAACAATTAGTTGTTTAGATGTTTGAAGGATATTTGGTTAACCAAGGTGGCAGATTGTTGTAGGTACATTCAATAAACTTTTAAGATTTTCCATAGATTTTTGAAAACGGAAACGGTGGAATTAAGTAATAAATTTATTTTTCGTAAAACATAAAATGTGCCATTCATTGTTTCTTAAAGGAATCCATTACATTTGCAGACAAAATTAAAATACGGAACTCTGAAGGAAGGCTTCAAAGGAACACCTAATCAAGAAATCAACCTATAGAAACCCCTTTAAATGTCTCTCCTGAGAATGGTTTTCAGTGGTTTTCCATTCGCCTGCACTAAGGTGAATGCCGGGACAGTTCCTAGTATAGGCCATGGCCGCCAACCCCTTCAACATCTCCGAGAATCTCCTTCACCGTAACAAATCTCCCGGCCTGAGAGACGGCGTCACCGTCCATGGGGCCCGCCTCCTCCTTCAGGGGAGGAATGGAAACATTTTAGTAGTAGTAGTAGTAGTAGTAGTACTCTGCGTATTGCTCCTGAAGTAACTTCACATAAAATATATATGCATTAATTACCGCTTGGGTGGTTTTGTCCTATGAAAATATACGTTTTATGATTCCACCTTATTTGGTTTTACCTGTTTTGACATCTTCTCAGTTTACATGTGTTTCTTATTTTTTTTTCTCAGACATTGTTTAGAGGTTTCACTTCATTTAGTTACATAATGCAATCTATTCTGGTGTGTTCCTGTGTGACTTGAATCTCCTTTGTATTTGCCTTCTGATTCGCTTCGGTGGCCATATATGTCAGAGAAGCAATGTTTGCCGGACAAATAATACTCGTCATATCTGTAACACGATAAAACGTTGCAATGCACTTTGCTTCTCAATACTTTGTCTGACTTCATTGTTATAGGGATATGGACTTCTTGAATATGTCTTAAATTAGGAACACTTTGTAAATATAATTTTGGTATTCATCATCAACGCTGTTTATCTTGAGACCTGGTGGTGTACGAGTGTTGTTGATGGGGAGTGTGTCTAGGCAAAGAGACACTATTGGCACGACGGATAAAATCCCTGATATTACTTGATCGACTTTGGCATTTTAATGAAGAGTTGTTTCTTGACACATGAGTTATGGATTTTGAAGATTATGTGCGTTGTGTGTCTGAAAGCAAATTGTGCAAATTGAAGAAGGAGAATGAAACTCATTTTTACGCTTTGTTTCCTTCTTATGATTATTTTAGTATACGTTTCCATCATTCGGCCCACTTCGAATCCTTTTATCTTTTTAGCTTTTACAGTGGGATAGTGGTTTTTTGTTTCGTTTTTATATTTTGGGTACCTCGTGGAGGCAGCATTTTTATTTTACATTCATGCGCGAGCCATTTTTACTTTTACGCCGTATGAGACATGTGACGTCATTTTCCCCTTGTCCACTTCATTTTTCCCTTTATCTTTTTAACTTGCCTGGTTTTTGTGCGAGATTTTTTTCGGGGGCGTGGCCTCTTTAATTATTCCTTTTAATATCCTATGTTTCGTATTATTACGGGAGGTTGAATAGATTGTTTTACCACTATTTTCACTTATTACGTTGAATGAATCTGAGACACTAATTCCTTCGCTATCTTGGATGTTATATCATTCTAGGATGACGCAGAATTTCACTATGATCCGACATATTGGAATGCCGTGTGTCACGAGCTGTCCTCAGTCTATGACCTACTCGTACTCTGATTCAGTCTATTTATTTTTGCACGCTGAATATTTAACAAATTACGTTTACTGATAGAGCTATTTATCGGATCTACCGCATAAGACCTATGCTCGACTTTACTGCATTCTAAACTCTGCTGCTAATTATTGTGCTATCTCTGCGTATCTATTGCTGTGTTGTGAGAAGAAAACGAGAGAATTGGAAGGGTGGTACAAAGTTAAGTCCGTGTGTAAGGAAATATAGTTTTAAATTGCAAACGTTAAGACACATGAATTGGATGAAAAGTGGGAGTGAAATGGAATGACGGAAGTGATTTCTCAAACGAAAGGATGATCACTCATTTGGACAAGGCTTCACTTTGCTATCCAATGACCTATGTTCCTACGTCAGTACTAGTAATATCCACCAATTGTTAGCTTCAGAAAGACTTAAATTGTACAAATCGCGTTTATTAGTTATTGAAATTGATAGTATTACGCTGAAATCGTGTAGAAAGATTCAACCAAGTCAACAACTTAAACGTCATATCAATTCCCACATTGTAAACAACAGAAGTAGAGCGGTCATTAATAATGAAAGGATCATTCGAAACTACAAGCTACGTTACAAATATTTGACAAAGAAGAAGATAACATTTATTTTAAAACAGGTCGTCCATTCCAAATAGAGTTCACTATCAAGGTTCGGAGATTATTTTTGAATGAAATGCACAATGCATTATATTAGGTATATGACGTCGCTGCTCGTGCAATGCCGCGTATCTGGCAATGCTCATCCTATCCATTATGGTCGTTCAAGCCTCCCAGTCGCTTGTGGATATGCAGTCCATCAGAATAATTTTGTATGGTTAAGTGTAAATGAAAATGGACCTTACCATAGAGTACTGTACGGATGTATGTTTGCATGACGTATTTACGTGCTCCAACAGTATACTGCATATAAGGTTAATATTCCTTTACACACAGACATACCAAAATGAACACAACGGAAATTGTTCTGATAAATTGCATATTCATATGGGGCTGGGAGGTGTGACCAGTCTTAAGAAAAACAATGGACAAGGAGAGTACTGTGGGATAAGAGGAATTGCTTCTTAGGCGACGACATGCAGTCCATTAGAACAGTTTTCGTTGTTTTCATTTTTCCTATTGTACCCGACCAACTGTATTTAAGCAGGCTCATCCGTAGAGGTGGTGGAGCGTCCGGAATGAGTCTCCAAACCAGCTACCTAAATGTTAAACATAAGGAGAGGGATATGAGAACATAATTATGAATGAGAACTATTCGATGTAAGTGGTATGATCGATTAGTTCAGACTAAGGCATGCTGGACCGGAATCCATGATTAAACATATTTTACAAATTAAACAACCATGGATATGGTCTCAAACCCCTATGAATGTGAACATTTCGCATTGAAAACCAAGACAAACAAAATATAGCACGGAGATGTAACGACAAAATAAGCGGATGAATTACTGGTCAACGGCTCTAACAATGTGAAAAAACTTCATAACATATCGCCTCCATCGATTAAATATCATCCCAACAAATGTAGGGTACAAGAACATCTCTCAGTATTAAACCATGCCTTACCGCCCCTAAAATGGCACTGACTCAAAACCCTACGTCGTGACCTGGATATCACAGAAGAGGACTGAACCTCACGATTTTCAATTATCCCTCGGAGCTGGTTCGCCTTAGGCGACACACACAGTCACAATAAACGCTAACATTAAGCAGAAATAAAAAAAAAATGAAACAAACGAAGTAAGAGGACATGTTAAGAAAAACATCGTACGCACACACACACATCACAAACACCTGTCCTCGAATATCGAGCTTAGGGCTCGAACTAGGGTCCATGGGTTCTAGACGGCATCATCCAGTTCGTCCAATAAAGGGTAAACATCGGCATACCGCTTGGCAGCTTGGTAGGAAGGTAATTCCAGCTTGCTTATTAAAACACGTATTAACGCAACACGTCTGACTGGCTCACAAGTTAAATCCACTCAGTATAACTGGACTACACGTCAGTTTCACTACAGGCCCGCCCTTTACCTGCCATACAGCTGAGATTTGTTTTCTCTCTCTCTCAGTGGCGTATACTGAGGGCTACCAAGGCTATCAATAAAGCCCAAACCTCAATTGAGAATGATGGAAGTCTAACCCACATTATAATGTAAGCACCTGACACATTGTTCCATTTACAAAACTTGAAAACAGTGAGAATACACGTCACACGTATTTCTGAGAGCAAGACATCGGGGACTGATATTGCAGCCCAGAACCTCGTCCCTCTCCCCTCGACTCGCCACGCACGGCTTGCTGCTGTATATCGGACAGGAGCGGGGCCTGGGGAGGGATAAGTGTACTAGGCTTCGGTCCGTCAGATCGCCAATGCTAACTATCAACCACGCGCTACTCATCGTATATACCGTACTTCCTCACCTCATCCTTCCGACTTAATTATATAGATAACAGAGTGCTGGTATTTAACTCCCGTTTACTTCTACATCCTTGTAAGAAGACATTGCAGGGCTGCTGTTATAGGAGCAATATAGTTTCCTCTTTTGTTGGTAGAACTGCTAAAATGAAATGCAATCTTTGAGGATTTGTGCTCTCTTTTGTTGGTTATAATCGAACCCGTGATTATGGATCGGACACCACCACTGATTTGCCGAGGAAGCTAATTAACCAGTGAACGACGAGTACGACCGCTGTAAAATTCAGCATTTTTACTTAATAATAATAATAATAATAATAATAATAATAATAATAATAATAATAATAATAATAATAATAATAATCATGATGGTGCATGGCATCTGTATAGGCTTGATGGTAACCTAGTGAGGATAACATGAATGGCGAAGATGTCATAAATAGCTAGTCCCCAAGCCAGGGGAATTAACAGTACGAAGGTGTTGATTCTGAAAACTGAACCGGGGCCTTCGGAGCAAAGGCAAGCATTCTATCCATTTAGCCACAAAGCCAGACTTTAATTTGCTAAACCTTAGGCTACCATCTCCACTGATTAGAGGTTGAGCATTGGCAATAGCGGAGGCCAGGGCAGTAGCTTGTGAAGCAGCTTTGACAACACAGCAGGCTTCACTGTTGGCTACTGGCTGCAGCTCAAAACGCTGAAGACTTGACGTTCACTAAACCAACCATTGGAAAAAGTGTAACCTAAGTCTAGTGGTAGCTCACGTCTTGATCCCAGCATACTCCACTGCTATCGCTCCTGTTTCTCAAGTCTACCGTCGGAAATATTTCCATTTAACTAACCCAAGAGTGCTTCGGTCGGAAATATCTTCTGCTTTCACTAGCAGTCATAAATCTTTACTCAGTGTTTACGTCCGTGATTCCACTCATTCAGACGTTATTATTTTGTATCGGGCCGTTCATCATTCTTTCAATCAGGCCACTTACTTATATATCCTATGCACTTCTCAGCACTCTTATTCTGTAGACCCACGCGCGGCTCTCGAGTATACGAGTGAACCAAACAGCCGTTTTCTCAATGACCTTAACTCGACCGGGCGAGTTGGCCATGCGGTTAGGGCGCGTGGTTCTGGGCTTATTCGAATCCCACTGTCGACAGCCCTGAAGATGGTATTCCGTCGTTTCCCATTTTCACAACAGGCTAATGCTTGGGCTGTACCTTAATGAAGGCAACGGCCGCTTCCTTCCCACTTCTAGGCTTTTCCTATCAAATCGTCGCCATAAGGCCTATTTATGTCGGTGCGATGCAAAGCAAAAAAGAAAAATCTTAACTCGCAACGATGGGGAATATATTCCCATGTCCTAGACTTGCTTCGGCTTAAATGTCATGCTTTGCGTAAGATTACATTTAAACATACTTCTGATTTGACTTTAAATGGATGCCTTGTGAAATCTAGCTTCTCAGTTCGAATCTCTAAAGAGGCGTTCCCGCCCCGCTCACAACAGATGATTCTATTCTCTCATATAACTATGTCTATAATTGGGACAACAAAACTAAGTAATCTGGCACATGGAACATAATCCTTACTAATTATTTTCCCACAAGGCATTCCACAAAATTTAAAAGCTTTTCACAAACACATCCATATTTAACTACGCTTGAAATTACTTGCCTCTTGCGGCGTTATATTTACATTATTAACAGCAAACAACTGAATGCGGAAGTGCTGTTTTAGTCCCATTGTAATTAGATCCACTTATCTGTCTTCCATCTCGTGCGTCAGTTCAGCCCCTCTGGACTGCCCACAAGGATTTAGCCCTCCATCAGGCTATCGGCGACGACAGCACAGGTCCTGTGATCAATGTGGGTAGCGCTGGCCATCTCGTGTTACCGTCTTCATGAGGTCAGCGATATCTTGATGTGATCCTCGTCTACTCTGGGCACATAATGATCATTTGCTGTTCACTGGCGCTTGATTTGCACACTCGCGGCGCGGGATGTCGCAATCTGAGACTTGAACATAGTTTATTCTCAGTCCTGAATACCTGTTCCTTTCACTACAAACTGTAATATTTTAGAGTCACACCTGCCATTATCACAATTATTGTAATTCACTAGGGAATACTAGTTTCTTTCTCTGGAATTACACAGGTAACTGTGATTTCTACTGATTTCACTTCACTTCACTGTCTATTGTACTCTGATACATTGTCTAGCTTTCTCTTTGTTATTATACTTTGCTTACGGTGACGCGTAACGTGGACAAGATACTGTAGCTCATAAATATTAAGAATGACAGAATGATGCTTCAGCACTCTCTTATTTTTCTAAAGGCTTCCCCTTTCCACCGGGCCTCGGAAACTCCCCGACAAACATTCAGATCCCTTTGTGAGACGAAGCTTTTTTTCCAACGGCCATTCAAAACTGTGTCACTACATAAATATCTGCAAAACTATTACAGATTGTGAGTCCTATGTATTGAATAAATTCTATCATAATTTATTCCTGTTTCGGATTCGCGATAATTGGCCCATAAGTGGAAATCGGAGCCTCTTCAGAAGTGATTCCAGCCCTGCTCTCTCTCATATCTCCTCGGTTTGTATCGGCAGCTGGGATTCCCCAAAACAAAATCCACTCCCTCTAGCAGCTTCCTCGACTAGCTCGCACAAAGCGCCCTTCCAACTCTCCCTTGTGCGCTCTGCTCACAAAATTGAGGCCTCACTCGCTCTAGCCTCGCGGTTCATAACCCGACGAATATCTTCCGCACACAAAATGGGCTATGAAATCGTCCAGTGACCGCCATATGATACAATTCACTACGCTCATGTGTAAATGAAAATGAACCTTAAATATACAGTATTAGGCCTATACTGTAGGAGTGCATTAATACGTCATGAAAATGTACATTCCTACCGAGTGGTATGATAATGTTCATTTTCCTTTACACACCAGCATAGGAAAATGAACACAACGAAAATTTTTATGAGGACTGCATATTCCTTTGTAGCTTGGAGGCGTGACCAGTCTTAAGGAAAATAATGGATAGAAGAGCATTGTCAGATACGCGTTATTGCTCACGCAGTGAAGATAAATCAGGAATAATTTCCAGCAATCGCAAATAACTTACTGATAGAAGGAAACTTATGAACAGTGATATCTTGGTAAAAATCTATATATGTAATTAAAGACGAGAATCTAAACCTTGTTGTCAATGAGTCATAAATACTTTTGTGTAGGAACAGCTTGACTGATTCGTTCCCAAAAGGCTCGGCTCGCCCAAGGATTTGAATGCTGAACTGAGAGCTGAAACAGGGTCCACTCAGCATCATGAGGTCAGGTCTGCACAGTCCTATGTTTTCACGCCACCATGATAGGCAGGAGTTGTCTTCGCAAACCAAGGCCTCTAATGGACAATTGTACAATTTGTTTGATGTTATTCATTTACTAAACGCTATGCAAAAGACGAACATAGGAATGTTTATAGTAATCTACGGAATAGTGATTAATATAAGGAAATTTAAGACCCCTCTGTGGACCAATGAAAGTACGAAATAAAGAACAGCTGGTTTTATACTATCAAGATTTAGATACAGGGGCAAACATAAAGGGTATGAGGCACCTGATGAGAATGGATGGTATATTATTAAAGAGAGATTTGAATGGTAAACCAGAGGAGGTGTGAGGAAGAAAATGGACAGGAAGACCAAGACTGGTATTGTTATGGGATGAGGAGAAAACTGAGGGGTTTGAAATTGAGGGTCTGGAAAAGGATTCCTGCAGGCAGACAAGAAAGTGCGGATATACCTAAAGAGGTGAAAGGTCTCAGTTGTGCTAATAATAATAATAATAATAATAATAATAATAAGCAGAAATGGAACTCGCTAAAGAACCAAGTAAACTGGACAAATTTCTTGAATGAGAGAAAGTGTGCAGCCAAAACCATCCGCAGCGTTAAACGTGCTTTTGATAAACACCAGCTGGCTCAAATTGAGCAGGATTTCAAGAAGAACAATACACGCGACTTTTATAAAACATTTAAAAGCAACTTGAGGAAATACGACCCACCGAGCCTACAGTTCAGAGATTCCAATGGAAACCTAGCCCATAACGACAAGGAAAACTGCCGGATCCTTGCAAAATACTTCGAATCCCTTCTTAACTGCGAGGCCCCAATATCCAGATTCACATTTGAAGATAAAACAACAGTTCACCGAGATTCAGCTCCACCTACGAAAGAGGAAGTGAGACAGATTATCCAATCCTTGAAGAATAATAAAGCGCCGGGTGAAGATTCGATAATAGCTGAATTGTGGAAGTTTGCTAGTGACAATGCAGTGGAAAAATTAACGGACATCATACATGAAATCTGGAACACTGAAAGACTTCCAAGTGACGGGACATCTGCTCTAATCCACCCACTTCATAAGAAAGGCGACAAGTCGGATGTTAACAACTATCGCGGCATCTCCCTCCTACTTAAAACCTACAAAATTCTCTCGAAAGCTCTTCAAATCAGGGCAGAAGAACAGCTAGGTCCAGAGCTGGGTGATTACCAAGCAGGTTTCAGGAAAGGACGGTCATGTGTGGAGCAGATTATGAATCTGAAATCTGTCCTTTCATATCTTAAACTAAGGAGCAAGCCTTTTGTAGTAACGTTCATCGACTTTAAGAAGGCCTATGATTCAATTGATATAAATACCCTACTTCAGATCTTAAAGGAATTTGCCTTGGACGGTAAAACAAGAGTGATCATCCAACAGACTCTCACCAACAAGGATGATTACCTCGTTGTACTTCCTCTTAAAACAAAAATCACCACCACCAAATCTCACCAACACCATCTCAAAAGTGAAGTTTAGAGGAGAGATTTCAGAGGCCTTTGAAATAAAGACAGGAGTTAGGCAAGAAGATGGTCTCTCGCCTCTGTTGTTCAACTGCGTTCTTGAGAAAGTGATCCGTGAATGGCGCAGAGAAATGAGTTATGAAGGAGTCGAAAGCGGAGTCAGACTAGGCCACAAGAACAAGAACCTTTCAATTGACTGTCTAGCATTTGCAGATGATCTCGCGGTTTTCGCTGATTCCTTGGATGTGGCCACGAAGCAGATCAACCAGCTTCAAACACAAGCTGCACAGGCGGGCCTCCAAATCTCCTTTGAGAAAAAAAAATTCATTACAAACATCAAAATGGCGCCAAGTGAGCTACAAGGGACTCACGGAAAGGTCAAGCGAGTTGAAAAATTTTAGTATCTTGGTGAATGGATAGAACCTAACTTGTCCGAAAAAGAAGCCTTTTCTTCACGCATGAATAAAATGTAAATGGCTTACCATCTGACTAAAAATGTCTATAACAAAAGATCTATATCTCTGAATGCAAAAATCAAACACTATTGCACTGTTATCCGGCCAGAGGCCCTATATGCTGCGGAATGTCTCGCCATGAACAAAAAAAGGCATGATGGAGAAATTGGAGGCCAAGGAAAGAAAGATTTTGAGAAAAATCTTAGGTCCAGTCAAAGACAACGGCGAGTTTAGGAGCCGGCACAACCAGGAGTTGTACTCGCATGTGGAGAAAATAACTGATGTGATGCGAAAAAGGAGGATTACTTTTTATGGACACATGGCCCGAATTAATTCAACACGGTTAACCAACCGCATTTTCAATTTCCTCCAAGAGAAAAAGGCAAAGGGGGCATGGTTCAGTGAGGTACATAAAGATCTGCAGGAGATTGGGATCTCATTTGAAGATATCCAGGAGCGTGTCCCACTTAAGAAAAAACTCCAAGTACATCGGAGTTTTCTACCAAAGCCGAAGATGAAAACTGGAAAGGCATGGACGGAAGAACGAAAGGAGCAACACCGTATACGAATGAAGGAGTACTGGACCAACATTAAAACTCAAGGGAAAGAGTTGAAATGACGTGGTCCTTAGTTGGCCGAAACGAAACAAGAAGAAATAATAATAATAATAATAATAATAATAATAATAATAATAATAATAATAATAATAATAATAATAATAATAATAATAATAATAATAATAAACCGCAAAGCCCCACTGAAACCAAGGGACCCTTACTCAGGTACCCAGATTCCAGACCACCCGACAGAGATGAAATCAAGCGCCACATTGCCCGTCTCAAAAATAACAAAGCGCCGGGGGAAGACTCAGTAGTAGCAGAACTATGGAAATATGCCCCAGAGGAATCACTTGATATCTTGCAAAGGCAAATAGAAGAAATTTGGAACAAGGAGACCCTACCCGAAGATTGGAAAATAGCTTGGATCCATCCATTACACAAAAAAGGCAGCATGAAGAACATCAACAACTACAGAGGAATATCTTTGCTACCCGTGACTTAAAAAATTCTATCACTTGCCATCCTGGAGCGTTTGGAAGCACAAGTCGAACATCAATAGGTGAATACCAAGGAGGGTTCAAAAAAGGTCGCTCAACAGCTGAACAGATCCAAAATCTCAAAACGATCATCAGATATTTTACACTAAGGTCCAAGCAGTATGTGTCTGTCTTTGTGGACTTTAAGAAAGCGTACGACTCCATTGACCGGGAAGTCCTGCTAAACATCTTAAATGAATTTGGAGTTGATTTGAAACTGCTGGCATTAATTAGAGCCACCCTGACCGATACAAAATCCAAGGTGAAGTTCCACGGATGTGTCTCGCATTCCTTTGACATCAAAACAGGATTCCGACAAGGTGATGGGCTATTCCCGATACTCTTCAACTGTGTTCTTGAAAAGATCATCAGAACCTGGCGGGTGAGATTACAGGAAACCAACTACAGTCCATTGAGAATAGGAACCAAATCTAAGGGGATCGCAACAGACTGCTTAGCATTTGCCGATGATATTGCTGTTCTCTCAAACGACATAGAAACCGCTAGAGCTCAAGTTGAAATTTTAAAGGAAATTGCCGAACAAACTGGTTTGCAGATATCGTTTGAGAAAACAGAAGTAATGACTAACATCAAAGAGGCTCCACCAAAACTCCATACAAAATACGGGGACATCACCCAAGTAGACAAATTCAAATACCTGGGTGAGATCATCATGAAAAATGGACTGGACAAAGAAGCACTTCAGGAGCGAGTACTCAAACTGGAAATAGCCTACCAAACATCCCGCACAATCTACAACAAAAAATGCCTTTCCCAAAACACCAAGATACGTTACTATGAAACAGTTCTGAAGCCAGTAGTTCTATATGCAGCCGAAACCGTGTCCTTAAATGCCAACAAAGGACTCCTTGAAGAACTGGAGAAAAGAGAACGCAAAATTGTGAAAGGAATCTTGGGATCAAAGTACAGAAATGGAGTCCATCAAAAGAGATCCAACAAGGAAGTCTACAGCAAAATAGAGAAAATTACCGACACAATCAGAAAAAGACGGGCACGATTTTACGGTCATCTGAAAAGAATGGTCGGAAGAAAGTTAACTAAAGAAATTCACTTTTTTGATTCAAACCCAAAAACAACAATTCTCTGGTTTAGAAATACCAAAGAAGACCTTCAAATGCTACACATCTCAACTGAAGACGCCCTTAACAGAGATCTCTTCCGCAAGAAAATATTGACGAACGGGCTAAACCGAGACGAGCAACCGAAGAGAAGACACGGTGCCCCTTGGACAGAGGAGCGTAAGCAGGCCCACTCACAAAGAATGAGGGAAATTTTGGCTCTAAAGAAGGCCAAGTTCAGCGTCAAATGCAACAAGACTTAACGTGGTCCTTGATGGCCTCAGCGAATTATATATATATATATATATATATATATATATATATATAAAGTAGCTTGTCCTGACTGACTGACTGACTGACTGACTGACTGACTGACTGACTGACTGACTGACTGACTGATTCATCATCGCCGAGCCAAAACTACTGGACATAAAGAAATGAAATTTTGGACATAGATTCATATTCAGATGTAGGTGCTCGCTAAGAGAGGATTTTTGGATATTCCATCGCTAACGGGGTGAAAAAGGGGGGTGAAATTTTAAAATGAGTGTGTCTATATCTCAAAACTTTAAAAGTTTACAGATGTGAAAATTGGTATTTAGAATCTTCTTTAAAAGTAAGGAAACACGTATTTTTTTGTTTTCAGACAATCCCAATAGGAGGGGTGAAAAAGGGTGAAAAAGGGGTTGAATGCCTTTAATGCGGATACGCTACTTATATCTCACAAACTGAAGATATTACAGACCTCAAAATTGGTACTTTTGATCGCTGTGAAAAATAAAGGAACACATATTTTTTTGTTTTTGGAAAATCCAATTAATGCGAGGGTGAAAGGGGGGGTGAATTTTTAAAATGAGTTCATCTATATCTCAAAAGCTTTAAAGTTTAGAGATGTAAAAATTAGTATTTAGAATCTTCATTAAAAATAAAGGAACACGTCTTTTTTGTTTTCGGAAAATCCCAATAGGAGGGGTGAAAAGGGGTGAAAAATGTGTTGAATGCCTTTAAAGAGAATACATATATCTCAGAAACTGAAGATATTACAGACCTCAAAATTGGTACTTTTGATCGCTTTCAAAAATAAAGAAACACAATTTTTTTTTGTTTTTGGAAAATCCAATTAATGCGAGGGTGAAAAGGGGGTGAATTTTTAAAATGAGTGCATCTATATCTCAAAAGTTTTAAAATTTAGAGATGTAAAAATTGGTATTTAGAATCTTCATTAAAAATAAAGGAACACGTATTTTTTTTGTTTTCGGAAAATCCCAATAGGAGGGGTGAAAAGGGGTGAAAAATGGGTTCGGATGCCTTTAAAGAGAATACTTATATCTTAGAAACTGAATATATTACAGACCCGAAAATTGGTATTTGGGATCTACTTTAAAAATAAAGAAACAGGTAGTTTTTCGTTTTGGGAAAATCCAAATAATGGGGGGTGAAAAGGGGGGGTGAATTTTTAAAATGAGTGTGTCTACATCTTAAAACTTTAAACGTTTACAGATGTAAAAACTGGTGTTTAGAATCTCCCTTAAAAATAAAGGAAAACGTATTTCTTTGTTTTCTCTAAATCCCAATAGGAGGGGTGTAAAAGGGTGAATAATGGGTTGAATGCCTTTAATGAGGATACATATATCCCAGAAACTGAAGATATTACAGAACTGATAATTTGTAAATGGGATCTCCTTTAAAAATATAGAAACACGTATATTTTTGCTTTTGGAAAATTCAATTAATGGCGGTTAAACAGGAGTGGCAAATTGGGGTGAATTTTTTGAAAAACTATATTTACAGAATATCTGAGAAGCGTAAAATGTTACAGACGTAAATAGTGGGTATTTGGAATCTCCTGTAAGTGTAAAGAAACATAGGTGATTTGTCTTCGGAAACTCCACTTAAGGGGAACTAAAATGGGGTGAAATTTTAAAATGAGAATTTCTACAGTATATCTCAAAAAACTTAACATGTACAGAAGTGAAAAATGGTCATTTTTTTATCCTATTAAAAATAAAGAAAAGTGTATTTTTAGTTTTCGGAAATACAACTTGGGTAGTGGGGGGTGGGGGGGTAAAAGTGACTGAAAATGGTGATGAATTATTTTAATTAGGCTACTGATATCTCAAAAATGAAGATGTTACACACGTGAAATTATATTTTTGGAATCTGCTTTAAAAGTAGACAAACACGTATTCTCGGAAAATCCAATGAAGGGGATTTGGAGTGTTAAAGGATAGAGAAAATTAATTGTATGAGAATACATACATCTAATAAAAACTAAAGTTGTTACAGACGTGAAAAATGGTATTTTGATCTCCTTTAAAAACAAAGAAAAGCGTGTTTTGGGGGGAAACAATCTTGGGGGGGGGGGCGGGAGTGAAAAGGAGTTGAATTCCTTTCATGAGGACACATAAATCAAAAACTGAAGATTAGAGTGGTGATAATTGGTATTTAGAAGATCCTTTACTATTAAAGGAACAAGTATTTTTTGCTTTAATATCACTTTGTGAGGGAGGGGGGGGGGAGTGTGGAAGGAAGTTAAAAAGGTGAATTATTTTTAAGGGGATACTTATATCTCAAAACTGAAGGTAATAAACGTGAATATTGGTATTTGGAATCTCCTTTAAACATAAAGAAACACGTCTTCTTTTTATTTTTTGGAGGGTGGGGGTAAATAAACTTAACGGCGGTGGGGTGTAAAAGGAGGTGAGACCAATTGATTTTACTGTTCGTAATGTACTTATAAGGAGCCTCCGTTGCTCAGGCGGCAGCGCGCCGGCCTCTCACAGCTGGGTTCCGTGTTTCAAATCCCGGTCACTCCATGTGACATTCGTGCTGGACAAAATGGAGGCGGGACAGGTTTTTCTCCGGATACTCCGGCTTTCCCTGTCATCATTCATTCCAGCAACACTGTCCAATATTTCATTTCATTTGTCACTCATCGATCATTGCCCCAGAGGGGAGCTTCGGCAGCCGGCACAATTCCTATTGTCGCCGCTAGATGGGGCTTTATTCATTCCATCACTGATCCTGTCGAATGATAGGAAACAGGCTGTAGACTTGCGATGTACTTATTCTGATCATAAACCGATCATTTTTAATCTTTCCTGGGTTCTTTTTCAACAGCCACATTTTCCTTCGGAGAACGTTCTTAGATTAGAGTAGATTCTCCTGGCATATAAATAAAAATGTAAACACATTTGAAATAAACGATAGGAATGAGATTGGCCGTCAAATTGTTCAGCTCTATAATAAGGTCAATAATACACGGAGGTATGTCATTCGTATCGCCAGAAATTCCGCACACTTGCCTACGCGCAACAATGGTGCTGGTCACATTGTTAGCAATGACAATGGCAGCAGATGTATTTTACCGCCAAGTAGCGGTCTTGCATATTGCTGTGGGGTCCAGAACATTAATAATAATAATAATAATAATAATAATAATAATAATAATAATAATAATAATACCTAAATTCAATTAATTTCAACCACCCTAATAATAATAATAATAATAATAACAATAATAATATCCTGGACCGTCGTCAACATGTGCGGACCGTGCTGGACGGGTAATGACTACGATTGCAGTCCGGCCGCCGGTTTAGTACCGCCAAGGCACCTGAGAGGACACCACGCCGGATCTCCTCAAGGATTTGATCCACATTAAAAATGCTTATAGGAAAGCATGGCTAAGATTTAGGAACCCAACTGACCGGGTGGAATACCTGGTCCTAGGCCGGGAAATACGAAATCGATTGCTGGAAAGAAAGATTGAAAAATGGGAGGAACGTTGCCGTAATCTCTCAGTAAACGAGTCAGATCACGAATATCGGCGGGTTGTATATAAAACGATAAGCATTCAATTATAAATTTCAGTATATTACCGTAGCGAAGCACGGGTATCTTGCTAGTATATATATATAATAATAATAATAACAATAATAATAACTTCCTGTAGCTACTATAGTAGCCTGATGTAGGCCTTGTAAGCAGACGCTCTAACAAAGGTAGGCAGCGTTTGCCATGTTTTGGAAACTGCGTGTTATTCTGGTGATGAATAATGTTTGTTGTGTAAAAGTTGCCGGAATAGTGGTGAGAGCACAGATACCCAGTCCCTGACCAAAGGGAATTAACTGCTCAATATTAAATTTCCCTCTACACGGTCGGGAATCTAACCTGCGGCTCCGAGAACCGAAGGCCAAAAAATATGATAATTCAGCCATACAGCCGGGAAGCTTAAGTGTATGGACGACTGTGTGAAACAAAGAATTGTGCACTGAGCAGGGAAAATGATTTCTAAATCCTTGCCCTAATGTAATGTATACAAGTAAGCATTAGTTGTCACCCAAGCAGACGCCAAGACTCATTTAATTTACAGTATAATACGTCACACATGATACAGTATACTAAGTCCTCTCCTCCTCCTCCTCCTCCTCCGAAGCGTGAAAGAACAAACTGTGATATAATCTGCTAAATACACTGACTGACAGAGCAAATGCAACACCAAGAAGGAGTGGTCAGAACTTTATGCCAATTGCAGGGTAGACTGACGTCACTGAGGTATGCTCATGATGTGAAATGCGCCGCTGTGTTGCGCACGTAGCGAACGATAAATGGGACACGGCGTTGGCGAATGGCCCACTTCGTACCGTGATTTCTCAGCCGACAGTCATTGTAGAACGTGTTGTCGTGTGCCACAGGACACGTGTATAGCTAAGAATGCCAGGCCGCCGTCAACGGAGGCATTTCCAGCAGACAGACGACTTTACGAGGGGTATGGTGATCGGGCTGAGAAGGGCAGGTTGGTCGCTTCATCAAATCGCAGCCGATACCCATAGGGATGTGTCCACGGTGCAGCGCCTGTGGCGAAGATGGTTGGCGCAGGGACATGTGGCACGTGCGAGCGGTCCAGACGCAGCCCGAGTGACGTCAGCACGCGAGGATCGGCGCATCCGCCGCCACGCGGTGGCAGCCCCGCACGCCACGTCAACCGCCATTCTTCAGCATGTGCAAGACACCCTGACTGTTCCAATATCGACCAGAACAATTTCCCGTCGATTGGTTGAAGGAGGCCTGCACTCCCGGCGTCCGCTCAGAAGACTACCATTGACTCCACAGCATAGACGTGCACGCCTGACATGGTGCCGGGCTAGAGCGACTTGGATGAGGGAATGGCGGAACGTCGTGTTCTCCGATGAGTCACGCTTCTGTTCTGTCAGTGATAGTCACCGCAGACGAGTGTGGCGTCGGCGTGGAGAAAGGTCAAATTCGGCAGTAACTGTGGAGCGCCCTACCGCTAGACAACGCGGCATCATGATTTGGGGCGCTATTGCGTATGATTCCACGTCACCTCTAGTGCGTATTCAAGGCACGTTAAATGCCCACCGCTACGTGCAGCATGTGCTGCGGCCGGTGGCACTCCCGTACCTTCAGGGGCTGCCCAATGCTCTGTTTCAGCAGGATAATGCCCGCCCACACACTGCTCGCATCTCCCAACACGCTCTACGAGGTGTACAGATGCTTCCGTGGCCAGCGTACTCTCCAGATCTCTCACCAATCGAACACGTGTGGGTTCTCATTGGACGCCGTTTGCAAACTCTGCCCCAGCCTCGTACGGACGACCAACTGTGGCAAATGGTTGACAGAGAATGGAGAACCATCCCTCAGGACACCATCCGCACTCTTATTGACTCTGTACCTCGACGTGTTTCTGCGTGCATCGCCGCTCACGGTGGTCATACATCCTACTGAGTCGATGCCGTGCGCATTGTGTAACCTGTATATCGGTTTGAAATAAACATCAATTATTCATCCGTGCCGTCTCTGTTTTTTCCCCAACTTTCATCCCTTTCGAACCACTCCTCCTTGGTGTTGCATTGTCACTGTCAGTCAGTGTATATCATATGCTAATAATTCCTTGGTTAAGTAAAAAATTGGATAGGTTACCAAAACAAATCTTGAAGGTGAGTTTAGATTTGATGGTGTACGAAGACACACTAAATGACGTAATTGAGGGGTAAATAATTAGGAAAAACTTAATCAAGTGAATAAATAGGTTGAAGGGGCATGACATCGGTCACGTCGGTTTGTAAATTTGGCTTTTGAGGGAAGTATAGAGGATTGGAATACCTCAGGTTACATTAAAATATTAATATAACAAACGGATTAAAGCTCATGTGTGATAACAGAGTTGAAGACGTTGAAAAATGTAGCGTGGCATCGAGATCAATGTTCAACCAGTCTGTGGGCAGATAGACAGAAACAACAGAGTAATAATAACTATAACAACAGCAACAACAAGAGGAGACGAAAGAGAAGAGTTATAATAACAACAGAAAAACAAGAAGTCATGTAAAAATATAGGAAATGACAATTATAAAAGTTATAAATAATATGGTACAACAGACCTGGTATATTACATTTTAAGAAAATATCCCACGTTTCTCCACAAGACAAAAGAGAGTAAATAGAACAGCTAATTATGATACGTACTTATGATATTTTTGGTGCATACGCTATTTTTAAATACTAAACTTTTACTATAGTTCTTTGATCTTGCGCATCTACCAACCTCGTATAATTCACTCTATTCATTCCAGCTACAATTTAAAAGTTTCCCATATCTCCCACAGTCACAAAGGTACGCCAAAAGCCGAACATTTCCTACTTTTATATGACTGTTCACTTATCGTCAGCTTTTTTTGAAATAAATGCAAAATAAATATAAACAGACCGAGGGATGTGCTAAAAACACACAATTGCTCTGTAATTATGTAGGCTGTGTGCCTTTGTGGCGTGAATCTCCCCTGATATCATACCCCGGGGAACAGGTGAATACTCCGCTCTGCATTAGCATTCAGCTCGCCGGTATAATGATATCTACACTGTTTCCAATTCAGCAAGCCGGAGAGAATTGATCAGCGCTGCTACAAGAGAGGATGGTACCCCGTTCTCCACTACATCCGGACAGGATACAGACCACATAACCACCCCATCGTAGGTGTACCCCCTCCGATTAGAGAGGGAAACATCAACTGTTGATTGAAACTTCAGATAGCGGCCTGAGCCAGTAATATCCCTGTGTAGGTTCGGAAGGATGTGGTTAGCGACAAGAGAACCAACAATGTACACTTGCATGCAAAACGACTGCAGGAGGGACATATTGCAATGATCAAAGCTCGATAAGCCTAACAATACAGGAGTTATACAAAGTTTATTAATAGATTAGCCATATCAGAGGCCAGCAGTACTAATTAAGTGTGGCATTGAGTACAATAATAGTTCACTAAATAGGTATAATAATCTTTAACGATTATGATGCACAAATCGTTGCATCATTTCCTTACGACCACTAGAAGTAATTATCGACTAGCCTGCGTTGAATGTATTGTGCGTTACATTTCATGCACAATATCATTAAATTACACGGGTTTTGAAAATAATCTGTATATGTTTGTCTATTTGTCCGTTCTTGAGTTCTTATAACTGGAAAACTAATGGATATATTTCTACAAAACTTTATATTTAGAATCCACCTGTCCTTGAGTAGATTTTAGGGCCAAAAATGTTTCTAAACACCAAATTTGACTCGGGAGTTTATAGGGAATCGAAACAGTGATTTTACCTTCCCACAAAATATACATGACCAACCTCAATGGAAAACTACCAGCGTTATTGGAAATTGTAATAATTGTAATATTGTAATAATTAAGAGGGGAATTCCTCAGGGGAGTATTATTGGACCTTTATGTTTTCATATATATATAAATGATATGAGTAAAGAAGTGGAATCAGAGGTAAGGCTTTTGCAGACGATGTTATTCTGTATAGAGTAATAAATAAGTTACAATATTGTGAGCAACTGCAACGTGAGCTCGATAATATTGTGAGATGGACAGCAGGCAATAGTATATTGATAAACGGGTTTTAAAAGTCAGGTTGTGAGTTTCACAAACAGGAAAAGCCCTCTCAGTTTTAATTACTGCGTTGTTCTTTTCTTAAATTGACATTTGTTGATAGTCAACGGCCGTAGCCGTGTTGAAACACCGGATCCTGTGAGATCTCTGAAGTTAAGCAACATTGGGCGTGGTCAGGAGTTGGAGGGGTTGCCACACGCTGTTGGTGGGGGTAAGGGAATGGAGGAGCGGAAAGAAACTGGCACCCTACCGCACGTAAACTTCGGCTCAGGAACACCTCTGCGGAGGTTCGGACCTGCCTTCGGGCAGTATAACCCTTACCTTACCTTTGTTGATACAACATTTGGTCATCCTCTATGTACAAGAACACTCACTGCATACATATAAAAAATTGTCAGTGTAAAGGACATCCAAGAATGAAAATCAGATTGCCACGGCCTTCAAGTAGAAAACACTACACTGAATCTCTCTTCTGGAAAAAGAGGGGAGGACAAACAAAACACAACACAAAACATTACACAACACTGGCAACAATGCGCTGGGCACAAAGTCAAATTCTTATTTCCGCGGTTCTCAAAAAGTTCATCACAGTATTGAGAACTGAATTATTTTCACCGTGCAACACCAATGCAGCGCTGGTCGGGAACGGCACTTGTAGATCAGATAGTTCAGATAAGCGGCTGCGAGAAGCTTCATAAAGGCCACACTTAAACTAAATGTGGTTGAGATCTCCATCCTCCGCATGAAACTTATAATACCATGGCTTAGGAGGGATGTGGGGTTGTACGAGAGCATAAGCTCTACCTTTATGCAGTTGGATGTTTCCCATACCGTAGACCATTTGTGACGAATTTGTTGTCGAATAGTGGGAATAAAATCCATCCATGGAAGTTGCAGCGCTGTAAATAGTCCTTCCGATGCACCACGTTTGGCTAGTACATCAGATTTTTTATTGCCGAAAATTCCACTATGTCCTTTGACCCAAAGAAATGCTATGGAGCAACCTGAAGAGTAGATGTTTAAAGCTCGCTCCGCGATGTCATACAAGTAACCATGCGTTTGGAGATTCCATTTGAGATTTTGTAATTTCTTCATAACACTTTGGGAGTCCGTAATGATGAGAGCAGAATCGAAGCGCTTGTTTTGACAAAATTGAAGTGCAGCACATATAGCTAAAATTTCCGCTGTATAAATAGAGGTTTCGGGTGGCAGTTTGAAGCTGCCACATTCTCCCGTTTGTTGGCAGTAATATGCATATCCTACCGAGTCGGCGAATTTGGAACCATCCGTGAAGATATTAGTACTATTGGGCCACATGGAGCGAATCAGAGCCGGAATGCAGTTCTGTGTATGAGCTATTGTGGTGAGATATCTAGGTAGATAGTATATCGTCAGTCGATATGATCGTGTTTTGAGAGTTAGTGCGAAAATCATATTCAGTTTGTTGTAGCAGCGTAATAGAAGCTGTGGATTGTATCGTGAGCGTCGTCCATGGCTCTCCTCGATAACGGTCAATCGTTGAAGAGCAATAAGAATTGGATGCTGTGAAATAGCAAAACGTTGTAACAGAAATTTCTTGCCTATCATTTCTAGGTGCATTTGCAAAGATAATTCTCCAGCTTCTATTAAGAGGGCATTTGTTGGTGTGGATCTCATAGAACCCAAACAGATGCGAATCGCCCGAAATTGTATGGTGTCGCAGGAGCATTCCCATACAAAAACACTCATAATCAATCATGGAGCGTATCATAGAACGATACAGAGTCAAAAGTATTACAAGATCAGCTCCCCACCAGGTACGGGTCACAAAGCGGAGAATATTAATCGCTCGTTCAATTTTTGGAAGAAGGTGAGCAATATGGCAATTCCTATTTAGTCGACTATCAAAGTGCATACCCAATAGGCGTAATGATGATTTCACTGGAAATGTGAATGGTCCTAAATGGATATCACCAAGCTGAGGTAAAGTCCTCTTCCGGGTAAAAGTCACCACAGTATATTTCGATGGAGACAATTCAAGTCCATTATTATGCAACCATTTTGCCAGTTCGCAGGCCACGTAATGTAAACGATAAGATGTAACCTCGAAGCTAGAGGAAGTAGTGTAAATACACACATCGTCCGCGTGAATCGAGGGGCTGAACAGATGCTGAAGATCAGCAGTCTAAATTGTATACAAAAGCGGGCTGAGCACAGCACCCTGTGGGAGACCTTTACACACCCGACGAGGGCCATGTAAACGACTGTGTCCATCTCGTACGTAGATATATCCTTCTTGTAACAATGACTGAAAACCATATATAAAAGCTGGAGGGATATGGAATGCTTCAAGCTTACTGAAGAGAACCGGTATACTGACGTTATCATAAGCTGAGCTGATATCCAGTGAAGGAACCGTAAGATATACATTAATCGCAAAAGCATGTTCTATTGCAGAAGTGAAGATACTGAGATGGCCCAATGTTCCTCTCTCACGGCAGAATCCATACTGCGACTGAGGAAGAAGCTGCTGGTGTTCTAACCACCACTCAAGTCGTGTTTTCACCATCTTTTCCAGAGTCTTTACCACACACGAGGGAAGAGCTATTGCTCTTTGAGAAGAAGGGTCACTAGGGTCTTTTCCAGGCTTCAGAATAGGGATGACAATTTGAGTAATCCTGTCCAAAGGTAATTCTTCCCGTGTCCAAATGTTGTTAAAAATGTCTAGTAATAGAACATGCGCTGTGCGAAGGAGATGGGATAACGTCGAGTACTGGATGTAGTCCTTACCAGGGGCAGTGTTGCTGGTATATTTTAACGCCTGTTGCAGTTCCGTATAAGTAAATGGCCGTAACAGAAAATGAGTGCGATCCCAGTTCAGTGAAAAGCGCCATCCGGGCAACTAGGGTACAGTCGGTGGAGCAATAAGACTATGAAAAGCCTCGACGCAATCAGACGGAAACGAAGAACGTGGGGAGCTACTCCCCACCCCTTTTAAGGATCTTACTTTATTCCAGAATGTAGTAAGTGGGGTTTCTCTGCTAATTTCTTCACAGTACCTTCGCCAACTGGATCGCTTTTTCTGTTTTAAAAATCTTTTGACCTGTGCGTTGATGCGTTGATAATTAGAATAATTCTCGCAGGAAGAAAGGCGTAGATATTGTTTAAAACCAAGTTTCCATCTTGCAATCATTCGGGAACATTCTGTGTCCCGCCACGGCGTAGGGGGATGTATCGGAAAACAGGAAGGCTGTTTCACTGGGATACTAACCGAAGCTGCGGCATTTATGATGTGTATTAAACTGTCGTATTTTGTAAGTGGGTCGGTAGGGAGAGTAGCAGTACGAAGTTCGGAGTCTATGTTCTCGCTGAAGGCAATCCAATTTTCTCGTCTGGTGTTCCATTTTGTGGTGGGGTAGAAGGTTGTAGGTAAGGCGTAGCTATTTTGTAAGTGAATTTCGATAGGAAGATTATCAGATCCCAGGGAGTATCGTCGTGCTTCCCAGGTTAGGTTGACAGCGATGGCTGGAGAACAAATAGTTACATCTACTGCTGAAGGTCGATGTCCAGGCCGAGATAGAAGGGTAGGACTACCGTCGTTGAGTATGATCAGGTGGTAGTCATCCATCATATCTTGCAGGGCTATTCCAGTACGGTCCGTATAAACCCATCCCCAAGCTACACTATGGGCGTTCAGATTTCCACATATAATATATGGAGGTTCCAGTTGGTTAAATAAACTGTCCCATTCGCCTAGTTGAATTACAATACGTGATGGGCAATAGATAGATATTAATGTAAGTGCCACCGTAGGGAGGAAGATACTAGCCGCTACCGCTCTGTCTGAACGCGGAACACTATATCCAGGAAACTTAACTGGTATAACAGCGCGAAACCAAGTCTCGGACAACGCTGCCAAGTTGATGTGCCGATCATGTAATTCTTTTTGAAGACTGTGTTTATGAGCCAGTGCTGATTGGCTATTCCACTGCAATATTTTGAAAGCTTCCATGAATGTTCTGTGTTATCATTTCGCGAAGTTTCTATGCCGAAGGGATACCACGATTGGATAGGAGAATTCCGTGTAGAAACTGTGTAACTAGGTTAAGGATACCAGTAATAAGGGATTCTGATGAAGTAAGTGGTGGTTGAGGAGAGCTGTCAGGACTTGCACTACGGGGTGATGTTCAGTGCGGCTGAGGTGGATAAGGGTTGGGGCCCACTGGACCCCCACTGACTTCATGGGATGGTAAAATACCGGTGGGTGCGGGATAGATGGCCTGGGTAAGGCGGGAGGAATTCGCCTAGGTTGGAACACGGTAATTTTGTGATTTTGGTGTCTTGGTAAGGGAGGAAGAGCTCGCTCATATGTGAAAGGTAATGACTGAACCACTTCAGCATATGATTCTTTAATAACAGCTTCCTTAGCTTCCTTGAATGGCATGTTATATTTGGCCGAAACCTCGTTTATCTCTAATCGTTTGTTATACTCCGGGCACTCTTTACTGAGGGCACTGTGTTGACCTTGACAGTGTACGCACTGAGGCTGAGGCAGTGAGCAGGGGTTTGGAGTATGCGACACACCCCAGTTATTGCATCTACCCTGTGAACGACAGTGTTTACTTATGTGGACGAAGCGCAAGCAATTGTAGCAAATACGTACTGGAGCCACATATGGAGAAACCTCACAACGTGCCCCATATATTGATACACTGTCTGGCAGCGTCTGAGAATCAAAAGTAACCACACAGGTCCGTATTGGAACAGCAGTGCGCCTGTACATACGACGGACTCGTCTGATTTTACAGAAGAATCTATCCTCTATTTCTGTATGTAGATCTCGAATGACACCCTGTCGAGTTATGACATGAGACGGAATGTAACCTTCTAATTGATGTGAGGAAAAGAAAGTAGAACTAACGAACCAGTGGGCTGCCTGTGCTGAATGAAATTCCATTTTAAGACGATTTTTCCCGATGGAATAAATATCTTTGATATTTCGACGTTGAGATGGTCACTCCCGAAAAATTATTTTACCAAACGCCATCGGATGTAGTTTACCTATGTTTCCTTCTTTCCCTTCTACATAGATGTAGTAAGGCCGTAAAGAGTCAATGTGATACCGGTTAGCTTTGTTATAATCTTATCACTGAGCCGAGGCGGTGCTCCGCTATTTTGAGGAGGAAGCACAGCTGGTTCCACATTCATATTAGAAACACTATCACCTTGACTAGAAGCTGAGCTAGACCCTGAATCACTGGGAGAATATATCTGTTGTGAAACACTACCTGTGGCATTTTCTGGTGTAACTGCTTGTTTCTTATCGATGTTACCTGAGGGTTCTTCTAATGCACGCTTGTTTGCCGCCTCAACAGATGGAAAACTCGCCTCCACATTAAAGTCGTAGGTAGGTGGTAGATTTAGAACCGCCAAAGCACTCCCGACACTATGAGACACTGCTGTATACTGCTCGGTATGAGCACATTTGTCTGTGATATGGGGGTAGGACCGCCCTCCCCATATGGGCCTCCTTCCATAGCACTAACTGCTAATTAAACTGCTAGTTATTTCATGAGGCTACACACTAGTAGACGTAGTCACTGAAGGGCACGAATAAATGTCCACACTACTAAGTCCGTACTGCCGTATGATAAGTGAGCGTGAGTCACACAGAGCGAACACACAAGCATCTACGAAAAATTACTGCGTTGATGAGGTGAAAGTTCCTTTTGGGGATCGTTGTAAGTATCTAGGTGTTAATATAAGGAAAGATCTTCATTGGGGTAATCACATACATGAGATTGTAAATAAAGGGTACAGATCCCTGCACATTGCTGTGAGGGTGTTTAGTGGTTGCAGTAAGGATGTAAAGGAGAGGGCATATAAGTCTCTGGTAAGACCCCAACTAGAGTATGGTTCCAGTGTATGGGACTCTCACCAGGATTACCTGATTCAAGAACTGGATAAAATCCAAAGAAAACCAGCTCGATTTGTTCTGGGTAATTTCCGGCAAAAGAGTAGCGTTACAAAAATATTGCAAAGTTTGGGCTAGGAAGAATTGAGAGAGAGAAGACGAGCTGCTCGACTAAGTGGTATGTTCCGAGCTGTCAGAGGATAGATGGCGTTGAATGACATTAGTAGAAGAATAAGTTTGAGTGGCGTTTTTGAAAGTAGAAAATATCACAACATGAAGATAAAGTTGGAATTCCAGAGGACAATCCGGGGCAAATATTCGTTTATAGGAAGGGGAGTTAGGGATTGGAATGACTTACCAAGGGAGATGTACAATAAATTTCCAATTTGTTTGAAATCATTTAAGAAAGTGTTAGGAAAAAACAGATAGAGAATCTGCCACCTGGGTGACTGCCCTAAATGCAGGTCAGTATTGACTGAATTTCAAAAAATATTTTCTCATAACAAGGGAGATATCATTAACGGACTGTTTTACAGGCTGTAATTTCATTTCAAGGTGGGTTAAAGGGTAGAGCCATTTTACTCTTTTCGATCAAACAGATAATAAGGGAGGTTATCGCAAACGACTGGTTTCATGAAACTTCAGCCACAGTGCTACTCCCGGTCTCAGATGAACAACAATATGTAACCGAGAAGTAGGGAGAATTATTCACAACTTCGGACTAGGAATTGTGCCGTTCAATAAAATCTGTGATTGCCCTCATTTTGTCTCCATTTTGTTGAGCTTTATCGCACTTTTCGTTAGTGCCAGGTACTTTCGTAAAAGAATATCAGTTTAACATGCCGTGTTGAAGTTTCAATATAGCCATGCAACTTCGCATAAATTCGTGAAGTAATCTGAAATCGATTACCGATTCCCGTGATAAAAACGGGTACATATGCTAGTTATTAATAAAAATGAGATCCGACAAAACTTCGCCCTATGAAGATTGCGTTCGATAGGACATATCTTCAGACATAATTTTTTCAGGTTTATTAGGTAAGTGCAGGATGTAAGGATACCAAGGCGTTGATTAGAATACATGTTGGATACGGCAGTTGTGTAGAAATGGAAATAATAACTTAGGATAGGTGGCATGAAGTACTGAATGAAACCAGTCAACGGACTGATGACCAAAGCAGAACAACGTTCGTAGATAATTGAGTTAGACTACCCCAAGTTTATTTCAGTGAGACTGAAATTCATTAGTCGTTAATTAATGCCTGGTGGCAGAATTAACTTTGTCTTTTGATAGACGTACGTAGGTGACCTGCGCGTCGTGGTGAGGGTGAAATGATGATGAAGACGACACGTACACCCAGCCCCGTGCAAGCGGAATTAACAAATTATGGTTAAAATTCTCGACCCTGCCAGTAATCGAACCAGGGACCCCTGTGACCAAAGGCCAGCACGCTAACCATTTAGCCACGGAGCCGGACGTTGAAACGTAATGATTTTATGTGATCGTGTGCTGCAAATATTAGCGAACCTGAATCAATAAACCCGTACTTAATAAAAATCTACTCACAAAACATTACACACACATTTTTCTATATTTCGAAAGTAGGTTAAAGTGTATTGTAATGCAAAAATTTAGTGTGCCACATGGTAAAATCCGTTACCATTGAGTGCAGTAAATGGTATATTCGAAAAACAGAAACAATTCAAGCTATTGCTATTATCCGGCTTGGCTGCACGTTTTGAAAACAAATTTTCCAGGTATTAACCTTGTTAACACGAGACCATTGGTCACGTTTGTGGGCTGTAAACAGCGCTGGCTAGATGAAGATCTGTGGGCTGACATTGCTGATAACACACAGCTCCTATTGGCGATCCGATAAGCTAATATTTGGATGATATATTACCAACACAACTCACAGCAATAATTAGTTGCGCAAATATAATATTCCTCGCCATTCCGGTAACATTATGCTATTTAATAGGGAATCTAGGGCACGTTTACGGCCAAACGCACAATATTTCCAGACATTGCGTTCGACAGACTATCATTCAAATAGGTTCATTACATATTTGTTTTATGCAGTGAAGTTAATAATGAGTTATAATCCAAAACTACACTGTACAGCTCACACTACACGTTCAAATCGACAAAATACATTATAGTTACGCAGCTCGCTGCCACTGTGGAACAGTGGAAGAGTGTCGGCCTCCTAATCGCAAGATAGCGGGTTGACAGTCGGCAGAGGCAGTCGGATTTTTGAAGCGCGGAATAAAGTCCATTCTCGTTTTCCGCACGGAAATCCGTAATCCATTTCAGATTTGTTCATGAATTTATGCGATGTTACATGCCTATATTCAAACTTTAAAACACCACGTTAAAGTGATATTCTTCTCTGGTGATACATTTGGTGTTTACCCGACAAAATTAATTAAATCCCACCCAAAGACACCCAAGAGAGACTCTTTTTACTCTGTCTGCCATCTAGCAGGCCTAGTGTAAAACGGAACGTCGAAGTTGACGAGCAGACTGACAGATGGCGTAAAATTAAAATGTCTGCACACCGTAGCTGAGATGGTGGTGGTGGTGGTGATGGTGATTATTGTTTTAAGAGGAAGTACAACTAGGCAACCATCCTCTATATAACACTAATCAGAAGGAAAAATGGAAGGGATCCGACACTTCGAAGAGTGAAGATATCGGCCAAAGGAAGACAAGGGCCACGAAGGGCGTGAAAATGAAAGACTCCCTAGCCCACGCTTTCTTGCGACCACGTGTAGAACTATTCTAAAACTCATAACTGTTCTAAGTTGTCTCTTTTGTAAACTATAGTTTCAGTTATAAATTTTTCCCTGTTTCATCATAGTGAATTTCTTACTCGCTAGGGGCTCAAATTACAAAGTTTTTCAATTGTTTCCGTTTTCTTTGCAATTTCTAATTAAACTAAATTCCTTTTGATTTCCTTGGTAATTCCCACCGTAAAAGTGATGTTTACACACTTCTGAACATGAATAACGTAAGATTTACGATATTCGTCCGATTTTCTCAGGAATGTTTATTATGTTCTAAATGATCAACATTTTCGTGTCATACGTACAAGTATACGCAATAAATTAAATAGTCCTAGTGGTGTGTTCTGGCCTAGCCGGTACAACCTTTCATACATATTTCAGTATACATAGAAATAACGTCTGAATATTAACCTGAGGAGCATATATCCCTTTACCATTCGCTGATGTTCAAAATTTAATCAAGCAGCCGAACTTTTCCATGGGTGGTGAGTTCGCCGAATTAGTGCATCATAAAAGTGATTTTATCTAATTTTGAAGTACCTGAGAGCGTGAACTGCAGTATCTTGGTCAAAAGCGGCTTTAGGTCTGACGTGACCCAACTGATCTCAGAAGAGCGTTCGTAATGGTGGTATCAATACCCAACAGCGGATATTTCCTGTCATAATCACTAGCCCCATGTTTCATTACCTGATGGTCTGATGCTGATACTGATGACATCCTTTGAGAAGTATACGCCCATCAGGCTTGTCTGAGGACAGGCATGATCATCGGACAGGAAACATATTTCCGTCTCATCTTCCTTCGAGTAAGACCATTAATACACCATCGTAGAATACCAGTGTTGTTAAAGTGTCTAACAAAGAATGTTAACTGTACAAGCGAGATCGCAAGTTATAGTGGAGTCAGTGAATATCGACCCTATCCGAAGCCATTGAATTCTTACTACCGTTCAGTATTCTGCTCGTATCCGGCTCCATAGCTAAATGGTTAGCGTGCTGGCGTTTGTTCCCAGGGGTCCTGGGTTCGATTCCCGACAGGTCAGGAATTTTAACCATAATTGGTTAATTCCGCTGACCCTGGGGCTGGGTGTATATATCGTCTTCATCATCAATTCATCCTCATCATGACGCGCAGGTCGCCTATGGGAGTCAAATCAAAAGACTTGCATCTGGCGAGCCGAACATGTCCTCGGACACTCCCGGCACTAAAAGCCACGCGCCATTTAATGTTTCATTCTGCTCGTATTACTATTACTTCTCAAACTTTCTTGAGTTCCTCGATTAACGAGTGAAGAAGTACTCAGGAGGGGAAATTGCTGTCAAGAACTAATTTTAGCAATAAAGCACCTCAACATTTCTTGATTTGAACACATTCTTTGAAATAACCATTATGAGTACTTACTACGGATTGTACTATGCAAATTTCAGGGTAGAAGTGGTGTCAGGAGGAGGCAAATATCCTTACTTGAGAATGTCGAAGAACGGATAGGAATTCACAAGGTTAAAATATATTTCCATCAGGCAATGTACTGCACAGCATTCGCCATAGTGATCGCCAACGTCAGGAGGAATAAATATGATAATTTTAAGAAAAAGGAGACGAATAAGATGAAGAAGAAGAAAAAATTGAAAGATCCCCAGTTCCAAATTGATGGAGCCGCCGGGGCAGAACTGTCACTCTCTGGAAGTCGTAATAAATTCTAGTTACTTAGTTATTCCTCTCTTAAGGTTCAGTGAGTATTTTCTGAATGCTTTCTGTAAAACACATACACTGCGCCACATGACCTTACAGTTCCCTGGAACGATGCATTAAATTTTCAAATGCTATAACGTGGCTTCTTAGAACCCTCTAAGTTGATTGAATTAGTGTGTCACACGTTTATGAGTCAGTTTTAACTTATTCAGTTGAATACCGGCTAACAAGAACTAACATTGTGGCCAAAGATCGCAATTAACATATTACCACTTACCCTTCGTAGTATTGCGCCACCTGATAAGGTCTAGAACCGCATCGCTTGAATCAACAAATGGAAAATAAGCCAATATCGAAAGTACAAATGATTCAGAAAGTGATAGAACCAACTAGAGGGAAAAATATCCTAGACGTGGTGCTGGTAAAAGCAGATGAGCTCTATAGAGAAACCGAAGTAATAGATGGTATTAGTGATGGAGCTGTTTTTATCGTAGTTAAAAATAAATGTGATAGAAAGAAAGGACTTACAAGTAGGAGTATTAGGCAGTACCATATGGCTAATAAAGCAGACATGAGGGAATTTTTTAAAAGTAACTATGATCGGTGAAAAACGATAAATAAAAATGTAAGCAGACTCTGGGATGGGTTTAAAGCAATTGTAGAGGAATGTGAAAACAGGTTTGTACCTTTGAAGGTGATAAGGAATGGTATGGACCCACCTTATTATAGTAGAGAAACAAAGAGACTAAGAAGGAGGTGCAGATTGGAAAGAAACAGAGTTAGAAATGGCTTTGGAAGTAAGGAGAAATTGAAGGTACTTAGTAGGAAACTGAATCTAGCAAATAAGTCAGCTAAGGAGAACATAATGGCCAGCATAATTAGCATTCATACAAATTTTAGTGAAAAATGGAAGGGTATGTACAGGTACTTTAAGGCAGAAACAGGTTCCAAGAAAGACATTCCAGGAATAATTAATGAGGACGGGGAGTGTGTATGCGAGGATCTTCAAAAGGCAGAAGTATTCAGTCAGGAGTATATAAAGATTATTCGTTACAAGGATAATGCCCAGATAGAGGGGGTGACTAATTCTAAGGAATTATTAAAATTTACATATGATAACAATTATATTTAAAATAAGATACAAAGGTTGAAAACTAGAAAAGCGGCTGGAATTGATAACATTTGCTCTTCAGAGTAACCAAGTGCGAACACCCGAGCATAAAATTTAATATCCGAAATAAAATCAGAAAAGCTCTCCCCAAAACGCTGCACTCTAAAATAATGTTTCTGAATTAAGGAATTAAGAGCACGTGCCGGGATAAAATATGTCAAAAAGTTCGTATGGAATTTCTGCAAGGAACTTTGTGCCTCTATGGCATTAACGATTTTATCAGCTAACACACCGGTGGCACAGGGGTAAATAATTTAGGGAACCTGTACGTTCGACATTCCAAAGACCAACGCATGGTCCTAGAATTCAACCAAAAATCGAAAGAACAACAAAACCTCACTCGTCGAGCTGATCGAATAACAAGAAGCCTCTTTTAACAGATGATTCAAGGGGTGAGGAAGACTAGAAAACCCCGCGTTATAGAGCACTGAAGTAGACTGCTGATCCTTGCATGAAAGACCGGCACGATTTCATAATAGAGGCATTGAAAAAGGGGCTGACTGCCCACTTAACTCGACTCCGTCAACTGCCTTATTCGACTCACCTTCAGCCGGAGTAATGGAAAGGCAAGTGTACTTAGGTTTAGCTGACAACCTCATCAACCATGAATCAACCTTCTCTAATAATGTGCAGGTTTCCAATTGCAATGCCTCAACCTGATCCTTAAGATCATCTTTATGTTCTAAGGAGCGCAAATCTTCGATCCTATGTAAATAGTGATCAGACGGCCTTGAACCCTCTTTAACTGATGAACCGAAGCAATATCAGTTTCCAAAAAATCCATGACTGAGATGATCTCTGTTAAGTTTGCCCGGATCAAAGACGTCACCCCACCGACCTCGCTGTCAGTATAAACAGGCACGGTAATAGATTTATCAAGGTTCGAACTTAATATTTCTCATCGCTTTTCACAGTTCCTTTTGATTCCAAGTTGCTAATGAGCAGTTCATACAATAACTCTTCCTTTCGCAAGGACCCCGGATAAGGGACATCTCGAGTCGCCATTATGTTCTAACGCTGTTAGACCCACAGTTCGAAAGAATTCCAAGAGTACACTCAAAGGTAAATGGAATAATACTCGAATTGAAACCAGACCCATTCAACCACGCTCCGGGCTACCACTCTGTACCCTTGCATAGTTTAGCTAACATTCCCACACAGGAGAAGGAAAGGGGAAAAGCGCACGGCCCCGGGCCTGGTTCAAGAGAACATTCCTTTCAGAAAATAAATACATTTATTATAAATGCAATCCCCTTAGTGGGTTTTCCCTTAGCGTGATAACACGTGCAATTAATATAGCCTCAGGCTGTGAAACAAATAAATGCTGGGCCTTAAGCCCAAAAATGTAATATAAAACTACAACGAAGACATTAAGAGAAGTTTCAACTCTCCAATGCTGCCCGCAATTTTAAAATCACCCCGTGCACACAGTGACAGAGAATGAACAAGTTTCAATTCATCATCTTGAACCAACTAACCACGGAGGTGGCAGCAAATTTTCAAAGTGCCTGGACGTATACGATTACTTAAAAGGCACTGGATTACAATTGTCTCGTATAACTGAACATTTCACAAATCAAATAGCGACATCCTCCCTTCGTTCCAACCCGCGCTGATACGCCAATCTTTATTTAGTTAATGCTTACCTCCACACCGTGGGCAGAGAAGGGTTCGAGACCCGAGCGAAAAGCAGCCGCTGGCACTTAAGGCACAGATAATACCCCAGGCCGCTGGCTACAAGTCAAGTCCCTGACCCCCGTGCGTAGCTCGACACAGGCGAGCGAGCGGCAGACGGGAGGGAGGGGAGGAAAGCCAGCCCCATACGCTGGATAAGAGGGGAATGCACTTGCCATAGTAACATGCAACAGCGCGGCGGAAGGAAGAATATCAAACTTTTGAAATACGCCCGAAGAAGGTTCTAATTAGACACAGATATAAATAATAAACCGTAAAAGGCCAAACATAGCAAATAAATAAAAAAACAAACGTCAATGTTGAGGGCGCTACCAGGCAGCTAACATAGCCCGAAGGGGGGAGGAGGAAGTGCCTAAAACATATGGTACAATCAGCATGATGTTTTCTCTTTCAGAAATAACGTAAAATTCCATCTGTATACAAGAGGCGACCAGGAAGTCGAAAATATTGCGACTATAGTCCCCAACAACTTGATGCATGCCTACAGACAATGAAGTCAGGTAGTATGTCCCAATGAATGGTTTCGGCGCATTTTGGAATCGCCAGAAGCTCCACCTGGAAGAAGCATCTGCCCTAGTGACATTCAGGAGGCTGATTCTGCCACATGTGAAACACGGGCACAACCATCAAAAAGAAAATACCGGCCGAAACGACCTGTTTTATCCAGTTCCTCTTCAGGAAACAGACTACCAGAAATCAGCTTTGATGAAGAGGAAATGGGTGAAACTACCACCTCTCTGAATCCAATAGATGCACCGGAAGAATTTCTTCCATGCTCGTCGTCAGGAGAGCGTCCTAGAGAGCTTATGCACTTGGTTCAGACAGAGGACTGTGTTATGGTAGCGTAGCAACAACAGCAATATCCTGGAATTATTTTGTCCATGAACAATGAAGGAGCAGAAGTTGGAGTGTATGGAGAAGGTGAAGAAGTGTTGGAAGGACACATTATCTTACAAATGGAATGTCAAGATGATGATTTACCTCCCAAAACGAGTCGGACGAGGCTGCTTTTCAGTGACTGAACTCATTCCGTAAGCTTATCAACATTAAAGTGTTTCTTGGACTAACGAATTAAGTGCTTGTAGAAAAATGTAAGCAATGGACATTTCTCGCAAAATATACAAAATGTGTGAGTATTGTTGTACCGTTCAATAAATGCTGTTTTCTCTCCTGTTCTCAGTTTATGCTTTACCTAAATATGCGGTTCTTCAGTCTAACATTGTTCCAAACACGCAAAAGCAGCTTTTGATGTACAAAAAGATGCATGGGTCAAAGTAACCCAAAATAAGGTTAACTTTAGCCCACTGTTTCAAAAATTCATTGTTCAACCTATATGGAGAAATATTAGTACTAAACTGCTTAGGAATGTTCCCTAGTTCCCAGTTTATCTGTAAAGAATATTAAATACAGAAATCTCTTACAATAAGGTCCGATTCACGAAGCAAAGTATTATTGGGCCAGAGTAACCCATGTTTATGGTACAGATTTCTCCACACGGTTATGAGCGTATTAAGGGGATGTAGTAAGGATGCAAAGGGGAGGGCGTATAAGTCTCTGGCAAGACCCCAGTGTATGGGGTCGTCACCAGGACTACTTGATACGAGAACTGGAAATGAAAAAATGAAATGTCGTATGGCTTTTAGTGCCGGGATATCCCAGGACGGGTTCGGCTCGCCAGGTGCAGGTCTTTCTATTTGACACCCCTAGGCGACCTGCGCGTCGTGATGAGGATGAAATGATGATGAAGACAACACATACACCCAGCCCCCGTGCCATTGGAATTAACCAATTAAGGTTAAAATCCCCGACCCGGCCCGGAATCGAAACCTGGACCCTCTGAACCGAACGCCAGTACGCTGACCGTTCAGCCAACGAGTCGGACAGAACTGGAAATGATTCAAAGGAAAGCAGCACGATTTGTTCTGGGTGTTTTCCGACAAAGGGGTAATGTTACGAAAATGTACATACTTTGGACTGGGAAGACTTGGGAGTAAGGAGACGAGATGCTGTGTGGTATGTTTCGAACTGTCAGTGGTGAGTTCGCGTGGAATGATATAAGTAGACGAATAAGGTTGAGTGGTGTTTTAAAGTAGGAAAGAAGTATGAAAGTAAAGTTGGAATTCAAGGGGAAATTGGGACGAATATTCGTTTGTAGGAAGAGGAGTTAGGGATTGATTGATTGATTGATTGATTGATTGATTGATTGATTGATTGATTGATTGATTGATTGATTGATTGATTGATTGATTGATTGATTGATTGATTGATTGACAGGCAGGATATATCGTGGGTGTTATTCTACTGCACCCACCCAGGAGATCGATAAATTGATTGATTGTTTGATTGATGGATTGATTGATCAGTGGCTTATGCTGGGATGAAGACGTGGGCTACCAGTACACTTGGGTTAGCCCTTTTCGTACGTAGGTTTACTGAACGTCAATTCTTCAGCGTTTCGAGCTGCAGCCAACAGTCAATGGAGAAGCCTGTTGTGTTGTGAAATTTGCTTCACAAGCTACTGCCCTGGCCTCTGCTGCTGCCAATACTCAACCCCTGATCAGTGGAGGTGGTGGCCGAAGGTTTAACAAATTAAAGTCCGACTTTTGGCTAAATGGATAGAATGCTTGCCTTTGGTCCGATGGCTCTGGATCAATTTTCAGAATCAACCCCCTCATACTGTTAAATCACCTGGCTGGGGGACTGGGTGTTTATGACGTCTTTGTCATTCATTTTATCCTCATTAGAATACCACCAACCCTACATAGATGCCATGCATTATTATTATTATTATTATTATTATTATTATTATTATTATTATTATTATTATTATTATTATTATTATTATTATTATTAAATACAAATGCCGAATTTTACAGCGGTCGTACCCATCGTTCACTGGTTTATTAATTTCCTCGGGAGATCAGTGGTGGTGTCTGACCCATGATCACGGGTTCGATTCCAACCAACAAAAGAGAACCTGAAAGATTGATTTTCACTTTAGCAGTTGTAGCCTACCTATAAAAATAAAACTATATCGCTCCTATAACAGCAGCCTTGCAGTGTCTTCCTACGAGGATGTAGAAGGAAACGAGAGTGAAATACCAGCACTCCGTTACCTATATGACTAAGTCAGAAGTATGACATGAGGAAGTATATACGATGAGTGCCGATCTGACGGACCGAAGCCTAGCACACCTATCCACCCTATTCCCACTACTAACCGATATACAGCAGCAAGCCGCTATGGGTAAGTAGAGGAAAGAGGGACGAGAATCTGGGCTGCGATATCAGTCTCCTATGCGTAGCTCTCAGAAATACGTGCGACGTTTTTCCTCACTGCTTTCAAGTTTTGAAAATGGAACAATGTGTCAGATGCTTATTTTATTATGTACTTTAGACTTCCATCGTTCTCAACTGAGGTTTGGGCTTCACCGATAGCCTTGGTTGCCCTCAGCATACGCCATTGACCAAGATGAATTGAATCCCCAGCATTGAATATGAGATTTTCTAATGAAATATTCATGTCCTTAAGATTTTACTTCCACGAATGCTATGTCTACGATACCAACTCTCACATAAATGTCTCTCTCTTGCACCTGGAATCGAAAATTCTTGGCTTATGAACTCCGAAAGCGTTACGTGAGAAAAGGTCATATTGTTGACTTCACACCTTCAACACAATAACGCTGCGTGAACAATACCGCGCATCTGACAGTGCTCTTCCTATCCATTATATTCCTTAAGAATGACCACGCCTCCCAGCCACATATGAATATGCAGGCCTTTAGAATAATCTTCGTTGTGTTCATTTGTATCTGTAAATTATCAATGTGATCATTTTTGGAAAACACCCTCTGCACTGCAAAGTACCACTTTATTGGAGAAACAATTTCTTGTAAGAGAAAGAGTTGTAGACGTACCAGAACAACCGAAGGTAAAAGTGAGATCATATCCTACAAAGACAGCATCAATGAAGCCACGGATGTTCTATGGTCTATGTCGATTTTCACTGCCTTCAGAACAATACTGTCTACTTCTCTACCCCTGTTAATGAATGTGGGATTATACCCGTGAAAGATCACACCCTTTTTGATTGGTATTTCACGTTATAGTAATGTGACTGTAAAGATGATATAAACAGTAATATGAAACTATAAGCTTGTTTGCTTCTTAATTTTTATGAACCTTACCGTACCGTACTGTAGCAATGTATGTTTGCATGAGGTATTTACTTAATCCTACAGTATATTGTATTTAATGCTCATTTTATTTTACACGTTATCATGAGAAATTTGACACAGTGAAAATTGTTTTGATGGATTGCACATCCGTAAGTGGCTGGGATGCTTGACCAGTCTTATGGAAAGTACTGGCCAGGGGGAGCATTGTCAGATACGTGGTATTGTTGCCGCAGCGACGATTTTGATACTAAGCTTGTGCTGAGGGAAGGAGGTCAACAATATTTGCTTTTCTCTTCTAGCACTTACAGAGTTCATTAGTCAAGAATGTTCGTTTCGAGATGCAAGAGAGGCACGTTTTGTGTGAAATGGTATCGTAATCATAGCATTGGAATCTGTAGATTCTGTGGAATTGGAATCCTAGAGACGTGAATATTTTATTATAACATGTTAGGGATTTGAATCACTTGGGTAAGAAGCCCTTTGCGATATAACTCAGCTTATTCTAATCTTCTAGTATGGGCAGACTTAATTTATTTTATTTCGGAATGTCGTCAAGCACCTCACTGAACGTTGTATTGTACTCTTACTTGTTCTTCCAGTTTGCTATTTATTATAATCTACCCAAAGGCAATTAAAGGAATCTAGTATTTCTCTGATATATGCCTCTGAGTAGTAATTAGGAAACTAACACAATACAGTAACGAATGATCGTATTGGCTTCTTTAAATTGCAGATCCTGGCATAGACTTGGGCTCAGCAGCGCCACCGCACTCAGTCCCTGGGGATATTGACCCCGATTTCTCCGAGCCCATTAAGAACGTCACTGTCCCGGTGGGGAGAGAGGCCATTCTCAGCTGCCACGTCACAGAACTGGGACATTACAAGGTAAGCAATCTTTTGGTAGTACATAGCTTCAAAGATACTTTAGCATGTAAAACTGGACCCTTCTGAAAGTCTTGGGTTCTGTAACTCTGTATCTAGGTGTTAATATAAGAAATGATCTTCATCGGGCTGAACATATTAACGATCATATTTACACAAAAGATATATCAAATTCAACATACAAAGCTTCTACTCAACGGTAAAGGCATAGTGTCAAACCGTATTGTATACTGACGGCGGGCAAGTAAATAACACTGGTAGCGTTAAATTTTATGACTAGGGTTTTTTTAATTACTACTAATTGCTTACATACTGCAAAGGCACACCACGAACTCAACTTACACTACACGGTACATAGAATTACACTATTTTGCGCGCTCTCTCCGCACTCACTACTCAGTCGCACTAGCTGTTCATTCTGCCACTTATTCGTTATTTTTTTTTGTACCGGTTGGTACACCTATACTCCGCCTATTTGAATGTTCCGCCTTAACTTACCTCTCTACTGGAGAAACCCTGAACTTTAGCAACTGAACTAACTCTACTGTTTATCAGAAGATGTCACTGTGTGTTTTTGATTTGCTTTTGTTTTTCATTGATCAAGAAGTGTGGACATTCTCTAACAGATGTCTCTACCAAAATCTATGATAATGCGCTCTGGTGTGAAGGAATGAACTTTCTTGGATAAATTTTGTACTCATAAGTTTTCTCTTTACTAAATTTTGTTCTGTCATTTGTGGGTTGGCAATATTAATCCTTTCTTTCCGCCTGTTTTGAATGTAGCCAAGCAGGAATTTCTGTAATAAATTTTCGGCCAATCGGGGCTTTCTTCTCCAATTTTGTATGTAACTGTGTACTGTAGCCAATAAAAGTTTGAAGGCGGGTTGTTATCATTCATGAAAGGTCTCGAACTTTCCACGAGGGTATAAAAACTGCTGATTTTCTTGTCTCCGGGCCACTCGTATAACATATTTCTCGGGGTGTGAATATGTAGCAGGGGGCGGGAAGCGCCTCGTTCTTCAGGCAGCGGCTCTTCAACAAGGTAATGGCCTTTTAACATCTTTATTTCTTGCTAGCTCAGCAGTTTAACTCGCGGGGAAAGTTCGAAACCTTTAATATGTAGCCTATATATTTAAATATGTAAGCCTTTTCAATTCTTGCAAAAACTTCACATAACTTGAACTGTAATTCGGGAATAGAGAGTGCTTTACCATCTCGAGCTCCCCTTCATTTTGAAGTTGAGGTGACTACGTTTTCATAACCGTTTCTTCTCTTTCTTAATGTGTTAAAGTTTTCTCATACGAGTCACCTCCCTAGCTTGGGATTAGCCCCTGTGTAATCGGCCTAGCGCCACTTAGGTTTTAAAAGGTGTTTTTAGGAGTGCTAATTCACGCCTCCATTCCTTTTGTGTTTTGGGCCGTTTTTATTAACCTAGTATTTTTCCAGTAAAGCCCAGTAGCTTGGGTAAGAGATACCCCTTTTTAAATTTGTAAGTCGTGCCTGTATGGCATGTGATTGTAAAAGCTAAGGCTTCCCTCAAAGGGCGTGAGTAACTGTGAGCCGGTTTGCTCTTTCATTATTTGATCTCTGAGTGCCCCTTGGAGGCTTAACATGGTAATTAGGAGCAAGTGCTCCTTGGTATGATGGGGTTTTCTGCCCCTTAGTTCAAATTTGTACCTTGGTAAAGTTGAGCTAATAGCTCAAGGATTGTGAAAGTGGGGCTCGAAGCCCAAAAACTTGTAAAAAATCCCTGTACTGGTAAAATTATACTTGTACCTGCCTTTCATTGTTATTTCACCTAGTGGAAAATTGTTTTCTTGGTCTTGGACCGGATGGTTGGTTATTGTTTGACTCGCTGTTTTTGTTGAAGTCTAAAGCTCTTTGTTAAATCTTGTTAAGTTTTGATATTTTTGAAAATATAACCTTTATTGAAATTTTAAATTCATCTTGTGGCCTTGTAGTTAGACCCATTCTAGCCCGCAACTTCTTTCACCTCTGCTGTTCCACAGATACCTCGAAACATTTTTATTCGTTTATACATTATTATTTTTCTCTAGATCTACAGTATTTTCTAGCTTGATGATCCTTGATGGAGAAAAATAACATTGCCAAACCTAGGTATATTCCTTCAACTTCTTATACTCTTCTGAAAACTATAATAATAAAATTACAATAATAACGGAAAACCTAATAGGAACAGTGGACCCTGCACGCAGTGCTAACTGCAAGATAGACCCTGGTGATTACCAGATATTTAGTGGAAACCAGAAAATCGCAAGGCTGCTCACGATAACAGTAATAATATGGATTAACAGGGGTAATAGCTCCCAACGGCTGTGCTAACAGCCGGTTAGAATCTAGTGAAAACCAGCTAATTTAGCGATTGACATAGGAACGTGAGGTTTCTCACGAACCACGCCGTCTCTCCCCCTCTGCCCGGAGTGTGTCAACAAACCCTAAATTTAAACGACTATCCCCAATGATATTGTAATCCTTTGAATCCTAGCCTGTTCTGCTGAAGTTTGCTGACACCCTCATAACTTAAGTCACCCGCTTTGTATGTGTGCAACCTTTAACATTTCAATATGACCACTTCTTTGACCTGGTTGTGTCAGCATGTCTAGCATTACATTGTACACTACATGCTGAGACAACCATAACATTTCGTTTACGCATTCTACTGTCTCGGGAATGTCCTAATTACTGCTACGTTACCAAGTCTGTAAATTATCAACTATTGCGTCACTACGTGACTTGCTATCTCCCTTTCCATCACATTTCCTACATATACTAACCATAATAACATATTAATTTATACCATCACCCAACCTATTAACCACTAAATAAGCTTACCGTATACCACTCATCATTCTACCACTTATAAACTAAAACAATCATGTTGCACACTCATCCACTACTGTCACTTATAGTCTAAGTCAGTTCCACAGTCACTCTCACAGTACTATCGCAGTCCATTAGTTCACAGCTTACGCACCACAGTTGCACAATCCTGTATGTCGTACGCTCTCCGTACACTTACAGCAGACTTCGTTCACAGTCGCTAGCCGACTTCTCTCACCCTACGCCATAGACAAACAGGTTTGCTTATAGCAGCTGGACACGAGAGATGCAATTCATCGGCGAGAAACAGAACGTGCGTCCACTTCACGGGCTGAATATTGCCCTCGTTGCACAAACTCCTCATCACAGACTGAACCTCAAATGGAACTGAACTGCACTCGCCGTCAGTACACACACCCAGCATTCAAATCACTCAACCGTCACTGTCCACTCACTGACCCAGTGCTTCACAGCAACACTCCTCAACTCCAACTGAATTACTGACAGAACTGACTCTGACTGAGCTCAAACTAAACTCCACGGCAGCACTCAAATGCTCCACAGCACCACACTCGCTCAATGGCATTGACTGCTGTACTGAACCTCTGACTGACTGACTGACTGACTGACTGACTGACTGACTGACTGACTGACTGACTGACTGACTGACTGACTGACTGACTGAAATGAACTGAACTCCAGACTCATTTGATCGGCCTTAAATAAGGATTTCAGAACATTCGGGAAGCTGGGTACTGTGAGAACACTCTTAGTCCCCAATTGTCTCAAGCTTTTCAGCAGTTGCTACACACGCCCAGGCAGGAGATTGAAAGATGTCTAAGGGCCTGACAATAAACTGGCGGACACCGTCACAGCATATTATGAGGCAACCAAAATCCTTCTTTCTCCTCAGAATCATATTTTAACAAAGCACTAGGTGTAGAAACAAATTAGGCCTTAAAATTCCTTCATAGCAGACCCCTTGCGTACAGTTCCTATTTTATAAGACGATGAAATGTTATGTTTTATGTTTTGAAATACAGCATTGGCTAATTTAATTGGAATGCAGCTTCGTATGGAATGAAACGAAATGTTCATTTATAAATCAGAAATCATATCCGATAAACAAAGCACGGTTAGTTTCAGAATGCATTGCAATCATCAGGTGACATGAATGCACCTCAAAATCTCCAGTACAGTATATGAGCGGTTGGTGGGTTCAGTTTGGAATTTAGTGGTGTTTAATTCATTGTTCTGGTGGTCTTACTATACTAATGTGCTTTGAATATATCTAATTCTCTTTAAAATATCATTAATGAAATAACAAATTAATTTACTAACTTCATACATACAGTACATTCAGTGTTGAGTAGATGAATTTAAATCATATTTTGACCCAGAGGATGCATTATTATTATTATTATTATTATTATTATTATTATTATTATTATTATTATTATTATTATTATTATTATTCATCTGTTTACCCTCCAGGGTTGGTTTTTCCCTCGGACTCAGTGAGGGATCCCACCTCTACCGCCGCAAATGCAGTGCCTTGGAGCTTTAGACTCTGGCTCGGGGATACAACTGTGGAGGATGACCAGTATCTCGCCCAGGCCTTTTCACCTGCTATGCTGAACAGGGGCCTTTCTCGGGGTATGGGAAAATTTGCCTGGAGGAGAAGTGGTAAACAACGGAAAACCACTTCCAGGATGCCTGAGGAGGGAATCGAATCCCCCTCTACTCAGTTGACCTCCCAAAGCTGAGTGGATCCCATTCCAGCCCTCGTATCACTTTTCAAATTTCGTGGCGGAGCCGGGAATCGAACCCGGCCTCCGGGGATGGGAGCTAATCACACTAACCACTACACCACAGAGGCGGACATTATTATTATTATTATTATTATTATTATTATTATTATTATTATTATTATTATTATTATTATTATTATTATTATTATTATTATTATTATTATTATTATTTCTTGGTCATTCTAAAGAACGCTTAAATACGGTAGACCACAAAGTTCGGACATCATCGGAAACGTGCTTTTTAATACTTAAGTAACTGTAATGAGAGTAGAAGACGCAGTATCTGACAATGCTCGTTCTAACCGTCATTTCCCTTAAGACAGGTCACAGCACTCAGAAAGGTACGGATACACAATCGGTCGGAACAATTGTCGTTGTGCCCATTTTCATCTTCCTATGTGTACAGGAAAATGAACGTCCGACTCGTTGGCTGAATGGTCAGCGTATTGGCCTTCGGTTCAGAGGGTCCCGGGTTCGATTCCAGGCCGGGTGGGGATTTTAACCTTCATTGGTTAATTCCAATGGCTCGGGGGCTGGGTATTTGTGCTGTCCCCAACATTCCTGCAACTCACACACCACACATAACACTATCCTCCACCACAACAACACGCAGTTACATGCATATGGCAGATGCCGGCCACCCTCATCGGAGGGTCTGCCTTACAATGGTTGCACCCAGCTGGAAATAGCCACACGAAATTATAATTATATAGGAAAATGAACCTTACATAGCCTACATTTTTTTTTTTTTTTTTTTTTTTTGCTATTTGCTTGAAGTCGCACCGACACAGATAGATCTTATGGCAACGATGGGACAAGAAAGGGCTAGGAGTGAAAAGGAAGCGGCCGTGGCCTTAATTAAGGTACAGCCTTGGCATTTGCCTGGTGTAAAAATGTGAAACCAAGGAAAATCCTCTTCAGGGCTGCCGAGAGTGGGGTTCGAACCCACTATCTCCCGAATACTGGATACTGGTCGCACTTAAGCGACTGCAGCTATCGAGCTCGGTACATTATTCTGTTGGAGTGAGTCATGCATACATTCATGCACCAGGCCTACGGTACACTGTACGTAAGGTTAATTTTCGGTACGTATAAGCATATGAACATGAACACAACGACCGTTGTTCTGATGAACTGCATATCCGTACGTGGCTGAGAGGCGTGACCAGTCTTAATGATAATAATGGTTGATAAGTGCATTGTCAGATACCCGGTTTCTCACACTTTTTAGATACGCGGTTTCTCACACTTTTTAGAGATATAATAACCAAGCGAGACTTTTCATTCTCACCTTAACAGATCCTACCTCCGTATCTAAACCTGGAACAGCCCGTGTAAAATCAACTGAGGCTAGTCCATGAAGCATGAATTTTTACCATTTGCAGTGAAGAACAAAAATGCATGGGTAGCTTTGGGAATTATAGCTCATATTTACTCCAAATAACAAGCAATATTTCACTAAAATTTATTTAGCCACACTGCCATTAGTGTTAAGAAGGAAGGCATTGCATAATATATGACCACTATCTAAAGTTGACAGCAATTATATGATAGAAAATATTGAAGTGTCGGATATTCGAAATCAGTATACTCACCGCCATTGGAATAAGGTGAGCAGAGGAAAGGGTCACTTAAACTGCTTGGTATAAAATCTACTTACATTCTGGAATAGGACTATATATGTACGAAAATGTTGTCTTGTGCATTTCTCATGTACGTTATCACTATAATTTTCAGAAATATCCGAAGTGAAACATATCACACACACACACACACACACACACACACACACAAGGAGGCGCACAGACAGATGGATATTGGGTCGTTAAAACAAACCCACCTTCAAGATATTTTACAAAACAAGTTATACCGATACCTTCTTCAAATTTAGGATTAAACACTATAATCTGCAATTCTCCACAGGAAAGTATAAATTTACAGTATAGGAGAAGAAATATTCTCTCAGAGCAATGATATTAACTGACAGTCAGCCTGTTGTACCTTAGCCTACCTTCACTTACCTTTCTAACGAATTACCTGTTAATGAATATGACGAGGTGAAGAAGAAATTCCACGGTAAAACTTCAGCCCTTTAGACAAGATTTTTCTAACGTTATAAGTAAGTGGATATTAATGAAATCTTACTTGGAATGCGTCTCACAGTAGAGATGTGTTAATAGCGATGTCCAGGAACCCACCACCCCACCCCAAGAACTACATTTACTTGTATAACCTAATAAAGAGTATTACACACCATTTTCATTGCTGATGTAGCTACTTGCACTCCTAGTGGCCAACGTAAAGTGACACGTGATCTCATTCCCGTCAGTTATGATAATCAAAATCTGTTAACAACCCCAGCACAGTAGGAGCGCCCCTTTGCTTGTCCCTATATTACAGGTTTTCTCCATATCCTATCCTAACCGGCAGCACGTCAATAACCAATCCAGACTAATGGTGCAATAACAATCATCACCACCACATATCGAAACACCATTCACCCATTAGTTCCAAAGTAGAGAGGTTGGCAGCACCGAGCACCGCTTGACAACATCCTTCCCGAGAAGGCCGCGAGGATGCAAACAAACGACAGTCGTTCCGCGCGTCTGAATGTCTTGCTTCCAGGGCTAAAGTATTGATAACTCCACTGATACAAGTAAATGCATGGAACAATTACACGAGCACTGAAGGGTAAGAAATGGGAATAAACTGGACATGGAATTGTACAATCAGAAGAGTAGAAATCAAAACTCTGAGATTTGCCGATTATATTTTTATTTTATCTGTGTCTGCAGAAGATCTGGAGAAATTTTATGAATAAAATACAGTCGACCAAATTGCTGTTTCTTAGAAGAGTGATATGATACTAGCTCATAGAAAAGACGGAAGTTAATATATTATGTATACAGTAAATATATTTATAAAATGGAAAAAATATAAAAATCACGTTTCGAGGATGATGCAGAATAAAGTACCAAAGCTTGCCTTTGATTACAATCCTGGTGGAATAGAGGACGCTTGTCTGTTAATGAAAAATAAAACGAGTAAATAAGTTAGTAAATAAGAAATTAAGTAAATCGATATTCAACCGAAATGAGTGATCAATTTCTATATACATCTTATACATCTGATATTTTCTCCTGAGGCCGATGAATGCGATGTTAGTCTGGTTAAATTAGGAACCATCTTTACTTATGAGAGGTAGTTACGGGTTGCCAAGCAGCGGACTGCAATATTAATTCTTCACATACTTCGTTCAAGTTCACCCGCCTCACTGAATACAATATTTCACCATTTTACTCTGACTCCGATGCTCTTGGACATACCTAAAACAAGGTGACTTCCATTCTCTCAATGTACGGAGGAATGAATCATCAGTCAAAACATGTGCCTTAATTCCATTATCTTCATTTGTTATAAACTGGACTTTCGTTCCAATTTTGACTCTCTGACATATTTCTTAACACAATCATAGTAATGAAAACGAAGATCACCAGAACCTATTCTGTCGCGTGTTTGGGTAAAGAACTCACCATCATCCTGTGCACTATCTCATCAGGTTCTAATACACAGGTCAATTGAGGATGTCCAATCATCAAGGTAATATACACTCATCTCCATGATACCACTCTATTACAATTTTTGTCCAAGGTAAGTAAAACACCATTTTCGGCGCTTGTAAGGTAAATAATTGTTGTTTACATTCCCAGGACGGCTCGTATTCCTTGGATGGTACCTCGTTTAGAACATCTCCTAAGTCAGGTATTTGATTTGTTTTGTTTCAGAGATGATCTTTCTGAAACATATCAGTAAACGTATTTCCATCATTCCTTGATATGTTAGAAGTTGGTTCATCTATTTCGTTCTTGGGGCAAACGTTATGGGAATGTATGTGAAAACTGATTTCGTTACTTCACTCTGGTGTCAAGGAATTCTATTTCTAAAGAGTAAAGCTAAGTTGTTTTTTTTTTTTTTTTTTTGCTATTTGCTTTACGTCGCACCGACACAGATATGTCTTACGGCGACGATGGGATAGGTGTTTTGGAAATTTTTACCTTTTCTTGTAAATATTTGTGTTGGTACATATATCAAACAGTTGAATGTTAATAAATATGGTGTTCGAAGATACATTCCTAACATTGGTCCTCCGGTCTGGATGTAGATTTCAACGGCAAACCTGGCAAGTTTTGGTATTTACAAGGTATCAAAGGATATAATCTAATGAAATACTATTACTTACTGCATCAATTTCGTGAAACATGTTGATTTTTGTGTGTTTTCAACGCATTGCCTTGGACATTTCGATTACGACATCTACCGCAGTGTTTACAAACTAACTTGTGCCAAAGAGAATAAGCGACCTGTACAAAACAACGGATTGCACATCGTTGTAATGACAAGTAGCGTCATCTAGTGTGACATATGAGAACTAATATCCATGGCACGGAAATTCTACACGGTTACATTCGTGCCACATGATTTAGAAGGCGGAAATTAGACGGAATTGACACGTCATAAAGACGACACCAATCATTCGTATTAATCTCTACAAATGCAACATGGATCCCGATACAAAGAGAGCTCTAATGAAGAAAAGATCCGTTCTTAAAGCCGGTTTAACACGCATACAAAGCTTTGTGAGCTCAGAACTTGATACGGCAGACGCAACCTTAATCGAAGTAAAACGGAATAGGCTACTTTCTCTTAAGGAAGATTTCAAATACATTCAAACTGAACTCGAGCTAAATGATGACGAAAATATCGATTCACATATCGATTACCACCAGGAATTCGAAAATAATAGCGACCTTCTGGAAGCTAAGCTTAGAAAGGCTATCATTTCCCAGACTTCACATTTAGCTGACGAAGTACGTTCTCTTTCAACCAATGATGTAGCAAGGCAAATAAAATTGCCAGAAATCAAGCTCCCTACATTTGACGGTACATTAACATCTTGGCTTCATTTCAGGGACACCTTTCAGAACCTGATAGTTAATAACAATGATCTGTCAAATGTTGAGAAGTTTCATTACATGTTATCCTCGCTTAAAGGTGAAGCCAAGGATGCTATTAGGAATATTGGCATTTCAGACTCCAATTTTACTGTAGCTTATGACCTTCTCGTGAGCAGGTATCACTCGCCAAAATTAATAGCTGCTGAATATATTAAACAGATCCTAGAATCACCGGGTAAAGTATGTTCAACCGAAACAGAGATACGCCAACTCGTAAATAAATTCCGAGGTAGCATTGATGCGCTGAACGCACTAGATGCTAAGATAAGCATTCTAGATCTCCTAAATGAGCTCCTACTATCGCGAGTGGATAAGAAATTGAGACTAGAGTTCGAAAATAAACATTCTCATCTCGAAGCTGTAGAGTTTAAAGAACTTGTTAAGTTCTTGGAGAGACGTTGTCAGACATTGCAACTTTGTGCCTCCAACCCCTCTCCCAGTCTATCGCAAAACCATCAGACAAGTTCAAGGTCAAAAATCGCAGCTCAACAGTCATACATTACAACGTCAAGACAATGTTGCATCTGTTCAGATGAACATCAGCTTTATAGGTGCCCAGATTTTCTTAAATTAGATTGTGATGAAAGGTTCAAAGTAGTAAAGGATAAAAATCTATGCAGCAATTGCCTGAGCTCATCCCACACTTGGAAGGCATGTACATCAAAAACATCATGTAGATTATGTAACAAATATCACCACACGTTGTTGCATCATGAGACTGACCATATATCATCTCCTGCAAATCAAAACAACAATCCACAACAATCATCTTATCATTCTCTGAGAAGCACATCCAAGAATCAGATACCTCTGAGTACGGCTTTAGTAAAGATCAAGGACGGTCAGGGAAGATTCCATTTAATTCGTGCCATACTCGACAATGGTTCGCAGAGTAACTTTATATCCGAACACATGGTGCAACAATTGAGACTGAAAAAGAAAAAGACCAGCGCCATAACACTGCATGCTTTTGGTGAACTCACATCCCAAGCAAACACAGCAGTGAATATTGAGGTTCACTCAACAATCAACGATTATCACTTCAACATGGAATGTATTGTTCTTCCCAGAATAACTGGCAATATACCTGTCTCACATATCAATTGCAAGGACTGGAACATTCCACAAGGCATCACTCTCGCTGATCCTGACTTTCACATCCCTCGGGCTACCAATTTACTGATTGGCGCACAATTTTTCTTACAGCTCCTGCAACCCGGAAGAAAAAGCCGACAAGGGTACCCATGCCTACAGAACACACACCTAGGATGGATTCTCAGCGGAGAATATTCACAACTCAATCGAGAAAGGGAAGAGGAGACACCAACCAAATCGCTCTTTATCAGATCTGACCTCAACTTAGAAATACAAATTCAGAAGTTCTGGAGCCTCGAGGAAGTGAACCATGTTACACACTCACCTGAAGAGAAGGAATGTGAAGCCCATTTCAAGGACACCACAAGAAGAGATGAAACTGGGAGATTCATCGTAGAGCTACCCCTTAAGAGAGAGTTGCAACTTGGAAACTCATTGCAGACTGCCAGCCGACGTTTTCATCTATTAGAACGGAAACTACAAACTCAAGACGACCTTCGTAAAAATTACATCACCTTCATGAGAGAGTACCAGACCCTTGGACACATGACGGAACTTCCGTCAGAACCCGTTGAAGGAGAAAGATATTATATGCCTCATCACGCTGTTGTCAAGCATTCTAGCAGCACTACTAAAACAAGAGTCGTATTTGATGGATCAGCAAGGACTGACAACGGTACTGCCTTAAATGATATCTTAATGGTAGGACCTACAATTCAAGAAGATCTTTGCTCAATAGTTATGAGATTCCGCACTCACAACATTGCTTTCACCGCTGATATTGAAAAGATGTACCGCCAGATAATGGTTCATCCTAAACATCGACCTATGGAGAGAACATCCTCAAGATAATCTAAAACCTTATGCTCTTAACACTGTCACATATGGCACGTCTGCAGCATCGTTCCTGTCCACAAGATGTCTCCAGCAATTAGCACTTGAAGAAGCGTCCGAATTCCCGAGAGCGGCCGCGATCCTCAAACGTGACATCTATGTTGATGACTGTCTTTCTGGAGCAGATACTTTAGAAGAAGCCTTGGAGCTGCGAATCGAGTTACAACAGGTTCTCAGTCGTGCAGGGTTTCCTTTGCGAAAATGGTGTTCCAATAGCCCTGAATTACTGAACTCCATCCCAGAAAGCTTACGAGAAACTAAGCACTCGTTAACTGACAACGTTAGTGACATGGTAAAGACATTAGGGTTGACTTGGCATCCATCCACGGACAAGTTTCAAATAAACTGTAACGCAAATTTTCAAGAATTAATGGGTGATACGACGTTCACAAAGAGAATGGTGCTCTCAACGATATCCTCAATTTTCGACCCACTTGGATTTATAAGCCCTGTAGTAATCAGCTTCAAGGTTTTCATGCAACGTCTCGGGCAGGAAAGGTCAGGATGGGATGACCCTTTACCAGTAAATTTACTTGATATTTGGTTGAAATTATATGAGCAGATCCCCACGCTTAATAGCATCAAGGCCCCAAGGTGTGTTCTCGCTGAAGGGAAAATTAAGTCCATAGACATCCATGGTTTCTGCGATGCTTCACATCAAGCTTATGGCGCCTGTATTTACGTGAGGTCTGTGAACAACAATGGTGACGTTCTTATCAGATTGTTATGCGCAAAATCGAGAGTCGCACCTTTAAAGCAAGTCTCAATTCCCCGACTAGAATTGTGTGGTGCCTTACTGCTCTCCCATCTCCTGAAGAAAACACTTGCCTCTCTACAACTGCCATTCACTAAGATACAGCTTTGGACTGACTCGACAATTGTACTAGCATGGTTAAATGCGTGCCCCACTAAATGGAAGACGTTCGTAGCAAATAGGGTTGCAGAAATTCAAGAAATTGCTCCCTCGAATCACTGGTCTCATGTTAAATCACAGGATAACCCAGCAGATCTTGTCTCGCGAGGCATTGAACCAACAGACATGAAGAACAACATGCTGTGGTGGCACGGTCCAGCCTGGCTATGCTTAGACCCCTCAGCTTGGCCGAAACAAGAAACTATCTCCGACCCTAACAAGATACCAGACAAAAGAATATTAACTTCACTTGTTATTGTGCAACATAACGACTCATTTCTAAACACATTCTCTTCGTTAAACCGACTACTCAGGACGATTAGCTATTGCCTCAGATTTGCTTCAAACTGCAGGAGAAACCCCGATGATCGCGACATGTCCCCGTTAAGGCCTCAAGAAATAAGTAATGCCCTCAATGTATGTATCAAGATTGTTCAAGCAGTATCCTATCGCAAAGAAATTCATTGCCTCGAGCAAGGAAAGAACATTCACTCATCTAGCAAAATTAGGAATTTAAGCCCGACTCTGGACCAACATGGCTTTCTTCGTGTTGGTGGAAGACTGTACAATGCATCATCCATCTCTTACGAAGCTAAACATCAACTTATATTACCTCCCAAGCATCACCTCACGAAACTTATTATTTTAAGTGAACATCAAAGATTACTCCACGCTGGACCCCAACTCCTGATATCATCATTACGTGGGAGATATTGGATTTCAAGAATTCGACAAGTCGTTAAAGGGTGCATTCATTCATGCTTGCCATGCTACAAATTAAAATTGACAACAAATCAACAGAAGATGGGAAATCTTCCCAAAGAAAGAATCACCCCTGCAAGACCATTCCTGAACGTGGGGGTAGACTATGCTGGTCCATTTCTTATAAGAATTGGAACACTGCGAAGCAAACGAACGGGCAAGGCCTACGTCGCCATCTTCACTTGCCTTGCCACAAGAGCTGTACATTTGGAAGTTGTCTCAGACCTTACAACGGATGCATTCATGGCCGCACTGCGACGTTTCACGTCACGCAGAGGATGTCCATCAAATATCTATAGCGACAATGGCACTAACTTCGTTGGTGCCGCAAAGGAGCTGAAAGAACTGCAAGAATTTCTCCAAGATTCTGATCAAAACAGAAATATTGTCGAAGCTGCAACCACAAAGGGGATCGCCTGGCATTTCATCCCTCCATCAGCACCGCATTTCGGCGGAGTTTGGGAGTCCATGGTGAAATCTTTCAAGTACCATCTGCGAAGAACTATGGGTAGCACGGTGCTTACCTTTGAAGAACTAACTACCCTTTCTTCCCAAATAGAGGCCTGCTTGAATTCTCGTCCTCTAACAAGACTCAGCGATGATCCTACATACTTATCTTGTTTAACCCCATCTCATTTCCTAATTGTGGAACAAATTACTGCACTTCCTGATCATGACCTTGTTCACTGTTCCATAAACAGACTTTCCAGATGGCAACATCTTCAAAAGATGACCCAGGACTTCTGGAAACAATGGCATAAGGAATATATTAACACTCTGCAGCAGCGCCACAAGTGGACTGAGAAACATCCTAATCTTCGAATTGGAGATCTCGTGCTCATCAAAGATGACAACCTACAACCTCTGCAATGGCGAATGGGCATAATAGAGTCTGTTCATCCTGGTGAAGACAACCTCGTACGGGTCGCCACTGTGAGAACAAACTCCGGTATCATAAAACGACCCATCAAGAAGTTGTGTGTTTTGCCTGAGAATGAGAAAGAATACTAAAAGTTTGAGTTACTCAGTGATGTGATTTATACATTTATGAACTCCCTGACTATCTGTGTTATGTGTTTATTCCTGAAGTGCTTTCTTCTTCCCTTCTTAAAAGGCCAGTGCCTTTTGGTGGCCGGTATGTTTGGGAAATTTTTACCTTTTCTTTTAAATATTTGTGTTGGTACATATATCAAACAGTTGAATGTTAATAAATATGGTGTTCGAAGATACATTCCTAACAATAGGAAAGGCCTAGGAATTGGAAGGAAGCGACCGTGGCCTCAATTAAGGTACAGCCCCGGCATTTGCCTGGTGTGAAAATGGGAAACCACGGAAAACCATCTTCAGGGCTGCTGACAGTGGGGCTCGAACCCACGATCTCCCGATTACTGGATACTGGCCGCAATTAAGCGACTGCAGCTATCGAGCTCGGTGTAAAGCTAAGTGACCAGTATTTGTTTTAAGTTTCCAGTTCCTCTCCCGATATGCTTATCGAGTCTTTTCTAGAATTATACTGTAACTATTCTAAAATACTACTAAATGCATTAGCCCCACGATTAGAAACCATTTGTAACTTAACAAAAATGTATGAATAATAACAGTACGACGAAGAGGAACCCTTACATTCATTTACTCTCAGAGTGAACATTTGTGATATTTATCATATTTATTGGAAGTACTGTACAAATTTTACCGCTTAAATAATCTTTCGAAACTGAAGTACAGGTCATTAAGTTCAAGATACAACTGCTCACAAAATATTTTTACGCGGTATGACATGAGGTATTCGGTACACCGCCTGCTGTCCACAAATGCAGAATGGCTTACAATTAGTTGCCCTGACATTCGTGGAATTTGTGGTGAGAAAGAAAAAAAGCCGCTATTGACTGGTTTTGTGGAGGTATTCCCGTTTCTGTCCTGTACGGTTCCCCAGCAATGTTCTGCTGTCATCCTGCATCATCCATTATCATCACGTAATGAAGCATGTGCATGGATTGTGCTGCTTGAAATGTGTCTCTGTATTACAAACTTAGATTGAATTCTCATCTTTCACTCATTGCTGTTAATTTTTCACTTCTTTAAGTGTGCATGGAAATATTGAAAACAAACAGGTAGTAAGTACTGTATACCTATTTTTCAATCTGACTCGTACAGGTTTTGAGCATCGATAAGAGAGGGAAGAATGAGAAGGTTTTAGCCGTACTTATAAAGTAGAACATAGTTGAATAATTTTGTAGTTAAAACACATTGTAAGTTTACAAAGAAGGTCATATAGTAAAATAATTCCATACTTTATAGGTCCCATGTCAGTAACCGTTATTGTCGGCTTTTTCAAAACGAGATAGAAACTCTTTTTATCACATCTGAGGCCACTGAACTTACAGTGAAACACCAATTAATACGTGACATCACGGTATTGTCTCCAAACTGGAAAGTTCTTCAGAGATTACGGCTTGGCGTCTTAAGAATACATTAACAATGTATGTAATGCTGGCAGCTCTCGTCGATTAGATATCATCGTTTTGGAGAGGATAAAAGTGTGTATACAGTAGAGTGTCGGAAATCCCAGTCTCGGAAATCCGAGGCTCCGTTAAACCCGAGCGTTATTTGAATTTTTGTTTTCGCAAATTTAAAATGAGTTTCAGAAATCATTTTATTCCCTGCTTATTCCCGTCATGTCACCGTAATTTTCCTCCCCTCTACTGAGATCACGCGCGTTTGTTTTCGTGTCTGAAACTAGTACGTGAACAGGAACTAGTATGTTATGGAATTCGTGCTTCATTGTCGCCCCTAACGTAACATGTTTGAAAGAACCTGTGGATCAGGGCATTGTAGAATGCCTAACAATAGTATCGACACCGCCTTCACTCCTGGAAGCAACAGAACGTAAAGTAAACACCACGAACTTCCTCAAACAGATAACCATGATGGACTTATTATATTGGTTAGCAAAATAATGGGACGACACTTACGAAGTCATGGAGGAGGACTTTAGGATGTGCTGTGTCTGCTGACAGTTACCCCGATGACAGCAATGACATACCAAACTTGTCAGATTTATTAATCTCACAGATACCCGGATGTAAAGATGCTAGTGAATTCGAAGTTACAGAACGGATTAAGATTGATGAACTGTATGAACTTGCAGATGCATCAGTCATTGAAATGTTGAATAAACCAACAGAAGATAGAGAGGAAGATGTTTTAGTACAAACGGCACCAAATATGTCTCATAGCGAGGGTCTCAATGCGTTGAAGGCGGCATTACGCTTCGTAGAACAACAACCCGAGGCGACTCCTACCGACACACTCTTCAAGCAATGTCATGATATTCTTGCACATAAACGATGCAAAACACGGAAATATGTCAATTAAGGACTTTTTCTAAAAATGTAACCTTAATCCATACCACAATACTGTAAGAAATGACCATGTAAGACCTTAGCTTAAATCATTACCGATTTTTTTCTATATCACGATTTTCCCTGTGGTGCTGCGTGTAGTTCGAGTTGTTTTAAATCCCCCCATCCCATCAATTACCTCGGATTATCTAGACTCAACTGTGTATACAATAATCGATCCAACCGATATATTCGAGACTAATATGGGAGGCCATACAGGGAACATGAACTAATATCCAGTACATACATAACCTCGTTCAACCGGGCGAGTTGGCCTTGCGGTGAGGGGTGCGCAGTGGTGAGCTTGCCTCCGGGAGATAGTGGGCTCGAACCCCACTGTCGGCAGCCCTGAAGAAGGTTTTCCGTGGTTTCCCATTTTCACACCAGGCAAATGCTGGGGCTGTATCTTAATTAAGGCCACAGCCACTTCCTACCCATTCCTAGACCTTTCCTACCCCATCGTCGCCATAATACATATATGTGTCGGCGTGACGCAAAGCAAATAGCTAAAACAAAAAAACAAAAAAAGACTAATTCCGCTGTGCAAAGGAATTATGCGTTATTCCAACAGGACAATGGATCTGTAAACTTAAACTTACCTCAAAAGATTCAACAAATGCCGTGGCCAGTATGACCACCAGACTTGTTTCCCCTTGAGTGAAAAGGAGTGACTGAATTGCACGCCGTCTAGAATTTTCTTCAAAAGCAGTCAAAACACCGGTTTTAAAACATTAGCGTGGTAGAATATGAATAGAATTACATTCTGAAAGAAAACATAACATTACCTTACCTATGGCGCGACGGCCCGTTTTCGGGTCATGGCCTCCCCAGTTGCCCTCCGTCAAACTTGTCGATCTCGTGCAGCTACTCTCCAATTTCTGATCTTGAGGATGTGTGCTGCGTCCTGATGTACACCATCTTCCCATCTGTTATGTGGCCTTCCCACAGGCCTTCCTCCTCCAAAGTTTCCTAAGAATACCTTATTTGGGATTCGGTTGGTCTTCCATCCTAATTAGATGACCTGCCCATTTAAGTCTCTTCATTCGAATGGCATGCGACAGGGGTGCCTCCCCATACAGGGAATATAGTTCATTGTTATATCTAATTCTCCATTCCTCTTGTATGCATATGGGTCCATAAATTCTCCTCAGGATTTTCCTTTCGAAGGAATCTATCTTCTCCGCGGCTTTCTTTGTGAGGGTCCACGTATCACTTCCATACATCACTATACTGCGAATGAGGGTTTTGTATAGCATAACTTCTAAGCTCTCGTTTATATCTCTACTTCTGAAAAGTGGTAGTACTGCAAATTTTGCTCTGTTGGCAGCTTCAATTCTTGCCTGTATTTCCACCATTTCCTCATTCTTGTTGCTTAGATGTACACCAAGGTATTTAAATTCATCCACCACCTCCACTGTGGATCCGCCAGGGACAAGTTGGTCTTTTGTACACTTCATTCTCCGAGCCTGCACCATTACCTTCGTCTTTTGTTCATTGATCTTAAATCCAATCTATTTACCTACTCTACTCAAGTCTTCAAATGCTTCTTTAACTGTCCTTGTTGTTCTTCCCATCAAAGTTCTGTCATCAGCATATCCAACTAGTTGAGCTGTTTTGTATAGAAGTGTTCCACTGGTGTCTACCCTTAACGTTCTAATCACTGATTCTAGTGCCAGGTTAAATAGAATCGGTGCTAAGTCATCTCCTTGCTTCAATCTCTGATTCGCTTCGAAGAAGCTGCCTACTTCAGCCTGAATTTTCACTCCCACCATCGTATTTCTCATAGTTAATTCCACCAGTCACACCAGCTTTTCTGGTATCTTGAACTCTCTTAATATCTCAATTAATTTATCCCTGTCAATAGAGTCGTATGCTTGTTGAAAGTCGATAAACATCTGTACCACATCTATGCCCCGTTCCCAAAACTTCTCCAACATTTGTTTCACAGTAAATATCTGATGAATAGTGCCCTTCCGAAAACCTGCCTGGTATTCTAGAATTTCTTCCGCCAGGCGTTCCAGTCTCCTCTTGAGAATGGAGGTGAACAGCTTATATACTGTACACAGCAGTGTGATCCCTCTATAACTGCTACATACCAACTTATCCCCTTTCTTGTATATTGGGAATATGATGCCTTTGCGCGAGTCCTCAGGCATTTCTTCTGTATTCCACACACTAACAATTAGATCATGTGTAGCTTCTTGTAGTGTGGTTCCTCCGTATTTCCACAACTCTGCAGGGATTCCATCGATAACTAGTGCTTTATTGTTTTTCAGTTGCTATATGGCTTCTATCACTTCTTGCATAGATGGTGCTGTGACTTCTGATTCATTTGTCTGTTATTCCTTGAGGTAGTTGGTGTTTTCCCTTTTATTTCTACTGGGTTCAGGAGGTGTTGGAAATATTGATTGCATCTATCTTGGATCCCTTCTTTATCTCCCAAAAGCTGTCCATTTCTATCCTTACACATGTTTGTCCTTGCCTTGAATCCTTCTTTAACTTCCTTAACTTCTCTGTAAGCCATGTAGCTATTATCTTTAAATTCCTTCACTATTCTAGCCATTTTCTCATTTAATTTTCTTCTCTTCTTTCTTCGCATTACATTTCTTACTTCTTTATTCTGGTTTTCAACGTCTTGTTTCTTCACCCTTGTTGGTCTCTCCAGGTATGCTTTATATGCTTTATCTCTTTCTTCTATGGCTTTTTGGCATTCCTCATTAAACCATTCCTTTGTGTTCCTTTTGGGTACAATGTCTAGTGTGTCCTTTGCCACGGCCTTAACGCTTTCCTTCAGAGCAGTCCATTTGGTCTCGACCGTTGCTGTTTGGTAATTATTATATTTCTCTACCAGCACTTCTGCCATTCTTTTCCCTATCTTTCTGATACTTCCTTAATCTTCAGTTCACTAGTATTGTACTTTTCTATCCTTCTCATTCCTTCCTTTCTTGTTTTCATAATGCGGCACCTTAAGATTGCCTTAACTAGAAAGTGGTCGGAGCCACAACTTGTTCCTCTGAATGATCTGACATCCATGATATTGGATGCCCATCTTTTCTCCATAATTACATGGTCTATTTGATTACAGGTCTTTCCATCCGGCGATATCCATGTTTGCTTGTGTACCTCTTTATGAGGGAAACAAGTTGACATCACTTTCATGTTTCTGCTGGTACCAAGGTCAAGCAATCTCTGTCCATTATCATTAGTATTGTTGTGTAAACTATGGATCCGTATTATTCCTTGATATATCTCCTCCTTCCCAATTTGTGCATTTAGGTCTCCTATTATCATCTTAGCATCGTTTGATGGGACTGAATCTAGCACTCGTTCCAGTTCAGCATAGAACTGATCCTTGACTATCTGTTCCTTGTCGTTGGTGCATATACATTTATGATTGTTAAGTTATAAAATCGCATTTTAACACGCAGTGTTGCCAAACTTTCATGTACTGCCAAAAACTGTAGTACATCATCTTTGGCTTGTTTTCGTACTATACATGCTACTCCTCCTTCTTGTGCATTCCTTGACTTCCCACTACTGAATATTGCATGGGTTTTGATGTCCCAGATCTCATCCCTTCCTGACCATCTAGTTTCTTGTATGGCTGTTATGTCCACTTTGCAGACTTCTAGTTTCTGCATCAGTACTTTCAGTGCTCCAGCTCGTAGAAGTGTGCGTACATTCCATGTACCAATTGCGTAGTCCATTGCCTTTAGCTTAGCTCGTCGTCTACTAAATCCACCATTCCAAGGAATATTCTGGGGCTTCGCAACAGTTTGTTTTCCGGAGCGAGGTTGTTAGCCATGCTCCAACCTCCAGCAATCCTGGAAGACCGATGTTTTCTGTTAGGGTTGTCTCCCTTAGCTGATTGGTCCCCATTTAAGCGTCGGGAACTCGCTTTCTGCCCTTACATGACTTAGCCGTGTACCTTAAAGAATGTACCCGTTGCCCAGAGGCACGTACCCGTTGCCCAGAGGCCACGGCGTGGACATGCATGTATCGGACTTGGTAGGAATAAATGGCATTTCTTGTGTTTTGCTAGTGCACTCCTATCAGCAAGAAGTGCACCCACAGGACCACATACTACCCAATCAATCAATCAATCAATCAATCAATCAATCAATCAATCAATCAATCAATCAATCAATCAATCAATCAATCAATCAATCAATCAATCAATCAATCAATCAATCAATCAATCAATCAATCAATCGATCAATCAATCAATCAATCAATCAATCAATACTGATCTGCATTTAGGGCAGTCGCCCAGGTGGCAGATTCCCTATCTGTTGCTTTCCTAGCCTTTTCCGAAATGATTTCAAAGAAATTGGAAATTTATTGAACATCTCCCTTGGTAAGTTATTCCAATCCCTAACTCCCCTTCCTATAAATGAATATTTGCCCCAGTTTGTCCTCTTGAATTCCAACTTTATCTTCATATTGTGATCTTTCCTACTTTTATAAACGCCATTCAAACTTATTCGTCTACTAATGTCATTCCACGCCAACTCTCCGCTGACAGCTCGGAACATACCACTTAGTCGAGCAGCTCTTCTTCTTTCTCTCACTTCTTCCCAACCCAAACATTGCAACATTTTTGTAACGCTACTCTCTTGTCGGAAATCACCCAGAAAAAATCGAGCTGCTTTTCTTTGGATTTTTTTCAGTTCTTGAATCAGGTAATCCTGGTGAGGGTCCCATACACTGGAACCATATTCTAGTTGGGGTCTTACCAGAGACTTATATGCACTCTCATTTACATCCTTACTACAACCCCTAAACACCCTCATAACCATGTGCAGAGATCGGTACCCTTTATTTACAATCCCATTTATGTGATTACCCCAGTGAAGATCTTTCCTTATATTAACACCTAGATACTTACAATGATCCCCAAAAGGAACTTTCACCCCATCAACGCAGTAATTAAAACTGAGAGGACTTTTCCTATTTGTGAAACTCACAACCTGACTTTTCGCCCCGTTTAACAACATACCATTGCCTGCTGTCCATCTCACAATATTTTCGAGGTCACGTTGCAGTTGCTCACAATCTTCTAACTTATTTATCACTCTATAGAGAATAACATCATCCGCAAAAAGCCTTACCTCCGATTCCACTCCTTTACTCATATCATTTATATATATAAGAAAACATAAAGGTCCGATAACACTGCCCTGAGGAACTCCCCTCTCAACTATTACAGGGTCAGACAAAGCTTCACCTACTCTAACTCTCTGAGATCTATTTTCTAGAAATATAGCAACCCATTCAGTCACTCTTTTGTCTAGTCCAATTGCACTCATTTTTGGCAGTAGTCTCCCATGATCCACCTTATCAAATGCTTTAGACATGTCAATCGCGATACAGTCCATTTGACCTCCAGAATCCAAGATATCTGCTATATCTTGCTGGAATCCTACAAGTTGAGCTTCAGTGGAATAACCTTTCCTAAAACCGAATTGCCTTCTATCGAACCAGTTATTAATTTCACAAACATGTCTAATATAATCAGAAAGAATGCCTTCCCAAAGCTTACATACAATGCATGTCAAACTTACTGGCCTGTAATTTTCAGCTTTATGTCTATCACCCTTTCCTTTATACACAGGGGCTACTATAGCAACTCTCCATTCATCTGGTATAGCTCCTTCGGCCAAACAATAATCAAATAAGTACTTCAGATATGGTACTATATCCCAACCCATTGTCTTTAGTATATCCCCAGAAATCTGACCAATTCCAGCCGCTTTTTTAGTTTTCAACTTTTGTATCTTATTGTAAATGTCACTGTTATCATACGTAAATTTTATTACTTCTTTGGCCTTGGTCTCTTCCTCTATCTCGACATTATCCTTGTAACCAACAATCTTTACATACTGCTGACTGAATACTTCTGCCTTTTGAAGATCCTCACATACACTCTCCCCTTGTTCATTAATTATTCCTGGAATGTCCTTCTTGGAACCTGTTTCTGCCTTAAAATACCTATACATACCCTTCCATTTTTCACTAAAATTTGTATGACTGCCAATTATGCTTGCCATCATGTTATCCTTAGCTGCCTTCTTTGTTAGATTCAATTTTCTAGTAAGTTCCTTCAATTTCTCCTTACTTCCACAGCCATTTCTAACTCTATTTCTTTCCAGTCTGCACCTCCTTCTTAGTCTCTTTATTTCTCTATTATAATAAGGTGGGTCTTTACCATTCCTTACCACCCTTAAAGGTACAAACATGTTTTCGCATTCTTCAACAATTTCTTTAAACCCATCCCAGAGTCTGTTTACATTTTTATTTACCGTTTTCCACCGATCATAGTTACTTTTTAGAAACTGCCTCATACCTGCTTTATCAGCCATATGGTACTGCCTAACAGTCCTACTTTTAAGACCTTCCTTTCTATCACATTTATTTTTAACTACCACAAAAACAGCTTCATGATCACTAATACCATCTATTACTTCAGTTTCCCTATAGAGCTCATCTGGTTTTATCAGCACCACATCCAAAATATTTTTCCCTCTGGTTGGTTCCATCACTTTCTGAATCAGCTGTCCTTCCCATATTAACTTATTTGCCATTTGTTGGTCATGCTTCCTGTCGTTCGCATTTCCTTCCCAATTTTGAGATCTGGCAAATTCAGATCTCCCGCTACAATCACATTTCTTTCCATGTCGTTTCCCACATAGCTGACTATCCTATCAAATAATTCCGAATCCGCATCAGTGCTACCCTTTCCCGATCTGTACACTCCAAATATATCAAGTTGCCTATTATCTTTAGAAATGAGCCTTACACCTAGAATTTCATGTGTCTCATCTTTAACTTTTTCGTAGCTTACTAATTCTTCTTTCACCAGAATGAAAACTCCCCCTCCCACCTTTCCTATCCTATCTCTACGATACACACTCCAGTGCCGTGAGAAAATTTCTGCATCCATTATATCATTTCTCAGCCATGATTCAACTCCTATTACAATATCTGGTAAATATATATCTATTAAATTACTTAATTCTATTCCTTTCTTTAGAATACTTCTACAGTTCAACACTAACAATTTTATGTCATCCCTACTTGATTTCCAGTTCCCTGTTCCCTTATCCCCTTCGACCCCGTGAAAACATAACATACTCATCACATTCTCAATCATTTGCATGAATGATTTCTGCTCTGCATTGCTGTTAGATCTCAACAACAGAATCAATAAATCACCACTGATCTGCATTTAGGGCAGTACCCCAGGTGCCAGATTTACTACCTGTTGTTCTCCTAGCTTTCTATTAAATGATTGCAAGGAAATTGGAAATTAATTGAACATCTCCCTTGGTAAGATATTCCAATCCCTAACTCCCCTTCCTATAAACGAATATTTTCCCCTCTTTGTGCTCTTGAAATCCAGGTTTATGTCCATATTGTCATCTTTCTCAATTCTAAAGACACTCCTGAAACTTATTCGTCAACTGATGTCATTCCACGCCATCTCTCCAATGTCAGCTCGGAATATACCACTTAGTCGATCATCTTGTCTCCTTTGTCCCGAGTCTTCCCAGCCCAAACTTTGCAATATTTTTGTAACGCTACTCTTTTGTCGGAAATCACCCAGAACAAATCGAGCTGCTTTTCTTTAGATTTTTCCATTTCTGGAATCAAGTAATCCCGGCGAGGGTCCCATACACTGGAACCATACTCTAGTTGTGGTCTTACCAAAGATCTATACTGTATGACCTCTCCTTTACATTCTTACTACAACTCCTAAATACCTTCATTACAGTCATACTTACGTGATTACCCCAAAGAAGACCTTTCCTAATATTAATACCTAGGTACTTACAACGATCCCCAAAAGGAACTTTCACCCCACCAACTGTTCCTATTTTTGAAACTCACAACCTGACTTTTAACCCTGTTTATCGTTATACCAAACAACCTTCTGTCCATCTCACAACATTATCGAGGTCATTTTGCAGTTGCTCACAAACTTGTAACGTATTTATTAATCTGTATAGAATAACATCATCTGGAAAAATCCTTATCTCCCATTCCACTTCTTTACTCATATCATTTATATATATAAGAAAATTTAAAGGTCCAATAATAATGTCTTTGGGAATTTCCCTGTCAGTTATTACAGGGTCAGATAAGGCTACGCCTTCTCTAATTCTCAGAGATCTATTTTCTAGAAATATAGCCACCCATTCAGTCACTCTTTTGTCTAGTCCAATTGCACTCATTTTTGCCAGTAGTCTACCATGATCTACCCTATTAAATGCCTTAGATAAGTCAATCGTGATAGAGTCCATTTGACCTCCTGAATCCTTTCTATCACGTTCCTATTTTTAATTACGAAACAAACAGCTGGAATCCTACAAGTTGAGCTTCAGTGAAATAACCTTTCCTAAACCCAAACTGCCTTGTACCGTAAAAGTTATTAACTTCGCAAACATGTCTAATATAATCAGAAAGAGTGCTTTCCCAAAGCTTACATGTAATGAATGTCAAACTGACTGGACTGTCATTTTCAGCTTTATGTCTATCACCCGTTCCTTGATACACAGGGGCTACTATAGCAGCTCTCCATTCATTTGGTATAGCTCCATCATGCAAACAATAATCAAATAAATAATTCAGATATGGTACTATATCCCAACTCATTGTCTAAACACATCCCCCGAAACTTTGTCAATTCCAGCTCCTTATCTAATTTTAAAATTTTGTATCTTACTGCAAATATCATTGTTATCATAGGTCAATTTTATTATTTCATTGTAATTAGACACCTCCTATATCTGTATATTTTGTAACCAACAATATATACATACTGCTGACTAAATACTTCTGACTTTTGTAGATCCTCGGATACACACTCCCCTTGTTCATTAATGATTCCTGGAATGTCCTTCTTGGAACCTGTTTCTGCCTTACAGTACCTATACAGTACATATCCTTCCACGTTTCTCACAAAAAATTTTATGACTGCTAATTATGCTTGCCATCATGTTATCCTTAGCTGACTTCTTTGCTAGATTCAGTTTCCTAGTAAGTTCCATCAATTTCTCTTTACTTCCACAGCCATTTATAACTCTACTTCTTTCCAATCTGCACCTATTTCTTAGTCTCTGTATTTCTCTGTTATAATATAGTGCACCTTTATATTCCTTACCACCCTTAAAGGTACAAACCTGTTTTCACATTCCTCAACAATTGCTTTAAACACATCCCAGAGTCTGTTTACATTTTTCTTACCGTTTTCCACCGATTATTGTTAAAAACTCCCTCATGCCTGTTTTATCAGTAGACCTGGGATTTTAGGCTCTAAAAAATTAGTTTTAGGCGCCTAAAATAGGCTTTTAAAACAAGTAAATAGGCTTTTAAAAGAGGAAACTGGCACTTAAAATACGTTTTAAAAATGTGTGGATAGGCAGGAAATAGAGTTTAAAATATTACAATATACACTTAAACTGTAACGAGATACTTTTTTACTTTAACAAACGTGGTATCCCTATTCTTAACCGAAATAACTGCAAAATTAAGACATAATAAAAAAGACATTTATCAAAAACAATATAAAAAGTAATGTGAAAAAAAAGTTATGGATTATATGATATACCATTATCAGTACTGATCTAAAACCTTAATACTAAAATCACTGTACACAATTACAGCACTGTAGGCATCCAATAACGGCATAAACGCGAATGGAGTATGTGTTTATTATTTGTGAGGAACATTCCTACAGTACTTTCATTCGTAGTTTGCTTTACAGTACATAACAATAGTCTTCTCCAAATTTTCCACAGTCAGATTGTATCTTTTGTCTGTTAAAATAATTTTGAAAGCAGAAAAAGTGCGCTCCACACTCACAGATGTTAGAGGGGCATAGGAAAATTTATCTACATTTTTCAATTCAATTTCACTTGGTAAGTCTACCTTTTCCCCATACATTACCTGATGTACCCTTTTCAGCACTGAATAACCTGAGTTTTTCTGCAGTACACTAGACCACTTGTCTCTTATTTTGTCCCCTACCTTGCTCCTAGCACTTTGTATGTTATTCTCAGCTTGCTCAATTACAGAAAATTGCTGTTTGAGACTGTTCCCTTTATCCTCCATTTTTGTAATGGTGACTGGAAGAAATGAAAAATTTGCCTGAATATACGCAATGTCTCTCTGAACACTGGAACAATCATTTAACAGCTCTTTGACAGACGACACACATGCAGAGTTGTCCGTTAAAAGCAAATTGTCTATCACAGTCTTGATTTCCTCAAGATGTTCTGCATAATATAGGGCAGCTTCCATCCAGGAACCCCAACGGGTGATGATTGGCTGTGGTGGAAGGGGAATAGAGGGGAGTTTCTCTCGAAAGATGGCTATTCTTGATGGAGCCTTACAGAACACTTTCTTCATTGTTGAAATGAGAGTATTTACTGCAGGACACTCGGCCCTAACTGTTTCTGCGAGTCTATGCAAGGCATGGGCCATGCAAGTAACATGAATTAAAGAAGGATAGAAAGTTTTGAGGAGAGGTGCAGTGGCAATCATGTAGGAAACAGCATCGGAGACAAGGAGAAGGACTTTAGAATCATCAACACTCCCAGGATACAACAATTGCAACCTCTTGTTGATGAAGTATGCAATGCTTTGACTATTGACTTTCTCAAGCTGTTTAGAGCAAAGAAGGTGAGCGGTAGATGCCTGATTGGGTTCCAGCTTTCCTACTATAAGGTTAGCAATGTACCTGCCCACAGAGTCGGTGGTTTCGTCCACACACAACCATATGCAAGACTCCCCAGTATCCTCCCTGATTGACAAAATGACCTCATTGTAACAAATATCTAAGTAGTTCTTCCTTAATGTAGATGCTGATGGGATGTGCTGCTTGGTGTATTTCTCTAAAAAATCTCTGAAAACCGGATTATGCACAGCATTCCAGGGGATATTTGCTGCAACTAGGGCTCTACACATATCAGCATAGAAACCATTATGGGTTGTAGGAGACATAGTTTGTGTGAGCAGAGTCTGTCTAATGTTAGTTTTCATGGCTGCTTTCGCTTTGTGACTGGCAGTATCTGCATGCTGTTGAAGGTGGCATTTTTTCCCATGTGAAATCTAAAACAGAATAAAGTGATGTCAATTAGAGACTAAGATGAGGAATAGAAAAGGTGAGCTATTGAATAAAATTTGTAATTTTGTACTATTTAAATTAAGCCATTATTACTCTAAAGTTAATTAAGAACAAGAACACTACAGTCCCCGAAGGGCCTTGGCTTTCAATAACGGTTGCTGCCCAGCTCATGGCCTGCAGATAATGGGTGGAGTGTGGTCAGCACGATATATCCCTCAGCCGTATTGCTTTGCCTCCGTGACCCCTGCCCACTGTAGCTTCTCAATTGTCCTCACGATGCTGGGTCAAGACCGTTCCAGACCTCATAGATTTCTAAATTACTGCCGGTACTAGAAATCGAACCCAGGTCGTCTGGACTAGGTCTCTACAATTGGGAACATGCATCATTTTCAAAAATATTTTTTTTTTGAAAAGTACACCAATGAAATAGCACGTAAACGTATTACATTGTGGTATGTTGCCTTGTTTTCTACCATTAAAAAATATTTAATAGTGCTAGAAGCCGTGAGAATACTCATGAACAAGTGTATTAACTCTGGAAGAATACCATAAAATTGGAAAAATGCTGAAGTGGTACTTCTCTTCAAGAAAGGTGATAAGGAAAATTTAGAGAACTATCGTCCTGTGAGTTTGTTATCACACCTTTACAAGCTCCTGACTAAAATTGTAACCAACCGCCTCACAAGAGAACTGGATTTTTATCATCCTGCCGAGCAAGCGGGATTTCGTAAAGGTTTCTCAACTGTTGAACACATCCAGACTATTCGTCTTCTTCTTGAGAAAACCACTGAGTACAACATCAAGATTCATCTGGCCTTCATTGACTATAAAAAAGCTTTTGACTCAGTGGAGATCTGGGCAATCATGAAGGCACTTCAAAATGCCATGATAAACTCAAGGTATATAAAGCTTCTGGAAAACATTTATGATCAAGCAACAATGGTAGTCAGAGTGGACGAAGACCTCATCACCAATAAAATCCCAGTTGGCAAAGGAGTTCGACAAGGTGACACAATCTCTCCAAAGCTGTTTACCCTTGCCTTGGAAGATGTATTCAAAACCCTTCATTGGGATAATAAACGAATAAAAATCAACGGGTTATATTTGAACCACCTGCGTTTTGCCGATGACATTGTGCTCATAAGTGAAAATCTAGATGAGCTAGAAAGCATGATCCAAGAATTAAAAACTGCTTCTGCTAAGATTGGTTTGGAAATGAACATTAATAAAACGAAAATTCTAAGCCCAGAGAGTCGACCACTTAAAATGGGAAACCAATATATAGAAGCTGTCGATGAGTACATCTATCTTGGACACAAGATAAAACTTGGAAAAGACAACCAACGTGCAGAAATTCCTCGCAGAATAGGTATGAGTTGGACTGCATTCCGAAAATTAAGGTTCATCCTCACCAACAAGGATGTTCCAATTAACCTGAAGACCAAGGTTTATAATACGTGCGTGCTGCCAGTTACAACTTACGGTCTGGAAACGATGACTCTGACGAAGGAAAGTGCTCGTAAGCAGCGAACACAACGAGCCATGGAGCGACGGATGCTAGGGATCAGCCTTAGGGATAAGATCCGTTCAGAGGACATCAGGAGAAGAACTAATGTAACAGACATCCTAGAGATAGTAGCAAGACTAAAATGGCAATGGGTAGGACACGTAGCTCGACAAGACTACAACAGGTGGACCTCTAGGATTGTTCACTGGAGACCATGGGGACACAAGAGAGGCATTGGAAGACCCCTGAAGAGATGGCTCGACGACATAAAGCTGTTGGCTGGAACACGCTGGTTCCAAGTGGCTCAAGACCGAAGACGATGGAAGCACATGGAAGAGGCCTATATCCAGCAGTGGATTGAAATAGGCTAGAAAAGAAGAAGAAAAAAGAAGAAGAGCCTTTCCGCAAAGCGAGTGAAACGGCCTCTGACGTAATCGGCGCGCTGTGACGTCACGATCCAGTACCGCATGGAGCTCTACCACCCGTTGTGCATCAGCCGTTGATAAAAGCCGATTGTTTATTATTCATGATCGCGAATAACTTCGAAATGACAGAAGAAAGGTTCAAAACAGCACAGTCAGACAATCTACCATGTGTAGATGTCATCATTCTTGAAAAATGTGACTTTTGTGGCCGCAGAAATTCGCGGATAACAAGCAAGTTTGTAAATGGTGTCCTTTATATACGTGCAATGTACTGTAACGCATAGTATTAGGAAAACAACGAACCTGGATAGATATCACATCACTTTCAACATTTCCTTCTAGACTGATTCCCCTATTAAAGAATAACATTACATTATCGGGCTTTCAGCATTAGTAAAGTGAGAAATCGGATTTCAGCACTAACATAAACATACAGGTAGCAGTATAGTACTAGTCCGCTTCTGTGGTGTAGTGGTTAATGTGTGCCACTCCCGGAGGCCCGGTTTCGATTCCCGGCTCTGCCATGAAAGTTGAAAACAAATAGTACGAGGACTGGAACGGGGTCTACTCAGCCTCGGGAGGTCAACTGAGTAGAAGGGTTTCGAATCCCACCTCAGCCATCCTCGAAGTGGTTTTTCGTATTTTCCTACTTCTCCTCCAGGCACCTAAGGCCACGGCCGTTTCCTTCCCTCTTCCTTGTCTATCCCTTCCGATCCTCCCATCCTCCAACAAAGCCCCTGTTGAGCATAACAGGTGAGGCCGCCTGGGCGAGGTAATGGCCCTCCTCACCAGTTGCATCACCGTACTCAAAGTCTCACGTTCCAGGACACTGCCCTTGAAGTGGTAGAGATGAAATCCCTCGCTGAGTCCGAGAGAAAACCAACCCTGAAGGATAAACTGATTAAGAAAGAAAGAAAGAAGGAAAGAAAGAAAGAGCATAGTACTATAGGGCTATAATCTATCATTCCCCAAAAAATATATATTTATGGTTGGGACAACTGGCCTACCCACTTCCAGGGCCCATGAAAGAGAATTAAATATCTTTGTGGAGGGAAAAAGTTAAACATGATAAAGATAAATATGACTTCATCTAGTTTTCACAAGTCGGGCGGAGTGGTTCAGACTGTTGAGGTGCTGGCCTTCTGACCCCAACTTGGCAGGTTCTATCCTGGTTCAGTCCGGTGGTAGTTGAAGGTGCTCAAATACGTCAGCCTCGTGTCGGTAGATTTACTGGCACGTAAAAGAACTCCTGCAGGACTAAATTCCTGCACATCGGCGTCTCCGAAAATCGTAGAAGTTGTTAGCGGGGCGTGAAGCCAATAACATTACATTTGGCTTTTAACAAGCTGGAGCATATCAAGAAAGAAAAGTGTCCTGGTGACATTTTAGTCGCTCAATACAGGAATGTCTTTGGGTGCTGTGACTTTTACTTTTTTTTTTTTTTGCTGTTTGCTTTACGTCACACCGTCACATATAGGTCTTATGGCGACGATGGGACAGGAAAGGCCTAGAAATGGGAACAAAGCGGCCGTGGCCTTAGGTACAGCCTCAGCATTTGCCTGGTGTGAAAATGGGAAACCACGTAAAACCATCTTCAGGGCTGCCGGCAGTGGGGTTCAAAACCCACTATCTCCCGGATGCGAGCTCACAGCTGCGCGCTCCTAACCGCACGGCCAACTCGCGCGGTATTTTTACCCTTCGGTTTATTGACTTGGCTTGTATAACCTAAAACTTAGGCTAAGTTGGATAATATTTTAAACACCTACATCACTATTTTCACCTGTGTGCAATTATGTTATTTATTTCATTAATATTATTATAAATTATTATAACTGAGCATTTTTAACTGATAAGACCCCAACAGACAGGCATTGGTTTTGTGTAGAGTTATACATTTGTTAAATTCACGTTGTTTCCTTTCATGATGTACACGCCTATTCTTTGTTACATTATAGAGTATTTAGATATAGCCTAAATTTCTTTACCAATTAAGCTCTTCAATAAAGACATACATAACTGTCCCATGCCAAGATATATTGGTAGAATTAGAGCTGTCAAAATGGTTCATAACCCCTTTGATTTATTATCTTGACATGGATCACCCAAAAAGGTTAGGTTTGGAGAATACTTTAATAATCAGCATTATCTAATGCACTGTTTATTACTTTCATATTCCAAGATGTAATTGAAGGATTTAAATAAAGCATCATACATTAAAATTTAAAGTTTTACCACTAGAACAGCTGACATGGAAAAGTGATTTGAAAATTCAAACAAATTCATCTTACGTTAAAATCTTCAAAAAAATAAACTGTAGACTTTTCCAATCAATACTGATCTGCATTTAGGGCAGTCGCCCAGGTGGCAGATTCCCTATCTGTTGCTTTCCTAGCCTTTTCCGAAATGATTTCAAAGAAATTGGAAATTTATTGAACATCTCCCTTGGTAAGTTATTCCAATCCCTAACTCCCCTTCCTATAAATGAATATTTGCCCCAGTTTGTCCTCTTGAATTCCAACTTTATCTTCATATTGTGATCTTTCCTACTTTTATAGGCGCCATTCAAACCTATTCGTCTGCTAATGTCATTCCACGCCATCTCTCCGCTGACAGCTCGGAACATACCACTTAGTCGAGCAACGCTTCTTCTTTCTCTCACTTCTTCCCAACCCAAACATTGCAACATTTTTGTAACGCTACTCTTTTGTCGGAAATCACCCAGAACAAATCGAGCTGCTTTTCTTTGGATTTTTTCCAGTTCTTGAATCAGGTAATCCTGGTGAGGGTCCCATACACTGGAACCATACTCTAGTTGGGGTCTTACCAGAGACTTATATGCACTCTCCTTTACATCCTTACTACAACCCCTAAACACCCTCATAACCATGTGCAGAGATCGGTACCCTTTATTTACAATCCCATTTATGTGATTACCCCAGTGAAGATCTTTCCTTATATTAACACCTAGATACTTACAATGATCCCCAAAAGGAACTTTTACCCCATCAACGCAGTAATTAAAACTGAGAGGACTTTTCCTATTTGTAAAACTCACAACCTGACTTTTAGCCCCGTTTATCAACATACCATTGCCTGCTGTCCATCTCACAATATTTTCGAGGTCACGTTGCAGTTAACCGATATATCACCAGCATTTCTCCGGCTCGCCAAAATCCATTTCTCCCTAGTTTTAGCGTCTTTGGAACATTTATAAACAATTTGTTTTGTATGGTATGCGATATGCTATTGCACATCGGAACTCTACACCATTTATACGTTTTCTGCCTCACTGTCGCGCAGGATTCATTTTAAGTCTAAAATATACCACTCAGATTATTATCCAATGTATAGACCTCGAATTTAACCATACTAGACACTAACGTAAAGTAGAAATACGCGAAGTGTATCCTGCTTCTCACAGCACACTATGTGTTATTTCGTCTGCTAATTCAGTCAACCTGTACGATGACGTCAGACCAATGAGATCGCGTACTTGCGTGACGTGACATTTTCGTAGATTTTTATCACGTTTGGAGTTATTATTTGTACATTCTGATCACATTTTTGAATTCTGCATGAAATTTTGAATCAGATTAGCATATTTTAAATTAAAACCCCGGATCATGCATGTTCCCTATTAATTAGAGGAGCCAATATCAAAACCTTAGTTTTAGATTAATATGAAATTTACGATATATGCATATATCTGTTTATTGCAGTACTGGCAGAAAATAATCTTGCCATCAAAAGTCATCCCTGGAAATTGTACAAGCCATTGTTGTATAAGTGCACTCTTAGATGATTTTGTTTTAGGCATGATGAACTATATTCACTTAAACAAATGTTCTTTCACTGGAGATTTGACACAGAATGTCCCTTCTTACTACCTGCTCCTTGTTCTTCCTAGATAATCTCCCCCCCTCACCCCGTCACTCGACACAGTACGTCCTTTACTACCTGCTCGTTGTTGTTCTGAACTAATCCTCCACCTCCACCCTTCACTCAGCATTCCTTTGGTGACAGTTGTCTGGGAAGAGCACATTTCTGTGAAAAACCCACCCTCTCCTGTTCTGCTCGTTCCAGGATGTCCATTGTGTGATTGTAAAAAATATAGTTGAATTTTATTTTAAATGTAGAAAATAGCCATTTTTAGGCACTAAAATAGTAAAATAGGCTCTAAAGGTCCAAATAGGCATTTTAGGGCACTATAAAACTCTGTTAATGTAAGGTATTTATCATGAAACGTCAACATATTTTAAAAAAATCATGTTATTTCGTAAGGAACGAAGTAGGCATTTGCCTAAAATCCCAGGTTTATTTATCAGCCAATAGTCCTAATTTTAATACCTTCCTTTCTATCAGATTCCCATTTTTTATTACGAAACAAACAGCTCTGTAATCACTAATATAATCTATTACTTCAGTTTCTCTACAGAGTTCATCTGGTTTTACTAGCACCAAATCCAGAATATTCTTCTCTCTAGTTGGTTCCATCACTTTCTGAATCAGCTTCCCTTCCCATTTTAACTTGTTTTTCATTTGTTTGTCATGCTTTCTGTCATTCTCATTACCATTCCAACTGACATTTCGTAAATTGAGATCACCTGCTACAGTCACGTTCCTTTCCATATCGTTTCCCACATAGCTGATTATCTTATCAAAATTTCTGAATCAGCGTCAGCGCTACCCTCTCCCGGTCTGTACACTCCAAAGACATCAAGTTGCATATTATCTTTAGAGACGAGCCATACACCTAGGATTTCATGTTTGTCATCTTTAACTTGTTCGCACCTTACGAATTCTTATTTCAGCAGAAGGAATACTCCACCTCCTAACATTCCTATCCTATCTCTACGATACATATTCCAGTTCCGTGAGATTATTTCTCTATCCATTATATCATTTCTCAGCCATTATTCAATTCACATTACAATATCTGGTGTATATATCCACTAAATTAATTCTATTCCTCTCTTTATAATACTCTACTGTTCGTCACTAACATTTTATGTCATCTCTACTTGACTTCCAGATCCCTGTGCCCATATCACCGCTCCTTAGACCACTTCGTTTTCTTGAATGTACCTCCCTATAACACTTCTAAACAAATTTTCTAAATTATATGTACCACTGCGGTTTAAATGAAGGCCATCTGGGCGCAGATCCCTATCTCCTATCCACCCTTTAGGATCTAGAAATCTCACGGCCAGTTTCCCACATACCCACTCCATAGTCTTATTTAAATCTCCTATCACCTTCCAGTCAGTATCCCTCTGTCACAGTATTCCACTGATAATTATCTCCGCTCCTTAACTTAACCCGTGCTGCATTTAGCAGATTCCACTCATCCCCAACTATGATGGTACTTATACCTGCTTGCCTTACGCTGTTGGTACCAACGTGAAACACTTCCACCTTCTCCTTTCCCCCATCCTTCTCTTCTGTTTTAATCAACATTTGCCTTAACCTAATTCCTTGATTGCACGCTACCCTGGTTCCCTTTCCTCCACGCACTTAGGAGAAGTCAATTGAAATAATACAGCATTTCGGGACACCCTTCAAACCACACGTATATACTATGAAAACACGGTATTCAAAGCTAAAATTGAATTATTATGCACATCATACTCAATCATACTCATAATTATAATCCTACAAGAAAAATGGGTTATTTGTTGTTCCAACAGAACAGTGTCATTCACCTATTGTTTGTGGAAACTAATCCACTATACCAAATGTTCATTAATTTCCTTGCGTTTCCATTACATTTTTAATATTCCTGTAGTTATCAAAATGCATTTTTCCTATTATTGATTGTAGAATTAATTTAGGCGCAAGAAAAAGGTATTACAGTACTTGCCATATCGCGAGTGAACAAACAAAACCTTTTATGTCACAATGCTCTTTCTATCCACTAGTCACGCCTACCACCCATAATAACAGTATTCGTTGGGTTCATTTTCGTATACTATAGTGCAAAGAAAAAAATTGCTTTACGTCACTCCGGCACAGAGAGGTTTTATGGTGACGATGGAACAGGAAAGGTGTAGGATTGGTAAGGAATCGGCCGTGGCCCTAATTAAGGTACAGTCCCAACATTTGCCTGGTGTGAAAATGGGAAACCACGCTAAATCATATTCAGGGCTGTCGATAGTCGAACCTACTATCTCCCGGATGCAAGCTCACAGCTGTATGCCCCAAACCTTCCGGTAAAATGCAAAGAAAAATGAATCTTAAATACATTATATGATAGGAGTGCCTAAATAATTCCTAAAAACGTACCTTCCTACAGTGCGGTATGGTAAGATTCATTTTCCGTTACACACATGCGTAGGAAATTTAACACAACGCAAATTGTTCTGATGGGCTGCATATCCCTATGTTGCTGATAGGCGTGACCAGTCTTAAGGAAAATAATGAATAGAAACAGCATTTTGACATACGAGCTTTCGTCTTTTTAACGACAATATTTTATTCTGTATACAATAAATATAAATCAGTATGAATTTGTAAATTCAGTTTTCTTTAAGCAAACTCTAAAATCGGTAGTTCTATGAGATCTGGATTTATCTAATTGAAACATGCCTGAAAATTGATACTTAACTATGTGTTTTTTTGCTAGGGGCTTTACGTCGCACCGGCACAGATAGGTCTTATGGCGACGATGGGATAGGCAAGGCCTAGGAGCTGGAAGGAAGCGGCCGTGGCCTTAATTAAGGTACAGCCCCAGCATTTGCCTGGTGTGAAAATGGGAAACCACGGAAAACCATCTTCAGGGCTGCCGATAGTGGGATTTGAACCTACTTAACTATGGGCAGCATGCCAGCTTGAAATATTAATGTTAATCTGAATGTCTGAAATGGTGGTTTGAACTTCTCTGCCAGACGGTCAAAACTTTCATTCGTAAAATGTCAGACACAGATAATTGCAGTTACACCAATTTAGAACGAATAACCTTTTTGTAATGATTTAAGAGGGACTGAACCTTTTATATCTCTATAATCGAGTAATAAAATTAATCTATTCAACAGTTCGGTTGACTAAAAAGTAGTAATGCTGTGTGGAATAATGATTTTATCAGTTTGGATACGAAAGGAAGCTTTCACAGCCAATGTTTAATTAAAATAAAAAAAGCGTTACAATATAACTTTAACGCTTCATGGTGTGGGTTACTGTAGTCACGTCCTAGTCTGTGAACCATGGGCAACGGCTGAGTGGCCTACTAAGTGGTCCTGAGAGTCGGGATACCAGTTGCTATGGAATGGGAGTGGGCATCTCGGACATATTCTGAGTCATGGTCCTCCTTGTGCTCAGGCGGCTAGGACTATACAATCCACCGGTGGTTCATAACCCGTTAGAGGAGAGATCCTCACTTCATGAATTTACCGAGCTCAGAACGTTTTAAGCAAGCCTCGGATCTATGGGAGTAACGGAGTCCCACTCCCATTTGACAGGCGAGGGACTTGGCGAACGAAATGGAATTCGAATGGGGAGCTATCAATATTAATGGAGCTTATGGAAGAAAGAAAGTAGAACTGGCTGAGTCAGCAAAGACGATGCATCTGGTTGTGCTAGGAGTAAATTATATTCAGGTAAGGGGAGATAACGAGGAAGAGATAGGAGATTATAAACTGTACTTGACGGGTGTTAGAAAGGGAAGGGCAGAGTCTGGGGTAGGGCTCTTTATCAGGAATACCATTGCCCGCAACATAGTTTCTGTTATGCGCGTAAATGAGCGAATGGTGTGAGTAGATTTGGCAGTTTGAGGAATTAGGGCGAGAATTGTTTCAGTGTATTCACCCCGTGAGGGTGTAGATGAGGATGAATTTGACAAGTTTTATGAAGCATTGCGTGACATCGTGGTCAGAGTCAACAGCAAGGATAGAATGGTGCTAATGAGCGATTTCAATGCGAGAGTTGGAAATAGAACTGAATGATACGAAAGGGTGATTGGTAAGTGTGGGAAAGATACGGAAGCTAATGGGAATGGGAAGGGTTTGCTGGACTTATATGCTAGTATGGGTTTAGCTGTTACGAATACATTTTTCAAGCATAAGGCTATTCGACGCTACACATGGGAGGCTAGGGGTACCAGATCCATAATAGGCTATATCTTAACCGACATCGTATTCAGGAAATCTGTTAGGAATATACGAGTTTTACGGGGATTTTTCGATGATACAGACCACTGTCTCATCTATAGTGAACTAAGTATCTCGAGGCCTAGGAGAGAGAAAGTGGAATCTGTCTGCAAACGAATAAGTGTAGAAAATCTCCAGAAAAAGGAAATTAGACAGAACTGCATGGTTATGATCAGTGAGAAGATTCGAATAGTGGACAGTAAGCAGGTTCAGGATATAGAAAGAGAATGGGTGGCATACAGGGATGCCGTAGTTGAAACAGCAAGGGAATGCCTAGGAACAACTGTATGTAAAGATGGTAAAAGGCGAACATCTCGGTGGAATGATGAAGTGAGAGCAGCTTGTAAAAGTAAAAAGAAGGTTTATCAGAAATGGTTCCAAAGAAGGGCCGAGGATGGACATAGATCGAGGAAACAGAGCGAAACAAATAGTTGTTGAATCCAAAAAGAAGTCGTGGGAAGATTTTGGTAATTACCTGGAAAGGCTAGATCAAGCAGCAAGGAAACCTTTATGTACAGTAATAACGAATCTTAGGAAGAGAGGGAAAAAGGAAATGAACAGTGTTTTGAGTAATTCAGGTGAACTCATAATAGATCCCAGGGAATCACTGGAGAGGTGGAGAAAATAATTTGAACATCTTCTCAACGTAAAAGGAAATCTTCCTGGCGGCGTTGCGAACAGCCAAGCTCATGGAAAGAAGGAAAATGGTGATGGTGAAATTACGCTTGAAGAAGTAGAAAGGATGGTAAATAAACTCCATTGTCATAAAGCAGCAGGATTAGATGAAATTAAATCTGAAATGAAGTATAGGGGGAAGGCAGGGATGAAATGGCTTCATAGGGTAGTAAGATTAGCATGGAGTGTTGGTAAGGTACCTTCAGATTGGACAAAAGCCGTAATTGCACCTATCTGTAAGCAAAGGAATAGGAAGGTTTTCAACAACTATCGATATCTCATTGATTAGTATACTTGGCAAAGTATTCACTGGCATCTTGGAAGGGAGGACGCGGTAAGTAGTTGAAAGGAAGTTGGATGAAAACCAGTAAAGACCACAGACAAACTGTCAATATCAGATTTTCAGTATGCGCCAGGTAATTGAAAAATGCTACGAGAAGAATAGGCAGTTGTGTTTATGTTTCGTAGGTCTAGATAAAGCATATGACAGGGTACTGAGGAAAAGATGTTCACCATACTTGGGGACAATGGAATTAAAGGTAGATTATTAAAATCTATCAAATACATTTATGTTGAAAATTGGGCTTCAGTGAGAATTGATGGTAGAGAGAGTTCTTGGTATGGTAAGAAAATTCGCCTTTCGAAGACTAAATTGATGTCAGTATGTAAGAAATTCGACAGAAATTGAATGTCAGATTGGTGATACAAAGCTAGAACACATCGATAATTTCAAGTATTCAGGATGTGTGTTCTCCCAGGATGGTAATATAGTGAGATTGAATCAAGGTGTAGTGAAGCTAATGCAGTGGGCTCGCAATTGCGATCAACAGTATTCTGTAAGAAAGAAGCCAGCTCTCAGACGAAACTATCTTTACATCGGTCTGTTTTCAGACCAACTCTGCTTTACGGGAGCGAAAGCTCGGTGGACTCAGGATATCTTATTCATAAGTTAGAAGTAACAGACATAAAAGTAGCGAGAATGATTGCTGGTACAAATAGGTAGGAACAATGGCAGGGGATACTCGGAATGAGGAGATAAAGGCTAGTTTAGAAATGAACTCGATGAATGAAGTTGTAAGCATAAACCGGCTTCGGTGGTGGGGTCATGTGAGGTGAATGGAGGAGGATAGGTTACCTAGGAGGATAATGGACTGTGTTATGAAGGGCAAGTGAAGAAGAGGGACACCGATACGACGATGGTTATTAGTTTCTAACGATTTAAAGATAAGAGGTATAGAACTAAATGAGGCCACATCGCTAGTTGCAGATAGAGGATTGTGGTGACGTTTAGTAAATTCACAGAGGCTTGCAGACTGAACGCTGATAATCTATGTATGTATGTATGTATGTATGAAAAAAAAGCGTTAATCATAGTGTGAAATTAAGTATTGTTCGGTACACGGGTGAAATTGTTTCATTTCGAAATGAGTAAAAAGATCATCTCAGAGGTAAAATTTCACTTTCAGCCCTCTGATCGCAAAAAGCTGTTCCATAAAGTTGTTAAACAGTCCTTATATTACTGCTGTCTGAACGTCAAGGGAACTGAACATTTTAATAATAATAATTCATTCATTTTCCTACGCCAGTTCGCGTCTTAGTAATGAAGATCAACAAAGCGCAGAATTCCCACTACACCAAGAAGAGAAACATTTTCTCTTGAATGGGAGTAATCTATAGATTTTAGCGTGGAGAAATGCGAGGTAGTGCATTTGGTCCTCTGCGTCTGAACAATCTGTTATTGTGACTCTGTGGCCTGCTGTGAAGAGCAATCACGCTCTACTACATAACCTCCAGGGCTCCACCCGCCAGCTGGAGTCATCCGGAATTCCTCTGCAAACACAGTGAGGCTCGATGTTGGTCCCCCGAGAATTCCCCAAATCCCCCGCTCTGTCTCACTTCCTTCCTCCTGTGATTAAAAGTGATGTGCTTCTTTCTCTCTCTTTCCCCCTCTCCCTCATTCTCTGTCTCTCTGTGTATCTCGGTCTCTGTTATTACGCTCTACTCTCTCACAAATTTTACAACAAGCAGAGGCTTTTTTCCTGTCCCTTCCCATTACCAGCCAAACGAACCTGACTCGCACAATCCAAATCCCTTGAACGTTAGCGAAATGGGTTCTCAAGAACTTCCTTGCTCTCAGTAATTTAAATCTACTGGTTATACTCTTCCATGATCGGTCTGTACTTATATTGACCACAGATGTAATCCTACTGGTCTCTAAAAGTATGTTTGCTCTTATACTACAGGGGGCGAAGCAGAATAAAACAAACAACAAAAACGGTTGGCAGTAAGACTGTAATTTATCGCATTAGGCCTATAGCATTATGACAATACTTCATGTCTGAAAAGAACGCAGTTAAGGCAGAAACTCTGTTTATGAAATAGCGAAAATCTAAAATACACTTTGATGAGATGGCAAAAGATAAACATTAATTTATCTTCGAGTGTGGTATCTATTTAAATGAATCAGTCTTTCATCATGCAAGCTATAAGAGATAGTAAAGGCCACGTTCATGCGGGTCATCGTGAATGTTAGTTGCATGGGAAATACACACTGCCCTTTCGTATCCCTGTGATTTTACTGATGATATTAAAAAGTGTAGGCCTATCAAAAAGGTATTTTTATTTCATTCATATGGTAATATGTTATGCATAGATAGAATAGTACCTTGAAATAGGTTAATCCAAAAGTCTCAGTTGAGTAATAACGGTAAGAAATTTTTCACTTGTCGAATGGCGTTATAGTGTTCGGTTAATAGCGCTCCGAGTTCCATTCCCGGCCGGGCTGAGGAATTTAGTTGCGTTTGGTTAATTACTTATCTGTTTATTATACAGTAAATAAAATAATGGTTTCATTAGTACTTTGGTCGAAACTCTTTAAAATTTGATTTTATTTATGTCGGTCTTGTCCAGAATAAGGAGGAAATGCATTTGTTTGTAGTTACGTATGTGTGTTTATGTATGTATGCAGGCACATGATGTGAAAACGGCTGAATTGAGCGAATGAAAAACATTATATGAGGTCAGAGGAATTAGTACTATAACTCAGGTTTTAAATAATTTTATTCACGGTGGGTGAAGTGGTTGTTAGAGGAAGAACTAAATATAATTTTTTTAATAACTCAGTTAATACAGATTGGATCCATAAATAATACATGACAATAGCTGTAGAAAATAAAACATACGTCCTTATTCATATTAAAAATGGATCATATGACAAACAATAGAGTCTAACGAAAATATTGAAGATTTTAAAAATATTATTCATTTTCCGCCTTCTAATTTTGTTGATGTTAATTCTACCGAGGAATCTCTTGTAACAAAGAGAGAAGGAATAGTAAGTAATGATCTTCTATGCCTCATATATTCTTATCATAGCAGACAAGTTAGCGGTCCCAATACTTGATTACATTGTCTTTATGCCAGTAGGACGTAAGCGTGACTCGCGACCTAGGTAAGTACAATCAAAGAGTGGAATAACTCATCGGAATATTGGTTGAAATGAGATAGAGAGTTATATAACTTTCTTCGTATTTTGCCATTCCTTGGAATCATTTTTTATATTCTGATAAATACTAGTTTTAGACACACTGCGCTCGAGCTATTTTGATACGTCTTACGGAGACATTGATATATATGGGGTGTATATATATTGAACTGTTGCACATGTCCGCCGGGTGATGCTAGGTGAGAAAAATTAGAATAAGATGAGACAGAACTGTCGATTACGACCTCTCGCTCAAGAAAAACGGAGAAGAAACACTCCTAAAGGCCCTTTTCAGGTCCTTCAATTTCGTAAAATTGTTCCTTCAATGAAAATATGCCAGCTCAATATCGACGGCATAAGCAGAGCAAACTGTGAACACCTAGCAAAGGTTCTCGAAGAACACCAGACTCACATCATCATGCTTCAAGGAACCAGGGGCGTAGCCAGGGGGGTGTTACTGGGGGGTTAGAACCCCCCCTCCATTGAACTTTCACAAAAAGAAAATAAATAGAAACTGACAGTAAACAATAAACTTCTTTTATGTGATCAAGATAAACTCCCTGCAATCTACTGCTTGTTGAGAGTGTTTGCCACCCTACCTGTCACCACTGCAGCCAGTGAGAGATCATTTTTAACATTAAGACGCCTTAAAACCTACCTCAGAACTACCACAAGTCAAAGTCGACTCAACGGGTTGGCTCCCTTGAACATTCACAGACACATAGTTGTAAAACCAACAGATGTGTTAAATTTATTTTCTAGGAAGCCTCGAAAATTAGATTTTAGATTGTAAACTGAACATACCGTTTAAGATAAAACTGCTGACCTCGATCATATTGTTCTTGTTCTGTATTTTAAAGTAAGAATTTTGTAGTGTATTGCAATCTGAATAACACATACAGTAATTCACTCTTGTATCAGTATCCTTATCACAGTCATGCATGCGCGTACCAGACACGCACAAGCACAAGCACTTTCATTATGTTATATCTTAATTTTGTTACTGTAACCCCCCCCCCCCCCATTGGCCGATCCTGGCTACGCTACTGCAAGGAACCCACACGAAAAATGATTAACAACAATCCAGAAAGAAAATATCAGGATTTAAATTAGTGTCCGCAATTAATCATGCGAAGTACGGATTTGCCACCTATGTGAGGAGCGATATATCACCCACTGTCAAGCCTTGCCATCCTCTTCAGTTAATAAAATATTTACTACCTCAAACAAAGTCTGTGATTTGACAGTAGTCAACGTGTATAAACCTCCTGGACCTCCCTGGCCATCTCCGTCAATTCCACCTCTGCAAAATCCAAGTGTTTTTGCAGGCGACATCAACAACCATCACGCACTATGGGGATACAAGGAGAACGACAGTAATGGGGAAAAGCTTACTGACTGGATGGAAACTGAAAACCTTAAACTTATCTATGATAACAAGGATAAGTCTTCCTTCCCTTCTGCACCAGGGAACAAAGAATACACCCCACATCTCTGTTTTGTAAGGCAATCAAAACATACACTCAGCAACATACGACGCACAGTGCTCAAGAAATTTCCTCGCAGTCAGCAAAGACCAATAATTCTCCAGTCTGGATTGCTTCTGCCTATCGTTCACTCCGGCCCGAAACAGAGATGGAATTTTAGAAAATCCAATTGGGACGAATTTTCTAAGCAGATTCATCGGCGTAGTTAAAAGATCAGTAAAACTGTGTATACCAAGAGTATATCATAAACAATACATCCCCGGTTGGAACGAGGAGAGTGAAAGGCTCTTAAAAGAATTTGAGGCCAATAGTGATCCAGATACAGCTTCTGAACTTTTACAATCCCTAAATGAAAACAGAAAGAGATTTTGGCAAGAAACTGTAGAATCCCTAGACTTCACCCAGTCCAGCTTGGAGCCTGGTCAGGAAATTGGACACAGCAAACAGCAAACTTTGACCAAAAACAAGCACCAGTCTAGATGACATGGCCGATCATATGATCTCTACCTAAAAGGTTAGAGTTAAAAAAGCATCATAGAAGGCACGCAAAGCCCCTCTTAAAGGAAAATAATCGTTCGGCTCTACGATTCTCTAAATTCACTGCCCCATTTCAACAACCAGGAACTAAGCAGGCCATAGACGGTCTAAAACCTCGGAAAGCGGCAGGTGCTGATGGTACATATCCAGAGTTCCTTTTTCATCTTCGACCAGCTGCTGCTGCTAAATGGCTTCCTAACTTCTTCACAAATATACTAGAGACAGGTAACATACTTTCACTTTTCAAGAAAATAAAAATAATAAATGTATTCAAAACACCTAAGGACCCAACAAAAGTTGTGAGTTACAGGCCAATAGCACTCCTCAGTGTTACAACGAAGATTCTGGAGAGGTTGATACATAACAGGATCTCTGCGACAATCAACCAGCATATTTCAGTCGAGCAAGTTGGATTTGGACCTGGACGAGGATGTGACGAACAGGTTTTAGCACTAGTTACCCATATTGAAAATGGCTTTGAGAACAAAATGGTAAGCACGGGTGTCTTCTTAGATCTGACAGCTGCATATGACATCGTGTGGCAAGATAAGTTCCTTCTCAAATTTATCAGCATCATCCCTCGCCTGAAACTCTCCACATTGCTCAGTAACATGCTGAGTAATGGGTACTTAGATTTTTTCAGAAAACTCGAGAAGTAAAATACATAAATGGTGGACTTGTTCAGGGCTCTGTATTGGCCCCTCTACTACTCAACCTACACACATATGACCTCCCAGTAACCAAATCCAGAAAATTCATCTACTCAGATGACATCGCATTGGTCGCCCGACACCAACGCTTCGAGGAGTCTGAGTTGATGCTTATGTATGACTTAAAGATACCAGACAGTTACTTTCGTCAGAACAACCTTAGACCAAACCCTCAGAAAACTGTTGTGTCTACATTCCACTTTCAGAATAGAAGTGCTCCGTACAAACCAACCATACCATTCAAAGGAGAGAATCTACAGTATTTTAGTAACCCAAAATACATGGGAGTCATCCTGGGCATGTGCTTGACCTACAAGAATCACTTCTGTAATATGTCAACCAAGATCAAGATCAGGAAAAAACATCCTCCAAAAGTTGGTGGCTACATCCTGGGTTTCTAATGCTCAAATCGTGTGATCCACTCCTCTTGCACTTTCTTTTTCCGCCTCTGAATATTGCTGCTCTACCTGGCTTAACAGTGCTCACACTGGACTAGTAGCTACCCACCTGAACCATTCAATGCGTATCATTACAGGGTGAATCCGACCAATTAAAATACACTGGCTTCCAACCCTATGCCATAAACCACCTCCATCCCTAAGAAGATCACAGTCACTGCTTAACTTACAGAAGAAAATAGAAAACAATCCTCACCTCCCTATTCATTCTGACATAGCAGATTCTCCAGCTAAGCGACTGAAATCCAGACACCCTTCTTAGCGTATTGCAATTAATCTAAAGGACACCTTCTTTAATGTATCGGACGCCTGAAACGAACAATGGCAACAGCAGTCCTCGTTATCATATCATCACTTCATTAATAACCCCAGCAACTGCCCAGATGGACTTTTCCTTCCGGGGCGACAGTGAAGGACGCTAAACCGAATTATGACCGGCCAAGGTAGCTGTGGAGCCTCTCTCTCCAAATGGGTATGGAAGACATCATCGCAATGTGACTGCGGAGAAGAGGAGCAGACAGTGGATCACATTGCATTTGAGTGTCCTTTGCATGCTTACAGCGGCTCTATAAAGGACTTACACTGTGTCTCAAGTGAAGCTCTTTTCTGGCTCTCAACTTGCGATATGGAACTTTAGTTATGCACTTGAGATGGTTGTTGTACATATTGTATATAATATTGAATTCATCATGCGCTAAATAATAATAGGGACCAGTAGTTCTTGCCACTGTGTGTGACCAAGTGATTCCAGCATCGGCACTTATCATTGATAAATCATACGCGTACAGTAATACTTTTAGTGAAAAGTGAGAATTTATGCCTGATCAGCTGAGCATTTCACCGAGCATTTCATATGTTAGCATTGGCAGATCCAAACCTTACAGACGGTCGTTTCTAGCTTCTAACCACGGCGAGAAAGTCTGAAAAAAATGCCATCTTTAACTCTCTTTAAATATCCCACTCTAATACGTTCAATTCATGGTTTGCATTTACAAGACGAAATAATTTGCACATCCCTACTTTCTGATATATTCTACAGTTTCATAGTAATAATGTCTATGGGCCTAATAAATTATCATCATTGACAAATATAATCTGTAACTATATTATCGAGGTTATACATCCTGTACTATGGCTGAAAATGACACCAATAAGAGTACCACTGATAACAAAACACAATGTCAATTTTGCGGGCAAATGTATAAAGGCCTTAAGATACATATAAGTAAATCACACCCAGAGCAATACAGAGCCTGCTTGTTGAATCCATCTATGACTACACCTAGCCAGTCTAAAATTCCACCTTCAAATCCTATTCCTATTTCTAGTAAAAATGGTCAGTCAACGAAGTTGGAAATAACCTCTGATCAAAGACAGCAAAAAAAATAAACCTTACCACGACGAACTGAGTAAATGGCTAGATATTTTTCATCATGAACTGAGTGATGCTGAATTCAATGAACAAGTCACTAATTTTGTAAACTTCCTTGTCACAGCTACAGACCTACTGCCAGGTCCAAAGAGTCCAGTTACTAGATATATTGAAGCTCGTAAACGTGGCACTTACAAAAATAACAACCGACAGTATAAAACCTCCTGTAACCCACAGAGAACCTCTAAGAATGATCGTCAACGTCGGAAGGCTAAATTCGAGTATGAAGTGACTCAATATGAATATTTTTACCAAAAGGAGGATAGCAATTAGAAAAATTTTAAGTGGCAAAAGAACTAATAATTTGAAACTAGAGAAAGATGTTGTTGAAGGATATTTTAGGAACAGATTTGAAACTCCTAATGATTGCATGAGAGACTCCTATATCGATTATACGAATGAAACCTTAGATGATACAATTTCAATATCTCAAGAGTTAGTTTTCTCTATTATCAAGAGCATAGCAATTGACACTAGCCCAGGTCCGGATAAGGTTTTATTGAAATCTGTTTATGATCCACTTGCTGCTAATATTTTAGCCCATATCATCAGAAGAATATTTGAAAGTGGGTTCATTCCTGAGGTTCTTAAGGCAGCGAGAACTGTTCTTATACATAAAGGCGGTGAAGAGAATGATCTGTCCAAATGGAGACCGATTAGTATTTGCTCCATTATTCGGCGCATATTAAGTAAGATCCTTGATAAAATTGTAAGGGAATACATCCCTTTGAATCAGTTCCAAAGAGGTTTTGTCATGACCCCTGGCTCTTTCATTAACGTGAATATTGTTGATGGCATTTTACGAACAGCTATAATGAAAAAGATTTCAGGCTGCGTAGTATTTCTCGACATCAGCAAAGCGTTCGATAGTATTGGACTCAATCACTTAAAGGCGACAATAGAGAACTCTATACCACCCAGATCCATTAAGAAGTTACTAGTCAACCTTCTCACAGAAAACACAACACAAGTTCAAACTGCTCGTGGTCATATAGATAAGATAAACATCAAATGTGGAGTGATGCAAGGAGACCCCATTTCACCTTTCTTATTTAACTGGGGTATAAACCACATCCTTGATGAACTCACAGACATCAAAGTATCAGAAATGTATGGTTTTCAATTGAGTCCTAACACTGTACCTTTAACATCCCTATGCTTTGCCGACGATCTCGTGATCATAGCTAAAGACCAAGCAGCAGCTTCAATCCTAGTCACTTCTGTCATAAATCTGCTTCAAGAAATAGGTTTGCATATAAATGCAGACAAATCAAATTCTATTATTATAGAAAATGGTAAACTTCATTCTGACAATATCGTGACGGTCTCTGGAAACATTAGAAGTATAAATGATAGTGAAGAAATAAAATATTTAGGGGCAACTTTCAGACAGACTTTAGTCTTCAATGAACATCAGGTACTTGAAAAATTGAAAGCTAACTTAGATCAGATTACCAGGACTCACATACTCCAACCGCATCAAAAATTGACTGTAATAAATCAGTTTATTGGCCCTACACTGATATACCCCTTCCAGACTGTTTCGGTTGAGAAAATTCCCAAATCAAGTCTGTTAAAAGCCGACAACATGACCAGAAGCGCACTTAAAGAAATTCTACAACTTCCGAGTGACACACCGACAAGTATGATAAATTCGAGCCACAAATGTAAAGTGTTAGCACTAATGCGCGCTACTTGGGAAGCGTACCTTCAACAGCTGAACATCAATCTTAAGCTAGAAACTGTGAATGATTCGCACGTAAATGCTGTTCGAAATCTCACAGCAATAAAAACTCGCTGCCTATCTGAACTTCAACTCAATGAAGAGACATCAACGAAATCTGTTAGACAACTGCGGGATATACTTAGAACACGCGAATTTGAAGCTTGGTGTACATATCCACAAAAAGGAAGAGGTGTTGAGTTATTTGCTCAAGTTCCTGCTGCTAATTCTTGGGTTACCAGAATAGATTGTTTAACTTGTTCGGAATGGAGGGAGAAGTTGAAGATGACAGCGATGGTTGCACCAGTACGTACTCTGCCGGGACGTTCTACCAGCACAGGCCACTGCAGACACTGCAGTGAGTATGAAACCTTACCACATGTGCTGGGGAGTTGCCCTCAAGGAGAACTGCTTAGGATCAAACGCCATAACATCATCAGAAACCTGATTGCTAATGCTCTTCGTCTCAAAAATCTAGAAGTGTACGAAGAAGTCCACTGCCTCGCCGAAGGAGGCAGCACTCGCAGGATTGATATAATAACGATTGACAGACGGAGGAACGAAGCAGAAATTATTGATCCTACGGTACGCTTTGAATCTTCAGCCTCTCAGCCGATTGACGTAGACAATGAGAAAAAGGATATCTATAATCCAACCATCCCTTTCTTTCTTGAGCCGTATAACCTTAAAAAAATTACGGTGACTGGACTTTTCTTTGGCGCGAGGGGAACAATTCCCAAATCTTTCGTCACATGGCGACAAAAATATAAACTAGCAGAAGCCTACACTCATCAAGTACTCCGTTTCGATTCTTCGTCACCATTTATATGGAGTTCATGCCATTTAACAGGGTTAATTGTAACCTATCATTTTTTTAAACATTAATCTTTTTATCTTCCCTCGAAATTGTTATTGTGTATTATTCTGTGTCTTATGGCAAATCCAGGGTGTCCTGGATCAGACTAAATAAATAAATAAATAAATAAATAAATAAATAAATAAATAAATAAATAAATAAATAAATAAATAAATAAATAAATAAATAAATAAATAAATAAATAAATAAATAAATAAATAATAATAATAATAATAATAATACATAGGGGGCGTTATTACCTCAGTAGTTTAGCTGCTGACTTTCCACCCGAAAGGCTGAGGTTTGAAGCCCGGTCGACACTGGGATGAGATTTCCATCTCAAGAACCACACGGCGTCAGGAATGGTATCCGGTCTTAAACCCCCAGCCAAAACTAAAGTGAGCCTTGGTGGCTCCACCTACACCTCAAACAACTAGGATAAGCTAAAGAAGGTTATTAATAATAATAATAATAATAATAATAATAATAATAATAATAATAATAATAATAATAATACGTGCATAGATTTACTTACCAACAAAATTATAATTCCCTATTACAGGTGACATAAAAATAGCCTGTTAATAATAAGGACTTCAACACTTAAATGTGAATTGACTTACCCTTTTCAAGCAACAAGATACGGGAACTGCCCCACTTCATTTCGCGTGCATTTCTGCTAAGTAACAGAGTGTGAAGTTAATTCATTCTTGAATGCTATTTTTCAGCTCATCTACAGTGTGTGGATTTGCCTTGTAAACTCATTCTGTTAATTAAGGCCAAGGCCGCTTCCTTCCCATTCCTAATCCTTTCCTCTCCCATCGTCTACATAAGACCTATCTCTGTCGGTTGCGACGTAAAGTAAATAGAACACACACAGAAAAACAGCATAAACACAACCACTATCTGACATTTACTGGAGAGAGGGAGCGAGTCAACCTTTGTACCAAGGGCCCCATGAGGCCAACATTATTATGGCCTGGTGAGCCTTCGACGTCAGTGTCAAGTCGTAATTGGTGATTGTAGGAAGCAATATGCCTGTTGGACGTTATGCTTTCAGGGTAGTAAATCCTGTAATCTTTCCTTTTATTGTGATAGTTACAAATGGGAATTTTTCCAAAATAATTCCGTACTCGCACAGAATACATCCCAAGAAGAGCTTTTACGACATCACTAGATTACAATACTCAAAAGGGTCCCTTGAACTGTGTAGCACATTGACTGAACTACTCTCTTTAGTTCCCCTGATCTGTGGAAAGGTTTATCCTTACAGTAAAGCAAGCAACGGTAGTAATTCTGCAGGATGTGGTCCAAACCATTACTGCATTAACGTTTTGGGGAATTAAGCAACGTATAGCAGATCGAGGAGCTAACAACCTGTACGGATTTTGGTTTCAACATATGAAGCGGTGTTTCAAGGCACTGCAGTACTAAAATGTAATCCAAAGACATACTCGTCCAGCAATTAAATCTGCTTTTAAAACTGTTATACATTTTCAAGTGTTTTTAAAATTCCAGGCAATTTTACAATTTGGCTTACTGTATTGTTTTAGACAATGTATACGATACGGTACAGAGCATGGTTATAAAATCAAACATAGGTATTGTTTTGAGAGTGATAGTACCGACAATGTCTTTTATAAAATATTCCTTATTCAGGCTAATTTAAGATACTCGCTTTATACCTCTAATCCACTGCTGAGCCTCATTCGCTATAAATTATGTTTCGATATGTCTAGTAAAGCGTCGTATCCGTTCATAGTTTGCAAGTTGCATTCAGTTATCTCTGAGCTTTTTTAACAGCACTCCTCAATGTTGGATCTCAAGTCTTGTCCTAGTTATCAGAATATCCGCTGAGAGGTACTTAGCGTATCGTCATTGAAGGAACAAAACCTCGTATGTCTAAATACTCTTCCTAACCATTCTTTTCCATAAGAATGGTCACGTCTCCCAGCCGTATACGGATATGCAGTCCGTCAGAACGATTTGGTTATGTTCATTTTTCTCTGCTGGTTCGTTCTGTACCGTATTTTAGGAATGTACGTTTGAGTAACTTATTTACGCACTCCTACAGTATGCAGTATATAAGGTACGATATTCTTATCATATTTTTTCAGATGTATCCTATTACAATTCCTTATTAAGTTCAAGATCATACATTTATATGTCTCTGTATTTATTTTAAGTTAAATGTACGATTACTGTCCTCTACAAGTGCTTTATAAACAAACATATTATGAGGAAGACTCTTGGACACGTTATGGATCAGGGGACACCACGTTGTGGTATTAGAACTACTGTAGATCATCAATATATGGCTGGGAGGCGTGAAAAATCTTAAGGAAAAGTGCGTTCTGACATAAGAGGTGCTGTTTCTTCACCAGCGATGTGTACATTGCCATAACCACTTGACGTGGCATGTGACAGGTGAGGATATTACCAATATTTCCAGTACACAGTTATAAAATCTATAACTCGTAAACGATCGACCTTAGGGCATATGTTAATAGAGAATTATTGTGTAGTTTTGGGGTATACTATCCACTCCCATCCACTATTAATTCCCACTTACTTGGAGACACCCTGCATGTATGTGTCCTGGCAGTAGGTTTAATGTTACCAAGTCTGAACAACCATTGGTGTCCTGGTCTACTTCGTAGCTGTGTTTTCTGTGCGTTATGGATGCTTCTAAAGAACCGCCATACATTATATGACGGAAGTATGAAAGCAGTTCATTAATTTCCTCGCTGTTGAGATCTTCGATCGAATACAGTCTTTATTGATAAAAGTTTGTTATAAGGTATACGCAAGAAACTTCTCTAACACCATTACTCGAAGTCATCTGTTTTGATCCTACTATTTTTCTTCAAGTCCAGATGACATAACGAAGAGCTTTGACAGAAAATGTAATAAAACTGACGATCCGGATTTTCTCTCGTGAAAATGTTGTGTAGTTTCCAATATATTGATGTATTTCGAAGGATATATAATATATGGATATTTTGTTTTTGATATTCATGCGGGCTGCGTAACATTTAATTTCAAAAAATTCCTAGAACAATAAACTTCAATGTTTATTTCAACACATGAATCAGGAAGACTTCTTTATCGGATATATTATTGCACCATTCTCTTCATTTCTACGTTATTAAATCTGAAAATGATAAATAGAAGCTCCTCCTGAGAATTATATTAAAATTCTAACAATCTCTTTACTGAACTCGTTGGTGACTTTGAAAAGCGCAGGCTTGTCTGGCTCACAGCTGGTTAAGGCCATCATTCAGATAAGATGCACATCATGAAAGAGAACGGAGGGGAGAGACAACAGGCGTTTCGCAGAGTAAGATGATGGAGTATAAGCAAGAAGCGTCTACGTTATTAATGGAAGTCCTAATTAACTCGCGAAAGAAACTAACGACAGGTGTTAAAATATTATGGGTGACGACGATAAAACGACGTGCGAAATTCGTGAACAAAAAGGCTGAGTTGTACCACACACACCAGGCATTTAATTAAGCTCTCTGTCTAAATGAAGTAAAAAAGTAGAGAAAAAGTTCTCGAAATATCTAATATAAAGGAAATGTCTACTTCTGCGGCTTAGGGATGATACCGTTACAGGTTCCCTACATAGATGCAAATCTAGCCTTGCTCAATACTATTAATATTTAAGACAGTAAATATATATGTGAACAGATTAAGAAAATGTTGCTTTGGGCAATAAGAGTGAATGATCCTTTCTGATGACAATGTCTGAGTAGGTAGGTTATTCGTAAGCGTCTAAAAGTGTAACAGACGAATGGTACTAGATTAAATAACGCAAGCGTGAGTATTTATCTAAGCATGGATTTGTTCCTTTCATTTATCTGTCTCAGTCACATCCTAGGGTTTCACAACAAGAATATAGCAGAAAGATGAGCAATAATAATAACACCATTTATTTTGTAGCCATCCTCTGTGATGAAAGATGTCAATGTACCACTCATAAGGTTAGTAGGTGTATGTATCTCAATGAAGAAGGCAGAATGATATTTGATACAATTTTCTATCAAGGAGGAAACTGATGGTAACCATCTCACTCTTTATTATCTTGTAATCCTTCTCCCTGATCTCTTGTCTACTTATGACGGCTGATGATGGATCTGTAGAGATACAGACCGACTTTTCGGCTGAGGATTCAACTTAATACTCGCATAAAACTGTCGAACAACAATATTTACTGAAGTGGGTCATGTTCTATGTCACTATTTCATTCAAGTATGAGAGGTAACGTTGTTACGGAAATTGTTCTTCCGTAAGATGTATTTGAAAGTAGCTGTAGTAAAGGTCGTTGACCGGAGAGTCATATACCATGTACATGATTACATTTTTGTCCACTCCACACAACTGAGCATGAATCATCATGACAGCGGTTTGCCATGACATATACTCCCTCAATATAAGCTCATACACTAATGGTAAAACCTTACTCTTTCTGCCCTGTTAATACTGAAGGTAGTGGGTTCGATTCAGTGTCGCTATCCATGTCGTTTAGGGGCCCTACTTACCGATAGGACGTCTTACAGTTGCTGCTACCTTGCACATTTGCACGATATAGACATGGTTCTTCTCGGGACTTACGTATTGCCACTGAAGTATTATGAAAATCACCAGTGTTACATTTGCTGGTTTATGTAAAGCACATTTTCTTTTTTATGTGAGATTATAAATCTGTATGAGCGATACGAGGTAAGTAGAATTGTGGCATGATCGAATAATGCATTGAAAAATGAAATGGCGTATGGCTTTTAGTGCCGGGAGTGACCGAGGACAAGTTCGGCTCGCCAGACGCAGGTCTTTTGATTTGACTCCCGTAGGCGACCTGCGCGTCGTGATGAGGATGAAATGATGATGAAGACGACACATACACCCAGCCCTAGTGCCAGCGAAATTAACCAATTAAGGTCAAAATTCCCGACCCTGCCGGGAATGGAACCGGGGACCCTCGTGACCAAAGGCCAGCACGCTAATCATTTAGTCATGGAGCGGGACAATAATGCATTTAGTAATGTAGTTGGTGTTAAAAGACGAACACCGAATTTTTATAATACGGTGTTATTTCGTCCAAGTTGTAAGCATAGAATGCAATCAGGATGTATAAGCCGCAAGAAAAATGTACAGGAATTCCTCCGAAGAGGAAATCAGCATTATCACCTCTATAAAGACCAGTTCAGTTGAAATTGAAGGAAATCTCGTGGTCGACCTAACCTAATGTGACTTAACCGTGTCTTGTAACGACTTTGGCACGGTTTGCAGACTTAGCCTTTGTGTATTCCCAGTGACCTACGGCATATGTTCATGCTATATATTTGCTTGTGTGTATTACTACAGCGTATTTTCACTTCATTCCGACAAGGAATAGCAAATTTCAAGGAGGGAGCTGAAATATTTACACCAGGCAAACACCGAAGAATACGGTTATAGTAATGCCTGCATCTTGAAATTTTACCCCACCATGGCATTACAGCCCTTGAAGGACCTTGGCCTACGGAGCGACCATTGCTCATCCCGAAAGCCTGCAGATTACGGGGTGTTGTGTATTCAGCACGACGAATCCTCTCGGCCGTTATTCTTGGCTTTCTAGACCGGGGCCGCCATCTCACCGTCAGATTGCTCTTCAATTCTAATCAGGTAGGTTGAGTGGACCTCGAACGAGTCCTCAGATCCAGCTAAAAATCCTTGATCTGGCCGCAAATCGAACCCGGGTCCTCCGGATAAGAGGCAAGGAGGCTACCCCTACACCAAGGGGCAGGCCCTATATCTTGAAAACCGACTTAAGTATGAATATCATTTATTTGGGTAAGAGAATCTCCATTATTGATAATTAGATTGAAGTTAGTTTGTTGATGGTTATGTGTCGTGATTTCAATGTGTAACTAATCATTTTGGCAACAGTGATAAGCCATTCAAAAATATAATAGGGAGGCGATATTTGCTCTTTAGTGGACAGCTTACGTGACGAGTAGTATGCTCGCTTCCTTGCTCTCCTGGGCTCTTGGCAGTTTTCTTTTCATTATTGCTGACCTTGATTTCATTTCTCCAGTCCAGTATAAAAGAAAGAGAAATATTGGGTTAATATTAAAAAACTACTGACAAATGTACAACGCCTTTAAATTGTTGCACGAAAAGATCGCCATAACGACTATCTTTACAGTCTATACAGATAGTTACCGTACCGATCCTTGGACTTTCATACGACTGCCAATGATAGAACAAAAATTTACCATGAGATATGTTAAACCAACCGTAAGAGGGATACCTCGAGTTATATTATTTAGGCCATTTTTGATGCATCCCTTCCTGGTGAAATTTTTGGACAACTTGTAGTTCCTACTCGACCTGTAATACCAAGTTTAATTAAAATCCACCCAACCATTTTTCGGGGATACTGTGACAGACACAGACAAATATTAAACTGAACGCGCAGAGGTAATTACAATGACGTCAAGTACTCATATCAGAATAGAATATTAACCTACTGGAATGTTGCGGTTGAAAACAATGCTGTCATATGAAATGCTTGATGAATAGAAAAATGGCGTATTTTCCTCTTTTAACGAACAGTAGCCTACTATGCTCCATTCTAACAGTCCCAAGTTCCAGACCTGTAATAACCAGGCCACAGCACAGGCCATAGGCAGCCGTGAAGACTCATCCTAATACTACTAAATGTTTTCATTCCTCGCCTGAAGGGGGAGTCGGGTCTCTTAGACCGTGAGGCCATCTCTCAGGCCAGGAGATTTGTATCGGAGAAAGCGGTGTGTGGAGAGCGTGAACGGTTGGCAGCCGTGGCATCTACTAGGAACTGTCCTGGCGCTCGCCTTTGTGCCAGAGAATGGAAAACAATAGAAAACCATTCTCAGTACAGCCCACAAGCCCCTCTCCGTGTCTCGAATACAGAGGCGTAGAAGAACGGTAGAGCCATGGCCACCCCTCTTCTGTTCGGTTGGCAGGTCGAAGTGCAGAGCTGTCGGACCACGGGCCAGCCGTGGCCACTTGGGGGCCAAGACCCACTCTGCATCCGCCGACCTGGAACACTTCTCTGCCGCGTTTTGTTAAGTGTGCACACTACTAATTTCAATCAGCGCCTCAGAGTAGAAATCGAACTGCTAGAATACTGTGATGAGCCAGTCTGTTATGTACTAGCAAGAAAATTTATGAACCAGAGGAATGACATGCTAAAAAGAAAGTTATTCAACTCACCGGCTACTTCCCGCCAATATTCAGTTAGGCTGTTTTACTCGGGACCCAGCAGTAATCCCATGTATAAGAGACGAGTGGCAGCAGAAGAGACAAAACACTACACAACAAACATTAGTCAAGGTAATGTTTTATATACTGCTGATCAATTTTATGAGCTATCGATATTGTAGGCCTTCGTATTTACTTTCCTTCCGACTCTGTGATATTAGGTGCGGTGGTGGTGATTATTGTTTTAAGAGGAAGTACAACTGGACATCATCTTCCTTCTTTCATGAATTCCCCTTTTCTTATTCTTCAATTGATCGTTCTTTTACGATTTTCTCATTTTTTATAATCATCTTCACAATTTTCCTTGTACCGAGCGAGTTGGCCGTGCGGTTACGGGCGCGCGCATCTAAGCTTGCATCCGTGAGATAGTGGGTTCTAATCACACTGTCGGCAGCCCTGAAGATGGTTTTCCGTGGTTTCCCATTTTCACACCAGACAAATGCTGGGGATGTACCTTTATTAAGGCCACGGCTACTTCCTTCCAACTCGTAGGCCTTTCGTGTACCATCGCCGCTATAAGACTTTGTCGGTGTGACGTAAATCCACTAGCAATAAAAAAAGTCCTTGTCGGTTATGGACATATGACCATCCGGTTTAACTCCTTAAGAATCACGACGAGAAACAGTGGCCAGTTAACACGCCTGAACAATATTCCCATGTTAGCGATTCTTAGCGTTGATATGGGATAAGCAATAAAAGTCTAAATACATGAATTCTATCGTCATATCTGGTACGGTAAAACTGTAGACATGCATAATCGGAAACTGTATTCTCTACAACTTTCGTTATGTAGTACTTAACGGTAGAACCAATAACGTACAGTTGGTCGCTGCTAGCGGTGAGAGAATGTTGTCCGCTCCGCATTCTGCTGCTAGTCGCGCGTGTTACGATAAGTGTACTTGTTAAGTAAACAATGAGTTTGTTTCGATTTATCCTTGTGTGAATTCATTCAATTATTTTCAGCGAAACAGTGAAACGGTACTTATTATTGTGGCAACAAAATTTGCAAGGGGAAATGCCCGGAAATTGATCCTTGAACGTGAGAATAAGCCTTGGCGTGTGATGTTCACAATAGGATGCAGTCACTGCTGAAACTCTCATCCAACCAAATCGACATTATTTAGCTGCGCAATTTGGAAACCACAGCATACATTAAAGAAATTTCAACAGTGATTTACGAACGATTGATATGTAACTACAAAGGAATTCAGAAAATAACGTTAAGTGATGTTGGTATAGGGAAACATAGTGCGGTGCCAGCTGACAGGGTACAAAGGAATGTTCGAAGAATATTAAATGTTCCCACGTAAGTGCCTATAGAGTCCATTTCATTACCGGTAGCTAAATAAGGGAGGGTGGTAGAGCACAGGGAAGAGGTATGGGCAAAGCAATACGCCTTCACAGTACGCAGTTGTATATGTGCTATTAGAATGGATTAAAAAAAAACAATAACTTCCTTCATTATACTGAAGGATTTAACGCGCTGGTTATTTTTGGTAGCGAGACTAGGACATGCCATTCTTGTAATTCATCCAGCCACCTAAAGCCGGACTGTCCATTACGCAAGAACCACTTTGTAGAGAGGAGGAATGAAAACACTACTACAGGTAGGCCTTCACCTGTGAAGTCCACCATCAGTGAGCAAGACCCCGCTAGATCAGTTTCAGCCTTGCTATGCGAGCCACACAACATAGCAAGTAAATAAGCCCAGTGGGCAGATACACGCAATGAGGGAAACACTGCACACAACCCGGCTATTGATAGGAATGAATTTCCTCGGGTCACGGAGAATCAGAGTAAACGTATGAAGATTGAGTTGGAACATCGCATTTCCGAATCCCTACGTTATGGAAACTGTAAACAAACCAGTGAAACCACAGACGTTCCTACCATACACTTGACCACAGCAAACTCCACAAATTCTTAGTAGAGTCCGTGAATCCCATGCTAGATACACCGAGCATCCCATTAATACTTGATCTTTGACATATCCCGAAAAAGGTATCCCTTCCCTCTAAGGTGAAAAATTAATGTATGAACAGCCAAAATTCTTCCGCTGCGGAAGTAATAGACACTGAAATGGCAGACGAAGGTATGGAAAACGAAGAGTTTAATGGAACAGAAGATGTCTTCACCTGGAATGCAAAATAGGAATAAAACATACAGTACGTCATATACGCCTGCCAAAAGCTTCAAGGACAGTCTATTATCAGCTGTGTCAGTCTTCAAGGATATGAAAGTTATCGAGACATGAGCGATGCTAGTAACGCCATTCCTTATGCATCCAGAGTCTGTGAGGAAATATTCCACACAGGGTAAATTTTTGCATGCATTGCAACTTCTGACAAAATGAAGAAAGCAACGGAAAAAACATCACCCTCGTTTCCACAATATGCCTCTTCAGTGACTCCTAGGCCACCTGTAACTATTGATGGTGGAGCAGTTCAATCAATCAATCAATCAATCAATCAATCAATCAATCAATCAATCAATCAATCAATCAATCAATCAATCAATCAATCAATCAATCAATCAATTAATCAATCAATCAATCAATCAATCAATCAATCAATCAATCAATCAATCAATCAATCAATCAATCAATCAATAAATCAATCAATCAATCAATCAATCAATCAATCAATCAATCAATCAATCAATACTGATCTGCATTTAGGGCAGTCGCCCAGGTGGCATATTTCCTATCTGTTGCTTTCCTAGCCTTTTGCTAAATGATTTCAAAGAAATTGGAAATTTATTGAACGTCTCCCTTGGTAAGTTATTCCAATCCCTAACTCCTCTTCCTATAAATGAATATTTGCCCCAGTTTGTCCTCTTGAATTCCAACTTTATCTTCATATTGTGATCTTTTCTACTTTTATAAACGCAATTGAAACTTATTCGTCTACTAATGTCATTCCACGCCATCTCTACGCTGACAGGTCGGAACATACCACTTAGTCGAGCAGCTCTTCTTCTTTCTCTCAGTTCTTCCCAACCCAAACTTTGCAACATTTTTGTAACGCTACTCTTTTGTCGGAAATCACCCAGAACAAATCGAGCTGCTTTTCTTTGGATTTTTTCCAGGTCTTGAATCAGGTAATCGTGGTGAGGGTCCCATACACTGGAACCATACTCTAGTTGGGGTCTTACCAGAGACTTATATGCCGTCTCCTTTACATCCTTACTACAACCCCTAAACACCCTCATAACCATGTGCAGAGATCTGTACCCTTTATTTACAATCATATTTATGTGATTACCCCAATGAGGATATTTCCTTATATTGAGGATACAACCAACGTTTGGACTGAAGGCTTAACATATAATCCATTTTTACAATAATATGATTACATTCACATTTCCTTGCCTAGGAATGTTGTTTAGACAATAACATATAGCAATTTTCGGATCGTAAAGTTCAAATGTACTTTTTTCAACATCGAACTTACGCCGAAGTAGAATAACCCTCTCACAGTTACTGTCTCTCACTGTGCACGTCCTTTTTATATGATATTGGCGGTGATCTCCTTAACAGCATTTTACACAATACTTTTCGTTAGTTTCCATAATTTTAATAACGAAAATTCAATTCAGACAAGTAGTTTGAATGTCAGTCTCAAAAGAAAATGTTTTATACAGTTAGCACCAGCATGAAAATCGATTATTACTGCATGAATCGTAGTTATGAAAACCACATATTAGTGCTGGTCTTTTACCTGAGCTTTTTAATATTCCCGCTCACAATCAAATTCCTGTATAACCCAGGAACAGCAGTGTCTATTCTCATAGTCAGAGCCCATGAAAAACGTGACTATCCGGTTTCTGCACTGTGCCGAAGTTACGTGGTGGCGTTGGAGTAATCCTCCGGCAGTAGGTGTTTTTAAGTAGAGAAAGCCTGCGTAATTGTACCATTATTCATGATACATTTTTTCAAATTTAAACAATGAATTAACTTACAGGATTATCTACATAAATAAAATCGTAACGACCGTGTGTCTGTACATTAACTATTTTGGCGAAACTTTCATTTAGTTATGAGTTTCAGATATAGTAATGACCATCTACATACTTTTAGATTTGGTTTCTGTCTGTTTGTCTGTTTGCCTGTTTGTCTGTGTTCTCATAACGTGAAAACTACTAGATATATTTCTAACAAACTTCATATTTAGAATCCACCTGTCCTTTGGGTAGCTTTTAGGGTCAATATTGTTTCTAAATCTCTCAATTACCGGGCGAGTTGGCCATGCGCGTAGAGGCGCGCGGCTGTGAGCTTGCATCCGGGAGATAGTAGGTTCGAATCCCACTATCGGCAACCCTGAAGATGATTTTCCGTGGTTTCCCATTTTCACACCAGGCAAATGCTGGGGCTGTACCTTAATTAAGGACACGGCCGCTTCCTTCCAACTCCTAGACCTTTCCTATCCCATCGTCGCCATAAGACCTATCTGTGTCGGTGCGACGTAAAGCCCCTAGCAAAAAAGAAAAATCTCTCAATTGTCTGGGAGTTTATACGAAACCGAAACCGGGATTTTGCATTCCCACAAAATATACAGAGCTAAAAACTTAATGGAAATCAATTTCTGAACCTTTTCTTTATGTGTATCAATTCGATACGAGGATTAATAAGGGACATACCATTAACGGACCGTTGTTCAGTCTAACATCGAGCGGACTTAGCCTAAAATTGGGTCTGTGTATAGCATATTTCTTATACTGTAAAACTACTCGAAATATTTTAAACAAACTTCATATTTACCACACCCTGTCCAAAGATAGGTTTTAAACTCCATAGCATTTCAAATAATTGGACTGGGCGGGGGGTATTTAGGAATCCGAAAGAGTGATTTTACTCTTCCACTAAAAATACCTGACCAACCAGGATGGGAATCATCCAACCATGATGAAAATCCATTTCTAAAACGTTTTCCTCATGTGCACTTCTTCGATACGATGATTTATAAGCGAGATATTATTAGCGGACGGTTTTACTGTCTAAGACCAGTGGACATAGGCCAAAAGCTGTCGTACGTGAGGCAGATTCCTTATCTATATAAATAAAATCGTAACGACCGTGTGTCTGCACTTTGACTATTTTGGCGAAATTTTCTTTCAGTTATCCGTTTCAGGCGTAATAATGACCATCTGCATACTTTTAGCTTTGGTGTTTGTCTGTTTGCCTGTTTGTCTGAGTTCTTATAACGTGAAAACTACTCGATATATTTCCAAAAATCTCCATATTTAGAATCCACCTCTCCTTGGGTACGTATTAGGCTCAATACTGTATCCAAATCTCTCAATTAACTGGGTGTGTATAGGAAACAGAAACTGTGATTTTGCACTCCCACTAAATGTCTCTCTCTCTTTTCTAGCTTTTATCCCAAAGTATGGGGTCCTACATCTCCTCCACTTCGCCTGTTGCTGACATCTTCAAGTTTCATCCATCTTTAGTGCATCCAGTGTATAGCAAGATAGGCAGTTATTGATGCTGAATCAATCTTTAGAGACATGAGCCTATCCGACATTCTGATGACAATAATTTTGATGTTTTTGCTGTAGCGTAGGCCTAGCACTATTGCCACGCCATTCGACGTTACGCTGGTGACTTGATAGATTGTGTATATCTAAACTTAATGGAAATCAGTTTCTAAAACTTCTTTCTCATGTGCATCATTTCGATACGAGGAATAACAAGGGAGATATCATTTACGGACCATTTTCCAGTCTAACATCGAGCGGACTTAGCCTAATAGCGGGTCTGTGTAAAGCATATTACTTATAACTGCAAAACTACTTGAAATATTTTAACCAACCTTCATATTTACCACACCCCTGTCCCAAGGTCGGTTATAAAGTGCATAGCATTTCAGATAATTGGAGTGGATGGGGGTAATTAGAAAACCGGAACAGTGATTTTACTCTTCCACAAAATGTACCAGACCAACTAGGATAGGAATTAGCCAACCTTGATGGAAATCCATTTCTAAAACATTTTTTCTCCTGTAAACTTCTTCGATAGGAAGATTGATAAGGTAGATATAATTAAAGAACGGTTTTACAGGCTAAGTCAAGTCGATATAGCCCATAAGGTTATGTACAATCCCATATCTATATACATAAAATCATAACGACAGTGTGTCTGTCATCGACTATTTGGGCAAAAGTTTCATTTAGTTATCCGTTTCATGTGCAATAATGATCATCTGCATATTTTTTAACTTTGAGGTCTGTCTGTTGCCTGTTTGTCCGATTTCTTATAGCTTGAAAAATACTTGGTATATTTCTATCAAGCTTCATTTTTGAATCCACCTGTCCTTGGGTAGGTTTTAGAGCCAATATTGTTTATAAATCTCTGAAATGACTGGGGTTTTATACGAAACCGAAGCCGTGATTTTGCACTCCCACAAAATATACACAAACAATTTTAATGGAAATCTTCATGCTTTAGAGAAAATCAATTTCTAAGTCTTATTCCTCATGTGCATAATTTAGATACGAGGATTAGTAAGGGCGATATCCTTAACACACCGTTTTTATTCTAACATCGAGCGCACTTAGCCTAAAAGTGTGTCTGTGTATAGCACATTTCTTATAACTGCAAAACTACTCGAAATATTTTAACCAAACTTCATATTTACCACTCCCCTGTCCAAAGGTAGCTTTTAAGGTCCATTGGATTTCAAACACCCGTGTGGACTGGGAGTATTTAGGAACCTGATAGAGTGATTTTACTCTTCCACAAAATATACCAGACTAACCAGGACGGGAATCAACCAGCCTGGATGGAAATCCATTTTTAAAACTTTCCCTCATGTGCACTTCTTCGATAGGATGATTTATAAGGAAGTTATCATTAACGAACGGTTTTACAGGCTAAGTCCAGTGGACATAGCCCAAACGGTGTTGTACGTGTAGCAGATTCCTGATCTGTATAAATAAAATCGTAACGACCGTGTGTCTGTACATTGACATTATGGCTTTTAAGTTTTGGTGTCTGGCTGTTTATCTCGTTTGTTTGTTTGCCTGTTTGTCTGAGTTGTTATAACTTGAAAACTCTTGGATATATTTTTACGAAACTTCATTCTCAGAATCCACCCGTCGTTGGGTAGGTTTTAGGGGCAATATTGTTTCAAAATCTTAAAATTGTGTGGGAGTTAATAAACCATTTTCTAAAACTTTTTTCTCATGTGCATCATTTTGATACGAGGATTAATAAGGGAGATATCATTAACGGACCATTTTTCTCTCTCTAACTTCGAGTAGGCTTATTTTCAGCTTTTTTCTCGGTTTGTCTGTTTGTCCGTTTGTTGAGTTCTTAAAATGGGAAATTACTCTCTATATTTCTACCGAACATTATATCTGTCCTTGTGTATTTATTAGGGTCAATATTATTTCCAAATCCCGGGGGGGGGGGTGTATAGGAAGTCGAAACAGTGATTTTAATCTCCCACAAAATGTACATGACCAACCTTAATTGAAAACTACCAGCCTTAATGGAAACCAATTTCTATTTGTTTTTCTCCTGTGCACCTATTCGATAGGAGGATATTAAGGGAGTTATCATTAATGGACTATTCTACAGGCTGTCATTTCATTTCATGTTCAGTTAAATGGTTTAATTAAAGAGCCATTTTACTCTTTTCGATAGAACAGATAATAAGGGAGGTTATCGTCAACGATTGGTTTCATGAATCTTCAGCCACAGTTTCGCTCCCGGTTTCAGATGAACAACAATATGTAACCGAGGAATCGAGAGAATTACGCACAACTTCGGACTAGGAACTGTATTCTTCAATAGACTCTGTGATCTATACCATTCCGTCTCCACTTTGCTCAGCTTTATTGTACTTCACGTTACTGCCACGTGCCTTCGTAGAAGAATTTCAGTTTAACATGCCGTAGTAAACGTTTGAATACAGGCTCGTAACTTCGCATACATTCATTAAGAAATCGTGTAATCGATTACCAGTTGCCGTGCGAAGAACTGCTGCATATGCTAGTTTCAAAATAAAAATCTTAACATTTAAGTCGAATCGAGGAATATCTAATAACGGATAGTTCAATGGTACCTGCCGGAAGAGATAAGGATCAGTGTTCAGAAAATCGGAATTCTGTGCGAATTAGGAAACTGGTTCCCTAAATTGCACCAGTGGATTAGTAAATTGGGAACGCAAACAGTGTTTAATAGACAATGTAGTGCTTTTCCTTACTGTAAGCAGTATGCATTTTAAACAACAACACTGGCCTTTCCTTTGCAAGGTGGAATCTGGAATTGAAGTCAGCTATGTCACAACATGTTTGCAATTCAACATCCTTTTTTCGACGCTATCACTACGCTGCTCGGTGGAACACAAGCTCTGTTTATTACCCACCCTGTGCCGGTTGAGGATGATCATCCATGAAATGTCCGGGTCCATGGCTAAATAGTTAGCGTGCTGGCCTTCGGCCACAGGGGTCCCGGGTTCGATTGCCGGCAGGGTCGGGAATTTTAACGATCATTGCTTAGTTCCCATGGCACGGGGATGGGTGTCTGTGTCGTCTTCATCATCATTTCATCCTCATCACGACGTGCAGGTCGCCTACGGGAGTCAAATCAAAAGACCTGCACCTGGCGAGCCGAAGTCCTCGGACACATCCTGGCACTAAAAGCCATACGCCATTCCATTGAAGATGATCATCGATGAAATGCACTGATCAGAGGCACTGACAACAAAACTTTCTTGTGTTAAATTCCATTTTTACGCTGAAGATAATACCGAATATATCGATGGACTTATTTGAATACCATGTATCTTAAAATATTCTTCTTATCTATTATTTTCCTTAAGACTTGTCACGCTTCCCAGCCACATATTGATATGCAGCCCATCAGAACAATTTTCGGTGAGTTCATTTTCCTGTGCTTAGGCCTACGTGTATAGCAAAATGAACCTTACCTTACCGTACTGTAGGAATTTGTGTTTGCATTGCGTATTAAAGCACTCCTACAGTATAATGCATTTAAATTAAGGTTCATTTTCTTTTACATGCGCCCAGTCTTAAGGAAGATAATGGACAGGAAGAGCCTTGCCAGATACGTGGCATTAGAACTATGCCACCGATATTTTTCCTTCCAGGCCTTAATTGTGATGGAACCAATGTAGCAACAAAGATTTTCCAAGGGCGTCAAGCGCAAGTGCCGGTAAATGTAGGAAACTTCACCATTTTGTCTTTGTCATGTTCCCGTCCATTCACAAGTTAGTGAGTTATTCTGATCCCTTTTCAAATACGTGCATTTTACTCATATGTTTCTCATTTAGCACTACGTAGTTAAATAAATTCACACACACGAGTATTCCATATCAGCAAAAAAGATATTGAACGACCATGTAATGATTGCATTTTCTGTGCGACAGGAAAAATTCACTTGATTTTAGAGAGCATATTCCTATTTTGTTTCAGGAACTTTCGAATGTTATCCTCTTCAGGTTAGGTCGTACGGTTTTGCTTCCTGGAGTGACGCCACCAGGATTGCCATTCTCGAGCGTTAAAATATCGCATAACTTGTTAGAGTGCATTCAAATATTTCATTGAAGTGATAAATGCGAGCATTCCTGCATAGGCTATTTCGCGCCATCTATGTGAATATATTAATTTTTCTACATTCACCAAGAAACTATTCCTGTTACATATTTTTATCGGCTATCACGCAAAGAATTAAGAGGCCCCTGCTGCAAGTGATAGCTAGTGTTATTTCATGTATGTTTATTTACAAGATACATGTAATTTGTTCATAGAATAAACACTACACACTATGTTTTAGCGATGTGTAATTATCTAGAGTTCTTTACACATATTATTACATCAGTTATGTTCCATAAAAAAATAACCAAACAACGCTGCAATTTTACGTGACTCCTGATTTCGTAATTATAGCCACGGGACATCTAGTTTTCGTGGAATCCACGTGGCTTTAATTGTCATTTCAAAAAATGCGTTATAGCGGAATATTATAAAATGTTAACCTAGTATGCTAGGAGCCTGTTCTTCTACGCAAGCGGAATACTCATAGTTAATATTTCGTGTACAAATTGTATTCACTACGTACATACTTATAATTACAAAAGTTACGTAACACGCGTATTACAGCCTACATCACTACACATAAGAAGTGATTGTTGTGTCTTTCTGTACAGAACCTTTATTTTGGTAACCAACATCGAATAATCTTTCATTGTCATTGTAGTGAAAATGGGGAATGTGCCCCTTATTCAAGACGGAAACTGTGCTTCATTAGTGACTTGCCGAGATTGCTCTTAAGTCCACTAATCCGTTCAGAGTTAAGGTGGTGAGAAAGCGAGTGTGTAACAGGCTGCTTTGGGACACTGCAGTCATTGCAAAAATATTTTTAAAAATTCTTATAACATGATTATTAACAGTAATATTCATCTAATTTACACGAAAGATTATTTCAGTGTGCAGTTATCAGCTATACGTTCTTTGCTGACGAGAACTAATGCATATTATGGTATTGACTATCGCGGGTGAAGATACAATACCACGTATCTGACAATGCTCTTCCTATCCATTACTTACCTTTAGAGTGGTCACGCCTCCCAGCCACTTATTGATATGCAGCCCATCAAAACAATTTTCGTTGAGAATTTTTTCCTATATCCCGATATGTCCCCAAATGGTATTCCCACGCCTTTACCGTAGGTACAGCACGCGTTTGAAACTGCACACTACAGTAGACAGTCGCCATTGTAAAACAAGTATAAGAAATGTTTACTTTCTGTTTAGTTGTGACAAGCATTACCGTTCAAATTATTATTATTATTATTATTATTATTATTATTATTATTATTATTATTCTCTGTCGTTTAGGCCTACTGAGGACCACGGGGATCGTATCTACTCTTCGGTAAAGTTGTTGCTTTCTTCTTCTTCCAATACTCCTTCATTTGCTGACTGTGAGCCAGCTTTCTCTCCTCTGTCCACTTAGTTCCTGTAGTCTTCTTACTTGTAAGGGACGTTGGGAAAACACCGTGTCGGATGGCTTGACGGAACAGTAGTCGGTCATGAGTTTGTCCCAGTGGGATATCTAGTTGTTCCATATCCGACTTAACTGATGTGATCCATTTGTTCTTAGAAGCCTTGCCTCTTCCTGTTACTGTGAATATCCTGTTGGTGAGACTTTTGGGATCCAGACGGGCCAAGTGTCCATAAAAGGTCAGGCACCTTTTCCTTATAGGCGTGACAATGTCCTCCTGGTGTTCATACAGTTCATCATTATGGCGAATTCTGTAAGTGCCTCCTTCCTCTCTGATTGGTCCTAATATCCTCCTCAGGATCTTCCTCCCTTCTAACTCCAGCTTTCTGAGTGGGCCCTTCCTAGCCATTACAAGGCACTCAGAAGCATACAGAACAGATAGTTTGACTACCGAGTTGTAGTGTCTGAGTTTGAGGTTCTTGGAGAGGCACTTAGATGAATAGATACTACGACACGAGTGATAAACCCTTTCAAACTGGGTACATCTGGCATCCATGGCTAGGTTCTCGCTCTGATTCGCAGAGATCCATTCTCCCAAGTACTTAACTGTAGGTAATCTTCGTATGGTAGCGTCTGTGAGAGGAATTGTAGAAGGGCCCTCCCTGATATTGGTCATAAATTCAGTCTTCTGGATGCTGATCTTCAGACCAGTCTTAACCGCTACACTATAAAGACTCTGTAAGTTGTAGGTAGCCTCCTCTATATTGTTTGCCAGTAGAATAAGGTCATCGGCACGGAACAATGAGGTTGTCTCTCTTGTACCCAAGCTTCAGTCCAGCTCCCGGTGGTAGCATCGTTCTCCCTTCCCTAATGATATTTTCCAGGACACAGTTGAAGATAATGCAGGAGAGATTATCACCCTGTCTAACTCCTGTTCTGATTGGACAGCTTTCTGATAGTTCACCTCTGAACCTGACCTTGGACGTCGTGTTCCTTAGAGTGGCTTGAACCAATCGTAGGGTCTTCCCATCCAGACCAAGTTCCCATAGTATGAAGGAAAGGGTGTCTCTGTCCACAAAGTCATAAGCTTTCTGAAAATTTACCAGGACCACCACCCAGGGATGTCCACTTCGGCTTTTGTAATTGAGAACTGTCTTAAGATTGTGTATCTGTTCTGGACAAGATCTAGTCTTACGGAAACCAGCTTGGTATTCACCTAACTGTGAGTCTAGCTGTGTGGTAACTCTATTAAACAGGGCTACAGAGAGAATCTTGTATGTAATTTGTAACAGGGAAATACCTCTATAATTGTTGAGGTCTGTCTTAGTTCCCTTCTTGTGGAGGGGATGAATCACGGCAGACGTCCATTCTTCGGGTAGGGACTCTGTTGTCCATAAGTCCTTTATGATTTGATGGATGCTCTGCAAAGACTGGTCATCTGCATGTTTTCACATCTCGGCAACTATGCCGTCTTCACCTGAAGCCTTGTTGTTCTTGAGACCAGCGTTGATGTCCTTTATTTCTTCTCTCGTAGGTGGTTGAGAATCAGGGTTCCTGTGTGAAGGCTCATGGAAAATTAGGCTTTTATTTAGGTTCCTCTGCATTTAGTAGCTTCTGGAAATAATCTGCAAGAGGTTTGGTGCAGTTTTATTGTTCAGTTGAAGTTTTTCATCTGGCCCGTGGAGGATGAGGATAGGAGCTGTGTACTGGATCGTTTGCTTCTTAAGTCCTTTGTACAGGTCTCTTAAGTTGTTTCCCTGAAAATTATTTTCAGCCTGTTGCATTAGGCTCCTGAGGTAATTTCTCTTGGCACTGCGGATGGTGTTAGCTGTAGCTTTTCTTTGCATGAGGAAGGCTTCATAAATGGCTTCAATTTTATTTTGGTTCCACCTAGCCCAGGCTTTACGCCTTTATTCTATAACCTCATCACACTTTGAACTCCACCATGGGTGTTTGCCTTTGGTTGATGAGGCAGGGATAGTTTCTTGAGCGGCATCCAGCAAGGCCTTTTTTAAGGCAGGCCATCCTTCTTTCTCTATATTCTTCCTGAGGGTATCCTGAAAATCACAATCCTCATAGCGCAGTCGCAGAGTGTTGAACCTGGGTATCTTATGACTACTTTGGAGAGTTGGTGTTTTTCTAAAGGGTTGCATGTTAATCTTGACAAGTAAAAGGTAGTGATCTGAATCTATGTTGGCAGCTCGTAATACCTTGACGTTCTGTATGTACGTATGATGTTGCCGTGCTATAGCAACAGGGTCTAACTGGACTTCACCAAGCATAGGATTTGTACTCTTCCAGATTATTATTATTATTATTATTATTATCCCAGGGTATTCAGTGGTCAGCAGAAGTAAGGAAGCGTGTGGAGTGAATGACTGGACAGTGCACAATCAGAGTATAAGTTACACCAACAAATATGAGAATGTATTTCTTTTTTCTTACGGTTTAAAAGATTTTTTGCTATGTGCTTTATGTCACACCGACACAGATAGGTCTTATGGCGACAATGGGATAGAAAAGGCCTAGGAGTTGGAAGGAAGCGGCCGCGGCCTGAATGAAGGTACGGCCCCAGCATTTGCCTGGTGTGAAAATGGGAAACCACGGAGAACCATCTTCAGGGATGCCGACAGTGGGATTCGAACCCACTATCTCCCGGATGCAAGCCCACAGCCGCGCGCCTCTACCCGCACGGCCAACTCGCTCGGTGATTAAAAGATCTAACAGAACAACTGCAAGTTGACAAGATATAAGTAAAAACCGAAAGCTCAAACAATAAGCACAAGAGCATTGGTGCTCAGTAAATATTTTAATTTTGAAAATTACAATTTGACATTTATAGAGCTCGTCAGATCCGAATATGTAACAAAAACTGTAAAACAGGCACATGAGTGAACGTAGTAGACTTTAAAAGACACAGTCAGTGGAGGAGGAGATTCCCATTTCAAACATAGTCCGTTTTGCAAGACATGAAGTTAAATTTCAAAAAGAGGCTAGCCTCAATTTTTGAGAAGTTTCATATCAGAGGAAGGGACCACGTCTCAAAAGAGATTTACAATTCACTGGTCACAGCCCAGTAATACACATTACATATTTTAAAAACAATTTACAAACGCTTTACAAAATTTGCCTGATTATAGGCTATAAAAATAATTTTTTTAGGTCACCTTAGTAACACTAACCAGTTATTACACAGGTGACCAAAATATTCACCGCTTATACAGGCACACGGCAGAATATTCTAGACGTTTTGTATCCAGAGTACTGATTGGACAAACTTAGGTAACTATTAAATCCATGATTGGTAAATTATTTTACATTCTGCCTAGTGATTGGCAGATGGAATAGAGGTAGATCTGACAACTTCAGGAAAATAAATGTGAACAACAGAATGTAGACAGGTTTAAAACAGCAAATTATAAACTTTCTCCATGACAAGTAATGGTCTGTGACGCCAAGAGTGCATAAATAAGCAGATGGCAGAGCCATCTAACCATCGGAGAAATAACTTTTACAATGTCACAAAAAATCCTAGTTCTTATCAGAGACGGACACAGTAGAAATGGTCGACAAAGCAAATAGACGGAGATGCTGTACCCATGGAGCAATGTTATTATTATTATTATTATTATTATTATTATTATTATTATTATTATTATTATTATTATTATTATTATTATTATTATTATTATTGTACCGGTTGGTACACTTATACGCCGCACATTTGAATTTTCCGCCTTAAATTACTTTCTACCGGAGAAACTCTGAACTTTAACAACTGAATTAATCCAATAGTTCCTCAGAAGATGCCACTGTGTGTATTTCGATTTTTTTTTGGTTGATCAAGAAGTGTGGACCTACTCTGACAGATGTCTCTACTAAAAAACTATGATCATGCACCCTGGTGCGAAGGGAAGGAACTTTTTGAAGAAATGTTGTATTCGAAAGTTTGTCTTTACTAAATTTTGTTCTTTCATTTTTTGGGTTGGCGATATTAATCTTTCTTTCCGCTAGTTTTGAACTCAGCCAATCCCGAATTTCTTTAATTAATTTTTGACCAATAGTGTCTTTCTTCTTCGATGTTGGCGTATAACTTTTAGCTACCCAATAAAGTTGAGTGGATGTGTCTTAATTATTCATGAAAGGTCTCGAAGCTTCCACGAAGGTTTAAAAACTGCTGATTTTCTCGGCTCTTCGCCACTTCAACACCTTGCTTAGTGTATAGAAGTATAGCAGGGGGTGGGTTGCGCCTCTTCCTTCGAGCAGCAGCTCTTCAGCAAAGGTAATGGCCTCTTAACATCATTATTTCTTTCTTGGTCAGCAGTTTAACCTCCGGGGAAGGTTCGAAACCTTTTCAAGTATCCTACCTGTTTAAAATGTAACTTAGTGCCGGCTTATGTATACATTTTGTTATTACTTTAAATGTAAATCGGGGATAGAGAGTGCTTTACCCTCTCGAGCTCCCCTTCATTTCGACTTGAGGTGACTATGTTTTCGTAACTGATTTTCTGATATTTCCTAATGTGTTAAAATTTTCTTATACAAGTCACCTTTATAGTGTGGGAATAGCCCCTGTGTATCGGCCTAGAGCCACTTAGGTTTTAAAATGTGTATTTAGGAGTGCTACTTCACGCCTCCATTCCTTTTGCGTTCTGGGCCGTTTTTATTAACCTAGTATTTGTCCACTAAGGCCCGGTAGAATGGGTACAAGATACCCCTGTTTCTTTGTAAGTGTGCCTCGAGGGCAGTTTGTAGTAAAGTCCGTTTATGGCCTTTTGATAGGCTTGAAAATTTGAGAGCGGTCAGCTCTTTCTGGTATTTTGAAAGGTGCCTCTAGGAGGCTTGACATTACGAGGTGGGAGCAAATGATCCATGTAATTAGGGGTTTTCTGCCCTTTGGTAATTTGTGGTTGTGAGCTGAGAGCTCAGAAATTGTTAAACTTGGGGGCTCGTAGCCCAGAATTGTAAAAACCCCTTAACTTGTGCTTTCGTTTGTAAAGTTGCATTGTACCTGATTTTTCTTTGTTATTTTATCTAGTGAAAATTGTTAAATCTTGTTATAAGTTGAAAATATAACCTTTATTTCAATTTTAAATTAATATTTCGGACTTGTAGTTAGACCCATTCCAGCCCGCACCTTCTTTCACCTCTGCTGATCCACCAAAACACGGTAACAATTATTATTATTATTATTATTATTATTATTATTATTATTATTATTATTATTATTATTATTATTATTATTATTATTGTATTACTTCCTAAGTAACTTAAAGTTGTATTAGTTTCATGTAACCTCTTAACACTGATTTAGTGTAAGAGAAGGCTTCATAGCGAACTACGCCAAGTAAAACAAAGCATGCATGTGGAACAAATAGATGAGAGATAATTAATTTACAGCGGGAGGTGGAAAGGAATTGTTTTCTTTAGAGAATAAAAGAGGGAGAACGGAGTGCCTAAACTGTAAAAACCAGCCCAAAAATATTGCAATGGTGTTGATGTTTTAGAACAGACTATTTAAAGAAATTGTATTTGAAGAGTGCATCAGTATTAAAATATAGACCTGAAATTGATGTTCACTGAACAGTCCCTCCATGATGCGGTCGTTGTTCTAAATTTTTTATTTTGCGGTATAAAATATATATTACGGGGACATAAGTTTGTAACCCATCCTGATGGCATTTTTATAGTATTCCTATGCATGTGTGAATGGTCCGAAATATGAATAAAATGTCCAACCACCAGTTATTACAAAAATGTAAAGAAGAATACTATTATGACAGGATGTTCGGAATATTACGGCCAGTGAAGATACATCGGGGCGCAACTACATGAGTTCAATTAATCTCTCTTGCTCTGCGTTACTCAGTCGAACAATAGACTGGGAGTGAGTTATTAAATACCTTCTTTGTTATACATACATGAATGCAGCTACATTTCACACTTCAGGTATGTGAATTAAATCTACGCAGCATTGTCTCGCAAATATATAATCTATTTATCACTTCACATTTATGTAAAGCAGGAAGTCATCTGAAAACTCTGAGGGGAAGCCGCGCAAGTATTGTTTAAAATACTGGCCTACCTGTATAAATGCGATACTAAATTTTGCTATACAGCAGAATATGTCATAAGAACAATGAATGTTAAATTGATACTTCACGCTGTCATTTGTACATTTCTTCATTACACGTGCAACAAATAGATGAGAGAAAATTGATTTTAAAAGGGATTGGCAAAGGAATTGTTTTCCTTACAGAGACGAAGGTCTGGAGAGTCACGAGACAGAAATGAGTCCCTAAAAAGTACGTAGGACTGGTAAAAAAACTGTTCTAAGAATCAGAGACCCAAGTAAAGAGCTGTGTGATTGTAACAGATGTGTTATCTACAAAAGTAGGACTACTGCAGAGTTCAGTTCTCTGTCCTTACTTGTTCCATTTGGAAATGAGTGTGATTGTGCAGGTCCCGAAGAGCAGAACACGGTGGAACAGTTTAATCCAGACTGCATTTTAACCCTCGCCTCTCACTGCAGATAAGGGTGGTCGAACACGCCCACGCATTCCTGTCATATGAGACGACTGAAATAGGATCCCATGGGCTCTCATCTTTCGACCACGGAGCCCATATCTGAGACTGGGATTAGTTCCACATACTGTTGCCAGTCCTTTCACTTTAATGTTTCTCATCCGACTTTCCTTGGTCAACTCTTGTTCTCGCCTGACCTCGACGCCATTCGTGGTCCTTTCATTTCTTTTCTCCAATACCTTCATTTTTCGAAGGATTGACGCTATTCCTCTTCCCTCCCTCATTAGAAATTTACTTCTTTTTTTGAACAACGATCACCGCTACCATCACCACCATGGCACTGTACTAGGCCTATTTGAAATATTTGAATGTGGTTGAGGAGAAATTAGAGCGACTGAGGATAGCCCTGGAAGAGCGAAGAATGCTTGAGCGAGGAGTATATAGTCCTGAATAGATTACGGATTTACAGTATAGTGTGCTGTTTTACCGGCTGAACTGGAAACGAGCCGAGTGGGTTGCTGTGTGATAAGAAAGTAAGCTATTGTGGCCGAAATTTCATTAAAGCCACGGCCGTTTCCTTTCCAGTCATTGCCCTTGCCTATGCAATCATCGCCAAGAGTCTGAGTCGAGACAATGTTAAAACATTTTCATAAAACGAAATGAAAGACATGAAGCTGCCAAATGAAAAGAAGATTGCACATCTTGAGGGACTGCTGGCGGGAACGAGATGTTAACCTTCTGAATAGGAACCCATGTCCAGAAATGTAGCTTTTCTTCGCTACAAGCAAAACACTGTCACGTGTTTGAATGTCCCGCGTCTGCCTTGCCAATGAGCGGAGCGATGTACGTACGTCATTGTTACAGTCCTTTATACCACACTCCCAGTGAGATTTCAAGAATGCAGAAATAAATAATAAACCTCGTTTTTGTAGAACCTACAATACGAGAGGGAAAAAAGAACGACTTCAAGTGACGACTATCCGCTTCGGTAAAAATATGACCGTATCTCTACATATCATATTCCAGTGCGCTCGCTCACAACCACCTAGTAAATGAAAATACGCCGCTGCCATAACAGGCACAAGTAGGTGAATCTAGCTTGGCGTCGTAAATCCGACGCTCCATGTAACGTCTTGTAAGAGAAGGCAGAAGAACTGAAACAACGTGCGGACTACGCTCATCGACGTATCATGCATGTGCCTTCCGACACATTTTGTTAAATTGTCTGTAGTGGGATTTCATATATATTATCTACTGGATCCGCCCTACAATCCCTCGAAGTTTCTAGCAAGAATTTAGTTACACGTTATATTAAGCTGAAACACGAGGAATTACAAAAGATCAAGAAGGATGGATACGTGTGAGTGAGTGGGTTACTATTGTTGCAAAGGAAAGGAGAGGAAGACTCAAGCAGAGGTGGATAAAACAGCTGAAAAACTAAGAGAAAACAAATAAATGAGGACCCAAAGTAGGAAGACAGGGATTCTAAGGATCAACGAAGGAAACGCCGAGCTCAAAACATGGAAATAGCGGGGGAAAAAAGACGAGGGTCAAATTTCCGATGTGATTCCAAGAATGTAGAAATAAACAAAAGACGCCACCTTTCTTTCATCAACTACAAAATAAGTAGAAACAGAAAGGCGGCGGAAGTCATCTTGCTGGCACTGTAATGAATTTCAAGAAGAGAAAATTTTATTCTACTCCCTATCTTCGCAGCTAAAAGTAATAATCCCCGTCATTTCATGTACCATACTGTAACATGAGTGTCGCGCGATATCAGCTTGATGACACTTGAAGACTAGGATCTTCTCTTCAAATTCAAATGATGATGTATAATATATATTTTGTAAGCTTAATTTGTGAAGATCGTGATTTGACCAAATAAAAAAATGTAAAATAATACATTTCCACTTAATTTAGATAGTAGTGGTGTTATCTTCATCATTCTGGTGTATTTATTTCATATGTAAATGAAACTTTTCTTCATGTGTGTTGTGAGGTAGATTTATGATGTCTTGGTATTATATGCAAATAAACAAAACAATTGATTGTAGAACATACATACCTTCTCAGACCTTCATTATAATCCGTTGCAACGTATTTCATCCGATGCGAGAAGTGTGGAAGGTGAAGGATATGAGTAACAATACTGCCTTTGTTGAAAGCCACGAGCCCCTACCACTTGAACTATGGCATCTCAGGTACAGAATTGTTTCCCCCGGAGTGGTTCCTTTAGTTTGGGGAACAGACAATACTTTTTGTAAACGGAATCATCTCCACAAAATAGGGTGGATGCTCCACGATCTCCTATCTCAACCGTGGCAACAACTACGTCGCAGGAACAGCATTGTGAAAGCGGGCATTGTCGTGCAGCGCAATGGGCGGAAATAGTGCAGTTTCCAGCGCAGTAAAGGACGATGATTAGGTTCCAGGAACCTTATATGAGTCACCTCCATCTTTGTCCATGTTCGATGTTCCACCTTTGAAAACGTTTTAGGACGGTCTGCTTTGAGGCCACACATTGACCATGCACTCATTCGTCAGCAGGAATTACACTAGCGTATCTAGGTGCGTTGCGTAGCTCCACCTCTCTTCTATATACGCTACCAACAGCAGCACCCTTAATTGTTTCTATGCAAAGTGATGGCATATGTTGTGGAAACCTTCACCTTGCAAATCTTTAAGGGCCTTCATCGTGTGTACAAACATAGCCCTGATCATGTTTGGTTGCGAAGAGTCTACTTGTATCGTTCCGTCCCCTCCCATTCTTATAAGTAACTATTGCAGGAAAATAAATACACAGTTTTAAAATATAGGGTAATATGTTTTGTAACGTATGGTATGTGAACTTTAATTCGGTAGATGGGGTTACAATGGTTGTACAGCATACCTTGAGACATTAGCTACTCAGAGTATGTCAAATCGAAGTTATACTCCATCTGTAGACGTTGCCATGCATTAAACTGTCAGGTAACCCCTCAAAACAAAGTGAGTAGCGGTGCGTCCGTGTGTCGTTGAGAGGCACACAGACTTCTGCGGTCATTTGTACACGTTATACGTAAACCAGTACATCCCATCAGACATCTTAACGAGGTTCACCACAAGGGCCATCACTTTGGTCCATGAAGGATGGACCCTTCGTCGTGTTTCTATGGATCTCAATGTCTCTCCGTCAGTTATTCAATGCTTGTGGAATCGCTACAGTGAGACAGGTAAGTTCACAACAAGGGTTGGACAAGGTCGCGGACGCATGACAACCCCACAGAATGACCGATATTTGACCATCTGTGCGTTGAGGCGTCGTTCAGCAACTGCCACAGAACTGCTACAAGACCTCAGGCGGATCACTAGAGTTACGGTGTCTGACCGTGCACAGGTTAAGGGAACTGTCGTGACGACCCAGACGTCCTGTTTGAGTGCCCCGTTTAACGCAGCAACATCGCGCAGCTCGCCTTCTGTTTGCCCGTGCCCACGACAAATGGCAACATCGCCAATGGGGAACTGTGTTGTTTACAGACGTGTCCAGATTTCCCCTGACACAGAGTGATGGACGTCAACGTGTATAGAGGTGTCGTGATGAGCAGTACATGCCAAATGTTGTCCAGGAAGGCGACCGATTCGCACAAGGTTCTGTGATGGTGGGGTGGCATCAGTATTGATGGCCGTACGGATCTGTCGTTGTCCATGGGGTGTATCGAGTAGGTTCTGCTACAGCATGTGTTGGTTGCTGCATACGGTGTTGGCCCTGAATTCGTACTCATGCACGACAATGCCAGGGCTCATATAGGGCGAGAACTGTATATTCAAGAGATGGAATGGCCGGCAGTAAGTCCCGAACTTAATCTCATCGAGCATGTGTGTGATAGGCTTGACAGAAGGGTTCGTGGACATCCTGTTCCACCACAGACTCTCCAAGACCTCGAAGAGGTTCTCATTGAAGAATGGGACCTGATGCCGCAATGTGACCTCCGCCGACGTATACGGAGCATGCCACGTAGGTGCCAAGCTGTGATAAATGCCCGTAGGGGAATATACGCCATACTGAAGCTCTCAATCTTAGATAAAAATCCACCCTGGAGAAATGTTATCACTTTTTTTGGCCCCTATTTGGACATTTTCGTTTTTGTTGTGAAAATGAACGCGAATCCATCGATATTCTTTTATATACTGCTATTGTAAAGAATATATGTTTAGTTGGTAATATACCTGGGTGTGAGGTATTGTTTTGTGATGCATGGCACACGTTCATAAACATGTTCCCCTATTTTTTGAACTGTGTATACTACTCCTTCCGTGTATCACTGTTTGACTGTTAGCCTCCACATCCCGAGCTTGCGGGTTTAAACCCGGCAGAAGTAAACGGGTTTTGGAAGAGCGGAAATGAGTCCATTCGACACTCTATGTCGGAGGATTTCGGAACTTAAAAGAACACTGCTGACACATTTGGTGTTTGTCAGATAAAATTAATTAAAACCCAGCCATAGAGCACCGCACAGAGAGCTTGTTTAAACTATCATCTGGTAGAGTAAAAGGGAAAGGTGCAATTGAGCCTCGGACAGCCTAAAAGGTGTCCAATAAAAATAACATAGTAGCTGAGACCATATGATAATACAACAGCAACAACAAAATCAACTACTACTACTAATAATAACAATGATAATAAAATAATAATATATTTAATACTTCCTCTCATCAAGTAGTCCAAAGTTATTTTAGTTCAAGTATCTTCCTTAGATAAATGTATAGCCAAACTGAAAAATTATTAGATGCCCTCAGGAAAAGAAAACATTTTTATGATCAGTTAGTCCGAATGAGTTCGGAAGGACAAACAAAAAAGTATTAGAGCATATTTTGCAAGATAATCAAAACAAAAATAAATAGGTTCATTGAAGCTAAAACTAATGTAAATTGAAGGAAGATCTCCAGAGGAGAAATTCGAGTCAGGCCACATTTCACAACAGGATTAGAAAGTTCCGGGGTTCTCAGGATAAAGACTGAAATCGTTCGACAGTGTCGTCGAATGAAGGAAAAAATGAAAGAGTGAAATGAGAAGTTATTAGAGAGACCGAAAGCAAAGAAAGAAGACTAAAACATGAGAAAGTACTTTTTACGTGGTCCATAGTTGTCGAAATCAAATAAAGTATTTCTTTCTTTCTTTCTTTCTTTCTTTCTTTCTTTCATTCTTTCTTTCTTCGTTATGCCCAACTAAGGATCGCGATGTCGTTGCTTTCTCTTCTCCCAAATTTCTTCATCTTCTCGCTGTGGCTTTTCTTGCAATCTTAAAAAAAAATCAAAATCTCTTTATTTGCAAATGAGGTGCCTACCTCGGTGGCAAATGGTACACTAAAATACATTATTGTCAAGCACTAAATATTAAATTAACAAGAGAACAAAATTTTCTTATAATACAATATTATACAATTTACGCTAACAATTTTTTCTATTAAACACACAGCTCATCCTTAGTAAATTTATATTGTTTACAAAATTCTACTAATAATATCTCCTGTACTACTTACAAATATAGTCAACCGATATACTTTATGTGGAATTACTTCAAATGATACTGTACAACTGGTATAAGATTAAAATTTACATTGCATTTATTTACTTTTTTTCTTTTTTTCCTTTACCCATTCTGGAACCTAAGTAGCATAACGACCTGCTGGGTCTTAACCAGAGCCCCTTTTGCCACCACTTTTCAGAGTTCCTGAAGGGTCTTCATAGCTACCGTAGCGGTCCCAGGGCCCTCGAAGTCCCCACTGTACTTCACCCCTACAGGCAGTCCCCTACTTTGGTTGTCCAAACTCCTTAGACTAGGGGATGGAATTAATTTATTCACACACATTTTTTATTTACATTAACCTGCACTGGTCGAATGCCCTCTAACATTTCATTTATTTTCTCTGTTGCTGTTTATTCTCTTCTTGAATATCTGTACAGATTTTGGAAAAGGATCAAACACTACCCCTGGTAAACTGTTCCACTCCTTTACACCCTTCCCAATGAATGAAAATTTACCCCAATCGCTTCTACTAAAATTTCTTCTAATTTTACATTTGTGGTCAGTCCTGCCGATATAATTATTTTCCAACAGAAGCCTCTCACGGATATCTCCCCATGCTGCTTCTCCTGTATAGGCTCTATATAACCCTATAAGCCTAGTTTTCTCCCTTCTCTTATTTAAAGTTTCCCACCCTAGTTCCTTTAACATTTCTGATACACTACCCTTTCTCCTGAAATCCCCTGTTACAAACCTTGCTGCTTTCCTCTGCACACTGTCTATTTCTTTTATTAGGTATTCTTGGTGAGGATCCCAAACACTGTTTGCATATTCCAATAATGGACGAACCATACTTAGGTAACTTTTCTCTTTTAATTCTTTGTTGCAACCTTTAAGTAGCCTCATTATGACATATAATGATCTGTATGCTTTCCCAACAATGTCATCCACATGACCCTTCCAGTGCAAATTACTTTCAAATTTTACACCTAAGTATTTGCACTTGCCATCTTTTGGGATAACTACCCCATCCAAAGTATATTCAAATTCAGTTTTATAACTCCTGTTTGTAAATGTTGTAACAGTTGATTTGCCTCCATTAACCTTCATATTATTCTCTTCAACCCATTGTTGGATACTCTCAAGGTCCCTTTGTAATTCTGAACAATCCTCAATGGTATTTATTTCCCTATAAACAATTATGTCATCTGCATACAACCTTATTTTTGATGTTATATTATTCCCTAAATCATTTACGTATATTAAGAAAAGTAACGGACCGATTATACTACCCTGTGCAATTTCCTTCCAAACTTTCTCTTCCTGCGATACGTTATTTCCTACTTTGACTTTCTGAACCCTTGAATTTAGAAATGTGTTTCACCCAACGTGTAACCCTTACGTCCAGTCCTATTCCCTCCAATTTCTTTAATAATATTCCATGTTCCACTCTATCAAAGGCTTTGGAAAGATCTATGGCTATACAATCTAACTGGCCTCCTGAATCCAATTGATCTGATATGTCCTGCTGAAATCCCACCAGTTGTGCCTCACAAGAAAATTTCTTTCTAAATCCATACTGGCTCCTCATGAACCAATTTTTATCATCACATATCCCTCTGATGTACTTTGATATTAAACTCTCCAGTATTTTACAAACTATACTGGTCAGGCTGATTGGTCTGTAGTTTTCTGGTTTCCTTTTATCACCCTTTCCTTTATAAATTGGTATTATTATAGATTCCTTCCATTCCTTTGGTATTACACTATTATTTATGACATAGTCAAAGAGAAATTTTAAATAAGGCACTATGTACCACCCCATTGTCTTTAACACCTCCCCAGTAATTTGATCACTTCCTGCTGCTTTTCCTTGCTGAAGCAGTTGGATTTCTCTGAAAATATCATCATTTGTGAATGAGAAGCTTCTTCTTTCCCTATGTGTCTCTCCTTCTGTATCTTCTGTTTCAGTTTCCAACTCCTGACAACCATCTACTGAATATCTGAATTCCTTACTAAAGAGGTTTGCTTTCTCAGTATCTGTTAAATAGTGTTCACCCCCTTCTCCCACCATTGTAGGAATTTGGATTCCTTTTCCTTTTTGATTCCTGATATATGAATACAGCTTTTTCCATTTCCCTTTGTGGTCATTACGCTCTTGAAGAATGCCATTCATATAATTCTCTTTTGCTTCCTTTTTCACTCTATTCAGTTCCCTCATTAGCTGTTTTCTAGTTTCTCTACTTTCCCTACCTTCCTTGAATTTTCTGTTTACTATTCTACATTTTCTTTTTAATTTTCTTATTTCCCTTGTATAATAGACAGGGTCTGAGGTCATTTTACCCTTCTTAACAGGTATAAATCTCTTCTCTCCTTCCCAAATGATTCCTTTGAATCTGACCAAGGTTTGTTGGTGGTACTGCTTGTATGATGTTTAAGCGGTGATTATGGACTAATTTTCAGAACTTAAATCCGTCTAACTCAATGTAATCTGTGATGCCTAATTCCTTAGGAACTTTTGCAACTTCGAGCAGAAAATTGTTTTTTACTTTCATTGATACGTCAAGGTTCAGAATTCTTTTGGTCAATCTCTGATTACTCATTCTGAGAATTTGTCCAGAAAATGTATTTCAAGCGTCTTTTCCTAAATGTGTCTAAGATTTTCTCTGAGTGTTGGTGGAGGTCATGAGAATTCCTTATCATCCAAATTCCCCCTGTAGAGACTGGTCCAAAAATGTCCTTACGATTTTTCTTTCTTGCTTTTCTACATCTTTAATCAATGATCTGCCCCCAATGATCAGTGCTTCAGATGCATATAGTGCTTCCGGCTTGATTACAGTGTTATAATGTCTTAATTTTGCATTTTGGGATATATGTTGTTATTATATCTGCTCCAAGTGAGTCTGTATGCTCTTCGCAGTTTAGAGGCCCTTTCTTTGTTTGCTTCAAGATTGAGTCCTGAAGGTATTTGAATTTAAACACTTGGGATATTTCTCCATATTGGGTTTTCACTGGCTGTCCATCTAGGTACCGGAGAAATCCTTTCATGTAGTAAGATTTCTGACATGAGATCTGGAGTCCTGCTCTGGATGCATTTTCATGGAGTTTTTCAATGGCTGCAGTAGTTTCCTGCCTGTTATTGGACAACACTGCTAAGTCATTAGCAAAGGCCATACACTGAAAGTGAATATTGTTTTCACGTAATCTTCCAAGGGTTGTTCCTTTAACTTCTTTTTCCTAAGTCCTAATCACTTTTTACAAAAGAAGATTAAAGATTAAAAGGGCCAACCCATCTCCTTGTCGGACTACTGTTTTAACATCAAATGGTTCACATAATTCCCCTAAGAATTTAACCTTCGAAGTGGTGCCTGTTAGTGTCTGCATGATTAATTATCTTGTTTTCCTGTCTACTTTGAATTCTTCCAGTACACAAAAAACGTGTTGGTCTATCTGTAGAGTCATATGCCTTTTCGAAGTCCACAAAGTAATCACCGTTGGTCTGCTTTTACGAATTTGTAGGAAGGTCTTGAGGTTAAGAAACCGTTACGCTCACGACCTGCCTTTCCTGAATCCTGCCTGATATCATCCAATCGGATTATCTGGTTGTATTTCAAGTCTCTCGAGTAGGTGTTTTGAGATAATTTTGTAGGTTACTGCTAGTAGGGAATAACTCCGTAGTTATTTATGTCAGTTTTACCCCTTTCTTATGTAAAGGGCGAATTATTGCACAACTCCAGGAATTGTTTCACTGGTCCAGATATCTGCAAGAATTTTATTATTTTCTGAGCGATATTTCTACTACATAATTTTCCCATTTCGGCAGTTATACCATCTTCCCCTGGAGCTTTGTTGTTTTTAACACGTGTATTGTCTGTTTAACTTCTTCTATTTTTGTAGGCTCTGAATCTGGATTTAGTTATGATGTTTCAAAAGTGAGTTAGCTAGTACGAGTTTCGCAATTTAGGTGTTTGAAGTGTTCTGCCAAAATTTTACAGTTTTCTTCATGATGCGTTTCTTAAATTTCATCCAGCCTATACTTCTTTCAAGGTTCTGTAAAAGTTCCTAGTATTGTTTTTCTTGAACTCTTGTTCGATTTCTGCGAATCTGATCTGACCGTAATGGCGTTGTTGGAGTCGTATATTCTTTGAAGTCTCGTTCTACATTTTAACAAAGGCATGTCACTTCTGTGTGGTTTTCTGCGAATTACAGTCTTTCCATGCTTCTGTGCGAATTTCTGACGCCTCATCACAGGTATCGTTCCACCACTGAAGTTTACGTTTCCTCGGTGGCATGTTAGTGCACTTGGATGCTTTCACAAGTTCGTATTTAAGTTCTGACCAACTTGTAGCATCTTCGGTGATATTGGCCATGGAAGAGGTTGGGTTTTGCTTCAGAGCCTCTGGGTCGATTCGTGGGTTTCACCGTCACCTACGTTTGGGTCTGTTAGGTTAAAACTTCACTTTCGTTAAAGATATGTGGAGATCAGATTCGATGATACCCTTCTTGATTTTGACATTCATGATCTCTGCATGTTAGTTTCTCTTCGTAATATGTGAAGTTATCTTTGTAATAGCCACACGGTCTATCTGAAATTATCCTAAATGGATGTTTTGGGGCCTCCAGTTTGTTTCCTTCTGCGGATGTGCTAGAAAATGAGTCAAAATTAGTTTCAGATACGATTCGTTCACATAACCCACATGGAATTATGCTGAGTGCAAAATGTGGAAGTTCTTATGATACTTACGGTGCGCTTTTGTAATATTGGAAATAAACGTGCTCATATATATATCCTTGTGTGAATAAATGTTTTGAACATTTTTATTTTACTCTGAAGAAAATGGAAATTGTAACACCCAGAAGGAGTGGTGCTACAATGCTGCAATTGAACATGCAGGACGAGTGTTCGGTTGTGATTCGATGAATACACTTTCAGGTCCCTCTGACCGCAAGTTTGGACAACAATCAATACAGGATGTGCCCACCACAATCTGCAATATATTGATGAATTCGTCGAGGCATGGAGTCAATAAGGCCCTGGATCGCTTCCTCAGGCATTGTGGCCCATGCTTGCTGAACTGCACGGGTCAGTTGTTCCAGAGTTATGGGTGGCTGAGGACGGTTGGCTAGTTGTCGACCCATCATTTCCCACACATGCTCAATAGGACTGAAGTCCGGAGATATGGTGGGCCATTCTAAGGTTGTGATGTCGTGGAGAGCTTCTCTGGAGATGCGTGCAGTGCGAAACCCGGGCATTGTCCTGTTGAAACACCCCATTAGCAATGTTCGCCATCATAGGGACAACCACTGGATTGAGTACCCTATCAACGTACTGTCGAGCAGTCATAGTGCCCTCAACAAGCACTAATTGTGATTTCACATTAAAGCCAATAGCTCCCCAGACCATAATACTTGGTATTGGCCCTGTTGTGCCTCTCAACAATTAGATCTGGACGGTCCCTCTCCTCGGCACGTCGGCGCACACGATTCCGGCGATCACTGCGGGCAAGACAGAAGCGCGATTCATCACTAAAGACGACCCTATGCCATTCGTCGACCCATGTCGATCTTTCTCGACATCAGGCCAGCCTTACACATCGCTGTTGTGGTGTCAATGGAACACCTTCTGCAGGGACATGGGCTCGTAAGCCAGCTGCACGCGGACGATTACCAACTGTTTTTTGTGTAACGTGGGGTGCCACAGCTGCTCAAATTTACGGTGCTGTTGCATGGGGTTCCATCCGCGCCATCCGAATGATGCAGCGATCCTATCTCACAATTGTCTGTCGCGCTGGGCCTGTGCCAGGTCTACGAGTGTGGGTACCTTCATTTGACCACTGCTGCTATACACGTTGTACCGTAGATGCCTGTTGGCCAACACGTACAGCGACAATCCTTAGCGATAATCCAGCTTCACACAGCCCAATTATCCGAGCCCTCTCAAACGGCGGCAGTTGTTGATAGCGTGCTATTCTCTGTCGTCGAGGCATGTGTGACGGGGAACACTTCACTGCACAGACTGCAAGTCAACTACGCTACACCAGAGTCCGTATACTGGAGTTGATTCCTCCGCGACCAATCACGTGGGGAGACCTGTAGCAACAATCCAATGGGTCTGAAACTTTGATCGTTTGCATAGCTACATGGCGTCGTTCCAGATCTTGAAAATCAACACAAACGACCAATGCTTTCATGGTGTTGCAATTTCCAGTGTATTTCCATTTTTACATATTCATTTTAGTAGGTAAATATTGAAATGCACTATAACATACCTGAAAGCAACTTATGCTTAAATACAAGGACTATTTGTGTGCTAGAAATTCAAAGCACCTTTTCTAAAGAGAAATTCCTTCACTGAACAGCTTTTTTCTGAAAATTGTTCTTCACATTCCACGCCTTCCATTAGATCGAAAATAATTAAAATGTATAGCACATTGAATGCTTTCTAAACTTAATTACATTCTAAAATTACCTTTATTATCCCAGACACAAAAACGCTGGGAAGATTCTAAATTAGTACATCTCAGAGAAAATGCGTTTAATTAGAATGTTATTATCTATTGATGAACAGTTATGGCATTTATAATGTAAAATACTTAATCGTAACCTTCCAAACATGCACCACTGCGAAACAATCTGTGTTAAAGATGTAATTAACGTACATATCGTTGAAAGAGGAAATTTACGAAATTAATGTTATTCTATTCAAAACCAATTTTCTTTTCTGGTTAGTTCTAACAGATATAATAATAAAAAGAGGAAGAATCATAGGTATTCACTCGCAGCACATAATGTTGGCACAACAAATTATCAAACCTTCTTATTAACAGAGCTTGATATAGATCCGATGTCCATAAGGAACCTAAAATATTTTTCCTGAAGTGGTAAATATCATGATGGTCTAACAGGCTCTTTTTTGTGTAAAAGAGACTAAGTCCCATATAGTGCACTGGTACTTCCGGGCTAACCATATAAGAATACTAGCATAGTCCTACACAGGCTAGGATTCGGCTCCAGGATTAAACTCTGTGCCATATCCTAAGCTAACAGGGTCAAGTTCCACATCTCGGCTAACCGCACTCCTGCGCTAGCCCTAACCTTACAGACTCGAGTTCGACTCCTCGGTTAACCTGAACTCACAGACTCGACTTCGATTCCTTGGCTAATCTCGTAGTCTCGAGAGCGATTACTTGGTTAACCCTAACCTTACATGGTTGAATTCGACCCCGGTTTTGTAGTGTACGCTTTCTGAGCTTGGCTTAAAGGGCTAGGTTCTAGCTGTATACGACTTCTGAGCTCAAGATTGAGGGTTCGATTCTTGTAGACTTCAGGTATTTCTGTTACTGGAAGGGGGCTCTAGTTCGGGCCCTGCTGAATTAGTACATATCTAATGCAATAGCATGCAACTGGCATTTCTTCAGAGTCTTACACCTTGTAACCTAGGACCTCTAGCTGAGTTTGGCTAGTCTTTCTAGTCTGACCCCTCTTAGTTAACTCTCGTACGGGAGCTGGCATAGAGGCTATTGGTGATGTACTATTCTTATGGGGCTGACTCAGAAACTCACACGTTTTAACTTAGGATCTATTGGTGTTATCGGCCTAAGTCTGGGTAGATGGCGCATGGTCTAATGGTGATACATCGCTCTTAATGGGGCTAACTCTGGAGAGCTTCCTCAGGGACTCACAACTAATAACCTGGTACCTATAGGTCTATCGGACTAACTCTGTCTTACGGAAATAATTCTTGGGAGCTAACGCTGGGACTGTTGGTGACACATTATTCTAATGGGGCTAACTCTGGAGAGCTACTACTGGGTCACGGAGAAGAGCTAGGAATATTGGGAAATTTGGTTGCTCTACACATTGCTCTTTTGGCACTAACTCTGAGGAGATGGCACTCTAAACTAATGCGTACACATAGCGCTTATGGACTCTTATAGGGTTTAAACCACTGTGCATGTGCCGTACCTCACACCGCGTAGTTAGTTAGCTCATTCAGTTTGCCTATGTCTGTGGTTGCGCGTTCGATCGATCCCTGCTAAAAAACTTTCTGAGTGCAATATCAAAGGTTCGATTCTTGTTAGATTCGGGTAATCCTGTTACTGTAAGGTGAACTAAAAACGTAAGTGTACTAGTTGCCGAAATTGAGAATTGATGAGATATGCATGCTCCACCTGAATGTTTGGAGGTGTAACACTAAACGATCCCAAGGAGAGCAAGAGGTCTGTACACGTCACTTAGAAGCTCGGAAGTGTCATAACGGTAACTTTGCATACTGTACACCCCGACTTAAAATAAAACAAAGTACGTGCTAAAGCGACAGGCTGTGATTTGTGTGTTCACGTGTTTCTTAACTTTCAGAGCAAATCTTTGAGGTGACCAAGTAGCTTCCAATCAGACTCTATGTTTAGCTTATTAGATCACTCAATTTATGATCAAAACTTCGGAACTTATACATTTGAAACCTAGAGACTTCTCGTGGCGTACAGTAGATTTCACATAACTCCTCGTGTTCAGAACCAATGAGTGTCCGAGAAAAACTTTGATTTCTGATTCATGAATTACCTTCTACTGCAAGCTGAGCAGCTTAGACTGTTAAACGAAGGCCTCTTGAGCTCTAGTTAGCGGGTTTGATCTCGACTCAGTCCGGTGGGGCTTGAGGATGATAAATTAGTTCTTTTCCCTGATACAACGTTTTAACTTATATATTTGATCTCTAGGGATATTTTAGCTGATATATTTGATCTCTAGGGACTTTTATCAGTCTACAATGGTTCTTCGCATCACTCGGAAATGAACTCTCATGTTCAGAACACAATTGAAACCCGAAACTAGCCAGGTAGAACTTGATCGTTATTCAACGCGCACACAAATGAGCATATAGATTCGATCACTAGGGATATTTCTAACTTTTAGAACAAAAAAAAAAGAATAGAACACAATACCATAGCGAGTGGAGAGCAAAAACTACAACATTATATAATATTTGCAACATTCTTGTGTCTTGTAGCTAGAGCATAATTTTCATGAATTAAATAGCATTTACTTGTTATTCGATAAAAAATATGTTCTTCAGCTTATGATCACCGTTTGATAGAGGTGTAATGAAAATATTATATTTCAGCTTATTATCAAAAATTTTTCTTGGAGGTACTAGGATTAACAGTTCAAGGTGGGGTTATTGTAGTCAAGAAATAATAAAACAGCAGCACAACTTTGTTTCTTCCTATCTATTATCATTTAATATTTTCAGGTACAGTACACAAAAAATAAAAATCTGGAAATGTATTGATGTATCACACTTAATACAGACTTTTTTGGGATTTAGATACTACATTATATTGTGACTTAAACTACAAAGATTCTGCTGTGACCTCAAAAAGAAATAAAACAGTATAACTTCGCTTCCTTTCTGTCTGTTAACATTTGATCAATTTACGTATAGTTTAAACAACATAACAGAAAACGTGCAAATGTATTGAAGTAGCACACATAACAATTCTTCTTTCCTTGGCACAGATAGTCAAACTAAACAGATTCTACTGGAACTTCAACAGATTTTAAAAAAAGTTACGTTTGGTTTTCTATCTATTATCATTTCATCATCTGACGTATAGTTTACACAACATAACAAAATCCGACATGGCACATTAGACATAGCAATATTTAAATGTAGTTTCGATTCTTGACATAGATATTGTGTCATCCTGTGATTTATGATGATGATGATGACGATGATGATGATGATGATGATGATGATGGTAATGATGCTTGTTGTTTTAAGGGGCCTAACATCGATGGTCGTCGACCCCTCCTGTGATTTAAACTACACAGATTTGCTAATATTGTTCTTCTTTAATAAGCTTAATATGATCAAGTTTAAATCTATAAATATAGCTACATAGCTGCAGTCCTTTCACGATATATTGTGATTGACCGAGCATGAGGTAACCCATGGCACGCTCTTGACCAAAAGTATACAGTATATTGACCATACCGAAATTGATGAACTTTTTTCAGTTCCCTATGCATCAACTGTTTCTCTCTTCCAACTCTAACCTAGCAACCATTCTAAACCTAAGAAGTCAAAATTTATTTGAATTCGAGGCAGAATGAGGACGATTTCAGAATTTCTTGTACAGTACAGTTCGTGCTTCGCCTAGTGCTGCACCTCCAAAAATTCAGGCACGGCGTGCATGCCTCACAAATTCTCAGTTTCGGCAACTATACACTTCAGGTGCATATACCACACAGGTGACAGGTAGAGACCTTCTTTGGATGCAGCTTTGCCCAGAGAGTGGTGCCCCTGCATAAGTGAGTCCCAGAGCACACTCTCCAATCAATCAATCAATCAATCAATCAATCAATCAATCAATCAATCAATCAATCAATCAATCAATCAATCAATCAATCAATCAATCAATCAATCAATCAATCAATCAATCAATCAATCAATCAATCAATCAATCAATCAATCAATCAATCAATCAATCAATCAATCACTACTACCAATTAAACTTAGGAAGATGTTTGCTAAATGTTTTGTGTGGAGTGTGGAGTCTTATTGATCGGAAACGTGGACAGTTAGACAGAAAGAACAAAACTATTTAGAAAGTTTTGAAATGTGGTTATGGAGAAGAATAGAGAAAGTGAAATGGGCCGATAGAGTGAGAAATGAGGAGGTCCTGAGCAGGGTAGGAGAGGAGAGGAACTTCATGATGATGATACAGGAGAGGTAACATCTTGGATTGGTCACATATTACGTAGAAATTGTCTACTACAGAGAATCATGGAGAGAAAAGTTGAAGGAAGAAGAGGGAGAGGATGTTTGGAATGCTGACATACGTGAAGAGAAGAAGTTACAAGCAAATGAAGGAAGGTGCTCAGGACAGAGAGAAATGGAGGACATCCAGTTGCTGCCTGTCTAAGGACAGATTTACTGAAAGAAGAAGAAGTTATATTCTATATTCCAGTAACAGAATTACTAGAATCTATTCAGAATCGAATATTTGAACTTGAGCTGAAGGAACGTCTTTAGCAAGGATCGAACCCGCAATTATAGTTAGAGAATACAAACTCAGTAAGCAAGCAGACTCCACGGTCTGAGGTATGGTACATGCCCAGCGGTCCTATACCTTTATAAAATACCATAAGAGCGATGTATACGCATTAGTTTACTGTGCCAGCTGCTCAAAGTTACTCCCATAATAGCTATTTATATAGTGGCTATCGTTTCTAGCAGTCCTAGCACAGCTTTGAGACCCCGAGGTAACTTATCGAAGTTAGCCCCTTAAGAATAATGTAGCACCATTAGGCCCTGTGCCAGTTCTTCTGAGTCAGCCTCATAAGACCAAATGTCCTAGGTAACAAGGCGTGAGTCCCTGAGGTAGCTCTCAAGAGTTAGCCCCATAAGAGCAATGTATCATCATTAGCCCTTCCGCCAGCTCCCTAGAGTTAGCCCAATAAGTCCTAAGTGACAAGTTGTGAGTCCCTGAGGTAACTTTCCCCAGAGTAAGCCCCACAAGAGCAATAATCTCCAATGGCCACTCTACCATCTCCCTAGACATACTCGTATTAGACAAATAGGTCCTAAGTTACAAGTTACGAATCTCGCAGGTAGGTTTCCTCAGTTAGATCCACAAGAGCAATGTATTATTAGCCCCTATGCCAGCTCACCAGAGTTAATCCCATAAAACAGAGTAAGCCTGACAGACCAATAGGTCCTAAGCTACGACTTGTGTGTATCTGAGGTAGCTCTCTAGAGTTAGGACCGTAAGAGCTATGTATCACCTGTACCACCTGTGCGCCACCTCCCTAGAGCTAGACCGATAAGACAGTAGGTCCTAAGTTAGAAGTTGTGAGTCCGAGATGTAGCTCTGCACAGTTAGACGTTTAAGGGCAATGTATCACCATTAGCGCCAGCTTCTTAGAGGTAGTGGATAAAAGTCAGTAGGTCCTAAGTTACATGTTGGGAGTCTCTGAGGTCACTCTGCAGAGTTAACGCCATGAAATAAAATGGCGTATGGCTTTTAGTGCCGGGAGTTTCCAAAGACATGTTCGGCTTGCCAGGTGCAGGTCTTTCGATTTGACTACCGTAGGCGACCTGCGCGTCGTGATGAGGATGAAATTATGATGAAGACAACACATACACCCAGCCTCCGTGCCAGCAAAGTTGACCAATGATGGTTAAAATTCCCGACTCTACCGGGAATCGAACCCGAGGCCCCTGTGACCAAATGCCAGCACGCTAACCATTTAGCCATGGAGCAGGACATTGGCCCCATAAGTTCAATGTATCACCATTAGCCCTCTAAGTATTCCATATCTCGCATTCCCAAGTAAGTGTTAGTGACACTACGGCATTTTAAACACCAAGTTTGATCTGGAGACTGAGGACATTATTGTAGAAAAACCGTTTAAGGAAACGACAAAACACCACTCTAGCATACCAGGCGATTCCGTAGAAAGCAAGCCCGTAGTTTTTCACGTGGCTGTTGAAACTGTGATCAGAGACACGGGACCTCCAGCTTTACGTCGAGTCGGAACCACCGGAACGTGTTTCCCCTTTCAAAAATCCCACAAGCACCGGCAAAGTTCCGTGAACAACAAGGACTTTTGAAAAAAAAATACTTTCATAGACAAAGTAGTAAATACAGTTCATCCAAAAATGTTGCATGCAGGTGAAGAAGAGATTAATAATGGCGTTTGTTATCGTGTAATACGAATATTCAATTCCTAGTAAACGGAATGCGATTTAGACGCTTGAAAGTACCTCAGAAGTTCATCACGGCTGACTTGATTCATCTAGCTACTCAGTATACACAGAAATAGTTGGCCATGAGTTCATTCACGTTTTGTAACAATTATCCATGACTGGGAAGTTGCCATTCATAGCGGTTTCATCTGTTATTATTTTGCATTGGTATTGTATTCAGGACAGTCCGCAAAATAATCAGTCTTCTGTGATACTGTACGCAAATAAAAACGTATACTCGCTTTTCCAAATAGCGAATTGCGAAGACTTTTCTTTTAAACAATGGTTTAAAGTACAACAATGTACAGTGTTGTAGGAATGTAAGAACTTTTCAAGTATTTTCAAACTCGGAGAAGGCAGAGTTGATACTAATCCACGGCAAGTGTAGAAATAATGCAGCTCAAGCTTGTAGTTTGTGTGCAGACCAAGTACATATTTTCTTTATGACTTAGCCTAACCATGGGATCTTAAACATTCTGCTATGCTTCCTAGTAGAAGAAGTATGCCATCAAGTGGTGTTTCGGTGTCCTAATTTCGCCAAGAAGCGAATGCGTAATTTCAGCTACAACGTGCCTCTCACTTTAAAATATTATGCAGAGATTCTCTTCCAGCCAGCTGCTTTGTCGTTCTTGAATGCCGAATGGCTACTTTAACCTCTTGAGGAGGTATTGTATAGCATTGCGAGAAAATATTACAAAGATGATGTTAGCAAATTGTCAACTTATGATCAACATAGCAACTTATAATCTTAGCATCCTTGTTCAATATTTCTGAAAATGTTCGCTCTACAGGTAGTTAATGATAAATTTGTCTTTGAAAATTATATCAAAAGATCAAAAGCCTGTTTCCAGTCATTCGATCGGGTCAGGAATGGAATGAACGGCTGCCGTAGCCTTTTGCACTCCTCTGCAGCAATTATTGATGACTGAGAGATGAAATGAAATAATATTGGAGAGTGTTGCTTGAATGAAATATGACAGGGAAAACCGGAATATCCGGAGGAAAACTTGTCTCGCCTCCACTTTGTCCAGCATAAATCTTAAATTGAGTGACCGGGATTTGAACCACGAACCCCAGCGGCGAGAGCCCGGCGCATACCGGCCTGATGAAAGGAGGCTCTGAAAATAGGATAGCAACTGTAACTGTGCGATACTAGTAACACTTCGCAGAAATACACAGGAATTTGAGTAGGACAGTACAATCATTGTGCAGGACGTTCTTAAAATAAATGATGAAGCAAGTTACATCGTACACTGAAGTGTGGTAATAATATTACAGTAGTAATAGTATACCCTACCACAGTTCAGACAACACAACATATTATGTTTCTTAGGCCAACGTACCACATCAATGTAATTCCAATTAAAACAGTAATAACTCTACCGGATATGTGATTAAAATCCAGAGTCCTTCAGAGCTCAATATGCAAGCATTTACTGTACAATTCACCTAAGCGTCCAACTGCAAACATTAATTTAGTCTTATCTCCTTTCCACGCACTGAGCACTGAAGTACCTCAAGTCACCATACTACAAAATAATATAATCGTAATTCACAACCATATAACCAGGTTTTCTTTCTCAACTGAACTCAATTGTGATTTGAAGAATACGACTTAATTAACTTTTATTTCTTTGTTTAAGTCCAACTGACTCAGGTTTTAAGCGCACGATGTAATACGGCAGTGGTAGAACTGAGGGAGAAGCGACAGTGGGCTTAATTAAGGTACAGCCCTACCGTTTGTTCGATTAAAGGATGATAAAACACGGGAAACCATTTTCAAGGCTTTCAACTGTGGATTCGAACCCATTATCTCCAGAATTCACGCAAACAGTTGAGCCGCGTAGTCAACATGCAACTCTGAATTTAATTATAATAATTTTGCTTCACATTTGATCTCTTAATCTTCTCCTTTTACCACTTCTCCCTCACCCGTGCGCTCGTGGGTGCGAACTGTGACGCACATATTGATTTGGCCGTGTTTTACGACCGGTGGTCTTTCCTGACGCCAACCTTAAGTTGCGAGGTATAATGGCTATTGCGTGTTTCTGTGATTATTGGTAGTATGATATGTTGTCTGAATATGAAGTGGACAGCGTTGGGATAAACACAAACACCCATTCTCCAAGCCAAAAGAGTCAATCATGCGCGATTAAAATACTGGACCCTGAAGAAATTGAACACGGGGCTGTCTGAGCCGAAGGCCTCAACGCTGTTTATTCAACCAAGGACTCAGGCAAATTTCTTCCCTGAATATTTTGTTTATATTACAAGAAATGAGTTAACGCCTTTAACTAGTCGACTGAAAAATCAGTGTGATATTGATTTAATGAAAACAGCACCCTCTGCAAACATAAAGTTTACAATATGCTGTATATACAGTGAGAACATTTTCAGGCATCTATTGTACGACTAATCGTGTGATATACTTCTTTCACTAACGCACTGTATGTTATTTCGGAGTTTTGAAAGGTAAGTTCATTTCACTGGTTTGTGTCGAAATTACGGTATTATAGTACATAAAACAATAATATCTGTAAGAAAAGAGCCTCCGTGGCTCAGACGGCAGCGCGTCGGCCTCTCACCGCTGGATACCGTGGTTCAAATCGTGATCTCTCCATGTGAGATTTGTGCTGGACAATGCAGAGGCGGGACAGGTTTTTCTCCGGGTGCTCCGGTTTTCCCTGTCATATTTCATTCCAGCAATGCTCTCAATTCTCATTTCATACCATCTATCATTCATTAATAAATCACTATGGGAGTGGCGACCCCGTCGTACTAATAGCCTATATATGATTCTCAATGACTGGAAAACATGTTGTAGTTTTTCATTTTCATTTTCATCTGTAACAAACAAAACTATTAATAATACATTTATTTTGCTTTACTTCCCACTAACTACTTTTACGGTTTTCGGAAACGCCGATGTGCCGGAATTTAGTCCCGAAGGAGTTCTATTAAAAGCCAGTAAATCTACCGACACGAGGCCGGCGTATTTGAGCACATTCAAATACCACCGAGGTGAGCCAGGATCGAATCTGCCAAGTTGGATTCAGAAGGCCAGCGCCTCAACCATCTGAGCCATTCAGCCCGGCACAAAACAAAACTAGTAGCACAACAGTCCGTATGGGTCTTGAGCTGCCAAGAAGACAGTCTTACTGATACTGGTCAGCGTGAAACATCCTCAGCGGTGTTCCTTGACTTTCCGTACCGGATGCACTGCATCTCTTATGAGCCAGCTCTCGAGGCTCTCACACTAGGCTGAGTGAACCCTGTTCCAGCCTAAACTGACCAGGATTCGATCATAGGGCCTCGAGGTGAGAGATAGGCACGCTGCTTCCGTACAACGGGACTAGCCATAATATCTTTACCGTTCCATTATTTATAATATTCATGGAACGTAATTTTAAGAGGTCTACATTCTGTTAGAAACAGTTCTCTTTTCTCACGCTAACTTCTTTCTGGAATTATAAAGAGTTCTTCTCCAATCATGCAGAATAAATTGGATCACGTTCTCGCTCCAGTATTCCTCCACGCCTGAATGGACGTAAAAATGAGCGCGTTGGTGTTATTGGATCGGCAACAGAAAGACGACCGCGCAGACAAGATGTATATTGGATAGAAGAAGAAAATAAAATAAAGGCAGTCAGCAACTCTACATGGGAGCGAAAATTTTCATCTGTATTCTTAAGTATGCTCTGACCACTCTAGGATAGAACTTAATGTGAAAAAGCCAGTCTGACAGAATTTTATTCTTGCGCTTGACAAGACTAGGAATGTTTCTTGTCGATAAACAGGAAAATATCATTATTAGTCCAAAATGCTACAGCCCAACGGAATAAAACTCACAAAAATCTAAATACAAAACATGTAATTCTGGTTGGCTTAGAATGAAAAACAACCTCTTTTTAAGTATTAGGGGGCGAAATAAATTATAATTTCAAAATATAGACCAAATAATGTAATGTTCATACGAGTAAATGAATATGGATGAACGTAAATAAATAAAATACTGGATTAAAGGCACTATATTTATTTAATGAAGCCGAGTTTTCAGCCAAATTGCATTGGCCTTCATCATGGCATGTTATGTTCGGTTTCCGACAGTGAGCAAAGAAATTCAGAGGAACGAGGAAGTCATGACCGTATTATCCACGGCCTACCCCACTAACTGGACTCAAGGATCGTCGTGCTGTGATCCACCGCTCTCTGTCGACAGTTTCGTGAGTGCGTCCCGCTGTTGTTATGCATGTATTTCTGCAGTACAAGTCTCCATGTACTTGATAACTTGAAGCCGTCTTCCCTGTTGATGTTATTTGGACGCAGCTCTATCTCTATGGCTTCCCTAACCAGTCGAGCATAGAAGTATTTTACAGGCACGATGACCTTCGTCTGGTCAAATAGGATTTCATGGTCTGTACTGTAGGAATGCTCTGCTATGGCAGACTGACTTATGGAATTCTCCGTGGAGGATGAGAGACCGACAATCTTTACCGACCTAATGTGTTATTTTACCCTGGTGCTGACAAGCCTTTTCGTCATTCCAATATATGAGCAACCACAACCACATGGAACTTCATACACGCCCGGTGTTTCATTATGTGGTTTTACTTCGAATGACTACCACGTTCCTTTGAATTTATTTTGTTCACTGTCGGTAGCAGAACTTAACATGCCCTAATGAAGACCTATGCAATTTGGCTGAAATCTCGGCTTCATTAAATAAATAAGTGGCTTTAATCCAGTATGCATTTATTTACGGTATACAACGAGCCACGAAAACCTACGTTCATTACTTAGTAACCGCTATGGAGAGGATATGTACTTGAAGGTTAGAAAGTTCGGTGAACTGACAAAGAAAATATCTGAGTATATCGCCAGACAAGCCTTCTTGAGGAGATGCCGTGGCAGCGACATCATCTGCAAACTACTGGAGCCAAGAAGATTCTGGCGGAAGCCAGTAGACATTTGCTGCAAAATCAAATTCAACAAACTAGGAGGGATTTGGATAAGTACAATAGAATTACACTCGGTCTTTCATGGAGATTAGCATTAACTTGCATACTGAGCATTGGGCCTTGATAGACAGGATAACATATGAGCAGGCCGAACGTGTAAAGAGTATAGTAGAGCAAATCAAGGAAAAAAATCAGAAATTTGTCCACCGCAAACCACAGGAATTATATTATAACAAGGTCATATAGAAAATATGTCTGATAAAGAACTAAACCAAAACTCAATATCAGTGCTAAAGAAAGGTTTTAACTTTGCTGTGGCACCGAGAAGAATCCCAGTAGAGAATATTTTCTGTGGGGTAGAGAGTACCATCAGAGATTTACCGTTAAACAAGGCGGAAGAAATTCGTCAAGATGTATATTACGTGCTGGAAAAAGTGAAGCCACCACGTCGAAACCTGACCAAAATTGAACTAAAAGAAGCTAATGAATTTCGTAAATTGTAATTCCGGCTGATAAGGATAATGTTTTAGTCATCATGAATACAGCTGATTATGAAACAAAAATGAACAACGTACTAGAAGAAGAAACGTATAAGCAAGTAAGGTACCCCACTAAGAAAATTAACACACAAGTCACCCGACTAGTGAAGAGCTCAACACTTTCAGAACACTTGCAGAAGACCTTACTAAATTCAGACCCGGTACTTCCAGTCATTTATGGCCTCCCAAAACTACACAAGAATGACGTACCACTAAGACCAATCATGAGTACCATTGGTTCGGCGCCCCTTGAGTTAGCCCGCTATATTTCATCACTGTTACAGCCAGAAATAGGGACGACAGAACATCATGTTAATGATTCGAAACACTTCTTGCAGAAATTACGTGAGCGACGGGTGGACGAAAGTGACATCCTCGTATGTTTTGATGTTACGTCATATTTTTACTAATATACCAGTAGAATAAACACTTGCTTACATCAGACAATACCTGTCTGAGGACTTGACCAATCTGGCAGCAGTTTGTTTAAAATATACTTACTTCTACTACAAAGGGGTTTGTTATGAACAGATAGAAGGAGCAGCCATGGGTTCACCTCTGTCACCAGTGGCTGCTAATATTTTTATGGAACACTTTGAGTCTGATGCATTAACTACAGCGCCACTGAAACCTAAGTGCTTCTATCGTTACGTGGATGACACATTTTCGGTCTGCCAACATGGAAGGGAAATATTAGATGAATTTTTGGAGTACCTAAATTCCATTAACAGTAAGATCAAGTTCACGATGGAAGTAGAAAATGAAGGTAAATTTTTTCTTGATGTGCTATTATACAAGAAGAATGATGGTACACTAGGCCATACAATGTACAAGAAACCTACACATTCTGAAATATACCTTCATAAGTCCTCACATCACCTCTCTTTCGAACGTTATTTACTAGGGTGAATAACGTGGCAGACGCTGATAACCGCTCAAGTGCATTAAGAGAACTGACAACATGCATGAAGAAAAACGGCTATACGTCAGGAGACATAGCACGAGCTGTGAAGATCAAGGAGCCTAACAGGGATAGTACCATGCTGGACTACAGTAAAAAGAAGAAAGTATTCCTTCCTTACGGGGCAGGTATAACTGACAGAATAGGGCGCAGTCTTAGGAAGTAAAATATAATTCCATTTTTCACCACAGACCGGAAGCTCAAATCCCTGTTTCGACCATTCAAGGAAATAGCACATCTTGAAACACCGGGCGTGTACGAAGTTCCATGTGGTTGTGGTTTCTCATATATTGGGATGACGAAAAGGCTTGCCAACACCAGGGTGAAAGAACGCATTAGGTCGGTAAAGAATGTCACTATTTCATCCTCCACGGAGAATGCCATAAGTCAGTCTTTCATAGCATAACATTTCTACAGTACAGACCGTCAAATCCTCTTCGATCAGGCGAAGGTCATCGTGCCTGTAAAAGACTTCTATGCTCAACTGGTAAGGGAAGCCAAAGGGATAGAGCTGCACCCAAATAACATCAACAGAGAAGACGGCTTCAAGTTATCAAGTACATGGAGACCCGTACTGCAGAAATACATGCATCACAACAGTGGGACCCAGTCCAGAAACTGTCAGCAGAGGACAGCGAATCACAGCACCATGATCCTTGAGTCCAATTAGTGGGGTACACCGTGGATAGTACGGTCATGACTACCACGTTCCTTTGAATTTCTTTGCTCACTGTCGGAAGCAGAACTTAATATGCCCTGATGAAGGCCAATGCAATTTGGCTGAAATCTTGGCTTCATTAAATAAACATAGTGGCTTTATTCCAGTATTCGTTATTTATTTACGTTAATGCAGTGAGCCAAGAAAACCTACGTTCATTAATGAATATGGATTGTTTATATCGGATTTTTTTCGAGAGAAACCATATGTCAGATTATTACTGTGAGTTTCAGAGATTCAATAATATGGTATATATTGTAGATACCACATGTCAATGACTCCAACTGAAGAGAGAAATTCTACTTCCTCAACGTATAGGCGATTTAGTGCACACTCAAGTGAGTTATAAGTGGTAATGGTATTCTGTTCTGCTTAGTTAAAGAGTTTTCACTGACATACTGAGTCAAACTTAGTTTAATAAAGGATTCTAAAAGAAAAAAGAAGGGAGGGATTAGAAATTAATTATACATGTGTCGCGCGCATTGTAGATCACGTCATGTGTCAGCAAGGGTATGAGGACGTGCGGAATATTTTTGAAAATCGCCTCCTAGAATACTGCGAATGAATGGCAGCACAACCGGTTCAGTCACCAGTTTGGCGTACGAAAACGCTGTCAAGTTCCTTCGGATAACAACGAGAGTGCTCCTGCCTTCAAAACAAGTCGCTAGCCAGACCGTAACTCCTGGAGTAGGTCCAGTGTGCCAACGCCGCAGACAGCTTGGTTCCAAACACTCACATGGTCTCCTTCCTACCAACCTACGGCCATTAGAAGTATCAAGACGGAACTGACTCTCATCTGAGATCGCAAAAAGATCCCCACCGCGCTCTCCAATGAGTTCTAGCTTGACACCATTAGGTCGTAAATGGTAGTGATTCGGAGTTGAGCATGAACAGGACGTCTGTCTCTGAGCTGTCCCTCAAGTAACTGATTTGTTACACTCGCTGTGTCACTCTGGTGCCAACTGAAGCTTTAATGGCTGCTATAGGTGCAATACGATCCACCACAGGCATGGGGCGAAAGTGCCTTCCCGTGCACATTGTTGCGAACAATGATGTACTGTGAATACATACATCCCTGCTAAGGGGAAAGAACAATTTCCTTCTAATAGGCCTATTTATTTTAAAATTTGCTTTACATTGCACCGACACAGATAAGTCTTACGGCGACGATGGGATAGAAAAATGTTAGGAATTGGAAGGAACAGACCATGGCCTTAAATAAGGTACAGTCTCAGTATTTTCCTGGTGTTACATTGGAAAACCATATTTAGGGCTACTGACAGTGGAGTTCGAACCCACTTTCTCCCGAATGCAAGCTGATAGCTACGTGACCCTAACCGCGCAGATACTTGCTTGGTCGTAGACCTATTACATGCTCTCGTTCAGTCTCAGTAAGCTGCTGATTCTGCCTTCTTCTTCTCCTTAAAAGCACGTTTGACTCACACCCATCTCACAACCTCAACACCGGAGAATAACTAACACTCACGAACACTTCAGCGCGTATTTAAAGCAAACTTGCTTTTCAAGTTCACAGTAGCACTACTAGAACCACTCTTGGTTTTCGTAATTTGTCCATAAAAAATTTGAAAAATTGATCTCGTATTTGCTCACCCACAGGTAGATATTTGCTGCATCTGTGAGCAGATTGATATTAAAATTAGGATAAAATGTTTAAATAACGCTGCCAAAAGAGTACGCGCTGGTGGAGTATAATGGTGTATCTTCTCAATGCTAATGAATTTTACTCAAAACTTTAAGAAATTTATGCTCATGCGAAAGTTGATGATTCAGTAGGTGCAGCATGTATTGATGAGATGAAAAATTTGAACCTCTCGTGTATAGCAGTGAAACGGACATTTTAATTTCAACAGTTCGCCGTAAATACGTTTTGTATTTTAACTTGAGGATGGCTCAGCAACACTTTTAGTTCATTACAGAATACCTACGTTCATCGATATGAAACACGGTAGAAAACCTCCAGATCTAATCAAATGGATGAGGAGGTTAGGACCTAAACCACCCTCTGTTGAGGATTTTGTTAGCTCGTGTTTCAACGGGGAAATATAAAATAATGAACAATAATTTCCAGGCATAGGGCACTCATTTCTCAACTGCGATAGGTACAATTCAGTTTTGAAAAGAAAACTAAAACAGTGCGATCGGATTACACATTGAAGTTATATGCACAACAGATTGCAACATCCAGCCAGAAGAACAGGTTTCACGTAATTCCTTATTGTCCTGGAAAAATAAAAAAAAAATAATACCATAAGCATTGGTGGCAAAGAGAAATGATTTATTCCTTGAAAAATCAGGTAGAGGAGTTCCAAGTTTGCAGAAATAATATCAGTCAGTAAATGAAGTGAAATGGCATATGGCTTTTAGTGCCGGCAGTGTCCGAGGACATGTTCGGCTCGCCAGATGCAGGTCTTTCGATTTGACTCCCGTAGGCGACCTGCGCGTAGCGATGAGGGTGAAATGATGATAAAGACGACACATACACCTAGCCCCCCTGCCAGCAAAATTAACCAATTAAGGTTAAACTGCTCGACCCTGCCTGGAATCGAACCCGGGACCCCTGTGACCACAGAGAGCACGCTAACCATTTAGCCATGGAACCTAACATATCAGTCAGTATGAGCATTTCAGCCATTTTATCAGTAATGACCATTCAGTTATTGCAAGAAATTTTGTTGATTGTCTAGAGTGTCATACGTTCCATATCAAACGCGCTAATGATTTAGTCAGCATAACAAACATTGTTCTGATGGACTGCATATACACATGAGTATAGAAAGCGCGTGACCAGTCTTAAGGTAGACAAGGGATAGGAAGAGCATAGTCATATACGTGGTATTAGAATTAGGCCATCGATTTGTTTGTCCTAATAGTCTTCTTTCCAATACACATGACAAATTAATAAAGAAATATACACGAGAGAAACCTCCCAGTAGGGTGTATTTGCATGCGATATTGTTATACATCCGGGTGTCTCCTCGGCAACGGACTAGGACTCTTCCTAGACGGCTGATTCTCTCACACCAGAAGTAACAGACTTATTTAATATGAGATCCAACAAACGGTTCTTTTCAGAACCAACCTTAACAGTCATTTCTGTTAACATTGAAGGCATAACATCTTGTAAAGAACAACTTTTGTATGAACTTTGTCGCGACAAGCAGTGTGATGTTCTATGTGTTCAGGAAACACACAGAGATATGAAGCAGAAACGCCCTTTTGTTCCTGACATGAAACTGATCGCTGAAAGACCACACGCTCTGTATGGAAGTGCCGTTTTTGTGAAGCCGAATGTAGAAGTCAGAAGTGCTTACCAAACCAAACCAAACCAAACCCCATGGCACTACAGCCCTTGAAGGGCCTTGGCCTACCAAGCGACCGCTGCTCAGCCCGAAAGCCTGCAGATTACGAGGTGTCGTGTGGTCAACACGACGAATCCTCTCGGCCGTTATTCTTGGCTTTCTAGACCGGAGAAGTGCTTACCAGTCAGATGAAAACAATATTGAAATTATCACCGTCGAACTAAGTAACTGTGTAATCACCTCAGTCTATAAACCACCTGCAGCAGAATTTTCCTTCATTCCACCCCATAATTTTGATAAAAGTAAAGCCTCCATTGTTATAGGTGATTTCAACAGTCACAGTCATGTATGGGGTTATGCACATGAGGACAAGAATGGTGAGACAGTTCTCTCGTGGGCTGAAAATTTTCAACTCGCCCTCATCCATGATAGCAAACTCTCTCCTTCTTTTAACAGTGAAAGATGGGTACGAGGCTATAATCTAGACCTCCTTTTTGTTAATGAAAGCATTATGCATACATGCACCAAAGCAGTATGTCCACCAATTCCAAACACACAACATAGGCCCATCATGTGCCAAATTTCGCCACCAATAAGACCTCAAGAAGTCCGTTTTAGGCGAAGATACAACTTTAAGAACGCTGACTGGGCAAGATTTTCCAGCATACTGGATGAGAAGATTCTGATCATCGCTCCTGTTCCTGAAGAGTACAACAAGTTTGTTGACATCATCCAATTTTCTTCAAGGGCATCAATTCCAAGAGGTTGCAGAACCAGTTTTATCAAAGGCATTAAACCTGAAACGGCCACTTTGCTAGAAGAATATTACAAGAAAGATGAACTTGATCCTTTTAGCGAAGAAACACCAATCCTTGCACAAAGCGTTCTTTCCTCAGTATCACTGGCTAAAAGGGATGAGTGGATGAAATTAATGACAGATTGTGACATGAGCAAGAGCAGTCAGAAGGCTTGGAGACTTTTACGTCGTCTCAATAATGACAATACCCAAGCCAGCACATATGCTAATATAAAGGTAGACCAAATTGCCCATCAGTTGCTAGTAAATGGAAAATCAACCCGATCTAGAAAGCTAGATAAGAAACCAATAACACGGAAGTCAAACCAAGAGAGCAACGTACTATCTCCACCATTTACTGAAGCTGAACCGGAATCAGCACTGAGGAAGTGCAAATTGGGAAAAGCAGCTGGACTAGACGACATTCGAGTAGAGCAGATCAAAAATTTTGGTCCTGTTACGAGTGCGGTGGCTACTGGAATTAATGAATATCTGTGTCCAAGAATGCAAGATTCCCAAAATCTGGCGGAAGGCTAGAGTCATTGCTATCCCTAAACCAGGCAAAGTTCGGCTGGATCCCAAAAGCTATAGGCCTATTTCCTTGCTCTGTCACCTGTACAAGGTCCTGGAGAGGCTCATTCTTGAGCGACTGACAGGAAAGGTGGAGTCGTCTCTTATACCACAGCAAGCTGGATTCCGAGAAGGAAAAAGTTGCACATCACAGGTATTAAACTTGACACAGCATATTGAGGATTGCTTTAAGAATCGGCTCATTACAGGCGCTGTCTTCATTGATATTTCTGCAGCTTATGACACAGTCAACCATCGGCTTCTTCTAACAAAATTGTATGACATCACCAAAGACTTCCATCTAATGTGCAACATTAAAAATATTCTCCAAAACCGAAGATTATTTGTGGAATTTCAGGGAAAAAGAAGCAGATGGAGAACACAGAAGAATGGGTTACCGCAAGGCAGTGTGCTCGCACCACTGTTATTCAACATCTATACTAAATACTAACGATCAGCCTCTACCTGAAGGTACCCAGAGTTTTATCTATGCTGATGATTGTGCAGTCACTGCTCAGGCCAACTGTTTTGAAAAGGTAGAACAGACTTTATCCAAAGCTCTGAAAGAATTTACCAACTACTACAATGAAAATGACTTGAAGCCAAATCCTGCCAAAACTCATAGCTGTGTATTTCATCTCAATAACAAAAAAGCAGCTAAAACTTTACAAATCACCTGGGAAGGAATCCCTCTTCAACACTGTTCGACTCCAAAATATCTGGGAGTGATTCTGGACCGTACGCTTAGCTATAAGGAACATTGTCTAAACGTGAAACAAAAAGTGTCTCCCAGAAACAACATAGTGCGGAAACTTCGAGGCACCACCTGGGGAGCTCACTCTTGCACTGTGAGAACAAGCGCGCTAGCACTGTGCTACTCCACTGCTGAGTATGCATGCTCCGTGTGGCATAAGTCCAACCATGCCAAAAACATAGATGTAGCACTAAATGACACCTGCCGTATTATCACAGGTTGTTTAAGACCTACTCCTATAGATAAACTCCACTGTCTCGCTGGTATAGCACCACCTGAATGCCGACGTGAGATTGCTGCTAGGCATGAGAAAAGCAAGGCTATGACTATGGAAGCCCATCCTTTGCATGCCTGTCAACCAGCACATCCTAGGTTGAAATCAAGAAAGAGCTTCTTGACAACCACTGAAGCTCTTAAAGGAACTCCACAACAAGCAAGAATCTCAATGTGGCGGGAAAAATGTCAACATTTGAGAGAATGGATGGTTCCAAAGGAAGAACTTCCTCCTGGACATTCTGAAAAGTGGACAACATGGAAGGCTCTCAATCGATTACGCTCCAGCACCACGAGATGCAAGACCAACCTACAGAAATGGGGCCTTCCTGTGGAGACAGTTTACTGCAAGTCTGGTACTAAGCAGACTAACGAGCATCTTCTACTGTGTCCATCTTTTCCAGCCACTTGTACCATTAAAGATCTAATGAGGGCAACTCCAAATGCGCTTGTCGTGGCCAAGTTTTGGTCAACCAATGTTTAAAATTTCCTTGTTTAATTTTTGTCTCTCTTGTACTTCTGACACGATAAATAAATAAATATACAGTGAATACATCCCTCCACACAGGGTTGGCATCATGAAGGGTATTAGGCAATAAAACTGGGATCAATACATTTGAAATGTCTACCCAAATTAATTGGAGTAAAAGCCAGAGAGAAATGATTGTAAGCACGTCGATGTAACATAAATTTCTGCTATGCTGACATCTGTTTTTTTCAACTCTAACAGACTTGAAAGAACTCTATGCAGGTACAAATTGCTAGAAGTTGAAACACTAAAAATATGAAAAATACCTATAGAAATAAAGGTAGATAAATTCTCTCTTAATTTCTGTTTCTGGGTCATCAGTCCATAGACTGGCTTCATGCAGCTTTCCATGCCACCCTATCCTGTGCTAAACATTTTTACTTTTACGTAACGAATCCATCCTCCTCCTAATCTAATCTATTTATCATATTCTTATCTTGGTCAACCGCCTACAGTTCCCTTAAAACCTAACTGAAAAAGTCCTGGATGCCTTAAGTTGTGTCCTACCAATCTATATCTTCATGTGGTCAAATTTCGCTAAATTGGTCTCCTCTCCCCAATTCGATCAAGTACCTCTTCATTCGTGATTCTGTCCATCCATCTCACCGTTAGGCCTTTTCTGAGGTAGTTTCACATCCACACAATTCCAACCTCCTGACGAAAGTCTTCAAAAACATTTTTCTAATTCCTGTATCTATGCTTGAAGTAATAAAATTTATTTCCCTAAGAATTTGTCATGCTTGTACTAGTCTGCATTTATGTCCTCCTTACTTATGACATTATTATTTACTCTACTACCCAAGTAACAATATTCATCTACTTCCTTTAAGACTTAATTTCCTATTCGTATGTTTCCTTCATCACCTGAGTTCTTTCAATTGCAATCTATTACTTTTGATTTAGAGTAATTTATTTTCATGTTTTACTCCTTCTACCATTCGTCATTTCCTCCAGATCTCTGCAGACTCAGGTAAAATAATACTATCGGCAAACCTCCTCCCCTTAGATTACGATTCCCCTTCCAACTTCCTCTCTGATTTCCTTTTTTTTTTTTTTTTTTTTTTTTTTTTTTGCTAGGGGCTTTACGTCGCATCGACACAGATAGGTCTTATGGCTGATTTCCTTTACCGGCTGTTCTATATAAACATTGAAAAGGAGAGGGGACAAACAAAAGCCTTGGCTCTCACCTTTCATATCCCTCGATTAATATGACTGCAAACTGATTTTTGTACAGATTTTTTCTCGGTATTTGATCCCGATCACCTTCAGAATTCCAGCAGCTTGGTACAATCAACTTTATCGCATTCCTTTTCCACTCTTAAGTAAATAATACGTGTTAAAATTTTGCAAGTATGAGATACTAAACTAATGGTACAGTAGTTTTGACACTGTCAACACCTGCAGTTTAGGAAATAGGTATAACGGCATTCTGTCAAAAATTGCATGGTACTTCTCGTGTATCATACATCCACGCACTAAATGGATAATATCACCATGCTGGTTTCTCCTAAGGCGGTCAGGATTACTGACATAAATTTAAAATTCAAATGAAATAGGTCAGAGGTTTTAATTACCTTGGTCGTCTTAATTGGTGATTCGTGAATACATTTGTTACTTTATACCCCACATCACCCTGCCTCTGTGGATCAGTGAACCCCGGGATCGCTGGTTAAAACACAGCTGTGGTAGATGGATATTTGAATGATGGTAAAATGCATTTTGCACTCCATATCGTACTCTGCCGACATGTAAAGGATCTCTGGTGTAATATCTGATTCTTACTCGAAAAATTAATTGAAAGTGATCGGACACGAAATATCGAGTGTTCTTCTCGGCGAGTCCATCGCTGAGAACAAGTATAAACGTACGGATGGAATTATATAGAAAAGTCGTGAAATGTTGTTATACTGTAAGAAATCAAGCAAATCAATTATTTTACTGCTAGAAGAAATATTAAAGAATGTGATGAAGTTAGTGTAACACACTTTAAATTTAAATATCACTGCTTAATGAATGATAACAAATAAGTCTTAAACGTCCTGAAGATTTCTGGTATCGCACTATGATGAGATTGTTGTGCGCTACGAGAATTAATTTTAATTAGATGGATAAAGAAAAAATTACCTTCCGGCCTTATGTCCTAAGTCTGGTGAGGTAGTTGTAACTACTGAAATACATCGGCTGCATGTTGGTGTATTTTTCGGCACGTAAAGTAACATCAGTAAGACAAAGTTCTAGCACTTCGGCATCACCAAAGTACAGTACATAATGGTCTTAGTGGGATACAATAAATATTTATTATGAACTTGTCATTATTATTGCAGATTGAAGTGACCCATAGATACCTTGTTTCCACGTTGTAGGTGTGATGACTTTCACACTTCTTGACTGGTATACAGGGCTTTGCGTCTCACATCAGACAGAACATCAATTGTACTCACTAGTCTGGAATTCTGATTGAATTCTTCACAAGCTGTTGCTCGAATGTGACATGCTACCCATACACCGTGCGCTTGCACATGAAAAGACAAAACTTCAATGGATCTTATTATATTGGGATAGATACTGCAGACTTTCTACGAGCTGGTATTCGAACCTGAGTTGTTTCCTTACATCATGTGCTCAGTATTGTGAGATTTATTCTCATTTGACTTAACGAGACAGAGATCGTGATTAGGATTTTTGTACTGGCTGGTATTCTAACCCGTGCCCTACGAGTGAGAGCCGAAGGCGTTACCTATACATTACATGCTTTATCACTGAGGAACAGCTCCTCAGTTGACTTCGTAAGACTGGAATCTTGACTGAATTTTTTTACGAGGTGGTAAAACCTGAGCTCTCCAGGTGAGTGAAAGTCACGCTATCCATACCCCATACCTATATATATTGAGTCACAATATAGGACTGTTATTTTACTTGGCCTTTAGACTTTTCGATTTCTTTTACCTACCTTTGTTGATGACTTTCTGAGCACACTGTACTTCCATTCAAAGAACACAATCTCTCTAAAGGTTTGCTGATGAACTGCATTCCATGTCCGTCAATCCTCACATTACGGACTGTTTAACAATTTGAATAGCACGTAAAGCAGCGATACACGTTGTAGCGTGCCCTTGAGGGTTTTCACAAAGTAGGTGGAGTGTATAAACATTAAAGCAATGTGTTGATAATTACAGTGAGGACGGGGCCATGACTCTTGCAGCCTCTCTACTGCTCTGAACTTAACATTAGCTGACACTCCAATTTATTACGCGTCCAATTTAACCACTGGGGCTTTAAAACGACTAAACAATAGACACTAGAGTCCAAACCGCTTGCTGTAAACGGTGGCACGAGGATTTACAGCATAGTCACTCATAAACTTACACTCCTCTACCAGTTAGTTCCTACAGAATACTGCGCACACTTTCAACGTATCAAGTGCACAACTATTTGTCACCAATATTCCATCTCAAATGATCCAACGGCCTAAATGTATTTTTCCTAATAGATTTGGTAATTACATAACATCTCTATAAAATTGGTACAATAGGACGAACTAACTTAACGAACAACACTTACTGCATTATTATTATTATTATTATTATTATTATTATTATTATTATTATTATTATTATTATTATTTCTCCTTCCGTTAATACATCTTAGCTATCACCTTCTATTGCGATGTGATATTTGTTTTAGTGATGATGATATTATAACCTAGTAACTAATCTTAAGGATTTGGGATAAGGCGAGTTGGCCGTGCGGTTAGGGGCGCGAGACTGTGAGCTTGCATCTGGTAGATAGTGGGTTCGAATCCCACGGTCACTAGCCCTGAAGATAGTTTTCCGTGGTTTCCCATTCTCACACCAGGCAAATTCTGGGGCGGTACTTAATTAAAGACACGGCTGCTTCCTTCCGAATCCTAGCCCTTTCCTATTCCATCGTCGTCATAACACGTATCTGTATCTGTACGACTTAAAGCCACTAGCAAAAAATGTGGATATAGGAGACAAATAGGTGACAGTAATTGATCCCGCTGAAGCTTACGTGTCAATAAATCTACCGACACAGTACTGGTATATATTCTCCACAGCAGCTAATATATCTATGGTGAATTTCAGTACATTTAATTACTTGTTTATGTACCTTACCATCTTCATAACCAGGCCCCGGATTTTGACGATATGCCATCATTTAACTTGTGATCATACTCATCGCTAACCTTATACACAAATCCCGATCATGACCTCAGATTAAGAAATATATTAAAACATGTTTTCGTCTTTTCTGCCATTTAATAACTACGGTCATTCTTTCACTTTTACCATATTACTGTGTCTTTTTTCCAGTAATTCGTTACACTATTTCTTAAATATTTAAGACAGGTTTCCTTGTTGTGCGTAATTATTTAGTAATTTTTATGCGTTTGGGTATTATAAGTATCTTATAATTATCCGAGCTTACAATAAACCACCGGGCGAGTTGGCCGTGCGGTTAGGGGCGCGCATTTGTGAGCCTGCATCCGGAAGATAGTGGTTTCGAATCCCACTGTCGGCAGCCATGAAGATGGTTTTCCGTGGTTTCCCATTTTCACACCAGGCAAATGCTGGGGCTGTACTTAATTAAAGACACGGCTGCTTCCTTCCGAATCCTAGCCCTTTCCTATTCCATCGACGCCATAAGACCTATCTCTGTCGGTGCGACGTAAAGCCATTAGCAAAGAAAACATAAATGAGAATTCTCGATCATCGGAAGGTTCATTAATCAGTTCAAAAACTCTGAAATAAAACATCTAATAAGATAAAATAGAATAAAAAGTATGAAAAGTAACAACTCTCATCCGTATTCTCCAGGAGTGCCAAAAGTATGATGAAGCATTTCTTCGAATCTGGATGGGTTTGCGATGAGAGGGAGGGGTATTATCACTGTAGTATGTACAAATTCATGTTTCAGTAGGATTTTGAAGTCGTTGAGTGTTAGCATACATACACGTGCTTGTTAGTTTCAGTGTACACAGTGCGAGTTTTATTTCTTCGTGCCTGATCGCACTTCAAGTGTTAGAATGCCAAAGATAAAGCCATCTAAAGCTAACCTTTGAAGGGAAATTTTCACAAGTCAGTGAGAACATTTTTTGCTGCACATGGTCGGGTACATTTCTGAGTAATACGTGAATTGAAAGGGGAGGTAATGAAAAGAATTACCATTCAGCAACGTGTAGTTTGCTTTAAACAAGTTGTAGCTAGAATATTAGCCGATTGCATGATATAATACTGATATGTAGATGCTCAGTTAATTTGCTTGTAAGTACTGTACTTCCTGAAATATTATTCACTCAGATAGTATGTAGCTAATACTATTATTATTGGTCTGGATATTCCGTGGCTGACAGAGGAATAAGAAGCGCCTAGGTTGAATGGCTAGATAGGGGATTCCTGAGAGCAAATTTCAGTATAACAAATTTGGAAATGTTATTTATTTCCTTTCTAAAAATTGAGAGACAGAAATTTAATGGTATATCCGAGAACGGTTGAAAATGTTAACAATGAGCTCGTTAGCTTTAAGAATGCCTTGGACTTATAAGTCCTAAATCAGATACAAAATAACTTGGTAGGAAACTCCCAGTCGTTCAATTACATACAAACGAGCATAATTGCTCCTGACAAGTACTATAATGCGAAAAGCAAAGGTGCTCCGAACACGTACACTTTATAGGAGTCTCAGCTCCAAAATACAAGAGTCTGGCCTCGAAAAGGCAATCAGTTACTTTTGACACGCTTAATTAAACTCGGCAACCCAGAGGGCAACCCCACTTCAAAGTGTTCATATGCGGTTGCCCATGGTGGGCTTATCAATTACAAGACTCCAAAAGAAGATTAATTACTGTTCCCAAAGGAAACCAAAACGAAGACACAGTTACCCTAAGAATACAATACACAGAGGCATAATACTACAACATAGCAAAACATCAACAAAAGGCAAGGAGGCGAAACTCCAGCACTCCTCATAGAAACTTCTGGAAGTAGGAGAAAAAAAGTTTGCTTGAAGGCCAATGACACAGAAGCTAATCCCATACTCCAAAGGGTGACTAAAAGCGGAAAATTAAAAAGCCGAGACACGATTTTCAGAATTTAGAGGTTGAAACTTTAGTCATCAAACTCGAAACCTGAAGGGGAGACAGCTGAGGGTCACCACTCATACTCCATTTCATTAAATATTTTCCAGTAGGAAATAGAAATAGAGTAAGAAGGCTGTGCAGACGTTCCTACATTTCAACCCCCAAAACACAAAATTACACTATGAAAGCTGAATCCTTCTCCTTAAGCTACCCCCGGGCACGACCGCATGCTTAGGTAAATTCTGCCATTACCTCGTATCGCTGGATTTCTTCAAGTCAGCCGCACCTCTGCCTCCCTAGCCCTCTATGGCCTCCATCAAATCGCACTCTCAAACACTGGAGCAATTCAGACAAGACAGCCCTGAAGTGCCACACTTACATAGTTCTGTAGGAGAAAGTTCCAGACTAAATTAAAATACCTTGATAGGCTGAATTTCCATACACACCCCCGGCTTTGACTGGCTAGAGAACATTAAAAGCATATGGTAGGTAGATTACAATAGAGGAACAACCAGCTGAATTGTTGACAACTTCGGTACATTTAAAAATACAGTCCTCGGAAAAAGGTTTATCAATAACGAAGAACAATGTCTCTAAGCTGTTAGTTTGTGTCTACCTATAAGATTGTGCTAACAAATAGATGTTAGAGCCATCTAACCGTCGAAGAAAGTTTTAACGTTTAAATATTCATGTCCGCTGGCATAGATGACCGTAGAGAAGGCACCCAGTATATGTAGCCAGGGAAGGTGTAGCCCTGGTACAGACCTCCAGCCCCTAAGGTTTTACAGTTTAGTGGACAGTTTTGAAATCTTGAAGTACAACAGGATTTCAGCACATTAACATTTAGAAATACATTGGCGATCTGGAGTATATCTTAACTTGGATACCATTTTTGGTTTTATGGTTTGTTTTCCTGAAGAAGAGTTGTGATTTTAACTGTACCGAAGTATTCCCAGTCTGGGATGTAGTGCCCAGGATGGACGGTAGGTGAGGCCGCAGCGGCCGATGTCCAGATATGATGCTCGAACCCCTTGGGTACCCTGAAGATGCCATCCTCCCAATACAGTGAGGGTGGGTTGAAGCCGAAGTGATGAGAGGCCAAGACCAAAGAGCAGGGTCCCGCCCAAGGATTGAGTGAAAGTTTGATTACTGTGTCCCAGCATCTTCCCACGGTGACAGGCCCAAAGAAGGTAGAGTTTGGAATCTTATTCTGAACGAGGCGGGTCCGAATCCCGTGCCAGCATCTCTTGCAGGTTGACTGCTCATGGCCTCAGGTGTAATGTTGGGGCACTGTAACATGAAAGTTTTGTAGCCATATTAAATACCGTACATGGCGGTACATATAGATCGTGGCTGGCGACATTCGAGGAGGGTCAACACGGAGATTTATTTATTTATTTATTTATTTATTTATTTATTTATTTATTTATTTATTTATTTATTTATTTATTTATTTATTTATTTATTTATTTATTTATTTATTTATTCACGAAGCACAAGATACAGCTACACTGAGCAAATTTCACTTGCACTGTCAACAGACTATTTAACAAACGTAAAATTTCATAATAAAACATAAGAAACATAACAAAATATAACAAGATCAGGTACACAGCCCACTAATAACAACTGTCCAAATCGAAAACCGTGAGAATGTCCATGTTCATAGCAAAGTCGTCGTGGGTCAAGATGGCGGTATAATCCATTCGCATCAACTTATCTTTAAGATATTATTTACACACCTCTCGAATACACTTTTATTTGATGCTAGATCAAGCTCTTGTCTCTTATTAATATTGTTAAAGAGTGTTGGGAGGCGGATTAGGAAAGATCGTTGAAGTATTGAGTGCTGAGTTTGGGGAATGTGGAGAAGGTCTTTGGTTCTGGTGGAGCGGGAAGGAACACGGAGAGAGAAGAGTGAGACAAGATGTTCCGAGCGGTAATGTCCATTTAAGATCCCGTGAAGGAATCTCAGGTCAGCTACCTGTCGCCTGATGTGCAGCGGTGACACATTAATTGCCATTAATACCTGCTGCGTAGACAGATTTCTGAGCTTGGGGTTTCTGTTCCTTACAATTGCAGCAAAGAAGGACACTGCTCTGTCTAACTGCTTAGTATTGGAGGGGGAGGCTGTTGTCCAAATCGGAGAGCAGTAGTTTAATCGAGGTTGAATGATCATGAGGAAGAAGTGACGAAGAGCAATGGGGTCAGAAATTTCTGTGAAGCGATAGAGAATGCCTAGTAATTTCATAGCTTTGGTTGTATATGTTTCTATATGGGTCTTAAATTGTAATTTTGTATCGAATATTACACCTAGGTCACGCAGTTGCGTAACCACGGTGATGGGCTTGTCGAGTAGGTAATATGATGTCGGTAGAGGAGATTTACGTAGTGTTATGGTCATGTGGCTGCATTTTTGTGGATTGGGGATAAGTTTCCAAGTACGGCACCAGTTCGAGAGGGCGTTAAGTGAGGACTGTAGCAGAGCTGCATCTGCTGGATTCCTGATCTCCCTAAATATCTTGCAGTCGTCAGCAAATAGTAGGGTATGCGCTGTTTCGTTGAGTTCGGACGGCAGATCGTCCATAAACAAAGAAAACAGCAAGGGGCCAAGAATACTGCCTTGTGGAACACCGAAGGTGACTGGTAACCATGAGGATGAAGTGCCTGATATTACCACTCTCTGCCAACGGTTATGTAGGAAGCCAGCAAGAAGGGTCAGAAGACTGCCATGTATATTAAATCGTTCGGAGATTTTATGGAGCAACAGAGTATGGTCTACAGAATCGAAAGCCTTCGAAATGTCTACGTAGCAGATATCCAGCTGTGATTTAGCTGCAATGGCGTGTGAAGCAAAGCTATGCATAGTGGCCAGGTTTGTTAGACAAGAGCCACCTGGTAGAAAACCATGCTGCTTGGTTGAGATATACGGCAAAGTGAATGCGAGAAGACGCTGGTGTATAATTTTTTCAAAGATAAAGGATAGTGTGGGGAGAATAGAAATTGATCGGTAAGATGATAAGTTTGGAGGCAGGGTCGGCTTATGGCAGAATACGTAGATATCAAAGAAGAGAAGGTTTTTTACTAATGAAGCTTTGCAACAAAACACATGAAATTTAGGATGCAACTTAATTTTATAAATAAGTACTAGAGTACATACATAAGTTCTGATGGTTGAAAGGAGCAGAAGTCCTCCTTACCTTTACTTCCTATAATATAAGGGACACGATTCCTAATATTACTTAAACTTAAAAATAACCTAAGGAAATAAATATAATTAATCCAAAGATTTAATTACTTGGTGGCTTTTAAGCAATAGGGAGGAAGATATACACATAGGCTTCCCTTAAGAAAGGTGAACACGAAAATTTCTTTCAGTCTCCGGATTACTCACCAGGAGGATGTCAGTGGCGAGAAAATCCATAATAACACAAGGTCCATAAAATATGGGGGCAAGCTTGCCCGAGAGAACAACATTTTTAACCATCACTTGATCTCCAATTTTTATATTGGTAGGTTTCCGTCCTCGGCCATACCTAATTACTACTCTCTTACGAGAGACTTTAGGATTAATCTTAGGTTTCCTCCATAGACCCCGGATATTTTCTGGATCTATTGTCTCTGGTAAAAGCTCGTTGATAGACCACAAATTAGACAATGGAGTGTTTGGAACGAACTTGAACAGAAGCGAAATTGGTGAGAACTTGTGGGACCCATGAACGGCCGAATTAAAAGCCAAAGGTAACCGATGCAAGGATGCATCCGAACGAGAATAACCTTCGTGGTGGTGGTAGTGGTATAAACAGAACTTACGAAATAGGCTGGAAATAAAAGCTTTAGAGTTATCAGAAACTACAGTACATACTGACATCGTCCAAATGATGCAAATATAGAATTGAGGCAGGAAGTAGTCGTTTGTGCATTGGAAAGCCTAGTAGGAAACAGCCATGAAAATCGGGTAAAACCATCCACACACACAAGTATGACTTTTTTACCGTTCCCTTTCAACTGACGTAAGGATCCCACATAATCAATGTACAGTCGTCCGACTCGTTGGCTCAATGGTCAGCGTACTAGCCGTCGGTTCAGAGGGTCACGGGTTTGATTCCCGGCCGGGTCTGGGTTTTTAACTTTCATTGGTTTATTCAAATGGCTCGAGGGCTGGGTGTTTGTGCTGTCTCCGACATCCCTACAACTCACACAGCACAAATAACACTATCCTCCACCATAATAACATGTAGGTACCTACACACGGCAGATACCACCCACCCTCATCGGACGGTCTGCCTTTCAAGGGCTGCACCCAGCTAGAAATAGCCACACGAAATTATTATTAACTATCAAATGTACCCGTGCTTCGTTTTGGTATTCTACGGTATTTCTTAAACAACACCTTTTGGGCTATGTCCGCTGGACTTACCCTGCAAAACCGACCGTTTCATAATATCTCCCTTATCAATCCTCCTGTCGATGAAATGCACATGAGGAAAAAAGGGTTTAGAAATATATTTCCATCAAGGTTGGTCGATCTCCAGTCAGGCTGGTCTTGTAAATATTGTACTAGAGTCAAATCACTGTTTCGGCTCCCTATAAACCCTCAGCCCATTCCAGGAATTTTAAATGGCATGGACCTTGAAACCTACCTTTGGACAGGTGGATGCTTAATATGAAGTTTGGTTGAAATACCTTCAGTTTTTCATGTTACACGCTTTAGACGCACCCCACCTTGAGTTAAGTCCGGTGGGACTTGCACCGAAAAACCGTCCGTTAATGATATCTCCCTTATTAATCATAGTATAGAATTGATGCACAGGAGAAAAATGGTTTAGAAATTGATTTCCATTAAGTGTGTTTTGTATATTTTGTGGGAGTACAAAATCAAGGTTTCGGTTTCGTATAAACCCCCAGTCTGTTCAGGGATTTGGAAACGATATTCGCCCTAAAACCTACCCAAGGACTGGTGTATTCTAAATATGTTTTGGTAAAATATATCCAGTAGTTTTCAAGTTATAGACAGACACCAAAGCTAAAAAAATATGCAGATGGTCATTATTACATCTGAAACGGATAACTGTACGTAAATTCCTCCAAAATAGTCAATGTGCAGACACACGGTCGTTAGGATTTTATTTATAAGAAGATATACAGTCGCTCCATGGGGCGAGAAGCTTGGTGCGATTTTAACATCCCGATTTTGGTAGATAATGGAGCCTCCATAATCAGGCAAGTTTGATATGCCCTCACAAGGTCTTTAATTTCGACATCCATGGCTTTTCAGATGAACATTTCCCTTACTTTCTCTGTGGTTTTAAAAATGCTCAAGTGCCACCGAATTGAGACTCGTGGTGATATTTGAAGAACTTAAGTACTAGAATGGGTGAAGTAACATTTTTCATCTTTTGGTCGTTCCGTGATGGTCAATATAAGACCCCATTCCTCAGCACATAAGGGACGACATGTTCCCCTGAAGAAAGTGTCTCAATGATGGGAGCCAGCACTGAATCTTCACGTTGCTATCCAGCAATATCATGGAATAACATAGGGGTGTCAGTAACGATAGCAGTTATACCACGAGGAGGGAGGAGAGAAGGAGGAGGGCTTTCATAGAAATAAAATAAATTCGGGATCACCAGACAACTTCCTACTTAACCCATTTGCGACCAATTTCTCAGAATCACGAATGTGCCGCACCTCAACTTGGAAAACGGAAATTCGAATTGCCAAGCGAGCAATTCGACCAGTACGCCGGGGCCTAGCAAGCACCCAACTTAGAGCCTGATTATAGGTCTCTAGTTCGAACTCGACATGCTCTAGAGAAAGGTGGAATTTTCCCAGGGATAAAGGCACAGCAATCCCCTCTAGTTCATATATGGAATATTCCGCCTCTTGGGGTGACAAAGTACGCGGCGATGGACAGCCTTCGGAATACAGATTGCTATAGAAGAACCGCACTGACAGCAGATGAAGATGAGTCGGTCTGCACTATGAACTTGCTGGAAAAATTCGAAATAGCCAAGACAGGGGTACTGCAGTGGGCTAATCTGATATCCTCAAAAGCGGGTTTTTGAGAAGGACCCCATTCGAATTTGACACCTTTTCTGCGGAAAAGATTCAGGAGTGCCACCCGGTTAACGAAGTTTGAAATACATTTTCTGAAAAAGTTCGCCATACCGACGAACCATTAACATCTTTGGAAGGCTTGAAATTACGGATAGCTTGAATTCTAGATTGATCTACAGAAACTCCATCGGGGGAAACTATATGCCACAAGAAAGACATTGATGTTTTAGCAAAGGATACTTTTTTGTCAGTTTAAGCGTCAAAACTGCTTTACAAAGGCGTTTGCGTGCTTCCTCTAGATGAGGTAGATGTTCTTAGAAAGTCCCTGAGAATATAATGACATCATCTAAATAATGGTAAATATAATCGATTTTATTGATAGAATCGCCGCTTCCGTTTGGAGCCCAAAGCACACTGGTTGTAGCCGTATAGATTTCAGTAGGTATCGAAAGCAGTCAGATGTTTCTATCATTCCGGAAGAGGTATCTGATTATAGGCTTGCTTGAAACCTAAAGTGGTGAAGAATTTAGCATTACAAAACCAAGGACAGTATGAGTGCAAGTCAGGAAGACCGAGCTCGATAGCTGCATTGGCTTAAGTGAGGCCAGTATCCAGTAATCGGGAGATAATGGGTTTGAGCCTCACTGTCGGCAGCCATGAAGACGGTTTTCCGTGGTTTCCCATTTTCACACCAGGCAAATGCCGGGTATGTACCTTAATTAAGGCCACGGTCACTTCATTCCAATTCCTACACCTTTCCTATCCTATCGTCGCCATAATACTTATCTGTGTCGGTGCGACGTAATACAAATAGCAATAGAGAAAGGAGTACTGACTGGAGAACTATCTTACGGTTCAACGCCCTGTAATCAACTACTGGCCTAAAACCACCTGGTGGTTTTGGCACCAGAAAAATAGGTGATGAATATGGCTAAGTAGAGAGGCGAATGGTACTATCACTCAACATCTTATCAATAATTTCCTTGAGGGCGTTCATCTTAGGAGGTGACAACCTATAAGGAGGAAATCTTACAGGGATCGAATTCATAACCTCTATCTTATATTCAATCATGTCATTCACATCTTGATTTTCCGAAAATACGTCGGAAAATGACTGACATGATATACGAATACTGATAGCGTGATCCGCAGGTAAGTGACTAAGATCAAACGTCATCTCACTCTGAGAATTACAAGACATAACTGGAATATGGAACTTATTATCAAACATGAAAGTGCATGATTTCCTTTGAATAGCAGGGAGAAGACCTGAATGAGACATGAAATCTGCCCCCAATGTCACAGGATATGACAATTTTTGCAACAAACAACTTAAATTTCCGGTTAAACTTAAATATACGAATATTCTCCTAGATGATTCCTAAAATTTCTGAAGGTGAAGAGTTGGCCGAAACACATTTTACAGAGGAGGAAACATATTCAGTAAATATAAAACATTACTTTAACTTAGAATACCAGTCTTCTGATATAATGGATAGGATACTTACGGAATCTAACGGGAAAGTGACAAATTCATACTTTATTTCAATTTTGAGGAATGGCACAAAGCAAGAAGCATCAAGAGCGATTTTCAAGCATTCTCTGGGACCTTCAAACATAGCCTTAGACGTTGTTTCGTTCTCAGTACATAAAATGATATGATCGGATTTAAACTTGGTTGAGTCTAGAGACACTGACCGGAAAGAGGTCTCAGCCGGGCACTATAGTCAAATTCTATTACTATTATTTATTGAGGTTGGAGGAGAAGACGTAGTATTCGCCAAGTACAGTTCTATGCCAAATGCATAAATGAGCCACACTTAAAACAGTCTGAATAGGGAGAAGATCCATTTTTATAACCTTTGAAATTTAACAGAGGGCACGTATTCCTTAAGTGGTCCGCCGACCCGCAAGCAAAACATTTACGGGGAGAGAAAATTCTGCACGGAGGTGTCCGAGAAATATTCGCAGACGGTGGTAGATCGCGCTCAAGTCTTAAGATATCAGCATATTTCACTCCCTCCGGAGACACAGACACGGCCTGAAGTTCCCTAAACGTTTGAAGACGAGAAACAAAGCACAAATAAGAGCGATACAACGAAGAAATAACTTTTGTAATGGTGTGCTATAGTACAAGGCATATACTCTGGCGTAAAATTTAATGTCCTGAACAAAATCAGCTAGATTTTCATCTAGCTTCTGTAGTCTGAAATAGTATTCCTGAATTATGGATGACAAGGCTCTAGAAGGAATAAAGTTAGCCAGCAAGTGTGCATGGAATGTTTCAATGGAGCTCGTTTCCGATTAGGCTTGAATAATCTCGTCTGACAAGACACCAACGGTGTAAGGATAGATGATTTGCAATATTTGGGAGAATGAGAGAGCGAAAACCAAAGCATGATCTTGGAATTTCATTAGGAATCTTAAAAATGAAATGACGTCGTTAGTGCTGTTGACCAAAAGTCCTAAAATCCCTATAAGCATCTTGGCTAGAGGATGTGGCAAATCGCTAAAGCCAGGGGATAATACGGTGTGGCCATCGAAGGGTTGGATGTTTCTAAAGCGGCATAGCTAATAAAATGGGGGAAGGTGTTATGGATTGCCAACAGTATTAGCTATCTGTTCAAATGGGGCAGGCGTATGCTGTTGTTCATCTGATTCACCACTGTTCGGAGACTTATTACGGGCCTCGTCTACATTCATAGTTAATGGAGCAACATAATCACTTTTCCCACTAACAAACTCAGATGACAATTGATTCACTTTACTGTATTAGACAGCTCAGAAATATATTGGCATAATGAGTTAGCCATATTAGAATGTTCTTCGCTCAGTTTAAGAGAAAACATATCCCCACTCTGTTCTACAAATGAAACAGCCTAGCCTAACTCGCTTAAGTTGGTTACCAGAGGGTTCACCACCTTCAAAAACTAACACCAGAAGCAATATTAGTGCTAATCGTGGATAAGGACACACCAGAATCCTTTTCTCCATAAACAGGAATAGAAATAGGTAGATCTAAAGAAACCTTTAATATTGTCGCGCCAGTCGTAACCGTGCTACCAGAATAAACTTTACTAATTGCCAGCTTATAAATGAGCTCTTCCTTACATAAATACCAAGGAGCAAGAACATTTATAAAATTTGGAGAACTGATAAATTTCTAGTGTTTGTATACCATATTTAGTGTAAACAGTCAAAAGGGGCTTTGTCTAGACCCATTCACCCACGCTCTGCTACCACTTGTTCAGGGTATTCCATGGCTCGCAGAGGAATTGGAAGAGCCTGGGTTGACTGGCTGGACAGTATAACAAAATTGAAAATTTTATTTATTTCTTTTCTAAAAGATGAGAGATAGAATGTTAATGGTATATCAAAGAACGGATGAAAATTTTAACAACTAGCTCGTCAGCTCTAAGAATGCCTTGGACTTATAAGTCCTCAATCAGGTACAAAATAACTTGGGAGAAAACTACCAGTCGTCAAATTACATACAAAAGAGCATAATTGCTTCTGTCCGGTACAATATTGCACAAAGCATATTTGCTTCGAACTGGCGCACTTTATAGGAGTCTCAGCCCCAAAATACAAGGTTCTAGCTTCGAATAGGCAATCAGTTGCAGTACATTTGACACACCACACTTAATTACACTAAGCAACCCATAGGGTAACCCCGCTTCAAAGTGTTCGTACGCAGTTGCCCCACAGTGGGCACCACAATAAGATTCATTACTGTTCCCAAAGGGAACCAAAACGGAAAAAGAGTTACCCTAAGAATAATTAACAACGCACAGGGCTATAATTACCAATATTGCAAGGCCTCAAGGATAAAATGGAAAGGTTACACATAAAGAACCATGAACAAAATGCAAGGAGGTGAAACAGCAGCACTCATTATAGAAATTTCTGGGAGGACGAGAACCTAAGTGAGCTTAAGGTCCATTGACACAGATGCTGATCGCATACTAAAAATGGTGACTAAAAGGTGGAAAATTTGGAAGGCGAGACTAGATATTCAAAATATATAGGTTGAAACTTCAGTCACCCAACTCTAGAGATAAAAGGGAGACAGCTAAGGGTCACCACTCGCACTCCATTACATTACATACTTCCCAGTAGGGAATAGAGTCCGAAGACTGCGCAGAATGTCCTATATTTCGGCCATCAAACACAAAATTACATTAAGAAACGGCTGAAACCTTCCTCCCTAACTATCCCGAGGCACGATCACTTATTTAGGTAAATTCTGCCATTACCGTGTGTTGTTGAATCTTATTCAGGCCAGCCACGCCCCTGCTTCCCTAGCTTTATATGGCTTCGGCCAAATCGCACTCTCAAGCACTCAGACAGCCGTAAATTTCCCTCCTTATATAGTTCCGTGAGGGAAAGTTCCAGACTAAATTAAAACACAATTTTTCGATAGTCTGAATTTGCATACACACCACCGGTTGTGATTGTCTAGGGAACATACAGTAGTTCCAAGCATGTGATAGGTGAATTACAATAGAGGAGGAACCAGCTGAAGTGTTGACAACTTCGGTAGATTAAAAACATAATCCTCAGGGAAAGGTTAACCTAAAACATAAAACAAACTTTCCTAAGCTATTAGTTTGTGCCTAGCCATAATATTGCGCTAAAATGGCAGAGCCATCTACCTATCAGAGAAGAATGTTTTTGAAAGTTTAAAATTTCATGTCCGCTGGTATAGGTAACCGTAGGAAAGGCGTGCTGTTTAATTAATCGGGGAGGGTTAACCCTGGTAGAGCTATTATTATTATTTTTATTATTATTATTATTATTATTATTATTAGTAGTAGTAGTAGTAGTTGATGACACTTTTTATTATATTCACTCCATTTTGAATTAAAGGAAATGTGGATAATGCACGTATTTATTGATTTCGATAAATGTATATTTACCTTCTCAACTTTGGTCATTTTCTCGCTCATTTCAAGTACAATTTTTAGGAGTTTTAAGTAATTTAAAAGGGATTTTTCGGCCTATATGAGGTCATCGAAACCCGGTTCCTGTTCATAACTATACTATAACGTTGCACTGATGTAAACAATCATGACATATTCCTAATTAAATACATTGGATCATCATGAACTCATGAGAACTTGAGACGTTGGATCTTCATAAGTTGGTTAAGTTATAATAATTAGAAATGCCTACAGGACGAGAATGTTTCACATTCAGCGGATATACAGTATATCCGACTCGCTGGCTGAATGGTCAGCGTACTGACCTTCGGTTCAGATGGTCCTGGGTTCGATTCCCGGCCGGGTCGGGGATTTCAACATTCATTAGTTAATTCCAATGGCCCGGGGGCTGGGTGTTTGTGCTGTCCCCAGCATCCCTGCAACTCAAACACCACACATAACACTATCCTTCACCACAACAACACTCAGTTACCTACACATGGCAGATGCCGCCCACCCACATCGGAGGGTCTGCCTTACAAGGGCTGCTAGAAATAGCCACACGAAATTATATTGTATTATTTATAGCGGATATATACGTATACATTTTTTTGCTATTACACTAGCGTCGCACTTACGCATCGAAGGTTTTTGGGGGACGAAATAACTGAAAAGTCCCAGGGCTTGGAAGGTAACGTCAGTGGCCTTAATTAAGGTTGAGCCTCAGCATTTTGGTGGTGTGAAGATGGGAAACAACGGAAAAACCATCATCAGGGCTGCCGATGGTAGAATTCGAACCCACCACCTTCCGATTGCAAACTCACAGCTACGAGACCATAACTACACAGCCAACTCGCTCTGTCATTCAACGGATAGCGCTTCACTCAAATAAGTACATTATCATAGCTCTAAATACAAATATTGATGGCCTAGTTCTAATATCATGTATCTGACAATGCTCTTCCTATCCATTATTTCTCTTAAGATTGGTAACGCTTCCCAACCACATATTGATACGCAGTCCATCAGGACAATTTTCATTTTGTTCTTTTTCCTATGCTTACGTATAAATAAAATGTACCTTAAATATATTATAATGTAGGTGTGCGTAAATACGTCATGGAAATATACATTCCTACAGTACTGTACGGTAAGGTTCATTTTCCTTTACATATTACTATCGGAAATTAGTTTTTTATTTATTTATTTTTTTATTTCTTTAAGATGTATTTTTGTATATATTTTTTTATTGAATTGAGCAAATAACCTATTGATGATAGATAAATCTATCTAAGAAAATGAACACAACGAAAATTGCTCTGATGGCTTTACAATTATATGAGGCTGGTAGGCACCACTCTTAAGAAAATAATGTGTAAGAAGAGCATTGTCAGATACGTTGGATTAGAACTAGGTCATCCATATAATATTCTCTACAGCACGTAAATAAAGGATGATTAAAATCTTTGGGCACATACGACGTGGCATTGACAAGGTTAACGGGTATCTGTCCGCGAAATGATGTGCACCAGCACATAAACGCTGTCCATACACCGTGAAGCAAGACATCGAACCGTCTATGACCAAAATTAAGTAGGTTTAAAACATCAATTTATGGAAAGAAGCATACAGAAATGTCTTAAACGTTTATAATATTGACAGTAAAGACGGAAGGCTTTGTTGATAACTTTAACTGTGAAAAACTTCGTGTTATATTTTTAAATAGATTACTGGTGAATTTTTACTTCATACATAGGCCTTGGCTTGTTAGGTAATCCCGGTGAGTGCATTGGCTTCAGAAGGAAGATTCGCCCAGTGTTCAAATGTGTTACAGCGGCGTTTCGAGGAATGGCTGCGAGGTAGGCCTAAGGTGCAGACTAAAAGGAAAAAAAAATGCATGAAGGCGGGGTAAAAGGTAGCCAAGGGAAGAGTTTTCGTCTGACAGAATGAGCATACCATTTGAATATGCCACTGTGCATTTTCTTGATGAGAATGCTGTCCGTACCTAGTAGAAAAAGGGACATGAAAGTGAGCAGGCAACATATCAGGAAGCGAAAGGAAGAAGAGAAGAGAAAGAAGAGCAGTGCCTTTGGAGAAGAGAATATACCTTATAATCTGAATGGAATTCTTCCAAGCAAAGTAACAAGCTACACTTGACCAAGAGAATGAGAAGTATGAAGGTATCTATTTACTGCCCTGATGAATGCACCGTACTTCGCATGACACTAATTTGCTTACCGAGAAGAATGGGCCTCAACCGAGTTATGGTTACTGGGCAAGACACAAGAACGTAGAACGTTATTTTCAAAAGCAAGGAACGATACCGACTGCACCACAGATTTAATGACAAATAAATAACATCGTTGAAACACTTCCTATCGTATTAAATTGGCTGTCCTCAGCAATGTGCTCAAACGAAGTACTGGTAATTAATAATAATAATAATAATAATAATAATAATAATAATAATAATAATAATAATAATAATAATAATAATAATAATAATAATAATACCGAGGTCGATAGCTGCAGTCGCTTAAATGGGGCCAGTATCTAGTATTCGGGAGATAGTGGGTTCGAACCCCACTGTCGGCAGCCCTGAAGATGGTTTTCTGGCCACGGCTGCATCCTCCTCCCTCCCAGACCTCTCCTGCCCCATCGTCGCCATAAGACCTATCTGTGTCGGTGCGACATAAAGCAAGTTGTAATATTATAATAATAATAATAATAATAATAATAATAATAATAATAATAATAATAATAATAATAATAATAATAATAATAATAATAATAATAATAATATGGCGATGGTTACCGTGTGCAGGAATTTTGATTTCACGTAATTTAGGCCACCTGCGTGCCAATTTCGACGTTTTATAGCATTATAACAGATACCGGATAAATGGGAACTTTGTTGGGCTTCATATGCTATGGCTGAGATATTTTCTCAGAAATATAGGAAACATGTCATCTTTTACATGTCAACATCACAAAACGTAGATTGTCGAATGGAACTTTTCCGCAATTCAAAAATTCGACTAACATAGTCGGGTATTAACCCACGGTAGCGAGAAACGCAGGCCGACATTCTATAACCAAACCACTTAAGGCGTACAAGATAGTTTATGTGGTATCATTATCATTCTCCATCAGTTTTTACCTGTGCAGTATTACGTAAACGACGTCAGGATTGAAGTTGGTAATTTATACGGCGATCTCTGTTACATGTTTCACCTATGTTTTCCTTCAAGGAGACAAGTTGAAATGTATGAAGATTATAACTTTCTTAATACGAATGTAAGACCTCTTGAGATCAGTACACTTCTGCAAGTGGTTTCATTCTTTTTACATGAAGCCTTATTTCAAAATAACAATTCTACTAACATTCAAAAATGTGTACAAATGTGAATAAATGATGCGTGGTGCAGGTAGCGGCTACAAAATGATAAAGTTACCAACTTTCAATGGTTCATGATATCTAGGTAAGAATATTAAACACCCTGTCCTTTGCTCAACTTGCTTCATTGAACGGTTGATCTGATCAGAATTAAATATTCATTGCAGCTATTGTTTTCCCCATAAGGTAATAATCTTTTTCTTATGATATTGAAAACCACAGTACTAAAGCCTTAATGGGCCTTGATCTTCCAAGCAAACGAGCCCAACCAGAAGTCCTACAGTTTACGAGGGGATGCTCAAAGAACCCTCCCAGCCGTTATTTTTAGCTTTTTAGGCCGATGCTGTTATTTCACCATCAGATAGCTGTTCTCAGCTACGCTGAGTGGCCTTCGAGCTAGAATGGAACCCGGGGCCCCGGTAAGATGTAGGCTAACTGTCACTACACCGTGGAGCTTATTTTTATTATATTGTTCAGTACAACATTATTGGTTTCATTTAAAATCATACCAGTTAAAATAATAAGTTAGCATGTAGAAGAGTATTCATAATAAAGTGATAGATACATGGATGAGAATGCGTTGGAGGAAGAGTTGTCTGTAAATATATTTTTTAAGTTGAGTGAGTTATCTAGGAGGCGAACGGACACAGGCTTAAATAGTAAGAGAAGAAGATGTAGGTCTAGTACAGAATGATCGAGCTTGATGTTTAAGGAATTCATAATAGAAATCAGGTAGTAACTAGGGAGTCTACAGACTTGCGAGCACTGAAGTAAGCATGTTCTCTGCTAATTCAGATTGGCTTGCTGATTAAAAAGGTTTACAATATGTACTGTAGTTAAATGTTATCTATTACCCTTATTTTAATGAAATGAAGAAATTTGATATTTGTCCTCTCAAGTTTTCTGACAGTCTATCAGGTACGATTTCTCCATTGCATTATTCTTATTATCTTTGGCAATAGCAATAGTAGTGTTACGAAAGTTGCATTGCATTGGTTTCTCACGATAAGTATTCTAGATGTGTATACGACCACTTCGCGAATTCTCATCTCCCTGCACTTCAATTAATTTCAGTACAACCTATAATGAATGATTACAAAGAAGCAAAAGCGTCTTACAGCATAACAATCCATAGTAGAAATCTTGAAATGAGGACTATCTTACCTTGCATACTTTTATCACTGTTAATATATCGTCGGCCTAATTCTAATATCACGTATCTGACAAAGCTCTTCCTATCTATTAGTTTCCTTTAGAATGGTCACGCCCTCCAACCACACATGGATATGCAGTCCATCAGAACAATTTTTGTTGTGTTCATTTTCCTATGCTAATGCGTAAAGGAAAATTAACCTTACCATGCTGCACTCTAGGAATGTATGCTTGCATGACGTATTTACGCACTCCTATAGTATAATGTTAATTTTTCTTACGTTACGTTTCATATCATCAGTTTTCTTGAAATCAGAAGTATATATTCTAGTCATAGAATACAATATATTAGTTAAGATGTTCTTTTGAGAGTGAATTTTCACATGGTATGTGCTAATTCACGTCGTTAAGTCTAGTTGTTTCTTCTCGTATTTTTGCTGTATTGGCCACGTTTAACTCAGAATCACTAGACCCTTTCCACTCATGTCCTGTAAATTTACGTTACTATCTCACACAATGCAAATAGAGATGATTGTCACGACATATTGACTGTATCTGGGGGATATTGGTGCAATGCTCAATTGAATCCCGCCTGAAGAGTACACTTGGGAACTGTTTTGGTCAGCATCATGCTACAGGCTCGATTTGATTTCCGATTACCGTACCGTTAATTGTACCCATTTCCACTAACTTCGTGCGTCCAGGGACGTGAAGAGAAACCGATGAAATAACCCTCCTGGATGTAGGAATCCCACCATTGAATAAATATACAGATAGGGTGCCGTACATTAAAAGTGTATCTGCCTTTTTATTGAAAATAATATTCTCTTCTGGCCGAATAAAAATCTATGAATGCATTCCGTAGTGTAGGGGTAGCGTGCTTGCCTCTTACGTTGAGACTCTATGTTCCTATAGTCGAGGGATATTAATTCTCATACGACGGATTGAATAGGGTTAAATCAGTTTCCTATATCTAACCGAGGATCTGTTGATACGAGTGACAGTGGACTTCGTCAAGATAAAGCTAACAGCATGACTCAAGGTGCCGTCAAACTGAGCACGTTGAGCGGGGAGCAGTTGTCTTGGTAGACCAAGGCCCCAATGGGTTATTGAGCCATTGGTTGTTTGTTTGTTTAATAAACTCAGAAGTAACACAGGGATCCCGAGTTTGATTCCGGCAGGGTCGGGAATTATAACCATCATTGGTTAATTTCTCTGGCATGGAGGCTGGGTGTATGTGTTGTCTTCATTATTTCATCCTCATCACGACGCGGAGGTCGCCTACGGGAGTCAAATCAAAAGTGCCATACTACGAAGGGTTACTCTATTGCAGTCCTTAGTTCGAATACCAGCGGTCACTTAATGTGGAGATTGGACTATATTTTATCAAGTCATACGTGGATGATTCGAGAACAGTGCCTTACTTTCAAAAAACCGATGCATTATGTGCTTAGGCGACAGTACTTCGGAGCTGTATTCATGTTGAAATTTCAGTGACTAACAAATACATTTACAGTCAGCCAAATGGAGGCAGGGAGAGATTTTCCAATAGTGGAAATTTTCCAGGTTTGTACACCATAGTCCAATTAGTTTCCCAGCTCACAATGTTTCGCCAAAAACTACGCTACGAGTTTCCAAGGGTGTGCGCCCTCCGAAGATCAGCAGTAAAGAGAACTTCTGGTGCTAGGAAACCAATAGGATCACGGCCTACAAGCATACGAAATTAATTTCTATTCATCGAAACATATAATGTGAAAGCCTAAGCAGTTGTGTCTTTCGCAAGCAGCTCATATTTATCTTATGACTCTTTAAATCATTAAACGTTATTAGCATTCATTTATTCATTTCGTATGTTATTATAATTTAAAAACTACTTTGTCAGGTGCCACATTTTGATTACTCTTCACACTAGGGCATAGCACTTGACTGAAATAAGACGATGAACTATTTTGTTGGAGTAAGAACTTAGTTTCAAAATCGAGTGTATTCTTGAAACCAAGTTCAGGTAGCATACACAAAAAGTGTAATTTAGAATAGTAATTAGAAGCTGGTAACTACAAGGACAAAGATAATTCTATTAAGGATATACACATCATGCCGTTTGTAATGAATCCTTTAACACGTTGACTGTCAGGACACATAGCAGGAAATGTTCCAGTGGCCAAAGCATTTTTTTCTACTATGCATGTAGTAAATAAGCAGTAATGCAAAATCCGAAGTGATATTTCACTTAAGTGTTCAATGTACCAACGAAATACAATACAAATTCTCAGCACCCCGAGGTACCGCCCTGGCCCCACAGAAAAGTTCACTGCATGGTTTTGCCTAGACAGCCAGAGCGGTACAGTCTAGCAGTACCAGAAGCTTGCATCGCTTGATA